>NW_026691812.1:1222511-1972263 GCF_020826845.1 Diceros bicornis minor | reverse complement strand
CCCACCTTAGAACAATGGAATGAAATCTCTTAAGTAAGTCTTGAGCATTTTTCTTTTTCTTTTTTTTGGTGAAGAAGATTAGCTCTGAGCTAACATCTGCTGCCAATCTTCCTCTTTTTGCTAAGGAAGATTAGCCCTGAGCTAACAGCTGCGCCCATCTTCCCCTATTTTTGTACATGGTTTGCCACCACAGCATGACTTGATGAGCAGTGCATAGGTCCGCAGCCAGGACCTGAACCTGCGAACCCCAGGCCGCCAAGGCAGACTGCGTGAACTTAACCATTACACCACCAGGCCGGCCCCTTGAGCATTTTTATTTTAAAGCTCCTTAGGTAATTCTAAACTTCGGCACAGCTGAGAACTACCTTCTTAACATATTACTCTTCCCAGGAATATATGCTTTCAAATAGATTTCTACCAAGGACTTTTCAAACATTAGTAGAGCATGAGGCATGTATCTGGGGAGTAAAAGACTCACAGAAATTCTCAAATTACACCAATTAAGTGTCTATAGCCCATAACTATAAACAGTGCTATCTAGTGTTCAGTTCCCGATTGGAAAAAAAAAAGGTATATGTGTTAATTCTTACAGCTAACTCTAATATATTCAACCTCTCTTTCAAAGGGATATTTCCCATTGTCTTTGAAACACCTTAAATCTTTCACCTAAACAAACAAAAATCCACAAGCCCCCCCAAAAAAACAAACAGAAAAATTCATATTCACTCTCAAGTCAAAGTCAAACTGTCTGAGAGAGAAATTGAGACTCACTGATTCCATTTCTTCATTTATCACATCCCACTCCAATCTGGCTTCTGGTCCTATTATTCCAACAAAATAGTTCTTGCTAAGGTAAATGACCCTTATGTTACTAAATCTAATGGATATTATTCAGGCCTTAGTTCACGTGACTTCTCAACAGCATTGGACACTACTCACCACTCCTTCCTTGAATCATTTATGCCTTTGTCTTCCATCGCACAACACCCATCTGATATCTGCAACTCCTTAGCCAGCTCATCTTCCTCTACCTAGCCAAAAATTAATTTAAATTCTTCATTGCACACTCCTAGGTTGTCTGCTAAGTCTATTTCATGTATACTCAAGACTTTAATTTCTCCCTACATACTCAACAGTTAGTTTTCAGTCTAGATCTTACTTCTCAGCTCTAGACTTCTATCCAAAAGCCTCTTGGATGACTCAAAGGCATCAGAAACTCAGTAAGTCCTACACCAATGATCTCCACACCTACTCATCTCCAAACATATTACCTTTCAAATGGATGTCATCAATCAGCTCCATCCCATTCCATTGTATGTACAGCTTCCCTCCTCCTCCTGACCTTGAATCCAGTTGCATCAACAAATCCCTCCTCGCGCCCAGTGGGGAAGGGGAGCGAGCAGGGAGCTTACGTCGCGCGGGCGGCGGCGGCGGCGGCGGCTACGACGGAGACGGCTGCGCTTGCTCTGTCGGCGTTACGGCGGCTGCCGGGAGCCAATAAGCGGCGGGAGCGGGAGCGCGCGCGTGGCTGCGGCGACGACGGCTCCACGGCTCGTTCCTTCTCGCCCTCGCCGGTGGTGCAATGGATTGTTGGATCCGCTCCGCAGGGGGTCGCGCGTGGGAGCCGTGGGCCGGGGCTTCCCCTCCCCCTCCCCCTCCCGGACTCCTGCTTACCCCCAGACGCCCGGAGCCCGAGGACTCACCCGGCGGCGGAGACCTGAGTGGGCTCCCTCCGCCCCCGCGAAGCCTGCACGGCCGCCGGTAAGAAAGGGGGCGGCGGGCAGGTCAGGATGTGGCGGGGAGGCCGGGAGCCGGCCGGGCGGGGGCGGGGGCGCCGGGCGAAGGCCGGGGCGGCTCTGCGAGGGCGGCGGCGGCGGCGGCCGGGCTGGGCGCGCGGGGGGGCGCGTGAGTGGCGCGCAGGCGGCTCCGCGGAGCGCGTCCTAGCGCCGGCGGGCGGCGGAGCCCGGGCCTCCTCGGCGTGGGCGCGGCGGGGCCGCGAGGGCGGAGCCGCGGGGCACGAGCGGCGAGCGCTTGGCCGGCGCGTCGCCCCAGCCGCGACCCGGCCTCCCGGCACGTGGGGGGCGGCCCAGGCGAGCCCGGGAGGGCGCGGAGCGGGGCGGCGGGAAGTGTGAGGCGGGAAGAGAGACTCGGGGACCGGGAGGGAGGCCCTGGGAGGGACGGGGGTGGGAGTGTGCGTCCGGCCGGGAGACTGACTGGAGCGAAGCTGCGATGGACGGAGGCGGGAGGAGGAAGGCTTCCAGCCTCCTTTCGAGCCCCGCTTGGGAAACTCAGCAGGAGCAGAGCAGCTGTTGAAGGACCGGGCACAGGGGAGGAGGGTTGGGGAGGTTTGACTTCATTGTTGAGACGCGGGAAAGGCTGGAGAGAGCTGCGTGCGCCTGGAGCTTCAGCACTCAGGGCTGTGAGCAGGGCCTCAGAAAGAGGACCGACTCGGGGAAGGCAGATGAGGGGGAAAAGGAAGTTAGAATGTCCAGAGAAAGCCGTTTTGAGGAGCGAAAGGAAGGTGGAAAGGAAAGAACGAAGAGGAGTGAACTTTCTCAACGCAGAGAGACTTTCGGGAAAGAGGCGGTTTGTTAGAGTCCCTAGATTTTTAAGACTTGTTGAACAGTAAAGCTCTTTGACGGGTTGGAATTAATCTTTAACATGAGGAATAAATGTTGCGTGGAAGAGTTACTTGTTGGATAACTAGTTCTTGCAAAGAGTCTACTGGAGCTTAGTCTCCGGAGAATTAAAATCTCGATCTAGATGTAGAGTTTGCTATGATGAAGTTGGCAACAGCCTGTTTTCCTCTTTTTTTTGTGGAATGGAGATCATCGTAGGACTGAATTCTCTTTGCTGAGGTCGGAGGACAGCTCTGCTCTCAGTCGACTGTCTCGGTCCTTTCTGGCTGGGGAAGGATCTGACGTCTCCTTCCCCCGCTTCCTCCTCTCCCTCCCCTGCCAGAGATCTCCTTGGTTTATTCGTGGATGGCTTGTAGGTGACTCTCCAGTGTTGTGCTGAAATCTTAAAAGGTGGGAATGCTGTGTCTTGGTCAGTGATTTCTGCCCCAAACCTGTTACTTAAAAAATCATATTGTGTATTCCATTACCTTTTTTTTTTTTTAATGGAATCTCCGCAAGTCCAACCTGGATAAATATGATTTAAATTTTATCATTCCACTGTCGGCTTACCTGTGAAAGTACACGTTTATTTTGACCTGTACAGTTTTTGCGAAGATTGTATGATACCCTTTTATTCTTCTGTTCTTATGTGAGCATTTTCAAAACTTTGTCTCATTCAAGTGTATGAAGTTCTTGGTGATATGAATTAGTGTTTGATTAAAGGTAACCTTTTCCCCACTTACTTGGTTTGACAAAGTATCTAATAAGACTCCGTTTTCTATTCTTGGAGTGTATGTATATGTTATATATTACCATTTTTCTTTAGTTAGCTAGTTATCCATAATGTGTGTATATGTATCGCTACACAGCTGCAGTTAGTCTAAAAGTTTTATCACTCAGCAGATATTCTGATTTCTTCTGTCAAAAGTAAGCACTGGTGTGCTATAAATTCTAGTAAGTAGTCAGGAATGTAGTTAATGGAAGCCTAGGTGTTTCTGATTGGCCTAGGTAGATTTGTATAAGTTCTAAATAGACTTATCTTTTTCTCTACAGGAAGTTTTCTTATTTTCTTAATATGTTTTCTTTAGGTGAATCAAAAAGGGTCCCAGGAAACCTGTGAATGTTGAAGAAAATTCGTCTGTGAATTTTTGGTATTCAAGGAGGAGTCAGTATTTATATTCATCTTTTAAACTGGGAAGATATATATTTTATTTTAAAACTTCTTGATATTTACAATGAATGGACACAGTGATGAAGAAAGTGTTAGAAACAGTAGTGGAGAATCAAGGTAAGCACTTTATTATCAAGTATTTATTATGAAGAGAATGGAAAACTTGTGTGACTCTTTTTAGTTTTCTTAGTAGATGGCAGTTTTCAGGTTCAAATTCTTCCTCTTAGGTATCCAAACAGTAAAAAGTTTCTAATATAAGGAGCTTTGTTCATAATACAGGTTTTAATTATTTTTTTCCTTTGAGATACACAAAGAAGAATTTAAGTATAGAAGTTTGGGTTACTTAAATCTCCTTGGAGGTATATATTGTTTGGGTTAATAACTGAAGCTAGAACAAGTAGGAAAAGAGATTTAAATTGATTTGACTGTTAGTGCACTCTCTAAATAAGGGCAATAAGAATTTCTTTCCTCATCTTTTTCTGGCATTTTATCTTCTACCTGTGCTGTCCAATATAGTAGCCACTAGCCACATGTGGCTGTTTAAATGTAAATTAATTAAAATTACACAATATTCAAAATTCAGTTAGTCACACTAGACACATTTCAAATGCTGAATAGTCCCATGTGGCTAGTGGCTACCATGATGGACGGTGCAGATAGAAAACATTACTATCACTACAAAAAGTTCTTTTGGACAATGCTGATCTGGATATTTGTTAAAGTATTGTTGCAACTCTTTTTTCCTCCTATTTTCTTTGAGTTTTAATTATATATGAGTGAGTTAAGAGTTCTTACTTGGGCCATGTCTTTTTAAGGAAGATACAGTTTATGGGAATAAGCCATATTAAGCTATTTTAATGTGAAAGAAGCCTCTTCAAATACAAAGACTCTTTAAATTCTTCTGTAGCCCCCAAATTTTAAGTTACCTGCGTATTAATAATAAAGTCCATGTAGTTATATATACTCATTGTATGTAGAGATCAGGAATATGGACATTGGAGTGAGACTGCCTGATTACTTATCCTGGTTCTACTTCTGGTTAGCTCTGTGAATTAGGACAAATTATTTAACCTCTGGGGCCAGCCCCATGGCCTAGTGCTTAAGTTTGGTGTGCTCTGCTTCAGTGGCCCGGGTTCAGTTCCTGGGCACCGACCTACATCACTCATTGGTGGCCATGCTGTGGCGGCGACCCACATACAAAATAGAGGAAGACTGGCACAGATGTTAGCTCAGGGTGAATCTTCCTCAAGCCAAAAGAGGAAGATTGGCAACACATCTTAGCTCAGGGCCAATCTTCCTCAGCAAAAAAAAAAAAAAAAGAGAGAGAGAGAGAAAAAGAAAAAATTAACTTCTGAGGCTTTGATTTTTGCAGTTTTGAAATGGGGATTACGGTATTATTTATCTTATTTGAAGTTGAAGATTAAGTGAGATGCTACATCTAAAGGTCTTAATATAGTTCCTGATATAATGAGCACTCAATATTTGCTTATTATGATTAGCATTATGTTTTATGTAACATAGGGTACTAGATAACTAAAACATTAATTATAGTGATAGAGAAATGTGATGGACAAGAAACAGGAAAGTTTTGGCAGTTAGGAGGGTTTCAGAAAAAATGTTGGGGTAGAAAATGAAGCAGTGGTATATGTATTTGACCTGAGACTTGGGATTTTCTGGTCATTCTAGGAATACTTGAGTTTATCAGCTTTCACAGGTGCACTGTGTGGATAACAAGAACATCATAGAGAAGAAGGAGTAGTTACACGGAAAGCAGCATGATTTAGCAGAACAAGTGTTGGTCTGGAGTTACAAAACCTGAGTTGACACCATCTAACTAGTTCTCTGAATGATTTCTCAACTGTAAAGTAATTAAGAGTTGAACTAAATGATTTTGAAGTTTCATCCTGTCACTTTTACAACGTGTAATAAAATTTTAGATAACAGAGTTTCTGGTGATTCTAGTCAAACTCTGTTATCTAAAACTTTTATGAATCTCCAGAGTTGAGAGGTAAATTAGAAGACTTTTGAATCTCAGTTTTGATTCAGATCTCTACAGGTATATTGACTATAGTAAGTGAATAGGAGAGTCACATTGTCCCGCATTGTCTTATTCATTAGTGAGCAGTGAAATGGTTGATAGGTAGAAATACCTAGAGGAGACACAGGAACAAAACTACCTGGAAAATAGGAAGTAAGCCTCTTGAGAGTAAATCCTCTTGTTGAGTATGCGGAGAGATCGCGTGCTGTTATATTCTGACCGCTTACCTGTTCCAGTAATCTTTTATATATTTTACTGCCATATCTAAAGCAAAGGTGAGTAGTAAGTCAAATTAGATGGTATAGTTGAAAAGAGTTAAACCCTGTGAAAGCAGATTTACTTACAGGAGTCTTTTATAATGCATACTCATTTAAAATAGTTGCAAAGCATATTCTGTAATTATTCTGAGTCATCATTTCTACCATACAAGGTATGTGCTTCTGAGAAGTATGATTGTCGAGTTATCTAATTCTTTCAACTGCCTTGGTGTTTGTTTATCAGGAGGAGGAAGACCTGCTTCTATTTTGCTTTCATTTTCTTCCTCACGGCTGTTATGCTATCCTTTTCCTTTGCTCTACTGTCATTGTTACTAACCGTGAGACCCCCTCCCCAAAGCTTTTATAACAAGGCAGTACAGAGAAGGGAGATTGTGCCTAGTTAGTTAAAAGAGTGAGGAGGTGAACTTTATAGACATAGGGATTTTCTTGCAAACAGCAAAAGTTTCAGTAACTACGAATGTTAATATAGAGTGATGAGAGGAGAAATATGCTCTCCTTTTGAAATTAATATACACTGTAAATAGTTTTTAAAGTAAAATTTGATTTTTATTGGCTAGAATTTTTAAATGTATTTTTGCTTTAGCGTTTCTTTTTTCCTTTATGAAAATGAAGTTTATGAAATGAAATAGACTTAAGAAGTCATTTAGCATTTTTGGTTGGTATAATTAGCTTTCTACTAAAAAAAATGGTTTTTTGATTCTTTCCATGTGGAAAGCTCTCTATAACCATTGACTGAAGGGAAGAAGAATACATAGGAAAATGTCTCTTGGCCTATGCTATAAGGGACAGTTTTGAAACTTATTTACTAAGAAATCTGGGTCAGGATGCACCTGTACATCAGTTTCAGCTCAGCACAAAGTTTATTATGTAACTGAAGTTAAGCTTTCTGAAGATACTATGGGAAGATTTCAGAGCATCAATGCCTCACTGTGTGGATGTGTTGTTATTTGCAACCAAATTTTTCAAATCCTGGGTAGATATTTTTTATTTTAAAATTATCTTGAGTGATGATTTACTCCAGGACTAGATTTATGGGTAAAGACCAGAAATATATTATCATATTTTGCTCATTTTGGATGATTGATACATGCTTAATACTCAGAAGAATTTCTCTGCTTGCCTGTAGATTAAATTTTTAATAATATGTTTGTCCATGTAAATTTGAGAATTTCTTTGAATCACTTTAATTAGTCTCTGTCTATTATGCTCTTGAAAAATTCTTACAGGGTGAGGAAGGTGGTTAGTGATGTGCTGTAATGGTCTCAACCATTTAGAATTAGTCTCTAGCTGGCAATGGAGCTTTGTTGACCTGTAACACTTCAATTTCCTTGGCTTATAGAAAATATTTTAATTATCGTTTTATGGTTCAAGAATCTTTGGATCTCAGCTTGTAAAGTGTTGTGGGGAGGCAGTGAATAGGGACTATGATCACTGGAAATGTTCTCAATGAAAACCTCCTTTTTAGAAATTCAGAGTTTAAAAGGCTTTTTAGAGGCTTTGAGAAGCCCTGGAGCCTCAATGACCTGTGACATTTAAGGAAAACCGATTCAGAGTTAATTTGGACACAGGGCACAGTTTGCACCATGGATCTGTTAGTGTCCTGTTGAATTCTACTATGGTATACTGTGTTTGGAAACATTGTGTTTATGTATACACATACCAGAAAGATTTCTTGCCATCAAACTCAGTTAGTTTCTTTCACTAAATAAATTTGAACAATTTTTAAAGTCAATACCAGTTAAAATGGTGTTTGCTGAGCTTATTTTGCAGTTATCTCAGAGTTTTAAAAAAAATGTCATTTTTTAAATTTCCAGAGTTTGTGTTAAGAAACATTTTAAGGAGGATGGGAAAGTGTGAAATCACAAAGCCAGAATGGCTAGAAATCATTGAGTTAAGGAAACTGGTTTTTAAAATTTTCTGTGATGTCATTAATTGCAGGAAAGTATGACTCTTTTACATCTCATTTTTTGTTATTCCCTATTTCTCAGTTCAGCATGTGCTTTCTTCATCTTTTCCTCTTTTTTCTCTCAAATATCCTGTATATGCTACTAAATCTAAGATCATCTAAGATCGCTTCTTATCCTTTGAAAACTCAATAAATCGTTAAGCAGGAGCCTTAGTAATAGGATACTCTGTTTCCAAACAGAATTTACCAAATTAAAATTTTCACACAATTTCCTAGGATTGTGGTTAATCTAGGTTACTGTAAAGTATTTAGGCTTTTTTAACTGATAAGGCTAAGAGAATTGTATATGACTTGACTTTGCAAGACATTACTTTTATCTACATAGGTATGAGATCATGTGGGGGCAAACATTAATGTGTAGTTACCCCTTTTTTATGCAGTAGCCTCCCCTTATCCACGGGGGATGTGTTACAAGACCCCAAGTGGATGCCTGAAACTGCGGATTAATACAGAACCCTGTGTATACTATATTCTTTCCTATGCATTCATACCTGTGATAAAGTCTAATTTATAAATTAGGCACAGTAAGAGATTAACAACAGCAATAATAAAATAGAACAGTTATAACCATATGCTGTAAAAATAGTTCTGTGAATGTGGTCTCTCTCTCTCAAGATACCTTATTGTACTGTATTCACCCTTCCTCTTGTGAGGATGTGAGATGATACAATGCCTACATGTTGAGATGAAGTGAGGTGAATGATCTACGCATTGTGATGTAGCGCTAGGTTAATATTGACCTTCTGACTATACATGAGGAGGATCACTGAGCCATGATGATGTTGATGGTTGGATGTTATAAGCAGATGATGTCCATGGTTGTTAGAACACAAGCACTGTGATACTGCGATAGTCAATCTGATAACTGAGATAGCTACTAAGTGACTAATGGGCAGGTAGCTTACGCAGCGTGGATACGCTGGACAAAGGGATGATTCACGTCCCAGGTGGGATGGAGCGAGATTTCATCATGCTACTCAGAACAACACGAAGTTTAAAACTTACGAAGTTGGGAATTTTCTATTTAATATTTTCAGACCACAGTTGACTGCAGGTAACTGAAACTGTGGAAGGCAAAACTGCGTATAAGCGGGGAAGACTGTACTGTTGAAATAGTTGCTTATTTAAGATCTTGACGACTGGTGGGTTACATATGATATAGTTGGGTTTAAAAATAAGAGTATTTTTTGTGGTGAAGAGACAAAGAATAGATGGAGAAAACTTTTTTGTATTTTTTTAAGGAAAATTTAAAAACATGCAGAAATAGAAAAGTTGCAGCCCCAATTTCAGTCCTTGGACCAGCAGCATTGGCGTCACTTGGGAGCTTGTTCAAAATGTAAAACCTTGGCCCCTACCCCAGACCTTCTGAATCAGAATCTTCATTTTAACAAGATTCTCCAGTAATTCGTATTCATATTAAATTCATACGCATATATATGAAGCGGTTCATTCAGCACCTTGCCGCTTTTTTTGTTACTGATGTTGTTATACATCGTTTTTATTTTCTGGGAACTCCCAAAGAACGGTGTCATAGGCCCTGCCATCAAGAGGCTGGGTACATTTCATTGCTCTAGAAACAATAATGCGACCAATAATCATTGAGCTCTTAACTCTGACTGAGCCAGGCATGGTGCACAGTACATGGTGCATTATGTGAATTTATCACAGTTCATCCTCACAAAACTCCTGTGATGTTCACAGTATTATGAGTCCCATTCTCTAGAAGGAGAAACCAGATTTATAACCATTAAAAAAAATAAAAAAAAAAAAAGCTATTGGGGCCAGCCTGGTGGTGTAGTGGTTAAGTTCACGTGCTCTCCTTCCGCGGCTCAGGGTTCGCAGGTTCGGATCCTGGGCGCAGACGTATGCACCACTTATCAAGTCGTGCTGTGGCAAGTGTCCCACAGAAAATGGAGGAAGATGGGCACAGATGTTAGCCCAGGGCCAGTCTTCCTCAGCAAAAAGAGGAGGATTGGCAGCAGATGTTAGCTCAGGGCTAATCTTTCTCACCAAAAAAAAAATAAATTTCAAACTTCACTTGGATTTCATTGACTTTTCCATTAATGCTCTCTTTCTATTCCAGGATTCAACCCAGGGTACCATGTTATGTTGAATTGTCAGCTCTCTCCAGTGTCCTCTGTTCTGTGAGAGTTTCTTAGCCTTTGTTTGATTTCCTTAACAGTCATCAGAAGTACTGGCTAGGTGTCCAGTAGAATGTCCCCCAGTTTGGATTAGTCTGATATTTTTGTTAGGATAAACTAGGGTTATCAGATTTTAGCACGAATATCACAGAGATGAAGTGTTCTTCCAGTCACATCGTATGGGGAGCATAATATCCACGTGACATTACTGTTGATGATAACGTCCATCACTTGGCCAAGGTAGTATTTGCCAGGTTTCTCCACTGTAAAGTTACTGTTTGTTTTTCCCTTTCCATGCTGTATTCTTTGGAAGCAAGTGACTGTGTCTGGCTCACTCTCAAGGGGGTGGAGGGAGTGGGATTAAGTTCCGTCTCCTGCTGGGAGGGAGTGTCTACATATATTATAATGGAATTCTTCTGTAGAGAAGTCACTGCTCCCCCGTTTAGTCACTCATTCATTTATATAAGCACGGATTATGTATATGTATTTTATACTTTGCGCTATAATCCAATAAATTTATTTTGTTGCTCAAATTGTTCTAGCCTTGCCCCTTGTGAGCTTTCTTTCGAGTTGGCTTCTGTGTCCTTTTGACACATTCCCATTCTTTTGCCCTCGAGTCACTCATTTCTCCAAAGAGCTCTGGTTCCTTTTATTGGAGAAAAGGGTATTAGAAAGCAGATTTGGGTGCGGGGTATGCTCATTGCTACTCAGGTGTCACTACTTCTAGGCTCTCTCAGCAGACAAAGCAGACAGAGCTAGTAACATATGTATATATAGTAAACCACGTATGTCGGCATATCTGTAGTTCTTTCTGTATCTGTTTATCTGTATACATATTAAGGTAAACTTGAGTTTGTACTGATGTCTCCAGCTATAATCCTGAACTACAGGATTCATCCTAACCTTCCTTTCTTGCTCCTTTATAATTTCTATCTCCAACAGAGAAACCTGGTTCCCACCATCCTCTACCTACCATCCATACTCTTCACCCTCAGCATATGGGTAAAGCAGGTGCAGAATTTCTAGGCTGTTCTCACAGAAGAAACAAATTTACCAACTAGAATACAGTGTTTACATACAGTGTACAGTTCCTATTATATTTAGCCTTACAGTTTCTAGTCAAAACACCCGTTTTCCAAAGTTACTCAAGTTAGCTTCTGCCCCCCAACCCCCTTCAGTATGGTGATATCATAAATTTATAATAATGTTAGATTCATTTGTCACAGTTTGCATTCCATCCTGGGATACTCAGTCACATGGGTTGATTTTTTTTAAACTTGCACGTATTACATACACTCTGTGCTACACAGTTTTGTGGGCTTTGACAAATGCATAGAATCATTTATTCTCAGCCACAGTACTGTCGGAATGATTCCGTCATCTAAAAGTTCCCCTATGTGTCCCAGATTTATGGAATCAAAATTTTCATTTTAACAATATTCCCAGGAGATTTGTATGCATATTAAATTCATATGCATATATATGAAGCTATTCACCTGGAGTCATTCAGTATCTTGCCATGTTTTAAAATTATAAATTAACTTGGAGAAAGATATTATGACCTAGAGGTGATAATGGAATAGCCAGGTTTAAATACACAGTCAAGGAAGTGAGTATATTCAAATTCATGGGGCATATAGGTATGCAAGTGAGGTGAAAGAAAATAGAATTGGGCAAATTATTGGACTAAAGTAGTGGGCTGTATGGCAGGTTTTCACAGAGCTCTTTATGTTTCCTCCTCTTGAGAATGATGAGAAATGCTGTAGTTTGGAAAGAAGGAAGAACAAATGGTATCCAGAGGCATGATGGAGAGGAAGGTTTTTTACAGAGGTCATAGTCCCCAACAAAGATGTGCAAGTTCCCTAATAAAGAGAATGTGTTGGACATCCTAGCTTTGCAGTTCTTTACCCTGAGGTTTATTCAGTGTTCTGCTGAAGTTTTTGTGTGGTTTAGTCCCAGGTGGAGGAAGGAGAAAAAAGGAAGCATAGCTGAATAAATGCTACCAGTATTGAGGGATACCCCTGGGAGTGTAATACAGTCCGTGTGAATGGCCTGGTCAGAACCACAGATTTTAAGGAGGTACTCTAGGAATCTCTTGTACCAGAATCAAGTTCTTAGGTATGAATGACTGAGAAAATTGCTTTTCATAATTAAGAGTATATTATCTGTCCCTGTGATATGAGGTGACTGCTTAGTCAAAAGTCAGCTTTAAGTAAATGTTAAACTGCGTTCAAAAGTTTCCTTGGTGTGGATAGATTAAGTGAGATCTAAGTTATCTTTGGGATTAAAATACACAGATGTGAAAAGTTCTGGGTAATTACGCGCTACTGGCTTTTGGGATCTAATGTCTACAGTATCTCTCAGAGCTGAGGCATAAGGCACAAAAATAGTAGGGGGCTCTTTTCTTAATGAAAACCTTCTGTTAACTATTTCACATCTCTCTTGTTGCTGCTTTCAGAACTACAGTTCTGTGTCCTCAGATAGTTATTAAATTTACATGATTGAGCAAGTACTGTGTGGTAGATACCATCAAATACTAAAATTTGAGATTCTTCTCTGAAGCTTATAATCAAGAAAGAGACCTTAGCCTTAAATATTTGTAGCATCAGGTGGATATGGTAAATACAGAGAGATACAGTCTGCACCACTTCAAAGGTAGGAGACAGAGAAGTGATACGTGCTATTGAGACGAATATCTCCCAATAATGATAAGAAATGTGGGAATTGGAGACTTGCTCATTTATCTGGAGTGAGAATGAAAGCCTCTCTGTTCAGGGCACACTTGAGCAGAGACCTAAGTGAACTGAGAGTGAGCCATGTGGCTACATTGGGGGATATCCGTCTAGGTAGTACAGAGACCCTGACATTGAACTGTGCTGGGGTGAGGGAGCTACAGCAAGACCAGTATGGCTACAGTGGATGGAGCAAATAGGAGAGTGGTGGAAGGTGAGGTCAGTGATGTGATGAATCCTGATTATTTGGGGCCCCTGTAGGAAATGGTACAGACTTTTCATTATGCTCTCCGTGCACTGATGTGTCACTAGGCCAGAATGATTCATGTTAACAGGACTAGGGGGTAGGGAAACCAAAGAGGGATACTGCATATTCAGTCACTGGAAGAGCAAGGAAGAAAAGGTGAGGGGAGGGAGTGAGTCTGGGGTCATAGTGGGCAAAGGGGAGACAGCTGCACCACAGGGGCTGAGAAGAGCTCAAGGGTAACACCCGGACCCCAGTTCTCCTGCAGGGATATAGTCATGGCATGGAGTCACTCTCCTCCAACCCTCTGATCTCCTAACTGGGCTCCCCACTGACCAACCCAAACAGAAGCCTAAGGCAAATGAGCTCTTTGATATAGTCCATCAACCTCCCCAAGCACAGAGCAGCGTAGACTAGAGGGGAGAGTGCCAGTGTTTGCCATTCCACATTCCTTATATACAGGGTGTTCCTCTGCAGTGTGTTTCTCACGTGTGTCTTAAGGGATGAGGGTCCTCTGAAGGGTGTTCCATTTTGATGATATTCATAGAGTTTTCCCTTAGTGTAAATTGTGACGTGACTCCCTAGGGCTATCACCAAAGGCTTTCCTATAGCCATTGCATTCTTTAGGTTTCTCCCCAGTAGGTCATCTTCTGGCACACAGTAGGGTCAGAGTTTGTGTTGAAGGTTTTACCACATACAGTGCACTTAGAAGGCTTCTCTCCAGAGTGAGTTAACGTGTGGTTTATTGAATGCTACTCCATATTGATCAGATTAGAAGGATGAGGGTGTGCTGAAGGCTTTTCTTCACTGAAGGCCAGACTCCAAGAGGATTCCCAGTGATCTCTGTCTCCTGGTATTCATATCCTGTGTAGTTGCCTCCCACTGTGTGGCAGGATCAGTCTGGGTGACCAACACAATCCAGATGAAGAGAGAATATGGCCTTCTGAGGCTAGGTCATAAAAGACTTACGGCTTCTGCATGGGCTCTTTTGGATCACTTCCTTTGGTGGGTACCTGCTGCCATATTGTGACAATACTCAGCACCATGGAGAGACCTACATAAGGAGAAACTGAAGGACCCCTGCCAACAACTGGCACTAATCTGCCAGGGATGTGAGTAAGCTATCTTGGAAGTGGACCCTTCAGTCCCAAAGACTTTAGATGACTGCATTTCTGGTTGACATCTTGCTTCTCATGAGAGATCCTGAGCTAGAACTACATAGCTAATCCATTCCTGAACTCTTGACCTACAGAAATTGTGAGAGAATAAATGCTTGTTGTTTTGAACCACTAAATTTTAGGGATAATTTATTACACAACAAATAATTTATGCATCCAATGTGAGTCCCGAAGATGCCCCAGAGATGGCAGATCAATGAATGCTTTCCCACAGTTACTATATTCATATCTACCTATTATGAATTCTTTTATGCACAGAAAGGTAAGAGTTAGTGGTGAAAGATTTCCCAAAATGATTGCATTCATAGGGTTTTTCTCCAGTGTGAGTTCTCACATGTTTCTTAACAGATGAGAGATTATTTAAAGCTTTCCCACAGTCACTGCACTCGTAGGGTTTCTCTCTGTAATGTATTCTCTTGTGCACAGTAAGAGAAAAACTACTGGTGAAGGATTTCCCACACTCATTAGACTCACAGTTTTTCTCCAGTATGAGTTCTCACATGCTGTGTCAGATGTGAGCTCTTCCTAAAGGCTCTACAACAATCATGACATTCATAAGGTTTCTCCCCTGTATGCATTCTATTGTGGACAGTAAGAGAGGAGCTCGTGCTGAAGCCTTTCCGCAGTGATTACATTCGTAATGATTCTCCCCAGTATGAACTCTCCTGTGTCTTTTGAGGATACATCTAGTGCAGAAGATGTGAAAACACTGGTTACATTCATAGGGCTTTTCTCCAGTGTGAATTCTCACATGCAGTCTAAGGGATGAGGAATTACTGAAGGCTTTCCCACAGTCACTGCATTCATAGGGTTTCTCCCCATTATGTATTCTATTATGAACAGTGAGGTAAGAACTGCTGCTGAAGGATTTGCCACATTGATTGCAATCATAGGGTTTTTCTCCAGTATGAATTCTCTTGTGCTGAATAAGATTAGATTTTGTGCTGAAGACTTTAAAACACTGATTACACTCGTTGAGTTTCACTCCAAGATGACTTCTCTCCTGTTGATTAAGAAATGAATGCTAACTATAACTTATAATATTTTTAATGTTCAATGCTATCATAGGAATTTTTCTTCCAGGAATTCTGCTATGTATAACATCATTATAATTGGTGTTTTTGCCACTTTGAGTGCCTGTATATGATTTCTGCTGGTTTGAGTTCTCAGAAGTTAAAAAAGATGGATGCTTTGCCATAAGTCCTTATCAGATTCACAGAGCATCTTCTGATAAGTTTAAGACAAATTTATGTTTGAAACACTCAATATCTGAGTCACATTTATGGAAACATTTACTTTTGTGAACACTCAGGGAAGAAAAAATTTTGGAGATAACTTATGCTTCTCTCCAAATTCACAAGAGTGTCAGGGTATCTCTCCAGAGGGACAACATTTTCTTGGGAAAATGAATCCCTTGGTAACTTTGTGGCTTTTCTAATTTATGGTATTTTCCTACTGTGGAAAATCAGAAATCTTAACATTTTTAAACCTTTAGATTGTTCTTCTCTAAAAACATGCTGCTTAGAAGTTAACCCTTGGACTTTAAGTAAGAGTCTCCAAATCCGAAACAAATTGAAAAGAAATTTAAGTTGATGAAGGAAAGAAAAGGTAAAATGCACATGTTAGTGAAGGGAGACCCGAAGGGGTTAGAGATTTTCAGGAGGTTTGCAATGAAAGGGACACGAGTGTGAAAATTTTAGGTTTGTATTAAAGAAGACTCTAGAAATATTGAGATTGATGCTGATGGAAAGAAGGAATTGTCAGGAATGTAAAGTGAGAAGGAACTAGACAAAGAGCTCATATGAGACTTAAATTTAAGAAGGAAGAGAGAGATCTTTTTCCCCCCTCTGAGGCCAAAGTAAAGTATGAGATAATGAACAGAAAGTTAAAGAAAAAGAAAAGGAGGTCCACGAGGAGGCTCATACTAAACGTTTTTGGCCTTCTTGCCGGAAAAAAAGGGCATTTTACAAATGTCTCTGATGGACATTTCCTAATGTAATACTCCAAACTGTCAAGCCACAGGCCAGAGAGGTTCCTGACAAAGACTCATATATACCTAGTGCTCACCTGGACAGGTGCCTGGGAGAATTCCTCTTTCCTCTGTCCTCACTTTATCTTCTTGCTCCAATTCGGAGAGCAGACTAGGTTTATCAACTTGATTCCCTATACATGGAGAAAAGACATATGATGTAGGGGACTCTGCATGGGACAAGAAGCCTCACCATGGAACTGAGGCCCACACTTCTATAGATGAGCAAGTGTGACTTTAGGAGCAGCAGTACAATTATTCTTAAATTCTAACAAATATAGTAAAACTATCTTTCACCAAGAAAAAAAAATGTAAGCATCCTCAGTCAATATCCAGGGTGACAGGGGATAACTGGTCCCAGAAGTTCATGCCCAGTTTCAAATACAGACTTAAAAGCCCCAAAGCTTTTATCCATGGAGAACATGAAGTCAGGCCAAGGAGTAGATCTTCAGTTGATAGGGAAGACATTAGACCACAAGCTTCAGGATGGTAGGGACCTAATTTCCTAATTCCTAATTCCCAGCACAGACCTCATTCACCGCCATATTCCTAATACCTAGCACAGACTCAGGAACATAAAGGTGCTTAAGAAAGACTTGTGAGAAGTGATGTCAGTGACAATGGTGGAGTAGGTAACTCTCAAAGTCCAACATTCTACAAAACACCAGCAAATAAACTGGTAAAAGCTGTCAGAATCAACTTGATTGGAACACTGGAGAGTTATAAGAAGTTTACAGCAACCAAAACAATGCTTAATCAAAACAAAGAAGTGAATTTGGTAAGAGAGCTCTGTGACACTTTAACTGCCGTTGGCCCGTCACCTGTTCCCCACCATGGCAGTCACCTTGAAGACAGCAGCCTGTGTTCCTACTACTGGAGGGAGCAGAAACGGATTTTCTTCTCAAAGAGCTGTGGTTGCTTGTTTTGACCTGTCTGGTGGCTCCCTGAATGACTGGCTCAAAGGGCTTGCTTTTATTTTGTCTAACTCCAAACTCTCTCAGTGCTGAGGTGGCTATGAAGGGTGGAGGGCCGGGGCATGTGCCAAACACATTTAAATGTATTAGCCACTGCTGCCTGGGGCAAGGAAAAACCATTGAACCAAACAAAAGACTAAGAAAAAAGTCTAAGAGGAAAGCAGGGAATAAGATGTTTCGGACAAAAAAGGCTTCGAAAAGCTCCCACATATTCCTAGGTATACGTAAGACCATGCACATACCCAGGGCTGGGTGCATGCTCCGAAAAGACCTGAGAAGGCACTAAGCCCTCACCTTTGATTGACCTTCCTGCTCTGCACAAGCAGGAAGTGAAGGCTAAGACAGAGTTGTCAGTCGCCTGATTGAGTTTTGAAAGCCCGCTCCAAAATATACACAGAGACCATCTGCAAAGACTGTGCGTTTTTGGGTTCTAGGTATTTAAGGAAATCTCTGACAAATCACTAGCTGGCCATTAAGCTAACAAAACAGAGACTTCAGTGGCCACACATGACTAATACAGACATTGCAAAATTAGTTCAGAAATGTCACCAAACAAACAACACCAACTACAACAAGCAACAACAACAAAACTTAGGGATGAGGGGAAATCTGATTTACAGAATTGCCAGACTATAATACCAAACGTCCAGTTTTCAACAACAAAAAAAATGAGTCATGCAAAGAAACAAAAGTGCTTGGCCCATTACAGGAAAAGGAAATTAACAGAAATTGTCCCCAAAGAAGGGACTTTCCAGACAAAGACTTCAAATCAACTATTTTAAGTATGCTCAAAGAGATAAAGGAAACCATGTACAAAGAACTAAAGGAAATGGAACTCTTACCAAATAGAGACCATCAAAAAGATAGAAATTATTGGGGCTTGCCCGGTGGTGTAGCAGTTAAGTGCGCGTGCTCCATTTCGGTTGCCCAGGGTTCGCAAGTTCGGATCCCGGGCGTGCACCGACACACCGCTTGTCAAGCCATGCTGTGGCAGCGTCCCATATAAAGTAGAGGAAGATGGGCATGCATGTTAGCCCAGGGCCAGTCTTCCTCAGCAAAAAAGAGGAGGATTAGCAGATGTTAGCTGAGGGCTGGTCTTCCTCACACACAAAAAAATAAATAAAGTTCTGAAAGAAAACAAACTGTCACCCACAAATTCTATATGCAGCAAAAGTCTCCTTCAAGAAAGTGAAAAGGAAATCCATAGAATGGGAGGAAATATTTGCAAATCATATATTTGATAAATGTCTAGCATCCAGAAGATATAAAGAACTCTTACAACTCAACAACAAAAAGACAAACAACCCTGTTCCCCCTAAAATGGGCAAAAGACTTGAATACACATTTTACTAAAGAAGATATAGAAATGGCCAACAAGCATAAGAGAAGATGATTCTTATCTCATTATTCTTTAGGGAAATGCAAATAAAAGCCACATTGAGATATATACCACTTCACATCTATAAGGATGGCTTTAATTAAAAAAAAAAGGAAAATAAACAAGTGTGGTTAAGAATGAGGAGAAATTGGAACCCTCTCATATTGTGGGAGGGAATGTAAATGGTGCACAGGTGTTATGAGAGGTTCGGGGATTCGATCGGAGACGTAAAAGACACTTTCCACTCCAAACAAATGGACTGAAGGTATATTTTATTATATAGAGGATAGTAAAGGCGACAGTCTGCAAACAGATCAAATAGGTCAAATATTAAGAGGGAAAAAAAACATCAGCCCGACTGGAAAGGGAAAACACCCACGTCGGCTGAAGAGAAATGACACAAATCAACCGGAAAGAGAAACACCAGGTTGACCGAAAAGAGAACACATCAAATCAATTACTTCACATCAAATCAGTTACTCACAACATCCACGCCCCACTGCCAGGAGAGCCCTGTCAATCGACGCGGCTGGGCAAGGATCACACGTCCTGGGCAAGGTGTTCCTTCCACAAGTGGAAATCTCTCCGGGTCTCAGTCTCCAGTAGTTTTTATACCATCAGTAATTTTCAGAGTAAGCAATTACAGAGTTTGCAGAGCAAGCATTTAGTGTTCCCATGCACAAAATGGTTATCAGTGGCTTACGTGCACTGAGCCACCTGGCTAATGTCCCAGCCCAGTAGTTGTGTACGTGTATTGTTCTCTTTGGTTATCGTCCCAGCCCGGCACAGATGCCCAGTCCATCCCGTGCTACGACGCTCCAAGAGCCTTGAAATGTTACAACTTGCGACTCTCTCTGTGGGAGAAGGGCCAGTTCCCACCACACAGAAAGCAGCTTTGTATTTCTGTTTGTGCTGGTGGCTGTAGGTCAACGGAGCAGCCAATCATGGCTGTACTCATGTCAAGACAACAGGTACTCTGCCAAACAGTTTAGAGCTTCCTCAAAAAGTTGAAACATAGAATGACTATATGACCCAGTAATTCCATTCCTAAGTTTATACCTGAAAGAACTGAAAACAACTGTTCAAGGAAAAATTTGTACATGAATGTTCGTAGCAGCACTATTCACAATAGCTAAAATGTCCATCAACAGATGAGTGGATACACAACAAGTGGTATATATGCACAATGGAATACATTCAGCCATAAAAAGGAATGAAGCCTGATACACTACAACATTGATGAATCTTAAAAACATGCTGAACAAAAGAAGCCAGACACCAAAGCCCATATATTGTATGATTCATTTATATACAATGTCTAGAATAGGTAAATCCACAGAGACAGAAAGTAAATTAGTGGTAGCCAGTGGCTGGGGGTAGGCAGGACTGGGGAGTAACTACTTAATGATCATGGGTGTGATAAAAGGGTTCTGGAATTACAGAGTGGTGATGGTTGCGCAAGACTGTGACATTATTAAAAGCCACTGAACTGTATATTTAAAATAGTTAAAATGGTCAGTCTTTCTGTTTTGTGAATGTTACATGAATTAAAAAAAGCCTTGTTACCTGAGTCAATAAATAAATGCAGGAATGATGTCAGGCTTACCAAGAGATGTGAGGTTCCTGCAGTTTTCCAGCATCACATCCCTGTACAGTGTTCTCTGAGAAGCATCCAGCAATGCCCACTCTTCCAGGGTGAACTCCACAGCCACATCCTCGAAGGTCACCAAGTCTTAAACCATCACAAACATCATGGCTTAGCCAAGGACCACCCTCACCAATGTTGACAGGAAAAGGGCCGAGGATGACAGAACTAGGGAAGAGGAACCCAAAACACACGATGTCCGGGCAGGTGCTGAGCTCTGCTCTCCTTTGCTTCCAGGCTCAGCCCTCAATGCTCATCTCCAGTCTGCTTACTTCCAGCCACTCCCAAGGTTAGATGCATGTCCACCACATACACGGTTGTCTTTTTCCAGTAAGACTGTGGGCTCTGTAATCTTATTTCTCTCAATCTCCAAGGTTGACAGGCTGGGACACTGCAGAAAACAGAGAAATACTCACTAGTAGCCGTCATAAATTACTTGAGTACAGGACACGGTCATGTCTTTCCTTTAAAAGTCTCAGCAGAACACAATATAGACGGTGACCCCGGAGGAAGCTTTGAAAATGTAAAAAATGTTGACATAGGCTGACATTTTCTGGGCAGCCCCTCACCCTCCATCAGATGCTCGGAGATCCTGGGATGCCTGAGGACCTGGTTTGCCTGTGAGGCTCCAGGCCACAAAAGATAAGTCCAATTTCTGGTGAAAAGAATAATTATCTGGAGAAAGGAATATCTGACTTACCAGTAACCAGCTTGCCAGGAAGCCATGAACAAGACCTTCCTCCTCTGTGCATCTTCTCCGAGGAGAGGCTGGGTACAGGGGAGACTGAGCTGGAGAAGAAGGAAGGAGTCACAATAATCCAGGGATGCCCTCTGTTCACAGATTATTCCCATTTCATAGATAAAGAAATTGAGGTTCGGAGGGACATCATTGTTACTTCATCAAGTTTATAGAAGGAATTAGAGGTAAAATTCATGAGATCCCACACAGTCACCACACAGGTGACATCTCCACAGACACTCAAACCACTGAAGTCCCAAATCCCAAGAACCACATAATCAGATATCAGTGACCTCATGGATCCTGGGGCTCCACTCCCACCTCCCCTGCTCAGCCCCCTCCCCTGTGGTGCAGGGGCCTTTAGCGCCTGGACTCTGAGGCCTGTAAGGACCCAAGAACTTACCACAAGTCGGGGACAGAACCATGGCCGCCATCCTGTGATTCAGTAAATGTTCGTGAACAACAGGACAGTGGAGAACCAGAATGCTCCTCCTCTTATCCCCACAGAGCACTCAGGACAGGGCCCTGGAATAAATGGGAAAATACAAAGTATTCACAGCCTCTCTCCCTCTCTAGGTTACTGAGGACGAATCTGTCTTAGCCCGTCCGTCATGTCCTCCTTCAAACATAATATATTTGATACTGGGCCTTTATTTTGCTTAGCAGGTGATGAACTCAGGGCCATGTGATGGCAAAACTTGTCTTCTTCTGCCCCCAGTGGTATGACCAATACATTACTGCTCCCCCCATTTTAAGTCCTTGGCTTCCCTGAGTCTCAGGGCACATTCTTCCCATCCGCGTGGTTGTCACAATCACAGTCCCAGCTACAACCCCTGTTCACGGAGACTTTGGCACCTGACTCCCATTGTTATTTCAACCTCCAGTCCCACCTCACTTGGATGACGTCAGCGTCCATGAGGATGACTCTCACAGTATTAGGAGTTTGTCCCCATCCACCTTGGCCACACATTTCCATGGGCACCACCCCAGGCTTTGTCATCACCTAACACTGCTCTACCATCTAGAACAATAGTTCAGAAACTTCTCTCTCTGAACCCAAACTCCCAAACATCTACCCTGCTCACTCATTTCCTCCTTTCAGGACATGTGTTCTACCACACATGGCTCCAGTCTACCCGCTCTCCTACTTTATTGTTGTCCATCTACTACCTTTTCTCTTCACTTCATACTTACCCAACTTGTATTTCACTGTGTCTCATTTCAACATATTTCCTTATCCCTACCCCCTGTCTTCACTCTGGCACAGCAGAACTCCAACCAAGCATGATTCCAATAATCTGCCTGCTCCGTGGCAACATCTGGGCAGGCCAGCCTGCACAAGAGATGTCACGTTGCCACCTCCAGAAAAACATGGTCTCCACCACGCAAAGAGCTCTTGACCCTGTAGGACAATCCCACAAGTCTCTGAAGCTTCCTAGTCATCATACCTTCTCTAATGTCTCTAAATCTCTCACATGCTCACCTTTTCCCCTATGGTAACCAGCTTCCTAAATAGCCCTCAATGATTCGAGCCTCCTGGTCGTCACACTCACATTGAATTAGGGCTGACCTGTGTGACCAACAGAATATTGTGGAGGTGACTTCTGAGGCTAGGTCTGAGAAAGCACTGTAGCTTCCGCCTTGTTCTCTTGGACTGCTGGCTCTAAGGGAAGCCAACTGCCATGTTGCAAAGACACTCAAGCATCCTGGTGGGGAGACCTACGTGGAGAGGAACTGAGGCCTCCAACAGCCAGCACCACCGTGCCAGCATGTCAGTGAACCACCTTGGAAGTCAGTCCTTCAGGTGACTGCAGCCCCAGCTGATATCTTGATGTGAACTCATGAAAGTCCCTGAGACAGAACCTTCCAGCTAAGCTGCTCCTGAATTCCAGAACCACAAGAACTGTGAGATGACACATGGTTATTGTTGTTTTAAGTCACTAAGGTTTGGGATAATTTGCTCTGCAGCAGTAGGTATCGATGAATACACTCTGACTTTCAGCAGATGGTCTTGCCTCTTACTTCTCAAAGCAATCATCCTAAGGAGTCCATTTTCCTGTCTTGTCACCAAAATCACAACCTGCACCACGGTTTCCTCCCTCTGCTGTTACAAACCAGGAGCCGTGTCCCCGTCTCTGTAAGGCCGTGCTCTGCAGCTCTGTGCTTTGCTCCATCCCGCCTGCCTTTTTAGGATCTGAAGCCTATCGATGATCTCTTATCTACCCTTCCCCTTCCAGCTCTCCCACCCTACTGGACTCTTCCTCCCACCATTTCAACCCTGTGCAGTATTTGTATTGGGGAAATAAACCTATCCTAAGAGCATAGTTTTCTTTCCAGTTACTTCCCAGTCTCTCTCCCTCATCACTGCCAAAGTGTTTGCATTCTCTGTCTCATTTCCTCATGTCCCCAACACAGGACACTCTGGTTTCCACCACTTCCATTTCAAGGACAACACTCTTGGTAGAATCATCAGTGATCTTAGTCACAGAACAGAGAGGTAGATGGTAAATACTGATACTATTTCTTATCTTTCAGATCAATAAAAATCCTTTGTTGGAAAGTCTGTCTGGAAAGGCACTTTCATACACTGCTGGGGTACAACTCCTACAGAAGAAAATTTACCATAATCAAGCAAAACTGCAAAAATATTTATCCTTTCTCCATCATTCCCACTACTAGGAATCCATCTCAAAGATACAGAAATACTAAAATATTTCTCTAAGACTATTCACTGTGACATTTATAACAGCAAAGGAGTAGAAACAACACAAATGACCATCAATAGGAACTGGTTGAATAAACTATGGGATATTCACCTAGTGAAGAATCATGCAGCCATTAAAAAGTGATAAGATCTCTAGGTAGTTATAGAGATAATTATCCCCAATAAATATAAGGAGAAAAACATCAAGGTACAAAAGTGTATGGAATGATTCCTTTTTAAAAGAAGGGAAAGGCCAGGATATATACATATGTATATGTATACATATAAATGTATATACATTTGCATTTTATATGTATATGTATTGTATGTAAAATACAAATGTATTTTATATAATACATATATATAAATATATGTACATATATACACACATATATTTTGCATATGTATATTTTTACATATACACACACCTATTTTCTTATATTTGCAAAAGAAACGCTGAAAGGATAAAACATGAATACAAACGGTAACCAAGAAGGGTAGGACAATAATTGAGAAGAGGAGACAGGAATTGAATTTAGAATTCCCTAAATATGGCTCATTATACAGTTTTGACTTCGGAACCATATTTTAAAAATATAACCACAATCCTCAAAATGGAAAACAAATAACTAAATGAACCGAATTTGCATATAAATTGGAAACATGACTACAACAGAGTTTGAAAAAGAATGCTTTCACGGGACTTTAAAACTAAGTATATTGCTAATTCAGCTGGTTTCCTCCTGAAGGACATTTGAGTTGTTTCTCTTCTTTTGCTGTTGGAAATGATGCTTCTGTGAATAACCATCGTGTGTAGATGTGGTCTTGTATTTTGGGAGGTTTACATTCAGGGTATATTTCCAGAAGCGAGATTGCTACGTAAAGACAGCGACTCTTCTGGGTGTAATTTTTTATATACACTGAAGGAGAATATCATTAAGTAAATAAATTAATGCTATTCAGAGGCAATATTTTTAGTATAACATATAAGAGATTAATATAAAATCAAAGACAATTAAGCAAAAAACCACTGTAAAGTTAAATCGAATTAGAAATATCATGTTAAACTCATGATTTAAAAATTACGTTTTCTCTACTGCAGAAATTGATAAAAGAAACCTTAACTAAATTGGAGTCAGGAAGGCCTGTAGTGGGAGCTCTCACACCCTCTCGCATATTGTCAATTACACCAAACAGGAAGTGACAGAGACTTGTGTCTTGGACACGAAGTAAAACTGCTTTATTACTGAAGCAAGATTTTTTTTTCCACGTGACAGCATCCTAGCCAATGAGAAACATCACAGCTCAACCAACGAAACACGTCGCAGCTCAACCATCGAGAAACGCTGCAGCTCAGCCACCGAGAAACGCCGCAGCTCAGCCAACCAGAAACGCCGCAGCTCAGCCAACCAGAAACGCCGCAGCTCAGCCAACCAGAAACGTGGCAGCTCAGCCATCGAGAAACGCCGCAGCTCAGCCAGTGAGAAGCCTTTACTGCCTTGACCTTTACTTTCTCCCAATGGATTTTCCTTTAGAACAGCCCCTCCTTACTCCTGCTCTTCTCTATAAAAGCAGCTCCCCTCCTTTCTTTTCTGGATTTGCCTGTGGTTTGCCATAGCATGTATATCCTGAATTGCAACTCTTTTGGCTATTCCCAAGTAAATTCAATTTCAGATGAAATAACAGGCAAATTTGCTTTTTAAGTTGACACTACTGTATCCACTGAAAGGTCTTAGAAGCAATGATACTCCAGAGGCACTGAGCATACCTAGTGTCCAGCTCTTGGTTTTTAAGACTATTTACCACTAAAAAGAGCAAAGTACTCTATGCACTAATAATAGAAAAATATCCAGTATATGTTAAAGGAAAAAAGGCAGAGAAAAATGCATAGAGTACTACAATGTTTTGTATAAGTAAAAGGGGAAATGAAAATATATTTGCTTGCATTTACTTAAAGAAAATCCAGAACGCTAAGAATGCATGATAAACCAATAAAAGTAATTACCTGTAGGTGGCTAGAGGAAGGAGAATGGGATGGAAAGAAAAGAAGGTGAGGGCAAGACTTTGTAAGGTATATCTTTTTATATCACCTTAGTTTTGGACCAAATGCAAAGAAGAATTCTAATTAGATTTTAAACATTTGAGTATTTTATAAAAAATTGAGTAATTTCATTTTTAACCCGAAAGTCTTCCTGACTCCTTGTGGTGACAACCCAAGCCCAGGAAAGCCCACTGGCAGGTCTTCTGCACAGCGGAGGCTGATGGAACCTGTCGGTACCAGGTCCACACGGTACTCACCTGCTCACACAGAAATCCACGGATCAACGAGGACAGGTGGACCCTGAGCCTGGTTTCACCTCAAACTTGAGCTCCATGGATGCTTTTCTTGGCTGAGGGGGGAAAAAAGCACAGAGATTGCTTTTGAGACCTTTTATAGGGAGTAATACAGCTGATGGATAGAAAGCCACCCCATTCACTTTTCTTTTTTGGATTTACTGATTTAACTGTAACTGTTGGCTGAGACTGGATTTTCCCGATTCCTGTCCAGACACCTGCTCCCCACTTAGTAAACTCAGTGAATAAAGGAGACACAATCGCTGTCCCTCAAATGTCGTCTGAGAGTAAGACAGTGACATTAGACATCTTTCGCATGTCCTGTCCTCCATGGTACATCCCAAGTGATGCACTGTGGTTTTCTTAGATTTCAGCCCAGAGCTGGGCACATAGTGAGTGGTCAATGCATGTTTGTAGAATGAATGCGTGAATGACTTAAAACCAGAAGTGGAAGCAATTGGGGACGGTGGGCTTGGGAGAGAGTAGACTCCAGGGGTGTGTGTGAATACGGGTGGGGGGACCTCTCTGGTGCTCTCAGTGCCCCGGGTAGGGGAGTGGCAAGCAGAGAGCACAGAGGTTTACCTACAACTCCTGGAAGGAGGTGGGATTTCTAACAACAGACTTGAGGTAGTGAGCTCGCCACCCCTGAGAGTGTGCAAATGGGAGGGGCACATTTCTGGAGAGTTCTAGGGGAAATTTCTGTCCCAGGGAAGGTTTGGGGCTGGGGGAACCTTAGTCTGGTCTAAATGAGAGCCCTTTGGGTTTGTCAGCAGCCCAAGAGTTGTGGGGGTTTGTGCATCCTCCTCACTTCCAGTTGCATATGGGACTCAGCTTGTCCCACATCCCTTCTGTGTGCATGTGGCTGGCAGCGCCCTGACCCCGTGGTGCGGGGTGGGTCTCCTTTGAGCTCTGGGATGCAGTCGTCATGGTTCTAAATTTGGTGCAGCCCTCAGCCCCTTGAGCTTGGAGGTGCTGCCCCCTGGTGAGAAGAAAAAGCAGTTCCTCCTCATCACTTTGTAACCTTTCGGAGGTTCTTGTTTTGGGTTTTTCATATATCTTCTGACATCCCTTTTTTTTTTTTTTTTTTTTGGTGAGGAAGATCTGCCCTGAGCTAACATCCTTTGCCAATCCTCTTCTTTTTGCTGAGGAAGATTTGCCCTGGGCTAACATCTGTGACCATTTTCGTCTACTTTATATGGGACGCCGCCACAGCATAGCTTGACAAGCGATGTGTCGGTGTGCGCCCGGGATCCGAACCTGCGAACCCCGGGCCTCCGAAGTGGACCGTGCACACTTAACTGCTTGCACCACCCGGCTGGCCCCTTGACATCTTTTTGTTTTGTTTTTGTTTTTTGTTTTTCCATTTTTTTTAATCTTTTGTTTATTGCAGTAACATTGGTTTATACCATTGTAAAACTTTCAGATGTACGTCATTATACTTCTATTTCTGCATAGATTACATCATGTTCACCACCAAAATACTAATTACAACCCATCACCACACACATGTACCGAATTATCCCTTTCACCCTCCTCCCTCCCCCCTTCCCCTCTGGTAACCACCAATCCAATCTCTGTCCCTATGTGTTTGTTTATTGTTGTTATTATCTACTACTTAATGAAGGAAATCATACGGTATTTGACCTTCTCCCTCTGACTTATTTCACTTGACATCTTTTTTTATATATATTTATTTATTTTTTATTGCGGTGACATTGGTTTATAACATTGTATAAATTTCAGGCATACATCATTATACTTCTGTTTCTGCATAGATTACATCATGTTCACAACCCAAATACTAATTACAATCCATCACCACACACATGTGCCTAATCCCTTTCGCCCCCCTCACTTCCCCCTTCTGCTCTGGTAACCACCAATCCAATCTCTGTCTCTCTGTGGTTGTTCATTGTTGTTTTTATCTTCTAGTTATGAGTGAGAGCATACGGTATTTGACCTTCTCCCTCTGACTCATTTTGCTCAGCATAATACCCTCTACGTCCATCCATGTTGTCACAAATGGCTAGATTTCGTTGTTTCTTATGGCTGAGTAGTATTCTATTGTGTATATGCACCACATTTTCCTTATCCATTCATCCCTTGCTGGGCACTTAGGTTGCTTCCAAGTCTTGCTATTGTGAATAATGCTTCAGTGAAAACAAGGGTGTATGTATCTTTACACATTGGTGTTTTCATGTTCTTTGGATAAATACCCAGCAGTGGAATAGCTGGGTTGTACGGTAGTTCTATTCTTAATTTTTTGAGGAATCTCCATACTGTTTTCCATAGTGGCTGCACCAGTTTGCACTCCCTCTAGCAGTGTATGAGAGTTCCTTTCTCTCCACATCCTCTCCAACACTTGTTGTTTCCTGTCTTGTTAATTATAGTCATTCTGATGGGCGTGAGGTGATATCTCATTGTAGTTTTGATTTGCATTTCTCTGATAGTTAATGAAGTTGAACATCTTTTCATGTGCCTGTTGGCCATCTGTATACCTTCTTTGGAGAAATGCCTGTTCAGGTCTTTTGCCCATTTTTCAATTCGGTTGTTAGTGATTTTTGTTGTTGAGCTGTATGAGTTCTTTATATATTTTGGAGATTAACCTTGGGGGTTCTTGCTGATTCTACAGGTTGAGGCCGCCTGTGTGGGCCGGGAGTGGGTAACACAGCACAGGGGGTCCAACTCGCATGTTTGTGAACTGGGGATCTTGGCCTGTCTGCGGGGCAGTCCCCCCAGCTGAGGACCACCATCTGGCCCAGGATGGGGCTGGAGACACTGCCCACTCCCCAGGACACCATGGGACAGGGTGGGTGGGGATAGCCAGAGCATTCACCCACCCCCATTGTCTGATGGCAGATGTGACAGATGGGTGGGGTGGGCTCAGCGCTCCACAGATAAACGAGTTTCCACTCTGGAAAATTCCTGCATAAGAACGATGCTGGCAAGTGAGTCAGAGACAGAGACTCAGGGAGAGACAGAGACAGAGAGAGCCTGTGGGAGATGCTTAGTGAACAGGGACTGGTTGAAGGAATGAAGAATGAATGGTTCCTTGGACTGAGAGAAGAGAGGACTCAGCATCTACGTGGATAAGCTCTGGCAGCTCGTGCTTGTTTTGTTGGTAAACTGGGAGGATGTATCTTGGGAGACGTGTCCAGGCTGCTAACCAGGGGTCCTGACGTCTGTGGGGCTGGATGATGGCGTGAGGCAGAGGATCCTGCCTTCAGCAGGGGCCCAGCGTGGCTGAGGATGAGGACAAAGGGAGGAGACAGTTGGGAGGATGCCCAGC
Organism: Diceros bicornis minor; assembly: GCF_020826845.1. Lineage (NCBI taxonomy): Eukaryota > Metazoa > Chordata > Mammalia > Perissodactyla > Rhinocerotidae > Diceros > Diceros bicornis. The sequence continues at coordinate 1,942,805 of NW_026691812.1, read as the reverse complement.
TTCCCTATCCTGAGAGGCTGGACTCCCTCTCCAGGCCCCCGCAGGGACAGGATGGGATGGGAGAGGCCTCATAGGGCATCCTCAACGCAGGTCCCAAAGAAAGCTCCTGGGGTGTGTGTCCCAGGAAGAGGCTGAGCGAGGTCTGGGGAGATGGAATGAACTTGGAAAGAATTACAAGCAGAATGGAGGGAGATGGGGGTGGACAGCTGGGTCATGGTGGCGTGGGTAGCCCTTGGGAACATCACTGCCCATTGGTGTCTCAACCAATGGGATGGGACCTCAGGGGGGTGGGTTCCTGGGTGTCTGAAAACCCGAGGGTGGGGTGTCCTGGGGGTTCATCATGAGGTGACCCTGGGAGAGTGTATTTGGGGAGGGAGTTGGGAGGTCAGAACACAGGGGAGGGACCTAGGGCATTAGTGGGGTTATCGTGGGATGGTCCTGGGTGCCAAAGCCTTCCTGGGAGGATTCCAGGGCTGAGGACTGGGGTCAGGAGGTGCACTGAGAGACAGACCATGCAGGGGTATTTTCAGAGGGATGCAGAATAAGGGGCTGGGCTGAGAGCAGTGGCGTTATCCTGAGGGTTTGGGGTTTCAGAACGTGGTGTTCTTTGGGGGTACGAATGGGGGATGGGTTGTGGGAGCACTTGGATGGAAGGAGTCTAGGGGAGCAAACTGTGAGGGGAGGGCAGAGTTTAGGGGAGGGGCAACTTGGGGCATGGGATTTGGACGAGGGATCCTTTAGTGGGCCATTAAAGGGAAGACCCCTGATGGTCAGAACTTGGATTTTTGTGGTGAATGTGGGGTTTCAGCACTTGTGGGGAGAATTTTGGGGGTGCTCATATTATCAGAGTATAGGAGAACTTTGGATAAACAGCCAAGAGAAAACCAATGAGGGGGTGGATTTGAGGTGCTTAGAACCAGGGATGTCTTGGGAAGTGGATCTCGGGGGTATGTTTGGGGGGATTAGAAATTGGGGGCAGACTATGAGGGTGCACCTAGGGGTTGCAACACTCATGGAAAGATTCTGAGAGGGGGTTTGGAGCGCCCAGTGCAGTTCCTTGGAGAGGAACAGGGTATGGGGGTGGGTTGAGGATCCTTGATGGACATGGCAAGGGGGTGAATTGGGGAGCTTAGAGCCCAGAGGAATCTTGGGGCACTATATATCAAAAGAAATAGGTGATGGAGGGGAGATTAGGGGTTAGAATCTGGGGATGTCTTGGGGGTGGGCTTGGGTGGGGCCCCAACCTGAGAGTGCCCTGGGGGACACAGATCATGGAGACGGGTTTGACAGGGTGAGGACATGGTGGTGTGTTGGGCCTTGATCCTGGGGGAGGTGGGTTTGGGGAATCAGAACTGGGGTCTCTCCCGGGATGGACCATGGGAGGTGAATTAGGACAGGGCAGAACCAAGGATGTCTTTGGAGGCAGATCTTGGTGGGGTGGGCGTGTGGGGTCAGAGCAAGGCGAGTCTGGGTGGGTCCAGGAGTGGACGAGGCCGGGACCTGAGGGAAGGGAGGACAGAGCCGGCTGGGTAGCAGAAGCTTTACTGCCCACAACACTCCCCACCCCTGCCCCGCGTCAGTAGCACTTTCAGTACACGATGGGGGGCCCTGCTCCTCGTACTCCTCCCGCAGGACCCAGCAGGACTGGAAGGCGCGCAGCGAGGCCAGGACGGAGCCCCCGATCCACACCGAGAGGCTCCTGCTGGGCCGGGCCGTCACCACCCGCGCGGGCCTCGCAGGGCAGACCGCGCGGCAGCTCCGCGCGGAAGCGGCCCTCGAACCCCGCGAAGAGCGAGGAGCCCCGGCAGAGCAGCACGTTCTGGGCCACGTCCGCCCGCACCTCCAGGGGCACCCTGAGAAAACCCCGTGTGGCCATGGTGGGGAGGCCGACGGGCGACAGCCCTGGGATCGCGGGCGGGCTGAAGAGCAGCTCCGGGCACTGGAACAGCTCCTTGCCCAGCGTGACCGTCCGCCCGTCCGGCAGCTCCAGGCTCTGCCGGTCTTCCTGCTCGGGCCGGGCCTGCTCCTGGAGCAAGTTGGCTGCCACGTAGCAGTAGCGATGCTTAATGTCCTCCACGGTGTCCAGGTCCTGCTGGCCCAGCTGCACGCCGGAGCCGAGCAGCATCTCCGCCAGGAAGGCCGTCAGGTGGGGGTGCCCGCCAGGTCCAGGCGCTCCGTGGCGTGGGGCACCTTGTAGCCCTGGAAGACCCGCACCGTGGAGGTGACCCCGTGGCCCGTGTCCACCACCAGCCCGCTGACCCGCCCATGCGCGTAGACGGACAGCACGGACTGGGAAGTCACGTACGTGGCGGGGGAGCGCAGCGACTCGAAGGCCACCTCCACCAGCTTCTCGCGGTTGGTGGCGGGGCTGAAGGGCGGGTCTGAGAAGAGCAGCGGGTGGTCCTGGGTGGCCACGCGGAGGTCGTGCTCCAGCAGGTGGCGCCAGATGAGCTGGGCCGCGCTCCAGTCCACCACGAAGCCTCTCCGCACCGGCTGCACCAGCGTCACCTCGGGGCGCGCGCGCGCGGCCTCGCCCATGAACGTCTCCAGCGCCTGCTGCCCGGTGGGGGCCGGCTTCTGGGGCTGGCAGCCCACGATGGTGGCCACGGTGTAGGTGGGCCGCGCCTGCCCCACCAAGCCCACCTTACAGGTGCCTGTGCCCGTGTCGATGACCACCGCTCCGGTCTTTGGTGGCAACCTGTCGCCCACCGTGCTGGGGGCTGGTGTCCTGCTGCAGGGTCTTGTTTCCCGGGGTTGAGCAGGGTGTCAGGCCAGACCTGGGGGGTCTCTGGGGAGGACTGGGGCTCCAAGGGGGTGGAGTGATTTGCATCCATGGCTGCAGGTGGCCGGGTGGCCTGCTTGGCAAAGCTGACCCCTTTCCTCTGGGGTGCAGAGGTGTGGGGGGAAAAGGTGAGGCCGGGCCTGTGGCAGGCACAGGCAGAGAGGGAGAGGGGCTGACCAGTGGTCTGTGACATCACCCTGCCCTCTGCCCCCTTTAGAAGACGTCACAATGAAGGGGTGGGGATAGGGCCCCTCCCTGTCCCAGAAAGCTCCCAGGACACTCATCTATTCTGCATTCCCCTCAAAGTGCCAAATTCGGAGGAGGAGGAGGATAGAGAGTTCCTGAGGAGGCAGGTCTGATCCAGCTCCCTGATCCAGAACCCAGTAAGACCCAGGAATCTTTCTCTTGGTGCCTTGTCTTGAAGCAGTGTCGTATGGGAGAGCTGGCCACAGGCCTCCTTAGAATATTAAAATATTAATCCTTAGAATATTCATCAGAAGGCGATCAGCTAGTGTGGCTTTAGAAATATGCTAAATAACAGCGCCTTATCCGTCACATTCAAACTTGGTTGTCATTTTTACTTTTTAATTCAAAACAGGCTGAAAAACACAGCATGAGAAAGTGAAGTCACCCGTAATCTCACCACTTAAAACTTATGTAAAGAAAAAAAAATAGGGGCTGGCCCAGAGGTGTAGTGGTTAAGTGCAGGCTTTCTGTTTGGGGGTCCCAGGGTTCACAGGTGCCAATCCTAGGTGTGCACTGATGCACCACTTGTCAAGACATGGTGTGGCGGCGTCCCATATAAAATAGAGAAAGCTGGGCACGGATGTTAGCCCAGGGCCAATCTTCCTCAGCAGAAAGAGGAAGAGTGGCATTGGATGTTAGCTCATGGCTAATCTTCCTCTCAAAAAAAAAAAAAAAGTAGGATTCTGCCTCTGACCTTCCGCTGCCCCTGCTCAGAGCTGACCTGATTAACGCTTGGGTGCGCAGCCGTTCTGTTTTCCAATGTTTTTGGTTAAAGAGTAAGAATAAGCATTTTGGCTGGAAGCATTTCCCCCTCATGTTTTTAAAAAGATCCAGAGTGATGATGTAATCAGATTTTTTTTTCTTTATCCTTTGGAGGGTTTATTGAAATCACAACTTTTAAAAAAATTTTAAAGAAAAGTCTAATTGTGGTAAAATAAACACAACATAAAATTTACCATCTTACCCATTTTAAGTGTACGGTCCAGTGGTGTTAAGTACATGCACATTGTTGTGCATCCAACCTCCAAAACTTTTCATCTCACAAAACTGAAACTCTAAACCTATTAAACAACAGCTCCTTCAGCCCCGGGCCCCCACCATCCTACTTTCTGTCTCTGTGAGTCTGACTCCTCTAGGGACCTCCTATAAGTGAATCACACTTTATTTGTCTTTTTGTGACTGGCTTATTTCACTGAGCATAATGTCCTCAAGGTTGATCCATGTTGCAGCGTGAGGCTGATTACTATTCCATTATAAGTATATACCACATTGTGTTGCTCCGTCCTTCCATCACTGGAAACTAGAGTTTCCTCCACCTCTGGGCTATTGTGAGTGATGCTGCTGTGATCATGGGTGTACAGATATCTCTTTGGGACCTTGCTTTCAGTTCTCTTGGGTATACACACAGAAGTGGGATTGCTGGATCATATAGTAGTTCTGTTTCTAATTTTGGGGGGACCATCATACTATTTTCATAGCTGCAACACCATTTTACATTCCCACTAGCCATGTAGAGGATTTCACTGACTCCACATCCTTGTCAACACTTGTTATTTTCTGGTTTTTAAAAAAGTTACAGCTATCCTAATGAGTGTGGGGTTATAATAGAGCTTTGATCATCAGCACATTAAAAGGACACATTTAGTTCAGATGGATTATTCCATTAAGAATTGAACAGACTCTGTTGAGGGCCCAGCCTTTAGTGCCGATAATGCTACAGCTGTGTGTGGATGGGGAGGTGTCTCCCATTTCTCCACCTTGTTCGGCACATCTGCAGGATGGACCCTTGACCCCATGAAAGAGTATTGTGGTGAATTTACGTTACAGCCACTTAAGAAAATAATACACATTTTTTCCCTTTAAAGAATCCTCATGGCAAGTGAAAGGGGTGTTAGATGACAGCTTGGAATGGGGCATTGTGATGACTTAAAAATGGGTACTATGGCCACTTTTTCTGATGGGGAAATAGAGGCTCAGAGAGGTGAAGTGACTTGCCCAAAGTCACACAGCTGGGACAGGGCAGGAGCAGGGTTTGAACCCAGATTTCTGAGATACTGCAGTGACTGGGTCCAGGAAACTGTGAGGTCTCAGATCCATCCCAAACAGTGGAAATGGAGGTTGGGACTCGCTGAGGGGATATTGTGTCTGGCACATAACAGATGCTAGATCCTGGGATACCACAGCAAACAGGGCAGAGACCGTCATGATTAGAGGCAGCAATGCCGTGATATTGTTAAGACCACAGATCTGGATCCAGCTGCTGGGGTTTAAACCCCAGCTCCTCCACTTCATGGCTGAGACAAACTACTATTCTCTCTGTGCCTCATTTTCCCCATTAGCAAATTGTACGTAATAATTGTACTGACGTCAAAGGGCAGGGATGGGGAGGGACGAGTTATTTGTGCAGGGTTAAGGTCCGTGGATGGCACATAGTAAGTGCTATATGAGGGTTTGTTACGTAAATTACAGGTAATGTAGTCTGTATGTGCGTGTGTGTGAGCAAATGATAACTGGAAACATCCAAGTAACAGCTTTGAAATGGAATTATGTAGGATTAAATGGATTTAAATAGGCATTTCCATTGAAAGGGCATTTCGTGCACACACATCAACCAGACTTCAGATATGTGCAGCGAACTCCTCCAAAGCCCACGTGGGCCGGCATCTCTATCCTCCTGCCTGAGGGTGCTGGGAGACGACATGTACAGCTTCCCGCCGGCAGGGGGCGCCCAAGACCACCAGCTTCTTTTCCTTTCCCCTGCAGCCACTTTGTTCTCTTGGTCAGGAGTTCTCAACCTTGGTTGCAAATTAGAATCACCAGGGGAACTTAAACAAATTCCCAGATCCTGGCTGCACCCCAGACCGATTGAATCGGAATCTCTGCAGATGGAGAGCAAGCATCAGTGATTTTTAAAAGCTCCCAGAAGAACTTAATGTGCGGCAATTGGAGATCTACAGATCTGGGTCTTCAAAATTCTTAAATTCTTCATTCCCCCGATCGTCTGAAAGATGGACAGTGAGTCTGGCTTGTGAGGCAGTTCTCTCAGACCAGCGGGTCCTCTTGCTTAAAGGTGTATGAGAATCTGCAGGAGGGCTTGTTAAAACACAGAGTTCTGGTCCTGCCCAAAGATTCTGATTCAGCAGGTCCAGGGTGGGGCCTGAGAATCTGCATTTCTAACAAGCTTCCAGGTGAGGCTGATGCTGTTGTTGCTCCACTTTGAAAAATTTGTAGCCTTGTAGTTTTGTTTCATCTGGGAGATGAAAGGAAAACTCACAATAAAGCTGGAACTACAGGGTTTCATTATTTTATTTCTAAATACATTTTTAATTTCAAAATTTGAAATTACAAAATATTTCAGGCTTACAAAACTTACACACATGCACACAGTCAAAGCATCAAAAATACAGAATAAATCAGGATAGCCAAGGTGCAGAAACAACCTAAGTGTCCATCAGTGGATGAATGGGTAAAGATGATGTGATATATATATATATATATATATATGCAATGGAATATTACTCTACTATGAAAAGGAAGAAACTCTTGCCATTTGCAACAACATGGATGAACATTGAGGGCATTATACTAATGAAATAAGTCAGACAAAGACAAATCATGTGTGACCTCACTTACATGTGGAATCTAAAATAGCTGAACTCAGAAACAGAGGGTAGAATGGTGGTTACCAGAGGCTGCGTGTGGGGGAAATGGGGAGATGTTGGTCAAGGGGTACAAACTTCCAATTAGAAGATGAATGAGTTCTGGGGATCTCAGCACAGCATCCTGATTATAGTCAAAAATACTGTATTGTGTATTTGGAAGTTGCTAAGAGAGTAGATCTTCAATATTCTCATCACACAAAAGAAATGTGTGACATGAAGGAGCTGTTAGCTGACACCATGGTGGTAATCACTTTGCCATATATAAGTGTATCAAATCAACTCGTTGTACACCTTAACCTTACACATATATTATGTCAATTATATCTCAGTAAAGCTGGAAAAAATGCAGACTAAAAAGCCAAGATTAATACGGCATCCCTATTTCTTCTCCAGGGTTTAAGGCAAGAATGCTCAAGTGATCAATGGCTGATTCTCTTAATTTATTGCAGTAGTTGTGTTCTATAAAGTCACGATGAACACTGAACTATTGCTTCTAGGGGAATGTAGGGGAACTAGTGTGCCCTTTATGAACCCTGCGTCCTTGGGGCCCCTTGTCTGGGCTACATGCCAGCACTCATGATGATCACAATCCTGGGCTTGGCCAATCCAGCTGTTTCTCATGGGACAGTTAGCTCAAAGGCCATCATGGTCTGAGGGAACATGGAGGCCCTCTGGGGGGAGCTCTGGTCCTTGGAATGCAGGTCGTACATGGACAGTCCCCCTCGGCAAGCACGCAGCCTTTGTTCCTCTGCCTGCTTAAGCAAGCTTCTCTCGGGGGCAGGAGCAGGTGCACGCTTCCGTCCAGCTGGCCACCACTGGACGTTCCCTGTAAGTAACTCCCAATAAACCCACGTGTCTCACTCACCATCTCTGGGTCTTTTCTTCAGTCTCTCTGCAACCTGTCCCACACTGCTCACCCAACTGGGCATGTGGCCAAACTGGGAATCACTGGATTAGGCTCCTGCAAGTCTCTAGTTACAGCATTTTCATCAACTAATCCATACATAGCTTTGTGTTGTGTGTTTCTGTTTAAAAACACCCCATTTGATGTGTATTAATGATCCATTAACATTGAACCCAGGGCCAACAGCGCTACGACTCATGCCTGAATGAAGCTTATCTAACACACGCATTTTCTCTGTAAGTCACGTCACAGCCCCCTTGCACTTAAGAACACTAGACAGCACCTCAGCACTATGCCTGGGGGCCAATGTAAACAGTGAAGGCACAAAAGCACAAAAATGTGACACACGTGGCACTAAATAGACCATGACGATGACATGTTTGTGGTCTGAGAGCTGAAACCAGAAGGGAGAGCATTGCCTTGTTTGACATGAGCTGGGAAGGAGCGTGCAGATGACTCAAATTTCTCACTGCTCTGTGCATGTCTGCGAATGGCCTAGGGCATCCCACCAGTATTGATTTGGGGATTGCAAATAAATTTTAGCAAGTAGGTGAATTCTCAGATATAGTCTTTGTTAATAATGACCATCAACTGTACACACACACACACACACACACAGAATCTCAAGTGCCTGTGTGTATCCACCACCCAACACAAGCAACAATAACACGCTGGACATATGGGAAGCCCTCTGTGGATCCTCCCCTGAGAGGATCGTGCTGCTGAATTTGGGGTGTTTTTACCCAGGGAAATCGCAGTTTTTCCAGGACACTGCACCTCCTTCTGGCTCTGCTGAAATGAGCAGCTCCATCCATTCTTTAGTCTGGAGGTCCCCATTCCCCAACGATGCTGATTCACTTGACCTGGGGTGTGGCCTGAGCATCACATTTTTAAAAACTTCCAGCTCACTCTACTGGATTCTGTGCTGAGAACCACTGATTACTCGAGCCATCTTGCCACAAACCCTGGAGAACACACAGGAATGTTGTATTAATCGTGTCTTTTTATTCTGTATTTTTGATGCTTTGACATCTTGGGGACTTGCTTGGGGAGAGACTGCTCCTTCCAGGACTAGCTAATTCCTAGAGACAGCAAACAACCACCTGTGAGTGCACCTTTCACCTGCAAACCAACCAATGCAGAGCCCACACCCCAACCCTCTCCTTCATGGAGCTCTTATACTCAGGGCCACTGTCCACTTACTAGATCACCCCGGGGCCAGGGGCCAGACAACTAGGGACATCCCTGTGCCCCAGAGCCCACCGAAATTATTCAGACTAGACAATCCTAAGCCTGCTAACCCTGCCTCACCCATTTTTTCCGTGGAAACCAGAATAAAGGCTGTTGCCCACGTTTTCCCCTCTCTCCCTCTGCCTCCTGACTGACCCTGGTGCCTCCCCATGTGACCCCCACAGCATGGTGTGCCACCTCCTCTTGGGAACCGTAAGAAACAGGGTGTCTTTTCAATGGCAATCATCTCCTGACCTGTTGGCCTCACCATACCTGAATAATAATAAACCTACATTTTAAAACAGATGCCTTGGGAGCTGGCCCTGTAGCCTAGTGGTTAAGTTCAGCATGCTCTGCTTCAGCAGTCGAGTCTCAGTTGCAGGGTGTGGACCTACACCACTCATCAGCCGTGCTGTGGCAGCGACCCACATACAAAATAGAGGAAAATTGGCACAGTTGTTAGCTCAGGGTGAATCTTCCTCAGCAAAAACATAAAATAAAATAATATAAAATAAAAAAAAATAACCACTTAAAAAATAAATAATATAAAACAGACTCCTTCTCCCATTCTTCTCACTCAGAACTCTCCAGGGTATTCGATGGCCTGGCACTTTTCAGTCGTCCATGCAAATACTCCCTCCTCCATTCCTGTGGTCAGTTAAGAGCTGAAAATAATTGTTGTCTCATGCTCTGCTGGGGCAAACGTTAGATGTAGGGCACCTGACTCCCACTGCTGTTAATACTCTCTGCAGTTGAAAGAGGAAGCCAGAAGAGGCTTAGCCTGGGACCTCCATCCCTTGACAATTAGCTCGTCACTGCTCGAGTGAAGGTGCTGGTGGGCTAACCAGGGCGTGACACAACCCAGGGAGGTGTCCTCAGGAGTCATTGTGAGATGGGGAGAGCTAATGAGCTAATGGGCATCTCTCACTGGGTCTGCTCACGGCCCTGGATCTGCAGACTTCAGAGCAAGCAATGGAAAGAACTAGCAGGAGACATGTGTCTCTCGCCTTCGTCTTGTGCAAACAGGATGCGTAGCGCTGTGCAAAGCTAGGGTCTGTTTTGCCAACCTGCAGACCAAATATCTGGATATTTCACATCATCTTTCCACTTTAAGTCCACAGCAGTGTGTGTGTTTGCTGAGGCAGGCTCTCCAGATATGATGGAACCAGTGCCACCCCTGTGAGTGTCCTCGCACAAATGTGTATGCAGGTGTTGCTGGTATCAGTAGGTGAGTTTTGGGCAGGAGTGGTGGTGTGAGACTGAGTCTTCTTCATTTCTTTCTTTTTTTGGAGCCCATAACTCTCTGTAGTTATGTAAATCTCCTCTCTAAACTTTCAAACACAAAGTTTTCTATCAGTTTAATTTTCTTGAAGAAACCTCTATTGGAGCCTCCTGAACTGCTTCAGGCTGAACTAGCTGACAGCTGCCATCCTAGGATCCCCCTTCACCATTACCCTAGAGATTCCATTTTGGGTTGAATCCTCTGTTTCCTATAACCTATATTATCTCTTTAGGTTTATGCCCCATTTAGGTGGCACATGTGCTCCCTGAGAAAGGGTCAATGGAGACACACTTTTTGAAAATACCATCAGGTCTTAAGATGTCGTTATTCTATTCTCACACTTAAATGGTTGTTTGACCAGCTATAGAATCCTAGCTTGGAATTAATTTTCCCTGAGCATTTTGAAGAGATCACTCCATTGCCTTCTAGTAATTTGTGTTCCTGTTGAAAAGTTCCAGGGCATTCTTATTTTTGAGTTTTGTAGGAAACATATTTTATCTCTCTGGAAGCTTGTAGGATATATTATTTTTGTTTATTCTGCTGAACAATTTTCAATCTTGAAATTCACAACTTCCATTCTGGAAAATTTTCTTGCATTATTTCTTTGAATTTTTATGTTTTTTTCTTCTCATATTTCCATACTTCTGAAATGCCTATTGTTTCTATGTTGGGCCATCTGGGTTGATTCTCTGATTTATTTATCATTTCTCTACTATTTTTCTCTTTGTTCTTTTGAGATGTCTTCCTAAATTTTACATTTCAACACTTCTATTGAGTTTTTCGTGTCTCCTATCATTAAAAAAATTCTAAAAGTTTTTTTTTGTTATTTAAAGTAAAGATAAAATCCTTTGTTTCATGGATATGATCTTTGTAGTTATATCTCTGAGTTCTATTCAGTTATATGTCTAATATTACTAAGAGTTTCTTTTTAATTTCTTCTTCCCTCAGAGTCTGTTTCCTCCAAAGTGCCTTTATTTTCAGAATGACTGTTTTGGTCTCTGTCCCTTGTATAAGATATTTTTGGTTAATTGGGTAAAAGAGTTGATGGGAAGCTCTATGCACATGTGTTAACCTTGTTTACTTTGGTTTTCTATTTAGGGTGACCTGGCTAGACTGTTTCCTTGGAGATACCGTAGGGGTAGCTTTTTCTTTCTTTTTGGGACTGGTTGATTCCCAGAGAAGAATCTCTCATTCAGATGTCAGTTCCTTGGGTAACCCCCTGAAAGGCTGGAATGTTGGACAAATGCTCCAATTTTTTTCCCTCCTCAAGGAGAAGCCAGGATTGGGGGTTTTTAACTCACTTGCCTTGTGCTGAGGTGGGGAAAGGCCAGGGAGTGCACAGTAGTCTAAACCATCACCTTTGTTCTCAGCGGCTCCCAACCTGGGCCACCTTCCCACCCCTGCTCAGACTCAGGCAAGACAGAAACCAGTCCCTAATGTAGCCCCTCGAAATGCTAGAATATTGGATGTGGGTCCAGTGATCTCTTTCCTTCCTCAGGGAGAATCCGGCAGCTGGGGTCTTCCTCCTGATTGTGTGATGCTGTGATGGGGAAGGGATTATGCTGAGAGGGTACCATGTATTCTTTTACTGGCTTCTATGCAGCTGGACTTACGCTCAACTGGGCTTCAGGAGCCTCTCAATTGGTCTCTGGATTTCACAAAGGGAATTGAATCATGTTGTTGAATCAGTATGTCCACGTGGGGAAAAAAGTCCAGGGTTTCCTGTTCTGCCTGTTCTGTTGCGACATTACCCCTAATCACCTCTTCTTAAAGCCCACCCTAATAACTTCATTTTAACTTAATTACCTCTTTAATGACCCTATCTCTAAATACAGTCATGTTTTGAAGTGCTGGGAGTTAGAATTTCAAAATATGATTTTTGGAGGGATATAATTGAGCCTGCAACAATGCTATAACATGGATGAACGTCTGCAACATCACAATAAGTAAAAGAATTCCTACAGAAAAGGCCACATATTATATTATCCCATTTGTAAGAAATATCCAGAGTAGGTAAATCTGTGGATACAGACAGCAGATTGGTGCCTGCCAGGGGCTGAGAGAGAGGTAATGGGGATTGGCTGCTTAATGAGTATTGGGTCTCCTTTGAGGTGAGGGAAGTTTTGTAACTAGATAGAGGAGAAGATCGCACAACATTGTGAATGTACTAAATGCCACGGAATTGTACACTTTAAAATGGTTAATTTTGTGTTATGTGAATTTCACATATTGCACGAATTTGCGAATCTGTTGTTATGTGAAAGTCTGTATGTTTTTGTATTTGTGTGTACGTAAAGAGATAAAGCCATGTGGCAAAAGAGTAACAATTAGTTAAGGTACATCATTGTTCCTTCAAATTTTCTGTAACTTTAAAATTTTTCAAGTAAAAATTTAGGAAAACAGAAATGACTTGATGCTTTATTATTATTTTTCTAGCCATTTCCATCATTTTAGGCTTATCTCTTCCAAAGGCTAAAGGTAATCGCTTGTCAGTGTAAAAGAGGAAATTAAGTCGATTCTAAAAAAAACAACTAAAAGTGAGTGATTAAAGAAAAACACAGTTATATCCCACAGACTATCTCTGTGTTTAAACTTCTCCGAGCAGAAGGCAAAGTCTCTTGGTATTAATGCCCAAGCTTCGCAAAATGTGTGTCTCTCTCAATATAATGTTGTCTGGCCCATGGTTACACCGGAAAAGTTGATATTGACATCAAGCTAAATACAAGATTTTAAATAAAACAGTGTATAGAAAAGGTGTCCCAAGTGATAACAGAAGAGAGTCTGTGTCTCAGGTATTGCTGGTGCTGAGAGGTTATCACATCACACTCAATGTGAGTCACTCTCTGCTGTTACGTGCTTGTCCCAAACTTGTTTCTTCAGAGACCGTCTACATTTTGGCAAAAACAAAGGTTAACCTTATACAATGAGTCCCCCAAAAGTTGAGAGAGTGAAGAACGTCTTGGAAAAGGAAGCAATGGAAGAGAAATATGACTTCATCCCAAACAAAACAGACTGTTAACAACTATGCTCGTTTCACAGTCAACAGGAAGCAACGTTTTAAGTATTTCATATCCTAGCGTGATAGCTTGTTACTGATACGTAACCCTTTCACTGGTTTTAGCTATATTTCAAGAAATTGGTTGAGAGTTTGGGGTTGATGTGAAATACAACTTTTCCTATTTAAAATAAAGAAATACAGGGTTCCAACTGACAGCTTTGTGTGCATCTGCTTTTCAGGCATGGACAACTGACATTAAACAGGAGATACTTATCTTGAGAAGATGTTAGTGTGGATGACACATGGAAATGGCAGCAACTGTGAAGGTGGTGTGCAAAGGATTAAAAGCTGATGCACACATCTAGACTCCTAACAGTTTCTGTGCCATCTTTCCCTCCTCCCCTGTTCTTTAGAGCAACATGGCTCAGCCACAAATAACTTCAATCACGGCTTCTTCCATTCATTCCTACATCCTTCCATCCACCCGTCCACCCGTCCATCCATCTTTGATGCAAGTCTACATGCTAGGTGTCGGGGATCCAAGACCCACTGCCCAAGTCTCCATATCTTGACTTCTCTTTCCAAACTCCCATCTGTTCCAGCCCTTCCTGTTTAATAAACATTGATGTGCCCGTGTGCCTTGGGTAGCAGTTATATAGAAATGAATGATAGCAGGAGCCTTGCTGTCCAGGAACTAAGGGTCTATGGCCGTGTTACTCAAAGTGTGGTCCATGAACTGTTGTTGGCCCTTGAGGAGAAAGGGACCTTGGAAAGATTATCAATCTACAGCATCACTAAGCTATAGTTCAACTGACATTTCTTCCAAAGAAAGACTTTCTCAATGAAGGAAGCAGAGTGTGGAATAACCTTCTGGTGCAAGCTCCTTATCTCCATGCAGACTGCCCCAACTGCTTTGAGTCCTGGTCTAGAATCTGCTTGGAAAGAAGACTTCATGATATATGTCAAATCCAATTTGTAAGGTCTGGCGGTATGGTGTGCTGAGTTGAGAAGCTCCATCCAGGCTCAGAGGTAGAAAGCAATGAGAACAATTACTAATGTCTGCCATGGGTTGGGGAATAGAGAGTGGAGACACGGTACAAAGAATTTGCTGATAGTTACTACTATATATCAAGTCCTTAGCATATGTCACTTATTCCTGCTTCTGTCTTGGTTACACCTTGTTTCCACCTGTCTGACTCAGTTTTGGTTTGAGCAGTGCTCTGGGTAACTCACTCTGCCTTGGCCTTGCCTATGACTTCCTGCAGTGGGCAACGCTGTTGAGGGTAGCCTAGCTCTCTAGTCTCTGCCCTTTCCTCTGGCTCTGTTTGTGGATATACAATAAGCTCATGGACATTAGAACCATCTGTGTCTAGACCATTGCATCTCCTGAGTCTTGGAGGCCTCTCAAGAATGGAATTTAGAGGTAGAAATGTCTCACCACTGCCTCATTATTTAACACAGCAAAATTCTGCTAGATATCAGGATTTGTTTTATTTTTGAGCATTGGGTCCATTTGCAGTAATAGGATCCCTTTTCTCCTCCTCCTAATTAGATCCAAACAAAAAGACTTGGATATTTGTCACATTCAATTATCCACATCAATGCTGCCCATGCTTCCTGTGCTTGAGAGATGAGTAAATGTTATTCCATAATCCTCTAGGGAAAATCCAATTATCAAGGGCTCTAGGCTCCCACTGCAACCAATTTTCTGTCTAGCAGAAAGGGAGACCCAGAGGGGTTTCTGATGCAACAGCTCTCCCTGGAGCTTCCATCCCCAGATGATGAGGTCTATCTCTGCACAGAGGCAGCACTGGTTAAGCCCAGGATGCTGGAATCTAGAGAGGTTTTATCTGAGACTGTCTTGGAATGAGGGGGGTTGACAGGCTCATGGGGTGTTGAGAATGGTCCCTCACTCGACACACAGATCGTGGTAAATGGGGGAAAGACCTTGCAACCCAGCCTTGTGGGGATCTGGGTCGTCCAGGCATGATTGAGAGACAAGACATTAGTGTCAGGATGGATCCAAAGAACTGCTGATGTTGTTTCCCACAAACATGCTGAGTTGAGTCTGTACAGGTATTCAGATGGAAAGATGTATTCTTGTCTACCTCTTTGATATTTGCCAACGTGCAGGGAGATGTCTTGTTGTTAGACTGAATGCTTACCCTTTCCGTGTCTGTCTTCATCACTATGAACCCAAGAAGGCCAGGCCTATAGACAGCAGGAAGTCATCTATGTTGATGTTCAATCCATGTTGAAGATCAACCCATGTTGACCTTCCGTAAAAGCTGTTGGAAGCAGCCAGGCGTGGACACTTGATCTTGGTCATGAGGCTGGTACCAGAACAACGTTTCTGACATGAGTTGGGGGCAACTTCGGCTCACCTTCTGAGGATTGGCCATCCACAACAGTGATCCCCTTGGGGAATTCTCAGTTCTGAACTCCTGAGCAGAGGAGCTGAGCAGTAACTCCA
This sequence comes from Diceros bicornis minor, assembly GCF_020826845.1. Taxonomy (NCBI): domain Eukaryota; kingdom Metazoa; phylum Chordata; class Mammalia; order Perissodactyla; family Rhinocerotidae; genus Diceros; species Diceros bicornis. The sequence goes on along the minus strand of NW_026691812.1, from coordinate 1,927,228 downwards.
AGAAAGAAGCCACATCCAGTGTTGAGAGAGCTTAGGATTTGGAATCAGACAGATGGGAGTGCAAATCTGGCTAAAGATTCTAAAAACCCAGGGGTTTGCATTTTTTAAAAGATGCATCAATAACAGTGGGACCATCTGGGCAACTTAGAAGGAAAGGTGAGTTTGGGGTCACAGAGTAAAGAGTGTGTGAGTGTATGTATATGTAAAAAGTCCTCAAATATCTATTACAGTGTTTGGGGAGAGTGTGTAGAATGCCAAGAGAAAAATAGGGACTTGGAAATCAAATCCCTATTTTGTTCAAATCTTGCATCTGTTACTTCCTTGCTGGGTGATCCTGGACAAGTCTCTATGCTTCTCTGAACCTCTGTCTTCTCATCCAAATAATACATATAAATAACAATACCTACAGGCACTGTTTTCTTTTATTGTGATAAAACATACATGACACAATTTACCATTTTAACCACTTCTAAGTGCACTGTTCATGGAGTTAAGTGTATTCACATTGTTGTGCAACCATCTCCACCATCCATCTCCAGGACTGGAGGATTAAAGCATTAAGCACGTAAAACACTTAGCCAGATGCCTGCTACACAGTCAGCACTCAGTCGGTGTCAGCTCCTATCAGGCTGAGGACGTGTGAGTGGACAGAGCAAGACCAGGTTCATTTGGACACTTAAATAGCCCTGGACAGGAGTCTGCAGTAGAAGCTATTTTATCAGCTGGGAGACTTGCTGACCAGGGGGATTTCTTGGCTATAAGTTGGCTGAAAGTTGTGAGGATTAGTTTTTGTTTTTGTTTTTTTCTGTATGGAGTCATGGAAATAGTGAGATATTCCTGGGATTTATGCTGTGTCTGAGCTTAAAACAATTTTACCATAAACATCTGGAAGAGGAATTGTTGAGTAAAGTCCATGCAGGTTACAGTTGTCCTGTCTCTAAGCCAGAGGTTCTCAACCAGGGTCATTCTGCCTCCCAGGGACATTTGGTCATGTGTGGAGGCATTTTTGGTTTTCATAACTAGGGGTGGGAGGGAAGTGCTTCTGGCCTCAAGTAGGTTGAGGCCAGGGATGCCGCTAAACTTCATACAATGCACAGAACAACCCCCCACAACAAAGAATTATCTGTCCCTAAATAATGCCAAGGTGGAAAAACCCTGTTGTAAGCCAATGGAGTTGGGAATGAGTGGATTTTTAAAGACTCTGCTAAGGGACCTCAGAGACCAGAGAAGGAGCAGGCGGGTTTCTACCCAGTAAGGACAAGGGCATCACAGAGCAGCACTCATGAGGATGAGCTGGGCAGGTTCAGGCTTGACCATGGAAGGGGTCATAATGTTGAACAATAATAACAGGAGTTGACATTAACAAGAATGCCCTAGGTACCTGGCACTGTGCTAAGTGCAGATCATCCAGCAAGCAATCTTTAATGCTTTTCCCCTCCAGAGAATTAGTAGTATTTACAATTTGTTGAACACTTGCCACATGGCAGGCACTAAGCTCTTAACACTCACCTTTTGATTTAATCTTTACAACAATGCCTGTGACCCACATTACTCCCATCCACTTTATGGATGAAGAAATTGAGGGTGAGTAGCTACCCAAGGTCATGCTGCCATGAAAGAGTTGAGCTGGGATCCAAGCTCCTGGGTACACTTTCCCAACCACCAATCCATACAGCTCATGTGCTCTATTTCTTCTGCCTGGAAGAACTTTCCCTCCTCTACCTGCCTTGAAAACTCCTACTTGATCTTCAAAACTCAGCTCCAATGCCTCCTCCTCTGTGAAGCCTTCCCTGTCCCCACCCCAGGCAGAGTTTAATCCTCTGGGTCCCCAAAGCATCATGCATGTGTCTCTATTACATTTCTCATCATGCTATTCTGAAATGATGTGAACAATGCTTGTTTTCCCTCTCAAACTCTAAATTCTATAATCACAGAACTAAGTTATCTTACTTCCTTACATCATGGACCGACTTTGGAAAATGCGCCAATGAGGCAGCCCATTCCATTTTTGGTTGGATTTTGTTGTTAGAAATTTCTTCATTAGGATGAACCACACAGCTGGGCTTACTAACATCCACTTCCCAGCAGCAGGAAGCAGTTAGTTCTACTGCGTCCCTCTCATAGAAGCTCTTCAGATACTGAGGGCACCTGTCACCTGTCCCAAGAGGCTTCCCTGACCATATCCTGTGGAGTCCCCAGCCATTTCCTACAGAATGTTGTACTCACTTCCCTCACTGAACTTCCCTCTATCACATAGATCTTGTCTATTTATGTCCTTGTCTGTCATTGGTATCCTGGTGGAGACTGTGGGGTCCTGGGAAGCAGGGAGCTTGCCCAGGTGGTTCAACTCTGAATTAGTGTGTGACTAATTTTGTTGAATGTATGGGTGAATGGCTGGTTGGGGGCTTGGATGTGATAGGAAAGTTAGGATGGTGAATAACTAAAGACAGCTTTAAAGGCCATCTGAGTGAGGATGGCAGCCTTAGGACAAAGAGTTTCCATGAGACCCTCAAGAGAACGCACTTGCCTTTAAATGGCCAGTCTTGCTGCTTTCCTATCTACATACAGTTGGGGATGGACATCCTTTCTGTCGTGCATTGTCCATTGTTGGAGTTGTGGGTGATGTATGGTATTCCAGGGCAATCTGGGTTTGCCGGGGGCGTGGAGTTGCCAAGGGAATTAAGCATTCCGGATTTAAGTATGCAGCTCTTTCTGGTCCATGCTCATCTTTCTTGTTCACCTCATTCACTGGGGCAATATTGATTAGAGACTCACAATCTTCTAGACCTAGTGTCTTACCCTAGTCCTTGAAATTGAGTCAGACTACCCACAGGTCACTACTCTCCCATCCAATGCAGCAAAGTCACCAATAATAGCTGAGCTGATTGGCAACTGTCCCTCACCCAACCCCAGTCCATTTGACCTCCAACCTGCTGTCACCCAAGTTCCTCTCTGGTTCACACTCCCTAGATTCACAGTCTGAATTCACAGATTGACCCCAGTGCTGGCTCTTCATAGATTTCTCTTTGCTCCAGATTCTCATCCAGGCGTTTGGACTCAGGCCCTCCTCTCTGTTTTCTTACTTGCTTTTTTACTTCAGCTTCATCATCACCTATTTTACATCCCAGTCTTGGAATCTCACCTCTTCTTTGGCCCCAGGACCATCGGGATGAGGGATATTGAAACATTCAATTGTGTCTATGTTACTGTCGTTGACTTGGACTTCACAATTTGGACTACAAGCGTCAGTGGGTAGCTGACTGGGGTGTGGCCAAATATCTTGCTTAGAGAATCAAGTTGCTGCTCTCCCACCCCATGCCTGTGACAGACATCACTCATTGATTGTGGCGTTGGTCCTACTGATTCTAGCTGTGACCTCATCAGTCTTCTCAAGGCACCACTCTAGACAGCCACTACCAGTCGATGGCCTTTGCCAGGTGGGATGAAAATTATTTGCTTCTTGATATAGGTCTCCTGTTGTTTCTTCAGCAAAGATATGTTATGTAAAACATGGGGGATGTGAATCAATCAGTGGCGTCTGACTTCATTCTTGTGAGTCTCTTCAGTCGCTCAGGGTCACATCAGCTTTTCTTCTCCCTGGTGGCTGCCATGTTTATCATGGGCCTTCTGGGCAACACCCTTCTGCTATTTCTGATCCACATGGACTCCAGGCTCCACACACCCATGTACTTGCTGCTCAGTCAACTCTCTCTGTTTGATATTGGCTTCCCCTTGGTCACTATCCCCAAGATGGCATCAGACTTCTTGCAAGGAGAAGGTTCCATCTCCTTTGGGGGTTGTGCAGCTCAAATATTCTTCCTGATGCTGATGGGTGTGGCTGAGGGCATCCTGTTGGCCCTCATGTCCTATGACCGTTATGTTGCTGTCTGCCACCCCCTGCAGTATCCTCTGCTCATGAGGCGCCAGGTGTGCCTGCTCATGGTGGGCTTCTCCTGGTTGGCAGGTGTGCTCAATGCCTCCATCCAGACCTCCATCACTCTGCACTTCCCCTACTGTGCCTCCCGCATCGTGGACCACTTCTTCTGTGAGGTGCCAGCCCTGCTGAAGCTCTCCTGTGCAGACACCTCTGCCTATGAGTTGGCACTGTCCACCTGGGGGGTGCTGATCCTTGTGCTTCCCCTTTCCCTCATTGCCACTTCCTACGGCCATGTGTTGGGGAGCGTTCTACGCATGCGCCCAGAGGAGGCCCGAAGCAAGGCCTTGACCACCTGCTCCTCGCACATCACAGTAGTGGGACTCTTTTATGGAGCGGCCGTGTTCATGTACATGGTACCAGGTGCCTACCACAGCCCACACCAGGACAACATGGTCTCCCTCTTCTACAGCCTTGTCACCCCCACACTCAACCCCGTCATCTACAGTCTGAGGAACCGGGAGGTGCGTATGGCTTTGGTCAAAGTGCTCAGCAGAGCTGGATTCAGGCCAGAGTGATGACCATGCAGGGGGCTACTGGCTCATCCCAGTGGTCCTCCATCACACCATCTCCCCAAAGCACTAATTTGTGGTGTAGCTGCTAAGGCCTATGTTGAAGACAAGTGTCTTTCCACCTTCTTCGCATCCCATGATGAGCTGGGCTCATGTTTTCTCCCATGGACTTGTGTAAATCAACCGTAGCAGTCCCAATCACTCTTGTTATATTCCTTAGTACTATTTACACAAATTGAAGAGCCTACTTTGTAAAGTTGAGATCTCCTTGTTATTGAATTCATAGTTATAGTAGTAATAATTAACATTTGTTGACGAATTTGTATGCTAAATGAGTGTTACTTTGTCCTCAAGACAATTTTCAGGTGTAGGGACTATCATGTTTTATATGTAAGAAAAAAAAAAAGACTCAAAAAGGGAAGACAACCCAACAATGGTCGTACTTCCGGAAAGAGGTAGAGCTGGGACTTGAATCCATGATCATTTGATGCCAAAGACAGTCCCCAACCACTGTGCAGTTTCACTGCCCAGCAGAGATGCACTGACTGCCATAGGTTAGAGTGTGCGTGTGTGTGTGTAAAGATGAAAAACCACGCATATCATTTTCTTTAATGAAATATGGAGTTCTTCATTTAGAAGATTAAAAATAAATGCTCTATGTTTACTTCTAAGTCCAGCCTTGAAATCAGTTTAAAACCAGAGCAACTGAAACAAAAAATCCAGAGCACAAACATTGAATATAAGCCATTCATTAGTTTGCACCATGTGTTATCATATATTTCAGCCTCCTTAATTTTGTCCCTGACTAGGTAGCTAAAAATAAATTCTTGAATTTTTAAAAAGAGATTTAAAATTATATATTTCCAGGAATATAATGTTTGCTTTTTCCTTTGTTCCCTCCTGCTTTTCTTGAGATTCTTTTTTTTCTAATTTCTTCAAATTCAAGATTAAGTTAAACATTTTTCATCAATTAAAAAATATTTTAGATGAGATATGTCTACTCAATCACTTTAGTATGTATTCTTCAATGTTTCCTGTATGGTAATTCTGTGCATTTTTTACTATTTTATAAAAAAATATTTAAAAGGTATTTTTAAAGTTTCCTGTATTGAAGCAGTTTATCCTTAATTAAAATTTATATTATTTCGTTGTACTCAGATAGTTTTCTTTGGATTGTTTCCATTTAAAGGAATTAAGTTTTTCTTCCATCATCTAAACATATGGTCAAATTTTGTTAGAGACCATAGACTCTAAAATATGTATTCAGTTTATGCAGAAGATAGATTTGATATACATCAAATAGATCTACTACACAAATAATACATTTAGATAATCGTTATGAATAATTTTATCTAGTTGAATTGGTATAGTCTGCGAAAGGTGAATTAAGGTTTTATGTACTCTTAAAATTCACTTTATTTCTTTTCTTTTATGCGGAGGAATTTTTATTTGCCTCTGAGATTTGCAACACTTCATGACATCTTTAAAGTTAACTTGTTTAATTCTTTTAATCATGAATTCAGTCCTGTTGGATGATAATGAACTGATCTAGCAGAGGCTTTGTTGAAAACCTGAAGAAATCATAAACATCAAAGAAGTTAGGTTTGTCCACACACCACTCAAAGTACGAGATAAAGATCGTTTTTCAAGTGGTCTTTAATAAAGCTATATGATACATGCAAAAGTAATTTATAAAATTTATACCAAAAAAAGAAAAGGAGGACTATCTAACCAATTTCCTTGAGGCTAGAGTAACCTTGATGACAATTTGGAAAAGAGCAATGGAAAAATTATTTCTGTCCCAGTTCACTCACACATCTTGATGCAATCATTGTATGTGTCATGGTAGCTGATGGAATCCAATTGAGTATTAAAAAGAAGATCTTTTTGGATAATGTTAAGATTTGTTCCTGGATCCAAAGGCTGAAATAAAAGTATAAATTCTGTGATTGCTTATTAGGTAAATTCTCCCAAACATTTAAGTTAGAGGTAATACAATTTCCATAAAAACACTTACTTCCCAATTCATTTTGTGAAGCTAGCATTATTACTCAACATCAAACCTGAAAAAGACATTACAAGAAAAGAAAACTACAAACCAAAATCTCTAATAAACACAGAGTAATTCTTATTATTTATTTATTTATTTATAATTTTATTTATTTATTTATTCCCCCCCCCAAAGCCCCAGTAGACAGTTGTATGTCATAGCTGCACATCCTTCTAGTTGCTGCATGTGGGACGCGGCCTCAGCATGCCCGGAGGAGCGGTGCGTTGGTGCACGCCCAGGATCCGAACCCGGGCCGCCAGCAGCGGAGCGTGTGCACTTAACCGCTAAGCCACGGGGCCGGCCCCAAACAGAGTAATTCTTAACATCATTTTAGCAAATTAGATCCCATGATATCTCAAAAGGATCACACATTATGACCCAGTGAGATTTTAAGGAATTCACGTTTCATATAACATTCAAATAGCAATCAATATAATTCACTCTTTTAGCAAACTAAATAAGAAAAAAACATTTGATCATCTCAATAGATGTATAAAAAAGCTTTTTAGAAAATCCAAGATACCTTACTGATCAAAACTCTTAGCACCGTTAGCTAGAAGGGCACTTCCCCAACTTGATAAATCCATCTGCAAAAGACCTGCTGCTTGCGTCATACTTCATGGGCAAGGAGTAAACGCTTTCTCCTAGGATCAAACAAAACAAGGACATCCATTCTTGGCACTTCTCTTCCCCCTTTACTGTAAGCTCCATAAAGTGAAATAAAAGAGGAAAAGTAAGCAAATATAACCCAGATTGGAATAGAAGAAGTAAACTGTGTTTATCCACAGACAACAAGATCATCTATGTAGAAAATCTGATGGAAAATACAAAACAATGCTACACTAATAAGTGAGTTTAGCAAAGTTGCATGATACAAGAGCAACATAGAAAAACTACTTGTATTTCTACATACTGGCAAATAAACACTGTGATATGAAATAAAAGTAAAATGAAATACAGTTAAATTAGTAAATTGTTGTTCTAAAATTTAATTATATATTTAATTATTCAATTACACAATTATGTATTAATTGCTTAACCTATTAAATTATTAAATGAAACTTGTTCTCTTTACAATTGAATAAAAATATGATATACTTAAAGATAAACTGATAAAAGTTGGGCAAGTGTTGCACACTGAAAAGTACAAAATTATGCTTAGAATAATTAAGGAAGACTTAAAAATACAGATGTATATTTTGTTCTTGTTTTTGCAGGTTCGACATTGTTAATATGTCAATTCTTTATAAAGATATTTATTCAATGCAATTTTAATCACAATCATAGTAAGCATTTGTTCTTTTTGTGTGTGTAAACTGAATAGCTCCTTACAAAATTCATGTAGGAATGCAAAGGACCTAGAACAGAAAACCATTGAAAAAGAAGGACAATATCAAATAATAATCCTAAGTGATTTCAAGTCATTTGATAAAAACTAGAGCAATAAAGATAGTACAGTATTTTCATAGAGATAAACAAATAGATCAATGAAAGAGAATGGAGTCCAGAAATAGACCCACACAACTGGACAAAAGCGCAAATGCAAATCTATGGAGAAAGAAAAGATTTTTCAACAATAGTGCTGGGACATTTGATATTAATATTTAAAAAATAAATTTACTTCATAAATTGCAGTTTATACAAATATTAACTCCAAATTTCTAATACACCTAAAAGAAATATAAAATATAAAATTCATAGAAGACAGTATAGCAGAAAGTCTTTCTGACTGTGGATTATACAAATATTTCTTTGATAGCACACCAAAAGCACAATTCAAAGATTAAAAGAAGAGTGATAATTTGGACTTCCTAGAAATTAAGAATTTCTGATTTTTGAAAGATACTCTTAAGAGAATGAAAAATAATCACATACTGGGAATAAACATTTGCAACTCATATATCTGATGAAAGATTCTTCATCCCTAGAATACATAAAGAGTTTTCAAAACTTAAGAATATGAAAATCAACAGCCAATTTAAAAAAATGGGCAAATTATTTGCACTGCAACTTCACCAAAGAAGATATATGGATTTCGATAATCATATGAAAAGATGTTCAATATCTTTTCACAAGGGAAAGGCAAATTAAACGTACAGTGGAATACCATTACATATTTTTTAGAATGAATAAAATTTAAAAAGACTGATCATGTCAGGTCTTTTCAAAGATATGAAGGAACTAAAACTCTTATACATTGCTAAAGTATATCCACAAGGAAAACATTTTGGCAATTTCTTAAAAGTTAAATATATATCTACCATATGATCTAACCATTGCATTCTTGGGTATTTATCCAAAAAGAATGAAAGTATATAAACAGACCTATAGGTAAATGTTCATAGTAGCTTTATTTGTAATAATCAAAACCTTGAAACAATCTAAATGTCTATCAACAGAGGACTCGGCTAAACAGACTGTAGAATATCCAATGGATATTCTATTGGAATGGAATACTATTCAGTAATAAAAATGAATTAACTTTTAATATATGCAACAATATGGATGTATTGTATAGTAATGTGTCCAATAGAGGAAGACAGATAAAAATGGGTAGATAACGATATGATTCCAGAAGTTCAAACTAATCTATAGCGTCAGGAAGCTGGGGGGTGGTTGCTTGGGTAATGAGGGGCCAGCAAAAGAGGCACAGGAAACATTTAGGAATGATGGAAATGATCATTATCTGAATTGTGGTTTTGGCTTCATGGGTGTATAATTATGTCAAAACTGATTGAATTGCATGCTTTAATTATGCACAGCCTACTTATGTCAATTACGCCCTGATAAAGCTGTTACAAAAAATAAACACGTGGGGCTGGCCCGGGGGCGCGGCGGTTAGGTGCGAGTGTTCCGCTGCCGCTGCCTGGGGTCTGCAGGTTCGGATCCTGGTTGCGCACAGATGCAATGCTTGTCAAGCCATGCTGTGGCAGTATGCCATATAAAGTAGAGGAAGATGGGCACGTATGTTAGCCCAGGGCCAATCTTCCTCAGCAAAAAGAGGAGGATTGGCATCGGATGTTAGCTCAGGGCTGATCTTCCTTGCAAAAAAAACAAAACATGTACTGGTAATTCATGGATCATATTCTGTTTAGGTTGGTGGGTCTCAGAAACATATGGATATTCATGGGTGCTCATTTCCACAATGCCCTTCTAAGTAGTGGGGACCTAGACTGAGCTTCTTTCTCCTGACTTTTCAGGCCAAGGGTATCAGCATCTCGGGATGCTTGCACGGCACACAGTCGGGGCACTAACAGGGGATTGGAGTTCCAGCAGTAGGTGTTGGAGGGGTTTCTCTGCCTTGTGCAGTCTGAGCCCCTCAGGGAATAGCTATACGATCAGATCAAAGGAAAGAGCATGAGAGAGATTGAGCCATGGAGGATGTTGACTTCTCTCTTCTCTCTTGAAGGAAATGGGAATAAAAAGGAAAAGAGAAGAAGGATAAAGAAGGGACAGAACATTCTGAATTCGTCGGTCTGTTTCTGCAGTTTCTGTGCACACCTTAGAGAATTCTCAGGGGGATTTGACGCAAACACGGGGCCACACACTCGCACACACTGACACTCACACATGTAATGGAGAATTTACACATAACGTATCACTTCTTGGTTTGAGTTGGGCAGAAAATATAGCTAGTGTATTTCTGGTACCCTCAACAAAGCATAGAAGGGGAAAGACTCAGTCAGTACCATGTCTCCATCCCTGTGGTCATCAGGATTTGGGAATTTAGAACAATTAAAAAAATCCATATTGCACAAAATGGGTAAAAGCTGCAGGGTCAGAAACACATAAATCAGAGATAATGACATGGCAGAATCTATCCAACATAGCAACAAATTCCTGCGTCTACGGTGAGCGGAGGAGACAAAGGAGCTGGAGGGGACTGCTGGCTCAGTCCACAGCAGGGGATAATTCGGCTTGTGTGGGGCACAGCATACACCCACTATCATTCTGCCTTCATCCTGGAACAGCAGGGCACGTCCCAGGCTGATACCCAGGACCAGGGCACAGCTGGGAGCAGCTGGAAGTAGAAAGGATGTACTTATATGGAGTCACAGTGCTGAGACTTCTCCCTCTGTACAATGTGATCAAAGCAGCTTTCCACTTCCTCTTCTTTCCATTGCTTCACTCCAGCCCACTCAGGGGCTCTGGGGATCCTCCTGGGGCTCTGCACCTGTGCCTCTCTGTTTTCACCCTGGTGAGAAACAACTTGGAAAAACACATTTTGGATTCTCCTTCTCCCCTGGCATCTATGACTTCATCAAGTTTTGTGGCCAACAAGTCTCCAGAGACCACCTCACCCTGAAATAAATGGTTCTACAATCCTGTGCATGTCCCTGCAAGTAGCTGGGAGTTGTTGTACCATAAGACAGCTCTGAGGGATGTGGCAGTGTTAGAAAGGGTCAGTCTTTGACTCAACACTCATTCTATTGCGTAATTCTATATGACGCTTTAAGTCATTGATGATGACCTGTGCCACTCCCAGAAGGTATTCATCCCCAAGCTCCAGCATCACTGGGACCCAACACCTGGCCCCATGAAATTCTGCTTATCCAAAGGGACAGAATTCACCTTGGATTCTGTACAGACCCAAGATAATTATGTAAGGACATGAGGGGCACAGCTGACCATGAGAATGACCGCTAGTGGTTCCCTGTAGGTCCTCTCCTCTTTCTGCACTTTATCCCAGACTTCAAAAATCCAGCCACTTCTTTTTCCTTTTGACTTAAATCAGCCAATACCATAGGAAGCCTATTTTGTTCCAGAGCGTCTCTTTAGTGCTGGGGCTGCAAAGAAGAACTCAGCAGAGTCACTACCCTCGTAGATCTCACCGTCTTGCAAAAGCATTAAAAAATTTCCTCCTTCCTTTATCCTATTTAGGTAAAGCAGGTCCATGAAGGTGGACTGTGTGCTTTCATCAAAGAAGATGCAAACTCTTGCAGCTACAGCAACTACTGTGTTTTCCAGGCTGGATTTCCACTACCCCAAGAACACGGTGGAGGGAAGTCAGCATTTCCTCCCTCTTGCTCTCCAGTGTTCCATCCTTTTTCCCTGTACTTCAGCACCAGCATCCAAACCATATCCAGAAGATTAGCACCCAAGTTGAAACACCACAGATCCTAAATCCCACTTACAGCTGAGACCCTCACAAAAATACTGTAATTCAATGGTAACTCCTGGGGTCACCTTTTTCCCTGAGACCCAAATCTCAGCCTGCGCTGGGCTTACAAGAGGGTGACAATGGGATTTCCTGGGGGCCCCCTGAGGCTGGAAAGAAATGCTTTATAATGTTCTCTGTATTAAATACATATCAGGAACAAGAGATTTTAATAGAATTAAACTTGAGTGTGTATGTGTGATAATTTTTACTATCTGGGTGGTTTTTTTTTCCAATTACACACAATATACATGAGATTATTGGATATACCATGAAAATGAATAAGTTGAGGAAATATATAACTGATTAAAATGAAAGTTTTTCATAGTGTGAAGACTGTAGGGAGAAAATGTCATACCTACGAGCTTTGAATAAAGAGCTAAGTGGCTTGTGTTCAAATTCTAGCTTCACCACTTACCAGATATAGGACCTTGGATAAGTTACTTATCTTGTTTTTGCCTCAATTTTCCCATCTGGCAATTAGTAATGTTAAGAGTAGCTGGAGTGTAAGATTATTCAGAGTATTAAGGGAGTTAATATATGAAAATGCTTGGAACACACAGCATATCAGAAGGTTTATATCATCTATGATAAAGACGTTGAAAAATATTCTTCCTACATCATAAGCTCCCGAGCATTGTGACCAGCCCTCTGCGTGGAGCGCACAGGTAGAAACAACTCCTTAACAATGATAAGTAAATGAACGAACTGCATGGTTGAATGCATTGCAAATATTCTAATCTGCACTAACCATGCTTCTCAGAGAGGAGGAGCTGGGTTAGATCAACTTATTTAGGTTGGTGGGAAGGTTTTCAGTGGTTTGAGGCCATGACTTCTTAGAATTTCTAGGATCTTATGGGGGAGGGATTGGACTCCCTGGGGTGGGGGTACAGATGGTTGTCAGGGTAGCTGTGCCTTTTCCAGAAGAAGGAGAGGGGAATTGAGCTGAGAACAAAACCTTGCATGAGCCCAAGACTTGGAAGACAAGAAGCGGAGGAGACACTGCCAAGAGGCTCAGATGGAAGTCAGAAGCAAAGAGGAGAAACTTGGCTGTCCGTTTCACTAACTGGTCCTCCTGCTTGGAAGACCCTGTGCTCAGATCTTTGAAGGACTGATCTGACTTTAGAAATTCAACCTTTATTTTTCAAAAGTATACACTGTGCATAATATTTAAAAATATTATTATTCTACAAGGCTTATATGAGAAGCAGAGTCCCTTGTTCTTGCAAAAGTGGAAAATGGCACCAATGCCACCATCACTTACCTGAATAGTCAAAGCTCATGAACCCCCAAGTAAAGTGGATCCCATTGTCCTACTTGACAAATATATCTTCATAATGTCCTCGAGACCAGGTTTGGATTTAGAATTCTAGATTCCGCAGGAACTGCACCAGAATGTGTTGGCACAAGGGGACATGACCCATGGCCAGCTCCTTACTTCGGCATTCTGCACCACGAGAAACCAGGAGCTCATGCAGGTGCATGTCTCAGGCTGCGTGTCCAAGTTCTCTTCAAACACTTGCTAGAGCCAACCCTGGAGATGCAATGGAACCAAGTGGGCAACACCATCAGTATTGAAGCTGGGCACTCAAAGAGGCTGAGTTTTGGGGAAAATGTTCCCGTGGCCTGAGGCAGGTGGAACAGGGCAGGGAGAGAGGGAGACCTTGGAGAAATCCTGAGGGTGTGGTCAGAGGGGCTGGAGCCAGGGGATTTGTCATCGGGGGTCTGATGTGATTGGTTGGCCCTGGTCTAAATCAAAGGAGGGGCCAGCAAGGGGGGAATGTGTGAGGACAACTTGATTGGAGGGGGATGTATCAGAGTCGGCCCAATGCCTCCGAAACTCATCTGGTGGAGCCTGTCTGGGACTCAACCCACATTGTCTACATGACGCATAACATGCACAGTGATATTCACTGCTGCTCTACCCTCTTCATTCATTCATTCATTCAATCCATGAAATAGTTCATCTGTCTTGTCTCTTGAGAATTTTCAGTGTCAATAGGAACGGTATTTTTACTTAGTAAAAATAAATTGATTTATGAGAAGAATATCCCAGGGAATGTTATCCATAAATATAACATCTAAGAGAAGAAGGGGAGCCAAGGGCACAAGACACCTTGACAGACTTTCTGGTTTTCATTCCCACCCAATTGTCGAAATAGACTGGGTGCTGAGTTTCTTTACTCACAGCAAGGAGGTAGGAGGTTTTTGATGTGCAACCTCTGGTCACTTGAGAAATTCTGATGGGAATTTGGGGCTGACCTCAGGCTGATTTTGATGGAACTCGTGAATGTGCCTCTGAAACTGCGTGTGTTAGGAGTGTGTGTGTGAGTGTGTTTCTGTGTGTGCTGTCAGAGTGGGGTGTACTGCTCCATTATGGGGGCCGGCAGAGCTCCCTAACCCTTGGGAAATCCACCCCATCCACTCTCGTGGGCTTTGCTCTCCTTTGGTGTGCCCAGCCAAATCTCAGAGATACAGACCAACACATCTTATGTCATGTCACATTTTCAAGCAAATACACTTTAGAAATGATCACACACACAAAAAACAAGCACATTTTTATAATGATTTATTAAACTCAAGTCTCAATAGGGTCCTTTGAATTGTAATTCAGAGCAGAATGAAGAGTAAGATATATCGTTTTCTTCACGCTGGGCATCAAGATCCAGTGTGTGTTTCAGAGCTCCACGTTACGTTTGAAAGTTAAATTGGATGGGACCCACGTAGTCTGTATCTCGATGTCATCAGAGTGAGTACTGTAAGCTTCACACAGACAAGTTGCCAAAATATGCCTTAAAATCATCCAACTGGATTAAAGATTAGGACTTAGAGTCCAGTTACCATAGTTGAATTTGAAACCATATTGAAAACTCCCATCCTCTTGATTGCTGAGGAGCAAGCATCCCCTGTCAGGGACGTGTCACCTTTTGCATATCTCTTCAACCTGGAAGAACATTGGAATCACATCTGGCTTTTGGCCATTGTGAAGACAGCTGCCAGATCCCTTTGCATTTGGGGTTCTCCTGAACACTCGTGTTCATGTGTCTCAAGCACATGTATCTGAGTGGGACGGATGGGTGGAATGGCGAGCGTAGGATGAATGACACACCATTTAAGCAAGTTGTACCATTTCCTCATGTCCCCCAGGAATGGGAGGGAGGTGCAGCTGCTCCACAGCCCCCCCAGCCCTGGGCATGGTCATCGTGTTCCTTGTAGGCATTCTCACGGCTCTGGGTGGTGTCTCACCATGGATTTCATTTGCTTTTCCCTCGGGGACAGCAAGGGTGAACATCACTTCAAGGGCTTTCTGAGACCATCTGTGATGAAGTGTCTGTTCAAGTCCTTGGCATGATTTCTTCTAGGGTCTTTGGTTTTGTTCCTTCTGGAGTAGAATTAGCAGATCTTTCCTCTTCTTTATTTCTAATTCCTATGTGATCGGAGAGATTTGCAAATCTTCTCTCCACCCCGTAGGTAGGTTGTCTCTTGCAACTCTCCACAGCATCTGTCCCCCAGCAAAGGTCTGGGGGTGAGTTCCCTGGCGGCATCGCCCCCTCCCCCAGGCGCCTGCAGCGTCGGTGATGCTCCTGGGTTTGGGTGAGCTTGGGTCACGGAGACACTCTAGAAGGAGCAGGTGCCCGCCGTTCCTGAATGGCGTGTGCCAATCCTTGAGCGTGGCGTGGGCGGTAGGGGACGATCCCGTCAGAAGAGACGTCTGCGCGCCTTGGCTGGTGGCCTCCGAAGGGCCACGGCAGGTTCTGGGCCCTCGCCCAGGACTCGGGGAGGGAGGCAGTGGTCTGAGCGCAGAGCCGACCCGGGGCCCCAGACCGCGGAGGTCCAGCCTGAATTCGGCCGGCAGAGGGCGCATCGGCGGACTGGGCTGGGGCCGGGGCCAGCAGCCCTGGGGGGCAGGGCCCCTGGAGAGGGGGCGGAGGAGGAGGGTACGCGGGGAGGAGGGGCTGGACCCCGGGACGTGGGTGGCTGAGGCTCCCTTTGGGGACGGGCGGCCTCCTCGGGGAGCCTCCCGCTCCCCTTCTGCAGGTCGGACGCCGTGGTGCTCTGCTCTCTGGGCGGAGAGAGATCCGTCCTCAATGTCGACTTCCCACGAGGTTTCGGTTCCCAGGGGCCGGAGCCACCGGGCGTGCGCGGGGCACTAGAGCGGCTCGCGGGCGCTCAGGACGTGCGCGGGAACGACGACGAGGACCAGGTTGCGCAGGGTGAGCTGCAGAGCTGCCTGCGGGGCCAGGACCAGGACCTCGCGTCCCAGGCGCAGCTGGAAGTCTGTCCCTGGGTCCAGGACCACCACGATCATGTCCGTGCCGGGCAAATGCCGCCCCTGCTGCGAGAGAAAAGCTCTGAGTTCCCGACCTCCAAGGGAGGCTCCAAGAGGGCCGGGGGGGAGGGAGCTGTCAGCCACTTCCCCCTCCCCAACCGAAAGTCTGCCCGGCCACCAGGAAGGTCCTGCTCGCGAGGACACCCATCGGGAAGGACACCCCTTGGACGTCCCTGGGCGCCTCGGACAGCATCGTCCCTCCTATCGGCCTCCAAAGTCAGGGCAACTTACCTGGGCTGGTTGCGGGGCCAGCGGCGGGTGTGGGCACGGAGCTCCTTGCACTGCGGCTGCTTCCGCATCTGCGGAGAGAGCAGAGGGTGGGAGGTGAATGCTCTCCTCCTGCAGGACTCTCCTGAGTGTGAAGGCTGTGACCTGCACAACCCCCGAAGCCGGCACAGACCAGCTGTGGGACCTGTGCCCAGAGGAATCCAGGAAGCCGTCCCACACATTCCGGAGGATGCCGCTGCTCCTTTCCCGATCGCCTGGGACCTGGCTTCCCAGAAGCTGACTCCTTAGGAAAAGCGGGAAAGTGCCTTCCCTGTGCCGGGATCCTGCTCCACCTGCCAACGTTTTGTCGGATTCCAGGCGGCGGTGGCTGAGCTGCAGGACAGGGAGTGAGCCAGTCAGTGCAGCCACCCAAGACCCCAGTGTCCACTTCCCAGGTGCCTGAAATGCCAGGTTCTCCTCCCACCCCCCCACCCCGCATCCTGAGCCCCACTGTCAAAGGCACATGTCCTTCCCTTCCAGTGAGAGCTTCTCCCCAAGTGTGCCAACAGCCACGTCTCCGTGCTCTCCCTCACCCCGCCTGAGGGAGGGGAATTCCTTGGGCTGGGAAGAAGGAGGGAAGCAGGGATGGTGCCCACAGGAAAGAGTTTGCTCTCCCAGGGGCTCATCCACCTGAGAAGGAGGGACCTCTCCTTGGCCCTGTGCTCTCTGGAGAAGGGTGTTGGGATGCTGGAAGTGGGACACTTGTGTCTATGCCGGGAACATATGGATGGAGTTGAGGGGGAGGGGAAAACGGGAGAGGTGGAGGGAACTCCTCCCTTTCTCTATGAGTGGGTGACAGACACCTATGTCCCTATGCTACCATCTCCCTTTGTGCAGCTGAGGGCGACCACTCCAGGGAGAGTGTGTGTGGGGAGGAGGATTGTGATGGGAGTGGGAGTGAACCCGAGATAGGTCTGCTGAAGTCTCCTCAAAGCCACCCCACCCCTAGGGGATTCCCATGGACCCATTGTCTCTCCCTTTCCTCAATTTCAAAATGCCCAACCTCCTGGGAGACCCGGGTTCCCCTCCCCGCTAGTGCCATCTGCTAACACACACAAATAAACACAAACGCACACACTAATAAACACAAACGCACACACATGGAATGTACACCCACCTCATCCTACATCAAGCACACTCCCCCGTTTACCTGCTCTCCCTTGCACTATCGCCCTTCAGTTCTGTCCAGGATTCCCGGGGGCTCCCTGGGGGCCAGACACTGTCCATAGCGAAGGTCCTCCTGCCTCCCGGGTCCAGGCCAACACTCGTGGTGCTGCTGTGACCTGTAAATCTGAACAGTCAGCTCATGGATCCTTTCCTTCTCCCGCGGGAGACGTATCGGTCCCAAAGCTGGGTGCTCACACAGCTGGAGGTTTGGAGAAAACGCTCCCGTGGCCTGAGGCAGGTGGAAGAGGGCAGGGACAGAGGGAGATCTTGGGGGAAATCCCGCTGGTGTGGTCAGAGGGGCCAGAGCCAGGGCATTTGTCCCTGACGTCTGATGTGATTGGCCGGCCCTGGTCTAAACTATAGGAGGGGCCAGCAAGGGAGGAGGGGTGAGCATGACTCCACAGGAGGGGGAGGTATGAGAGTCAGCCAGATCCCTGCAAAATTCATCCCATGGAACCTGTCCGGGACTCAACCCCCGGTGTCTCCATGATGCATAGCAGCGACACTCATTGTGTGCTCTACACTCTTCATTCATTCGTTCATTCCAAGAAGGAGTTCATCTGACTTGTTTCTTGTGTACTTTCTGTGTCAATAGAAGTGGTGTTTTTCCATAGTAAAAATCAGTTGATTCATAAAAAGCATATCCCACGGAGAGTTCTCCCTAAGCGTGGACCTGCTAAGAGAAGAGAAGCAGAGCGAGGTGCACAAGACACCTTGACAGACTGTCTGGTTTTCCCTCCCCACCCCATTGTCCAGGTAGACTGAGTTCAGAGTTCCTTAACTCGGAGCAAGCAGGAAGGAGTGTTTTGATGTGTTCTGGTCACTTGAAAAATTCTGAGGGAAATTTGGGGTTGACCTCAGGCTGATTTTGATGGGACTTGTGAATGTGCCTCTGAAATTGTCTGTGTTAGTTAGGGGTGTGTGTGTGTGTGTGTGTGTGTGTGTGTGTGTGTGTGCTGCCAGAGTGTGGTGTACTGCTCCATTTTGGGGGCTGGCAGAGCTCCCTAACCTTTGGGAAATCCACCCCGTCCACTCTCACAGGCTTTGCAATCCTTTGGTGTGCCCAGCCAAATCTCAGAGAAACAGAACAACACGCCACATGTCATGTCAAATTTTCAAGCAAATACACTTCAGAAATGATCACACACAAAAAAATCAAGCACATTTTTATAACGATTTACTCAACTCGAGCCTCAATAGGATCATTTGAATTGTACTTCACAGTAGAATGATGAGTAAGATACATCTTTTTTCATTCTGGGCTTCAAGATCCAGTGTGTGTTTCAGAATTCCAGCACATTCCATTTGAAAGTTAAGTTGGATGGGTTCCACATAGTCTGTATCTAGATGTCATCAGCGTGAGTACTGTAAGCTTCACACAGACAAGTTGCAACAACCTGCCTTAAAATCATCCAACAACTGGATTAAAGATTAGTACTTAGAGTCCAGTTACCATAGATGAACTTGAAACCATATTTCAAGCTCCCATTCTCTTGATTGCTGAGGATCAAGCATCCCCTGTCAGGGATGTGTCACCTTTTGCCTATCCCTTCAACGTGGAAGGACATTGGAATCACATCTGGCTTTTGGCCATTGTGAAGACAGCTGCCAGAACCCTTTGCATTCGGAGTTCTCCTAACACTTGTGTTCGTGTCTCTCAAGCACATATCTCAGAGGTGGGATGGATGGGTTGAATAGCGAGTATAGAATGATTGAGACACCATTTAACCAAGTTGTACCATTTCCTCATTTCCTCCAGGACTGGGTGAGAGGTGCAGCTGCTCCACATCCTCCCCAGCCCTCAGCATGGTCATCCTGTTCCTTGTAGCTATTCTCATGGCTGTGGGTGGAGTCTCACCATTGACTTCATTTGCATTTCTCTGGGGGGTAGGGAGGGTGAACATCACTTCAAGGGGCTTTCTTAGACCTTCTGTGGGGAAGTGTCTGTTCAAGTCCTTGGCATGATTTCTTCTAGGGTCTTTGGTTTTGTTCTTTCCGGAGGAGGATTAGCAGATCTTTCCTCTTCTTTATTTCTAAGTGCTTTGTGATTGGAGAGATTTGCAAAACTTTTCTCTCCACCCGATGGGTAGGTTGTCTCTTCCATCTCTCCACATCATCTGTTCCCCAGCAAAGGTCTGGGGATGAGTTCCCTGGCGGCATCGCCTCCTCCTCCAGGCGCCTGCAGCGTCGGTGGTGCTCCTGGGTGTGGGTGAGCTCGGGTCACCGTGACACTCTAGAAGGAGCAGGTGTGCACTGTTCCTGAATGGCGTGTGCCAATTCTTGAGTGCCGGGTGGGCGGTCAGAGACGATCCTGTCAGAAGAGACGTCTGCGGGTCTTGGCGGATGGCCTGCGGCGGACCACGCGGCAGGTTCTGGGCCCCGGAGCCAGATGCGGGCAGGGAGGCAGTGGTCTGAGCCCAGAGCTGACCCGGGACCCCAGACCACGGAGATCCAGCTTAAATTCGGCCGGCAGAGGACGCATTCGCGGACTGGACTGGGGCCTGGGCCAGCAGCCCTGGGGAGCAGGGCCCCTGGAAAGAGCTTGGAGGAAGAGGGTACGCAGGGAGAAGGGGCTGAACCCCGGGACGTGGGTGGCTGAGGCTCTTTGGGGGGCTGGCGGCCTCCTCAGGAATCCTCCCCCTCCTCTTCCCTAGGTGGGACTCTGTTGTGCTCTGCTCTCTGGGCGCAGAGGGGTCCGTCTTCAAGATTGATTTCCCACGGGGTATAGGTTTCCATGGGTTGGAGCCACCGGGCGTGCGCGGGGCACTAGAGCGGCTCGCGGGCCCTCAGGACGTGCGCGGGAACGACGAGGACCAGGTTGCACAGTGTGAGCTGCAGGGCTGCCTGCGGGGCCAGGACGAGGACCTGGCGTCCCAGGCGCAGCTGGAGGTCTGTCCCTGGGTCCAGGACCACCACGACCATTGCGTGCTGGGCAAATGCCGCCCCTGCTGCGGGAGAAAAGCTCTGAGTTCCAGACCTCCAAGGGAGGCTCCAAGAGGGGCGGGGGGGGGGGGGGCTGCTACCAGCCACTTCCCCCTCCCCAACCGAAAGTCTGCCCAGCCACCGGGAACATGGTGCTCATGCTGACAGTCTTTGGGAAGGACATCTCATGGAGGTCCCCGGGGGACTGGGGCTCTTACAGCATCGTCCTTCCTACTAGCCTCCAAGGTCACAGAAACTTTTACACACAGTAATGAGGAATATTTCTTCTGATTCAGTGAAATTTGCAAGAAAATTGATAGAACTGCGCAGGTATCTTAAGTCAATATCTTCTAGGAAAAAAACCTAGGAAAAAACCCCAGGAAGTGCAAAATCTTCAAGGCAGAAGAACACTTGTGTGTCCAAGTAACTGGGCAGAGTGAGGGAAGTGGGTAGTTGCAGGAACTGAGTCTGGATAGGTGACCTGAAGGCAGATCATGTAGGTCCTTTGCTAGGTTGAACCATCTGGAATTGCCGATGTTGTAGGTCAAAATAGTGGCAATTTTGAGTGGTGAAAATTTCATATGATTCAACTTAATAGGTCATGGCAATAGCTTTGATTATAATTAGGGTTAAAATTTACATATTGCTTTATCATGTTCCAGGCACATTCAAAGCATCCTACATGTATTCATTTTTTAATCCTCACAATAACACTATGGAGAAAACACTGTTAACTCCCATTTTACTGATGAGGAAACTCAGGGGTTATATAGTTGTCCAAGGTCACACAGCTGCTACCCAGGAAGTCTACCTCCAGAATCTGTGTTTTAGGAATACACTGGAAAGTGTGGATCTGTCATACATTGCACTCTGGGTTCTGGGTGGTAAATGAACCAGAAGGAAATAAAAGAGGAAGCCCCGGGCTACAGAAATGACCCAGGTGAACAATTCTGAATTCAGAATACGTGTTTAGGAAAATCTGTCATGGTTTGCTGATTGGTTAGATGTGAAGAAAATGAGAAAGAAAGGAGTCAAAGATATTAGTCCCAATATTTTTTGCCTGAGGAATTGGGTGAATAAAAACATTTACTACAGTTTGTATGCAAATATCTGATAGATGTATTTTATATTTAATAGTACAAAGAGAAGGTATATGGTTGCAATGTATCTTTACACATAAATGTCTAGGTAAAACTTAACATGGCTGCCACGAGGAAGGAGCCAGCAACCTAGTACATATAGAACTAACACCTCTACACATACTGAGGAAAAAACACTCAGTATCTATTCAATCAGGATACCCAGAACTAGGCCAGACTAGTTCAGGGACATCAATTATGGATGGGCTCCCCTGATACCAAACTCTCACCTCTCCTCACCTCAAAAAGAGATACAGCTTTGGGTCATTCCAGCGACCCAGCAAGTCCCAGGACCTGCTGTTGCCCAACCCGGAGGGGCTCCACAAAGCCCCTTGACTTAACATCCTGAGTCTGGGGAAATGTTGGTGGGAAGGAGGGCACCATAGTTCAGAGGAATGGGGTGAGGAAATGGGAGGATGGAGCTCAGAATGTTCTCTCAGGCAGAGGCTGTCCCAGAAGCTTTAATAAGGATGAGATGCTGGACTTCCTGTGGGTTCAAAGTCAGCCCCTCAATGGCGCACATGGGGCTGCAGCAGAAGTGAACGAGGTGCCCCAGAAGTGGACTGAGATGAGCGCCAGAAGCTGGACGCAGGACTGTGCCTCTGGACGTGGAACGTGGCTCCCAGCAGAGAGAGTTGTGGGGGGAGCAGCATGGTCTGAATGGGAGAAGGTGCTGGTGCCAGTGGTTGGCAGGAAACTAGAGTGGTGGGCTGGATGTAAGGAGGAGGTCACCACCAGTGGCCATTAAAGAGTGGAAAAAATCTTGCTCTTGGCTATTCTTCCTCAGGACAATTGGAGTTGCACTTCCTGCTTCCAAGTCAGAACAATTTCAACCTCATAACAGCAACAGAAGAGGTAGTACTTGTGAAGGATAAAAGTAGAAATAGCTTAATACTGCATCACTTTATCAAAAGTATCTAGACAGGAGAATGTGGATTTATAGAAAAGAACACGATGGCAAATGTTTAAAACAGAAAGTACTGATTCTGGCTTTACCACTGTATTTACTGTGTGACATCAGAAAAATCACATCATTTCTATCACCTCCCATTTCTTACATGTTAATAAAATAGACTTTTGTGTCACAGGCTTGTGATGAGAGTCCAGTGAGGAAATACACATAAAAGCTTTTCAAAAAACTCAACACTGCACTGGACACAGAAGTAATCACTATATAAATACTGACTTCCCAGTGTACGTGTACATCATGCACAGACAGCCTGAGATTACCATTATTGCATTTTAGTGACCCCAATTTTCTCCCTCTTTTTTAGCCATTATGTCATGGGAGACCCCACGAGACACAGGAATAAAGTCAGAATGGAGCAACATTGTCACAGCGAGGGGTAGGTGTGCCTGTGTGTGTGTGTGTGTTTAAGATTTAACCTGTTTCTCACTGAGTTTCATTTATGTCATGCAAAAGATTGCTGAATATTCATTGACCTACCCAGTATCCACAAGTATCCACGCTATTAGAAATGCATTGCTTATCTATATTTTTGAAATGTTGAAATAATTCAGTGTTGATCCTCTGCAAGATAGGTTTGCTACCTTTAAACTGAAGTGACAATAACACCCCAGCCGTCTTCGTCTTCGGTTTCTCTCAAGTTGTGCTGATATCGCTAACAAACCAAAGACTGCCTGTGAGAATCCCGTATGTCGCCATTAAATTGAAAAAGGCCCGAAATATCGAAATCTCACTTCTGATAGGGAAGAGAAGAGAGAAAAGAGCAAACTGAGGGTTATTCAGGAATCACTCCGGCCTGCCACGATAAATGCCACTGGCCTTGTTCTCCTCTTCTCCAGGCTTGTAATTTTCTCCCTGAAGGTGTTTCACCTGCACAGAAAGAACTGGGCTGGAGGGATGTCTAGTAAAAATGATTTTTAAAGCCTCTTAAAACACAAAAGGCTGTGTATGGGTTACGAGCCCTTCTTTTTGCATACGCAACACAACGTCCAATTAATCTCAGCAGACTGAAGAGAAGGGACTAAACCATTTATGGTGTTTGGTCTGGGGTTTTTTGACAACCCAGTAATGTTAAGAGAAAATGAAATAAATGCATGATGAAAGAACTCTTTTAAAAGATTACAAGTGAATGGGTTCAGATTTGGGCTTCTATAGCAACATTAAACAGATTCACCATCCCAATATAGATTCTGCATGTAATGTAGGGAATATTCATGCCATTTCCACAGAAAAGGCCAGGATGGCATATTATTTGGAATGAAATACAGCAGTGCAAAAAGAACCAGGGAAAGCGTGCCTCCGGGGTGATTTATTGTGGACTTCCGAATGTCCTTTCATTGTTTCAACAGGGAGTTGTCGTCGTCGCTGGCGCTGACGGGCAACGCTATGTGATGTGTTGGCAAACAATTTTACTATTTCCCTCTCTCTCCTTATGAATGATCTTTATAGACTAAGAATTGCATTTGGTTCCGCTTGCCAAAACAGTTATCTTCCTGGGCGTGGATTAAATGTAGATCTGGGTGTTGAAAGACATTTACATAAGTGCTGTTTGTGAACAGGGAGGCCAGTTCTTCTATTATCGCCAGAACATTTAAATCTTAATGACTGGCATTGTTGTCTAAAAGACGATGTTTTTCCTGCTGAGAAACTGCATTAGATTCAAGAAACGGAGCTCATTTCCATTCTCTCAGCAGTCTCTCTAGAAATGACATGCAGTGCTTGAAACTGTTTATTTCCAAATTCAGGCCTCCCTCGCATCAGTCATCAGCTTCAATTACCAGTTTTCCGGAGCGGAGCCATCAGGTAGTCTGACACCGGGGTCGGGCCTAATTCCCACCTTCTCCAGAGTCAAGAGCATAATGTGCGGATGAAAAGGTGCAAAGTAGCCTGGACTTCATTAGCATGCAGGGCCTGGCTGTTCTTTTGCTGGCTGCAAATGGAAGTTCTGACACTCGGAGCTGGCTGCAAAATGAGAAAAGTCCTCTTCAGGGGAGATGGGGTCCTCCGTGGTAAGGAAAGGTCATCAAAAAGACAGCCACTGCCCTTGCTCCCTGCTCTCCAGGACTGCTTATTGATTCCAGGGACACCTCATTACACGCCGGATCAACATATTATTGCCACGTTCTGGGACTGAATTGTTTACAAGTGTCTTTGTCACCGGCAAAGGCCTGCCCGGCAATGCATGACTACACTCATTTGGCTGTGACCCGCCA
This sequence comes from Diceros bicornis minor, assembly GCF_020826845.1. Classification (NCBI taxonomy): domain Eukaryota; kingdom Metazoa; phylum Chordata; class Mammalia; order Perissodactyla; family Rhinocerotidae; genus Diceros; species Diceros bicornis. Next base: position 1,902,569 of record NW_026691812.1, on the reverse strand, counting down.
ATTATGCGTTATCCGATATGTTGCTGGGTATCTTGATCTTTGCCCGGGTCTTCTCCCAGCATCAACACAGTCCCATTTACTACTTCTTTCTAACCACTCTTTGGGAAAGTAGCCATTAGCCTGTCAGTGTGTAAGTGTGTGTGTGTGTGTGTGTGTGTGTGTGTGTGTCCTCTGCTACAGGAAATCTGAGCATCGTTTCTCCATTGCTTGCTATGTATAAGGTTCATCACCAGTTGGGAGAAAGAAATTCTCTATTTCTCTCTCTCTCTCTCTCTCACACACACACACACACAAACACACAAACACCTTGTTTTTATTATGGCATCGAGGAGAACCCACACAATTTGCAATCAGTATGCACAGCAGAAAGCATAATGCAGCTTGTTACCGAGCTCCCTCTGCTGACATACAGGCCCTAGGAGAGAGCTGTCATATTTTATTTGGGCATAGCCATTGCAAACCACTGCACAGAACAGTTCTAATCTTTCATTACAGACACTTCTATGGCTCCATAAAAGAAAGAGTGGAATAGCAACTTGGTTAAAAACTCAGTAAAGGGATTGTGCAACCTCTCCTCGCTCCCCAAAAAGTGGAGATGATGCCATAGTTGTGAACAGAGAGCCTTCTGCAATGCAGACCTGATTCCCATTCCCCTCCAACGGTGACTACTGACATAAATTTAATGATGTTGCATATTGACAACTTCGGTTTATTTTTATGAATATTGCTTGGAGAAGGTTTAATGACAGCCAAACATTTGGGCCATCTCAACCAAATACTAAAAGGGGGTGCATTTCATCTACATCTCCAGTTGCCGTCAGGAATGGCTCTTTAATAAGTTTTCCAATGGGAGATATAGCAAAGCAAATGCCAAGAAATTTGCCTTTACTTTTCCTGGAAGAATACATCCTTGACAATGGGCACCGACTATAATGAGTGAAATAAAACTCAAGAATCTAACTGCCTTCAGAAAGGTGACATCAGTAAGTACATTCATTTCCAGCAATTTTTCAGATATATCTGGTATTTATCTTTAAATTAATTTGCTCCAGGCAATTTTTTTCCTCTTTCCAATTTTTGGAGAGGAGTTTTGTAAAGTTATCAAGTTCTTTTTGTTCTTTCTGAAATCCCTGGGTCCTGGCTTCCTGACAAATAGCTAAATAAAGACCCCTTGTCAGGGTGCTTCAGCTCAATTAAAGAGTTAATGCAAAGATGTTTGCTCCACCAAGCGTTTGAGGACACTGCAAATTCTTGGCGTCATCAACCAACAAATAGCCTTTGGAAGAGAAGATGATGATGGGAAGGATTGTTCTTAATTTTTTTTTGAGACATGATTGCATGTGGAGAAGTTTGGTCAAGGGATAAAGATAGAACAAGTGGGACTGTTTACCAAGGCTCCCGTCTGAGGAGCAAGTCTCAATGTGTTTGGGATTCAGAGAATGCAGAAAAGGATGACTCTCAAGATCTAGGGGTCATCCAAAAGGACAGGGGTTTCTTTACACATTTGTAAGAGATTTTAATAACGAAGCAGTGGGAAAGCCCAGTCAACAGGCAATTAGGGGTTGAATGTTCTAGGCAGAAGGAAGAGTTCCATCCAGGGGCTTCTGCCAATTTTTATAACCAGGTCATCTGTTATTTCAACCATAAAAAAGAATTTGTTTCTGTTATGGCTCTAAAATTTCATCTCCTTTGTGAATCCCCCAAATTTGTGCCAAAAGGTTCTCTTCAATTAACAGGATGGCCAGTGATCCTAGATCCTCTGGATTTCTTCCCTGCCTTTAGGAATCACATATGCCTATGTATCTTTTCTGATGGTAAATGGAAAATGCATACACACTCTGCAAGCACAGTAGTATGGTGAAATGATCAGATGGTAAGTAATGAAAAAGAACCTTGTTTTAAAAGTCATTTATTATATATAACTTTGTGCCATGGAACTTTCTAGAAACTTAGCATATATTTACTTATTTATTACTCACAACAACCCTGTGACTTAGGTATTACTATTCCCACTTTCCAGATGAGGAAATCTTTTCACACATCTAATAGAATTTTCAAATGTTCTCAAGGTCACAAGGCTAGTGACAGAGGCAGAATTTAAACACAGATGTGACCCATGGCAGAGTCTATGCTCTGTTCTGCCTCTCCTAGAGCCAGCGTCCATTACAAATTTCCAAGAATCCAGTAAAGCACATTTTCTGCATGCCAGTCAACATCAGTGCACAAAAAGTTGCCAGTCCTGATAATGTGTTGAAACCGTCATCTTTTACACATCGATATCCTTAGCCATGAGGTGGGCTGAAACAAGCCTTCTTTGATTGATATAATAAAGACAGTTTTGATCCAAAAGGGCAATTCAGGACATTTAATAAAAAAGCGGGGTGGGAGTTGCATGCTCAGGGAGCTTTAGAAGTGCCCCCACCAGTCACTAGGAGCAACAGAGGAAGTCTTGTCAATCTTTAGCACTTAGACTCATCCCAGTTGTCTGCTGATCTTCCTTTGCTGGTTCTACTAAAACACAACAACAATACTTATTCCACTTCCTGTGGACACCATGGGCCGGTTTTCCCACAGGCTTACTCTCCCTGTGGAAACCTAGTGACTAAAGACACAGTCACAACATAGATTAGATCCCAGAGTTTGGAGGGATGTCCATCCTCTGACTGCAAACCCACACAAACATGCTCATAAGTTCTGGAATCCTCCTTTGGCTCATGTTTCCACTTTTCTCTGCCGTCCATGAGAATGCTACCCACTTTCTAATGCCCGGGACAATGCATTGTTCAGAATGTCCCCTCCTGGACAACTGGCCCTTCTGACATGAAGGGAGATGACTTGTCCACAGGTATCCTTCCTCTTCAGTTCTCCTTCCTTTAGCATCAGTAATCTCTAATCTTCCAGCACATTCATGCTGCCCCAGTTTCTTCTATGAGAAAAAAATAAACACTGCTCTTATCAGTTCATTTTGCACTAAGATATCAAAGATTCAAATTTCCACATCCCTCCTCCACTTCCATTCCCTCTCCAACGGGTAGTACTTGCATTTTCAAAGAGGGCAATGCTTGACACAAGGGAACAGTACATCATGGAGAAGTGGTGTCTAAGAAGGGGAATTCTTCCAGGCACCTTCCGGGTGATCCATTCCAGTCACAAACACCGCTATTCCTGCATGTAGAGGTGTGTGTCACCTAAGCCTCCTGTAGGCTGGGAGGATTTCAGACTTCCTTGATTTTCAGAATAAGCAGTTGATGACTCTAGCTAAATCTACTAGAAATGAGCTTGACTGATCTAGATCTCAGCCCAAAGGCATATGCATGCTGGTCACTCCCTCCACCCAGCCCTTACTTCTGTGTCCTCCCTTTGTCTTTGCACAGACACACATCGAGAGAGTCCGCTGTGTGCTCCCATTGTACAAATGTTCTGAACTCTAACCTGCATTTTCTGCCCTCAAAGAGCCAACAATAAGCAGCAGCAAAAAGTGTCACAAGACAGTAAATGACTAAGGACAAAACAACAAGTGTGTATAATAAGAGGTGCCCTAGGATTGCAGACAGGGCTAGACCCCAGAGGACTAGCATGATAGGAAAGGCCTCTTATATGAGGAAGGATAGGAGTATGTCTTAGAGATTTGAATAAGTGGAAAAGAACGGGTAGGCAAGATATAGTATCCAAATACGGCCATCTCAGTTCTTCCATTCCTTTACCACATGCAGCTCCTCTCTTCAGAGGAGGAGCCTATTTTCCATCCCCACCTTGTGACTGGCTTTAACCAACAGAATGAGATGGGAATGACATTTTGAGACTTCCAGTGGCACAGGCCTTAAAAGGACTAGTAGCTTCCACTTCTTCCCTCTTGGACCCCAGCTGCCATGTTGTGGGGAAGTCCAGGCTGGGCTACTGAATGATGAGAGTCCATGTGAAGAGAGGCCCTGGAAGATGAGAAGCCGTCTTGGTCATTCCACATGAATAAGCCTAGCTGACACTCCATGGAGAAGAAGTACCCAGCAAGTCTTGCCCAAATTCCTGACTCATGGAATTGTGAAAAATAATGAACCGTTGTTGTTTTAAGCCACTAAGTTTTAGGGTGGTTAGTTAAACAGCAATAGATAACTGATTCAATGGGGATAAAGGAGAGTACACGAGCATTGAGATGCTTTCCACGTGAAAGGATGGCGTAAATAAAATGAGAACGCATGCACATGGTATTTGGGGAGCCCTAAATTAAGTAAACCTATCTGGCTAGAGCGGACATTTCAGATTAGCAACTAGAAGAATACAGATTCATAAACTGGGCCCAGAGAACTTTAATGTGGGAAGGAGATCTTCAAGACTATTCATCAATGCCCTCTGTAGCAGATGCAGTCAGTGTCCTGTCCGGAGACCCTTGCCCTTATACTTCAGTGCGTACCAGCTCAATATCCAACCACCAGTACCTGCTTCTCATTGTCTGGGTGCTTTTTTTGGCCCCTGCAGCCCACTCTACCTATGCAACAGGCCAGAAGCGCTGGGGAAATAATGCCCATGAAGAGGAACCCTCAGGCAGTGACTAATGGGAACTGGGGTAGAAATACTCCAGCTCAGGTGGACTTACTCTAAGGCAGGTATTCTACACAGTTCCCCAGAGTTTTCTCAGTAGAATCAAATCCCAGTTGCCCACAATGGTAACTTGCTTTATAATGCACTTTAATGGCCACCTCCCTTTCCCTGTCTCTCAACCCCACTCTTTTGCTGGTGTTTCCTGAGATCACCTCCCAATAAACTGCTTGCTTTTGGGGAAACCCAAACTAAGATACTCTCATTTTACAATTAAGAAAAATAAAACCAAGATGCAGATTTGGGGTGAGTGCTGTAACAAAGTGAACAAAAATATGCAGTTTTTCAAACACAATAGAAATTTATTTCTCTCCATTAAGAGAGGGTGAGAGGGTAGACGCTGCTCTAGGAAGTCATCTTGCGAACCCAGGTCATAGGAGGAGCTTTGTCATCCTCAATTTGTGGCCCCCATTAGCATCATTCCCAGACAGCAAGAAAGAACAGGAAGGTGCAAGGATGAGATGACAATTACACCCACCACTTCTGCTTGCAATCCATTGGTGAGAACTTAGTCACATGGGCTATATGTAGCTGCAAGGGAGGCTGGGAAATGTAGTCCAACTGGGCAGCCATGTGCCCAGCAAAAAGAGAATAAATTGGTGAGAAGTAGCAGACAGGAGTCTCTGACACAGGAATATTAGGTGATTGCCCAAGTGCTTGCAGCTAGTTAGTGGGCAACTAGAACTATAAGCCTTCTGCCTACCATTTTTTTTCTTTCTACCCCCACTGTGGCAAGTCTCAAATGTCACGCTTAAGAGTCTGATATTCTGGGGCCAGCCCGGTGGCAGAGTTGTTAAGTTCATGTGCTCCGCTTCAGCAGCCACGGATTCACAGGCCCGGATCCCGGGTACAGACCTAATCACCACTTATTGAGCCATGCTTTGGCAGGCGTCCCACATATAAAATGGAGGAAGATGGGCACAGATGTTAGCTCAAGGCCAATCTTCCTCAGCAAAAAAAGGGGAGGATTGGCAACAGATGTTAGCTCAAGGCTAATCTTCCTCACCAAAAAAAAAAAAAAAAAGCATCTGATAGTCTGCAGGATTCATCTCCCCTTATAAGAGAGCCAGCAAAGCAGAATAAGCCCTTGGAAACCCTCTCAAGTTCAGTCTACACGAGGGTGCTAGATTGGACTTTCTGGCCAAAGCAAATGGCATAGTCACTACTGCCCATGATCTTCCCCTTTAAGCAGAGCCAACCAGCCTCACTTGTAGCCCATGTTGCCCCTTGGTGAGTATTTTTTAAAACATAATAATGGCCCTCTTCCTCAAGGAACTTTACTGCCATACACCAGAACAGTGTCTTAAAAACCATACAAATCTACAATAACAGCAATGTGAAGGGTGCCCCTGGAGTCAGGTGAAGCTCGATCTGTCAGTAGTAATCACAACTCCTGGCCACGGGAGGGAGAGACAAGAACCATCAGACTGGCTGACATCCATGATGATCAGAGACATTTTACAGTCATCGTTGAAGAATCTGGACTTACTCTGTGGCTTGCAATTATCCACAGGCTAATAAGTGCTGAAGCTCTTTTTTTGTTTTTTTTTGAACCCCATATCAGGAATGGAGATGCTCACCCGGCATCATCACCCAGCAAAGCTTATTTAAATATTGAAGTAGAGGAAAATGAGAGCAGACAGGTTTATCTAAGTGAATCCTGCTTATCTCTTATATGCTGACCCATATTTTTCAAATTCAGTTTTTGACTAGATTTGGGTTTAAGCTGGTCATATATATAGAACTTGTCTTTTTTTTTTAAAGAGCAATGGAAGCAAATGAATTGAAAGAATTTCTTCATTGGAAAAATTTGTTTAATAGCTCTGCCTTGTTTTCCTCTCTCAAATTAAAAAAATAAAATCCTTTAACCTCAATAGAGATAGCACTGAGTTTTTAAATCATTATTCTGCCCCTTGGCCATTCTTCAACTTTTCCCAAGATAGAAGGTATATTTCTTTCATAATTAGGTTGGAAATAAACAGGGTATGTGTTGCTTAAGTTATTGAACATCACCTTTGTAGAGATTTGAACTCTACAAAGTAAGGTGGTACTCTAGATTTTTTCCCCAACAATTTTCTGTTATGCACAGCAAACCTCCCTCCAAACGCAGACCTCAGGCTCATTTAAGAGACCATGTTGAAAATATGTGTCTAATCACCAAGAGGCCCACCATTTATCAGGATAATCTTTCCAAACTCATCAACTTTAATGGTATCCAGACGGCTTTTCTGGAGAGGGCTCATCAGTAAAAAAAAAATCTCAAAATTTCAGTGTTCTGTGGCTTTACTTACATAGTCAAAAACATAATCAGAGTTCCCTGCCTTCTTGCTTAATAGTCATTTTCTGCCCATATACTACCTTGAAAAATAGTCAAACAAATGTAAAGAAGATAAATATCAAGCATAAAAGAACCACAGCCTAAGGAGATGGGTTGTGTGCATAAAAATGAGTAACATCAGAGCTGCAGATTAAGAAATGGAATATGTTGGTGTTTAAAATTAGAATGGTTCCCAAAAGAATTGATAATGTTCCATTTAAGAAAAGAAATGTTTTCCAATCAGCCCACTGAATAGAGAAGTCTGAATCAAAGTCAGAAATTAATAAAAACGATGCAGACAGAGACCCCCCATCATAAAGAACAGAGACGATTTGTGTGCTTATAAAAGCCTGCAAGGCCCGGCGGTGTCCACAGTTCTAAGGGAAAAAAATATAATGAAATGCAAGAAGAAAATGTTAAAAACAGAAATGAATGTACCTGGTAGAAAAGCTATTGTCCTATTCTTGTGACACAATGACTTGTTTTCTGGAAAAATACTTCTTCAATTGAGCCCAGGCAAGCACTGCATTCAGTGTAAAGTCCTATATTTAGACCTGAAGTCTGAAGGGTGTGCCTGTATTTAAAGCTCACTGCTACCCCAGGCTCATTAGAGTACAAGGACAAGGCTCTATCATATTACTGCTTCGACACTATTCAGAACTTTGGGGTAGTTTACAGTGGCTTCAAGTACTTAGATTGTCAGCAGCGTAGGAAATAGAAAGTAGAATATTGAATAGGTGAGGTGTATACATCAGACATGAAGGAATGTATAGACAAAGATAAGAATCCTAGTGGAACAACCTATTATAGTGAAGTCCTGGCAGAACAATTCCAGGGTAAACACAGACTTCTAGTAAATAGAGCTGCATTGCACAGGTTGCAAAAATTAGAGCAATCTGAGTCTCATTCAAGATCAAATGGTTCCTTTCTAGACTTTATATGAGGAACAGGGCTCTGCTATGGGTGGCGGAAAGATAAAGGAAGATAATCAGAGCCATGAAATCTTTAGTGCAGAGACAGGGACAGCAAAGGAAAAGTGTCTAAATTCAAGTCCGTTTTGACAACAGGATAGCATCCTTCTGCAAGTGCTTCCTTGCAAATTCGGGCCAACCCAAGGTTTAGGCTGACATACCTGTGCTTTGTGGGAAGCTGCCAGGAGGCTGGGGGCCACTGGCTGGTGGGGGAAGGTAGGAAGGAGGAAGTGTGGTCAGGAGAAGGAATGGGGAGAAGTCGCTTAAGGACTATATCCAGCCAAAATAATCCACCCCTGTTTTCTGGTGAGAATTTGTTTTTTATGTATTCATTTTTGGAATAAATAATATCTGCGTGTAGGGAGAACAGCGAAAGGGACAGAAGCAATACAGCAAAGAGCTGGTCTCCCTCTCACCTACCTACCCGGTTCCCCTTCCAGTAGCAATCACCAAGACCCTTCCTTACCTTGTAAATATTTCCATTACACAAGTCCAGTCACTCAATTTCAATCCGTGATATCAAAGAAAAAAAGCTCCCCACCCCATCCAGTCGCTCCCCAACACCCACGTCTTTCCCTCCCCTTCAGGTTGTTCTTCGCTCAGTCCCCCTCTCCAGCAAGTCTGTTCATCTCAGGGTTTTTAATAGACGACCTGCCGACACTGTGATGACCCAGGCGTTTTTATTTTTTTTTTAAAGGGCAGGGTTATTACTTAATGATAACGACTTATTTTCACATTGTCGACTGCTGATGTTTAAAAGATAAGAAGACATTTGTCTGGGCGGACGCCTGAGGCCCTCGGACACCGGGAGACCCTGCCAAAACGTTTCCAAACTGAATAGTCACTGGGCTGCCAGATAATTCAGAAACTATTTGTATGAGCTGTTTATCAAATTATTAACCGCACAGATGATGTTTGGCTGAAGAGCAGCTGAATCCCCTCTCTGGCAGCCACGGAGACAAAGGTCTCCGGGAATAATCGGAGATGTGCATGGAATATTAAATTAATTTACTGCTCTTAATTCTTATGCAAATTCTGACCTCCGGTGGCGCCTACCAATTACTCCGCTCGCAGTGAAAGCGAAGGCGACAGTTTCTTTTCTTCTCTTTGCTTTTTTTTTTAACGACTCAAAAAAGGAAATATTTGCAATAAGCAGGCGGTAGGAGCATCGCGTAACTGGAATTATTTAATTGAATCGCCAAGTTTTCGGGGACGTCCGTAGAGGATAAAACCCCAGGACGCAGGGGAGAGGGCGGGAGGGGTGCGGAGGGCGGAGGAATTTGTTGGTTTGACTGCACACCTGTGGGCAGCGGGAAAACACAGCCAAGACCAGGGCCCCGTGCTGGCCTGCAGGCGGCCGTGGGCCTTAGCGATGCTGCGAGGTCGGCGTTAGCGCCCGGCGGCCACCGACTCCCTGTAAGCGCTCCACGCTTCCGCAGCCCCGGGTCAGGCTTGGACGCACCACTGCGCTGCTTGCCTCCCCCGCTGCCTGCAAGGTCTCCATCTGAGCTCTGGCTGCCTTTCATTTATCTTTTAAGGGTGTTAACCCGTCTTTACAACGCCCGACCGGAAAAAACATAAAGATTTTATTCTTTGTTTGAAAAACCAAAGCACAACGCTGCGCACCCGTGTTCAAGTCCCAGCGACAGCCCGGGTGGGCCGAAACGCGATGTGTCTCCCGCGTGGAGAAGTGACACCCACTCTTTTCTCTGAATTGAGCAAACGCCCGGCTTTGTCTGCGCTTGTGGCTTAAACTCCGTGCGGTTTCTGCGCCCCGGTGGTGGGTTGTAAACTAGGGTCTCTGAGTCTTTCGTCATCTTTTTAATAAGGAAAACCAAATCGGGCGCTTAATGTCATCAGCCCCGGCTCGACCTCGCCGGGACCTCGGCAGCCCGATGCTGTCGCCAGCGGCCCCCGGCGCAGTCACAACGCGCCGCCTTTCAGCTCCTCGCGGCCCCCACAAAAGCCAGACAACAATATCAATTAATCATGCAGCCGGCAAACAAGATTTATCCCGCGACAAACAGCCCCACCGAGAGCCGCTCAATGGGCGTGATTAGCATGTGAAAAGGCGAGCAAAACTCCGCGCTTCAACAGCTAAAGAGCGATTTGATGGGGCTGGGATGGGGAAATTACTTGATTAGCGTCCGTGGGAGGAGAGCACGGTTACAGCCCCTCGGCCCGGAATCCGACGGGGGAAGAAAACTCGCTGGTAAACGTGGCGACATGGAGGGAGAGCGGGCGAGGGAGGGAAGCCCGGGGCCGCACTGCGGAGACGTGACCCCGGGTGGAGGCGGGAATAGAGAGCCAAGGGGATGACCTGCTGGCCACGGCCAAAGCCCGAGGCCGCAGCCCACAGGAGCCGCGACAGCTGGTTCTCACTGCTCTCACCTGGGGCTCCCAGGCCGGGACAGGGCGGACACAAGACTCCCCCACCCAGTGCTGGAGGTCGGACTTGAAGCGCTGCCCGGCTCTGGTCCGAAAGAGAGAGGGAGGCGTGTGTGGTGGAAGAGGCCCACCCGCGCCGGCCCTGGAGTCCCCTGCGGCCCAGCCTCTGCCAGCTCTGGGGCTGCGACCCCGTGTCAGTCGCGATGCCCGCGGTGCAGCCGTTCCACGTCTGCGCGTCTGCAGTTCCACTCGCGCGGACAGAGAAGATTGAAGCCGGGCAAGACGTGTGTTCCGGCTCCTTTGAATTTAATCACCCTGTTCTGACTCCTCGAAAACTTGTCGTGTTTGGGCTTGGCGTTTGACAAAAAAATGGTTCCGTGGCTGCACCCATGGGGAGGGGTTGGGGAATTGGGAGGGAGCGCCCTGAGCTGGGGGGGGGGGCTGGAGGCTCGCAGAGGCACTCGGGGCAGGAGCAGTGTGCCGCTCGGGGCGAGGGCGCGAGAGCCTTAGGGTAGGGACCTGGATGGAGCAGGCCCTGGGGCTCTCCCTGGGCTTGGGTGGGCAACCCCAGGCCTGCCTCGGATCAGGATACACAGGGCCAGAGCTGGCGGCTTGCGAGGCTGCTCTTCCCGGCCTCCTCCCAGACTCGGAGGGCCGCTCTGAAGGCCCGCCGCCCAACCCGGCCCAGGGTTTGGTTGGGTATACTCGGGCCTCGTAGATGGCGCTGTTACTTGGGGGAGAGAAGAATGGGCAAAACGCTAAGGGACAGCGTGGCTCAGGCTCCGCAGGGCAAGGCCAAATGGAGGGTGCAGGCACGCTCAGGCCTCCATCACCCCATCTTGGGCAGAGGCCCACGCCTTTCCCGCAAACCCCCGCCCACCCCCGACACTGCTCCTGAGCTAAAGTCTGCGCCGACCCCAGAGAGAGAAATTCAGTTGCCCGCTCTCGGGCCGCCTGTAACCTTCCCTCTGGGCGCCTCCCCACACCCCCCTGCTCCCTGTCTCCTCCCAGTGCGGGGGAAGAGGAAAGGCTCCCACCCTGTCCCCAAAGGCTCAGATGAACTCCCTCCGGGTCTCAGGACCCACTAAAAGGGTCCTTCCAGTTCACGCTTCGAGTCGAGTGCACAGGTGAGTCTCCGGTAGGCGGACCTCAATTTACCTGGGGGAGAGAATCTAATTCGGCCTTCGTGAAGTACGTTAACACAAATGTAATAAAGACTTCAACAGACAGGTTCGCCAAGGCCCCGCTCGTCTTCAGTTACCCTGCTCCTTGGCACAAATGAACCAAGCACCAAGGAGTCAAATCTTCTTTTATATCAAAGGGGGGGGGAGTGGATCGTCCCCATCGAGCTGAACAGTTGCCACCCAGTTGAACAGGGTGTCAATTAACAAACCGCTGCTCGTGGCCGACTTCAAAAAGGTTAATATTTTCTGAAACCTCTCTGGTGGCGAGTGTGCAGCGAACAGAAGTTCGCCCCTCTCCTCCCTTTCTCCTTCGCCCTCTCCCTCTGGACTCCGCGCTGAAGCCACAATGAGGCTCCCTCCTCTTTCTGTCCCCAGTCAGACTCCACGAGCCACGGCCCGGGCTAGGCGCCCGTGCAGAGGTCAGAGGGGCGCCGCGGCCCGCAGGCCTGCAGGGCGCACCGCTAAGCAGGGCGCGGCAGCAGCGCAACGCTCTAGCTGGGAACCCAAGACCCGCCAACTTGGAGAGCGCACACGCCGGCCGCAGAGCCCCAGAGCCGCGGCAGTCTCCAAACGCGCGAGCCCTGCCGGCAGCGCGGCGGGACACACGGAAATCTGTGCCTTGCACACCCGCCCATCTTTCTCCGTGGGACACTAACGCGCCGTGTGGCCGGAAGCGCTTTCTCCCGGTGGCTGGGGCTGTGCATTTTCATTCCCAAGCCCAGTGGTTGAGTCATCTGTAAATTGGCGAGCAAAGGGGGCGGTGGCAGGAAACCGGGTAGCTGAATGCCTTTGCCTGCGGGGTGGCAGAGCCGTTCCCACCAATAGCGACGGCTCAGGGCTGGCTTTGTAGTTATTTTTACAGGTTCTGCCCGGTGCCCAACATATTGCCCTGAAAAGCAAGAGGCTGCTGCAATTTATTCCAATGGGCGGTTTTTAAGAAGCTGGCAATTTGAACCGGCTGGGTGTTATTTAGTGCACTATGAAATCAAATGATCCTATTTCTCAAATAACAGTGTCTGTGAGGAGACGTGAATCCTCTGAAAGGGTAATTGTCTGCTGATGGTGTTTTCTATTATACCCGATCTTGGCCTAAATGATGCGCGGCAGCAGGGCTGAGAGCGAGGGGTGAGATCAGTGCGCGAACTCGCGCTCTGGAGGCAGGAAAAGGCAGCCCCGCTCGCGTCTTGGCAAGTCGAATGAACAATGCCACCCAAAGCGCCACCAATTTGACATCATTTTGCAAGTGTCTGACATCATTAGACATGAGTGATCTTGTGCATAAGAGAATAAAACTAACTCTCCTTTCGAAACTATGCGTTTCGTTAGAGATTGGAGACTGCCATCACCCTCACTGTATCCTGGCGTCGTTCAGTCAGACAACAGATCGACGATAATCTGGAAAATAAAACCTACCTGGGCTCCCCTCTTGCCCCCATGTTAATATTGAGAATGCCAAGTCCTTCTGTCCAAGGACACACTTCTGTCTAGGATCTTTCCAGTCCTGTTTCTGGAACCCAAATTCAATTTCTGGGAAAGATATTGTATCCACGAGGCGCCTATTAGTTACGCGGCATGTGGCACCTTTTGGAGGAAAAAGTTGGCCCTGAGCTTTTAAATTGTCCTCCGTGGGCCCAGCCACTGTTTTGGGTGGAAACCAGATATAGGAGTTCAGCTTGTGTCTGAGAGAAGCACCGACGAGGAGCAAATTTAAGAAATGAGCTTAAGAACAGGGACAAAAGTGGCAGTCCGCGACCTGCGCGTCTGGCCTCGGGGCGTGTCGCTACCCGCGGTTCCAGCGCCAGCGCGCACACTACTGATATCTGGGGCTACCTGTCTGCAGAATTATTCCCGGTTGCAGAGATGGTCGCAGGCAACAGCCTTGCCCATAAACCCTTTTTACTTATTACTCAGGCACCTTGAGGGGAGTGACCTCCTCTTCACACTAGCCTTCCGGCCTGGACAGAAGCGGGTTCGGCATTCCGGAGAAAGGCACCTCCAGGACCACACCCGGACCAAGGACAAGACAAGGCTCTGAGCATTTCCTCCACCCCCACCACCCCTGCCCTTCAAACTTTTTTCCTAAGGGGGATTTTGTATGTTCCGAATATCCTGGAATTGTAGGCACAGCCTACACCTTCCGCTAACTTGCAGCATTTCAGGCTGATCCTCCAAGAACGAATTAGTTGCTTGTTTCTGCTCTGGCTTGGCAAGTTTATTTTTATATTCTCTTTGGATATTTTGAGATTATATATGTATTTTTTCCCATACTGTGATCTCTGTTTACAAGTCCATTTGGTTGTTCATGATCTTTCCCCCTTCCTTGGCGTTACTTCCAAATATCTAGAGAAGCCGAGGAAGAAATGGTAATTCCTGCATATCCGAGGAACCCGGCCTAGGATCTTCTATCCCTTTCTCAGAGGGAGGTTCAGCCACCGCACCTGGAGCCCAGGCACCAGACACCAGGCACGCCATTCCTGGAGCTCTCTCGGACCTCTCTAGCTTAAGGAAAGCGGGTAGCCTGGGTTCAGTTCGCGGCGTCCCCTCCAGGATGTCACTGCTCGGCTGAAATGGAGCCAGCAGCTGTTCTCCTGCCAGGCCTGGGGCACCGCTGGACACCGGGCCTCCGGAGCTCGGGTGTGGCGCTCTCATTGTCACCCTCCCGCTCTGCATCTGAACAGCCCGGGCTGCAGTTTCCTAGGGTCTTCCGGGGACATCCTCGCCTCTCCTTGCTGAAAGTTAAGCCCTTTGATGCGATCATGAAGTAAGAGGTGACCCTCCCTCTGGCCCGCGAGTGGCCTCTCAGGGACCCCTCTGAGGCCGCCCCCCCCCCCCCCCCCCCCCCCCCCCCCCCCCGCGCAGACCGGGAGCTCTGCGTTGCAGCAAAAGCATCCACCTGCCTCTTTGGGACAGAACTGCGCCAAGGCGGCGGGGTACAGTGTGAGGGCAGCCGGCCCCTTTACCCACGAGGACCAGTGCGGGGCGCCACCTCCAAACCCGCACTCACACCTCTCCCAGAGGAAGGGGTGGACACGCCGGAGCCTGTCCTCGGCCCCTTAAGGAAAAGAGAGTGACAGCAAGGAGTCCCCCTAGTAACCTCAAAGGGGCTTAGATCGGCTCCCCGCGCCTCCTCCCCAATCAATCAAGCTGGGCACCCCGGAGACTCTGCGCCTCGAGTGTCGTTAGCGTCTCTCCGCCGTCCCGAGGCTCCAGGCTCTTGCGAGGCCTTATACTCCCGCTCCCCCCGCCGGGCGTGCCTGCCCCTGGGTTGGCATGGATCCCCCGGACACGGGACAGGGCTGGGGTCCGTGGGCTGGGGAAGAGAAGGGGCTTGGGGTGGCTCGACCCGGCCGCCACATCCCCGCCTGCAGGGAAACCCTCTCCAAGTGCAGGCGCGAGGGGTTGGGGGCTGGGAGGAGACCCAGCGGGGCCAGGGCTCCCCTCCTCCCAGGGGTCTCGGGTCCCTGGAACTCTCTAAGCCCCTGTGGCGCAGAGACAGAGGATTCAAGGGAGAGCTCTTCCTTCGCCCGGGGCTGTTTCCCGGGCCCTACACCCCTTTGCAGGGGGAGGAGCCGGCCTCGCCCAGCTCTTCGGCTCAGACCCAAGCTGCCCGGTGCCCATACCTCCCCGCTCTGCTCTCCAAGCCACGCTTTCCTCCAACCCCCACCCCCGCCGCCCTGCCCTTCCCGGACCCACTGACCCTGGGGGCGCGGAGCGGCCGCCCGCGGAGCCTGGCCGGGCGCCGCGCGGAGGAGGAGCCCGCAGCCCAGACCCGCAGCGCGGCGCGGTCGGCCCTCGGCCAGGGAGCGCAGAGCTCCCTCCCCCACGCCCTATAAGTTAATCACACGAGACGTTAAATCATCAGGCCGCTCATTAATCATCACGCGAGTTATTGGGACTGAACGAGCCGCCGCGCGTTTTGACAGCCCAGACCCGTTGGCGGGGTCGGGGTGTGTCTGGTTTGGGGGTTGAAGAGGGTGTGGAACCACTCTTGAGAAACACTGCGAGCCCCGAGCGGGCTGAGGGGGTCTCTTGCCTGGAAAAAAGATTCGCCAAAGTGCAGGCTGGGCGTCTGAGTTTGGTCCAGGGTTTGTCAAAATCCCAAACGCATCCCTCCCGGGACCCTTTCCTTACTATTTGGATTTTGATCACGACGCTTAAGACAGCCTGCGGCGTATCCGTCAACAGCATCTTAATTTGCAGTTTTTCCGGAGGGCGAATTTGACCCGAACTTGTGCATCTTCATTACCTACTGTGGACGGTGTGAAATTAATGCGTTTGAAATACAGATGAAATCATATCACTGAAGTCATTTCAAAGGACAACTTTTCCCCCAACTCAAATGGGCTGTGTGGTCTTTTCCATACTATAGATACGAAGAAAGGAAAATAAAGGATTTTTTTTTCAATTAAATCCTTAATTTGAGGTTTTCTTTTTTAAAATAATACATGTGTTTCACTTTAAAGTCGTTAGAAACTGGTTTTATTTTCTAGTTTTTTTCTTTTTCCTATTTCTATTAGATGGATTTTTCAAATGAATAAACAAATTAAATGAAAATTCATATGATTTGATTCCATACAATGGAAGAAGCAAGTGAAGTGCTGTAAAAAGTTGTCTTAGTGGCACAAGGAGAGTAATTAGTTCTCAGCATTTAGGATCTAACTCACCAGCAGAACAATGAACAAAAGAAAGAATATCTCCCCTCTGGTGGGGGTGGTGTAGATAGGAATCTGTTAACCAACTGTATTTTTTGTAAATATCCAGTATGAAATTAGTATCTGGAAGAAATGTAACTCCCAGATTAAGTCCTTTTCCTCTTTAGCATAAGCCAAGGCTAGTGTGTAGCAAGAGAAGGCCAGTTCCTGTTCTGGTAGGAAGTGGCTGTGAATTTAGTGAAGCTGGCAAGCAAGTAGATTAAATCAAATTATTTCCCTTTTAAAAATATAACATAAAAACGAATGTCAACTCAAGACATGTTCAAATGCAGCTAAATTGCATTTTACCTTTTTGACTAGAAAGTGTGATCAATCTAGTAAGCAAATAAGTACATAAATCTTGACCCTGTGGTTATGTTTTATCACAGAATATGATCGATATTATTAAATGTGTCTAAGACCATTCTTGAGATATTTTCTCCCCTATTTATCTGTTGTCTGCATTTTTCTACCCTACTCACTAACACACAAAGAGATAGGTATCAAAAACTCAACATACACAAACACTGCTAGGTGAAATTCATAAATCCTAAAGAACCTAGTGAAGGGGGAAAAAAGCCATAATATGAGGTGAATTTTTTTTTTTAAATAAACCAATGGAAAAAAATATCTTAGCTAGCTTTATCTGTGCCTAAGTATGTTCTGCAGTGGCAGGGACATTTGTTGACCTGACTGAGAGATGACTTTCTATCCCAGGAGCTCTTTCTAGTTAAAGTGGCCATTGGCAACTGCCTGCTAAAAATCCTATGTGAAGACTCTGTTTTAAAACTGGATACTTTCAGGCAGGCCCCGTGGCTTAGTGGTTAAGTGCACACGCTCCGCTACTGGCGGCCCGGGGTTCGGATCCTGGGCGCGCACCAAGGCACCGCTTGTCCAGCCATGCTGAGGCGGCGCCCCACATACAGCAACTAGAAGGATGTGCAACTATGGCATACAACTATCTGCTGGGGCTTTGGGGGGAAAAAGGAGGAGGAGGATTGGCAATAGATGTTAGCTCAGAGCCAGTCTTCCTCAGCAAAATGAGGAGGATTAGCACGGATGTTAGGTCAGGGCTGATCTTCCTCACACACACACACACACACAAAACACTGGATGCTTTCGACATAACCTGCTCTATCCAGACAGCATGGATTGGTGAACTGGGCAGTTGTCTACTTCTGAAATGTAGAATGAGGATCAAGACCACATGAGATGCTTGTGAAAAAAATTAAAAACACAATGTTTTGTTGAATGGAGCCACCAAAAATGAGAAAAATTAATTCCTTCCATTCATTTGCCTATTTTTCATCATGATACTGCTTTTGCAGACATCATGCATTTGACTCTCATGGGAACACCAGAGGTCTGATTCCAGGAGATTTTAACCTCTCTCGCTCTGCTTGGGGAAGTTACACAACTTGTTCACGACAGAGCAAAAGTGAGAACCCCCGTTTTCTGACTCCCAGTCCAGTGCTCTTTCCAAACATCTGTTTAAGATAGCTAACACACACACTTCGAATTTTTCTCTTTTGAAAGCCCTCCCTCCATCACTCAGTAAAGCTAAGCGCTAGAATATTCTGCTAGAATATTCTGAACCTCTTTCAGAGTGTAACAAATATGGAAAGTACTCTTGACTGGGGCTCAGCTCAGACCCTAGTTTTAGCTCTGACCATGGACCAGTTACTCTGTAACTTGAGTTGGGTTCCCCCAGAAGCTGACATTGAGACAAAGATTCAAGGGCAAGTAAATTTTTCAGCGGTTGCTCTCAAGAAGCAACATAGAGGGAG
Organism: Diceros bicornis minor; assembly: GCF_020826845.1. NCBI lineage: Eukaryota > Metazoa > Chordata > Mammalia > Perissodactyla > Rhinocerotidae > Diceros > Diceros bicornis. The sequence goes on along the minus strand of NW_026691812.1, from coordinate 1,884,638 downwards.
CAGGGAAGAGAAACAAGGAAGGGAAGAGCAATAAACTGGGTTACCAGGCAAGTTACCATTGTTTGCAGCTGCAGCTTAATCCTGCTAGAGGAGCTCTGAGAGGCAAGGGAATTGTAGTACCCAACTCTTGTCAGTCATTGCTTGGCTATTAATTTCCCGTGGCTGGAGACCTGTCCCACAAGAGGCAGCAGAGGGCCGGCCCGTGGCTTAGCGGTTGAGTGCGCGCACGCTGCTGCTGGCGGCCCGGGGTTCGGATCCCAGGCGCACACCCACGCACTGCTTGTCTGGCCACGCTGAGGCCACGTCCCACATACAGCAACTAGAAGGATGTGCAGCTATGACATACAACTATCTACTGGGGCTTTGGGGGGAAAACATAAAATAAATAAATAAATAAAAATTAAAAAAAAAAAAAAAAAGAGGCAGCAGACTCTGGCCATCAGTGAAAGCCCTGAGGCAGAGTTGCAGGTGCTGGCAGTTGGATGGTGAGCCAGTGAGCATGGAAGTAGCGAGAGCCATTATATTTTCAAAAAATGTCCACAACTAAATTTCCCAGCCCATACGTTCTACAGTGTGGCTTGCCACTCTCCAGTCAAGAGGTGGACTCTATTTCTCCACTCTCTTGAATCTGAGTGAGCCAATGACTGCTTTGACTAATAGAACACAGTGGAAGTGACACTGTACTGGCTCCAGGCATAGGCTCTAACTGGCCTAGCAGCCTCCATTTCCTGTTTCTTGGCATGCTGGCTCCCTCTCAGAACCCAACCACCTGCTGAGAGAACTGCCAACCAGCAGAGAGGGATCAGGTGGGCATGCTGGCCAACAGCCCTGGCTGAACTCCAAAGCCGATGGCCAGCATCAACCACCAGCCACGGAAGTAAGCCATCTTGGACATCCAGCCTAATTGAGCCTTCCGAAGACATCTGACTGTAACAATATAAGAGACCCCGTCGTGGTTAGCTTTATGTGTCAGCTTGGCTAGGCTATAGTACTCAGTTATTTAATCGAACACTAATCTAGATGTTGCTGGGAAAGTATTTTGTAGGTGTAGGTATCATCTAAAGTCAGTTGACTTGAAGTAAGGAGATTATCCTCCATAAAGTGGGTGGGCCTCATCCAATCAATGAGGGCCTTTAAGAGCAAAAACTGAGGTTTCCTGGAGAAGAAATTCTGCCTCAAGATTGCTGCATCAACTCCTGCTGAAGTTTCCAGCCAATTTTTTTAAAAAAAGAAAGATGGAAAGAAAAAAACCCATATATATATAATATATTTGTGTCTATATGTAGTTCTATTTCTCGGGAGAACCCTGACTGATACAGACCCGAAGCAAGAACCACCCAGCCGTGCCCAGTCAACCCATAGAACGACAAAAGGTAATAAAAATCATTTATTGTGCAACAACAGATAATCAGAACAGAATACAACATTGATATATCCTGCTTTTCAGGGCCTCAGGTTCATCATCTCTACAGTGAATATCTTTTCTAGATTTACCTTTTAGGTCTTTTTCAACTTTCTTGTTCTCAGAATCCCAAGACTCATTAATGAAATGAAATATTTTGCTGTCATTAAATTGATAATACATGTTTTACTAATACTGAAACAAGCAAAATATGAAATAATTAATAAAAAATGAAATAAGATAATATGGACCAATTACTAAACTATAAAAATTGGAGGACTTGGAGAGGTTATAGAGTTAATTAAATAGTTGGTAGGTTAAGGTGAAAGAGGCTTTATATCTGCTTTCTCTATAAGGTTGCTTAAATAAACCTTAAAATATTTCTGTGGTTTTATTATGAGGGAGATTTTATCTGACGCTTTTATAAAACACAATGACGCTGACCTTGTCTACAGGCTTTCCACAGAACAAGAGGTAATCATTTTCTTCAATGACGTAGCCAAAATATTCTGGAGATGTAGTTGACTATCTTATTGGAAATGACATGATGTCCAATTATTCTCCTACTCTTGGAATGCCCAGGTGCATTCTCTGAGATTTGAGAGGTCATGGGTAATCTTGTATTTCTGTTTCACGCCCATAGCAGATAATATTTTCTCTTTTTGTACTTTTTTTTTTTTTTGAGGAAGATTGGCCCTGCACTAACATCTGTTGCCAATCTTCCTCTTTTTCTTTCTTTCTTTTTTTTTCTCCCTAAAGCCCCAGTACATAGTTGTATATCATAGTTGTAGAGTTGTAGCTCTTCTATGTGGGACCTGTCTCAGCACGGCTTGATGAGTGGTGAGTAGGCCCGTGCCCAGGATCTGAACCGGCAAACCCCAGGCTGCTGAAGCTGAATGCGTGAACTTAACTGCTACCACCCAGCGGGCCCCTCTTTTTGTCCTTTTATTACCCAAAGATAATGATGTCATAATTTCCAACATGTCCGTTGGAAATATACTCATAAAGAGAAATTCAGCTTTGAAATAGTCAAGGAAGCTTAAGAAAGATAAGCGATTTAGAGAATGTTGGAGAAGGAATCTCACGGGGTGTTGAAAATGGAGACATGATAGAGAACTTTGCCTTCACGCTCTAGGATATCTTAGTTTCTCTATACACCTTTCAATATCCAGTTGGGCTGAGGCTCTTTCTTCATTTCATATCGTCAGTTCTAGACCACTGAATTATTTCATCTCCTCTACTTTTTACTTAAAATTCATTCCATTGATTTACAGTTCCTGCTCAGTGATGTAGGGAGCTGGAAAGACTGTTGCTCCCAATCTTGCAACAATAAAAGCCAGAAAATCAGCAAGTACTCTACAGTAGTTCCTCCTTATCCATGGTTTCAGTTACCCTCAGTCAACCTCAGTCTGAAAATATTAAATGGAAGATTCCAGAAATAAACAATTCATAAATTTTAAATTTCCCACCATACTGAGTAGCGTGATGAAGCCTCATGTTGTCCTGCTCTGTCCTGCTCTGGACGTGACTCATCCTCTTGTCCAGAGTATCCATACCATATATGCTACCCACCAGTTAGTCATTTGTTAGCTCTCAGGGTTATCAGATCGACTGTTGCAGTACTGCAGTGCTTGTGTTCACGCAACCCTTATTTTACTTACTAATGGCCCCAAAGCGCAAGACTAGTGATGCTGGCAATTTGAATATGCCAAAAAGAAGCTGTCAAGTGCTTCCTTTAAGTGAAAAGGTGAGAGTTCTCAACTTAGTAAGGAAAGAAAAAAAGTCATATGCTGAGGTTGCTAAGATCTACAGTAACTTTTATTACAATATATTGTTATAATTTTTCTATTTTATTATTAGTTATCATTAATCTCTTTCTGTGCCTAATTTATAAATTAAGCTTTATTATAGGTATGTATGTATAGGAAAAAACATAATATATATATAGGGTTTGGTACTATCCATGGTTTCAGGCATCCAATGGGGATCTTAGAACATGTCCCCCACAGATAAGGGGAGACAACTGTGTAATCAGCAAGTAAAAAAGTCATTTTCATGAACATATTGGAGTTGCTAATGTCACAAGGCAACAAACTGGCCCAAGACTTAGGCTCAGGGTTGCTCATGCCAATCTCATCCATCTTCCAGTTTCTGAGTGCGTCCACCTAGTTGTTCAACCCAAATCATGCAGGGGCAGTTGAACAGTTTCCTTTTGAGCAAGGTAGTAGATTACCATAGCACTGTAATAAATCTTGAAGTCAGTCTTCTCCAACTGTCTTGTTTTTTTAGAGTTGTTTTATCTATTCTAGGTCCTTTGCATTTCCATATGAATTTTAGAATTAGCTTGCCAATTTCTACAAAAAAGCCTGCTTGGATTCTGATTGGGATTCCATTGAATCTATAGATCCATCTGGGAGAACCGACATCTTAACAATGTTGAGTTCCTGAGCCATATTTCTGTCCATTTATTTAGATCTTTAGTTTCCTTCAGCAATATTCACAGTTTTCAGTGTACAGAACTTTCACATCTTCTGTCAGATTTATCCCTAAGTACTTTATATTTTTAATGCTATTATAAACAGAATTTTTAAAACTTTGATTTCCTATTGTTTGTTGCTGGTATAGAGAAATACAATCAATTTTTTATATTGATCTTTTATCCTACAACCTTAATAAGCTCACTTATTAGTTCTTAGCAAGGCGATAGAAACCAGAGGTCAGACACAGCCTGGTCTCCCTGCTCCCCTTTAGCCAGCTGAGAGGACATTTGTTATCTAGAGGACCATGAATTGGTTTCTATTTCTCCATCTGCTGTGGGACCTTGAACAAGAGAATCAAGCTCTCAGAGCCTCACGATAATAATGCTTACCTTGCCACACTATATCAGGACTGACGGGATCGGGTATTTTAAAGGCCTACCCAGGGCAAACACTCAGTACATGTCACTGCCCTTTGCCTTATATTCTAAGCTCCTTATGGAAACTTCTTTTGTGCCCCCAAATGCTAAACACCCTTTAGGCCCAGAGTAAGTGCTCAAAAAGGCCTTATTTGTTGAACTATCATGGAGTACTCAATTAAGGAGCCAAAGACTATGTTCTTAGCTAACGTATATGCTGTTTCTAAAGATAGCAGATTCTGTCAGAGTCCATTTCTCCTTGGTCCAACCCTGGAAGTTACCTTCACGGTTTCTGTTCAGCCAAGGGCAGCCTGCTTCTCTCTGCCTGAGGGTGTTCTGTGGTCCTAGGGTGCACTGGGAAGAGAGCATGGAAGATGAAAACCACTAGGGAGTTAAGACTCCAGGAGCAACTCTCCACTAATGAGTGATGGGACTACGTAGATAATAAAAACCCTACCTTCTCATCCCTCAATTCTGTTCTAGTCTACATAGGCCCTTCGAGGTCCCCGTTGAATTGAGCCACAGTTGCACACAGTGGTAACCTGCTGCTCAAGATGCCTTATATGTGCTTCCTCCCTTCCCTGTCTCTCATCCCCTCTTTCTCAACCACTTCCTGGGATCACCTCCTAAATAAACTAATTGTGCCCAGAAATCTTATCTTGAGGTCTGCTTTTGGGAATCAAACCAAGGCAGGTCAAAATGATCAAGCTAGTTAGTAGCAGATCTATAGGTAGAACCCAGGTCTTCTGACTCTAGACTATGTCCTTTAGTCTCACTGGATACGGGAGTAATACACGTGAAGCCATGATGACACGATGTTGAGTAGTATAAACCTGGACACTAACAGTGCAGTACTGAGTTGTCTCCTAAGAATGGTGTTATGAAGGACAGAGCTGACTGTCTGGTTCTAAGCAGCAACATAAACGGCTAATGATTGAAGGAGGGGCTCAGGTGCAGGTCACTGAAGCCAAGAAGGGATAATTTCTCTAAAATAATGGAATAGTAGTAGTATGGGGTATTAAAAAAATCTAATGGAAATTGGGGAGAGGGGATTTAAAGCAGAGGAGCACATCTGTGCATAAGAGTTAATGATGCAAGTTTTAAAAAGCCCAGAGGTATGTGTCAGCAGCATTTCCTGTACCACATGTTTCCATAAGCATGACACATGCACACATTTCATGAATGACCCACTAGTAGTACTACAGTGGGGTGGTGCTGTGATATACCAGAAAGATGCCTACCCCCATGACATTATTAAGTCAATTAAAGAAAAACAAATAGAAGTCACTGCATTAAATGCCACCACTGTCAGTATCATAGTATATGAAATAAAAACAAGTCTATCCTTGGGCCGGCCCTGTGGCTTAGCAGTTAAGTGCACATGCTCCACTGCTGGCAGCCCGGGTTCGGATCCCGGGCTCGGATCCCGGGCACGCACCGATGCACCGCTTCTCCAGCCGTGCTGAGGCCACGTCCCACATACAGCAACTAGAAGGACATGCAACTATGACATACAACTATCTACTGGGGCTTTGGGGGGAAAAAAAAGGAGGAGGATTGGCAATGGATGTTAGCTCAGAGCCGGTCTTCCACAGCAGAAAAAGAGGAGGATGAGCGTGAATGTTAGCTCAAGGCTGATCTTCCTCACAAAAACAAAAAACAAAAAAAAACAAGTCTATCCAGAGAGGACTGATTAAATTGTTTCACATAACATCCATAAAAGGAAACATTATATAGCTGTTAAAAAAGAATGAGGTAGAGCTATAGCTCTCCATATACTGATATACAAAAATCTCCAGGATATGGTAAGCAAAAACACAAGAATTAGAAACGTGTAAAGAATACTACCATTTTTATTTAAAATGATATAATAGCTATAGATATAGAAATGTAGAGATATACATATGCATATAGACATAGACATAGATGTGTGCTCAGAATAATCGGGAAGGCTAGTTAAGAAAGTGGTCACTGGCTGCCTCTGGGAAAAGAAAATTGAGGGCTGGTGGCAGGGATAAGAGGGATATTTCTCACTGAATATCTTATTCACAGTTGAATTTTGCATGATGTATTGCTTTAAAAATAAGGAAATAGGGGCCGGCCCAGTAGCGTAGCAGTTAAGTTCGCGCATTCCACTTTGGCCGCCCGGGGTTCGCCGGTTCAGATGCTGGTTTCGGATCCTGGGCGCAGACCTATTCACCACTCATCAAGCCATGCTGAGGTGGTGTCCCACATAGAAGAGCTACAACTCTACAACTATGATACACAACCATGTACTGGGGCTTTGGGGAGAAAAAAGAGGAAGATTGGCAACAGATGTTAGCACAGGGCCAATCTTCCTAAAAAAAAAAAAAAACTTGAGCTTTAAAAGAAAAAATAATGAAATATATGAGATCTCTCTTAGAAGCCAGCCATCAGAGAAAGAAGCTAGACTATTGAATGATGCAGGACCGTGTGAAAAGAGAGGTTCAGCCAATAGCTATACCAAGGCCCAGCTCGAAGAGTGAAGACATCTTGGACATTCCAGCCTCGGCTGAACTCCTAGTTGAACGCAGCCTAATATATAACCCAGGTCACCCAGCCGAGCCCAGCCACCTACAGATTTGTGAGACATAATAAATCATTTTTGTTGAAGACCCTGACACACACATACACACACACACAAGAAAAAAGAAAGGAAAGAAATGTATAAGAGAAAAAAAACAGAAGGAAATGTTGAATGCAAAAGGGTAACTTTTCCAAAGTAGATTCCAAGGTAAGTATGAGGTGCATTTGGGGTCACTCTTGTTGCTGCTAAGTGATAGCAAGTAATTGTGTTCACAACGGCAGTCCTGGTTGAGGGCATCCTACAGCAATGGTTCAGTGATACAGTAGAAAGCACGTAGATTTAAACCTTGGGCAAGTTCCTGAACCTCCCGAGCCTCAGTGAAACAGTGATAATAATACACATTTTACAGAGCTCTTGTGAGGCTTGAAGATAATTCCCACAGATGATTCTATGGCTAAAAGATAGTGGGTATATAATAATCATTGACTTCTTCAACCACTACCATCCCACTCAGCTGTATCAGTTATCTAATGCTGCATAACAAATCACCCCAAAACTCAATGACTTAAAATAGCAAGGATCATTTATTATCTCATGGTTTCTGTGGATCAGAATTCAAGAGCAGCTCGGCAGGCCAGTTCAATCTTGAGATCTCTCACGAGGTTGCAGTCAGATGTTGGCTAGAGCTGCAGTCATCAGGAGGTTAGACAGGGCTGGAGTATCCACTCACATTCCCTCACATGGCTGGTAAGTTGGTACTGGCTGTTAGCAGGAAGACTCAATTGCTCTCCAAATGTCCCTTACCTCAAGACTGCTCAGGTGTCCTCACAACATGGTGGCTAGTTTGCCTCCAAGTGAGCCATCCTTGAATGTCACTCACTGTCACATGAGTTAGCCCTGACTCAATGTGGGAGGGGACTACACAAGGGCATGAGTTCCTGGTGGAAAGGAATATTGGGGGAATGTTATGGGCTGAGTTTGTCCCCCAAAATTTATATGTTGAAGCCCTGATCCCCAGTACCACAGAATGTGGCTATATTTGAAGGTAGGACATTTAAAAAGGCAATTAAGTTAAAATGAGGTCACTAGGGTGGGGCTAATCCAATAATTGGTGTCCTTATACGAAGAAGAGATTAGGACACAACTAGAGGGAACATCATGTGAAGACACAGGGAGAAGGTGGCCATTTGCAGGCCAAGGAGAGAGGCCTCAGAAAAAACCAACCCTGCTAACACCTTGATCTTGGACTTCTGGCCTCCAGAACTAGGAGAAAATAAATTTCTATTGTTTAAGCCGTCCAGTCTGTGGTTCTTTGTTATGGTAGCCCTAGCAAACTAATGCAGGGGCCATTGTGGAAGCTAGCTTCCACAGTGACTATCCTATTGCATTTAAAAAATAATGGCTCCCTCAGACACAAGGCTGCCTATTGTATAACTATATTTATATGAAATTTCCAGGATAGGCAAATCCATAGAGACAGAAGGTAGATTAGTGGTATCCAGGGACTGGGGGCCCAGGAGAATGGATAGTGACTGCTAATGAGTATAGGGTTTCTTTTCAGGGTGATAAAAATGTTCTGGAATTAGGTACTGGTGATAGTTACACAACTTTGTGAATATACTAAAACAACTGAATTGTACACTTTAAGAGAGTGCATTTTATGATATGTCAACTATACCTCAATTTTTTAAAATGGCTTCTTATTGCTACATCTGCCCGTCAGCTAGTATTTTTGGATGGTCTTCTGGGCTGGGTTCTGTTCTTAGAGCTGGGCTGAAGAACACCAAAGAAACATATGCCATTCTTCCTCCCTGCAGAAGACTTATGATTGAGTTATGGTAAGGAAACATGGCTTCAAAATACTCTCAATGCATTATTTAAGTAGCTGAAAAGATTCTAGCTTGAGTCCAACCCAAAAAAGGTCTACCATTGCGAAGAAGCACTGCCTCTGTCTCACCTTCACAGGCCACACTCCAATGTCTGCTCCAACTGCAGTGGCCTGCCCTGGACAGGACACAGCCTCTCATGCCTCAGTTTCCCTGCTGTAACAAACACTTGCCATTGTGAAAAGCAGTAGAAGACAGTAGTTGAGAGTTCGGGCTCTGTGCTACATCATGTGGGTTATAATACCACTCCTCCTCTTATGAGATGTGCCGCCTTGGTTTGATGGCTTAACCTTGATGTGTCCTCAAATTCCTCTTCTAAAAAATGGGGATAATACATGTAAAGAGCTAGGAACAAAGTAAGGCTCTGCTAATATTAGCTATTTATTGGTGCACGTGAGCGTGCACACACATAACAACCATTAACACAATGAATCAGTTGCCATTCCTCTTCGGTTACACGTAAAAGTCCTAGGAAATTAGGAATGCTCCTAATTCTCAGGGAGAAGTTGGAACCATTTGTTTATTGAATGTTTTCTATGGGCCAGGCCTGTGCTAAGAGCTTCCCAAATGTTACCTCATTCACAACTCACAATAATTTCATAAATAAAAATATCATTACCCTCATTTAGAAATGAGCAAAATGAAGCATTCAAGATGTTAAGAAATGTGCTCAGAGCCACACACCTGATATGAGGCAGAGTTAGGATTTGAACTCGGGTCTTCTGATTCCAAAGCATGTGACCTTTTGACAACATGGTGCTGTGTGCTCCCTTCTGTGTCCTGGTTTTCTGTTCCTGAGAGGTGGTGGGCTGGGATCCATACAACTGCCAGGGTTGACACAAAAGGACTGAAACTGAATCTGGGATTGAGGTTCCCAACTGATGTCAGCTACTGAGTCAGCAGCAATGAGTTCAGGTGACCTGACCCCTTTGAGTGGGCATATGAGTGCAGGGCCAGCAGCGTTGATAAAGAAGGACAGAGAGGACGCTTAGGAAATGACTCTGAGAGACAGACAAATAGTACGAAGCAGAACAGGGGCCCTTACCTCTGACGACTCTCTTCATCTCCCAAAGGGATATTCTTCTTGCTCTCTGAAGAAGTGATGCCTGCTTGTGTTTACCGAGGGCTAACTCTACCAGGCATGATTCTAAGTGCATCACACAGACGACCACATTTAATCTTCTCAACAAGCCTGAAAGGAAGGCACTATTGCTATCACCATTTTACAGGTGAGGAATTTGAGACACAGCAAGGTTAAGTAATCTGCCCAAAGTCATACAGCTTGTAAGAGGAAGTAGTAGTATACCACGCAGAGGGGCACTTGAGCCAAAATTCTCAACCTCTGTGTTCTACACTTCTCTAGGACACAATGGCAAATGTTTGTTGGAGCAGGGAGGGTGTTCTCTGTGGTGGACAGCAACCAGGTGCCCCAGGAATGAATGAAGCCAACATTTCTACAAAGACACATGCCATGGATAATTGCAGACAATAAGAAGTGGAATGTTCTACACCTGGTGCCCTGTCACCTTGTAAGCATAAACACATAGCCATCAAATTAAATGGTATTTATTATGCAAGACCCTTTGGTTTCAGTCTGCTTGTGAGTTGTAAGAGCAGGCCTAGAGCATCCCTTGGTTTCCAATCCTTGTAGTTAGGAGTACTTGTTGAACCCTGATGAGAAGTGCATCTGAGTAGCAAACAATTATGAAACCCACCAAATGATTTTTGAGGAGAATCTCAGCATTCAAAGATTGCTCATGCATGACATCAGCACCTACAGGGATGCAAGGATGCTGCCCACGCACCAGGACTCCAAGGCTGTGGAGTAGTCCCTCCCAGGCAGAACCAAGACACCATCCAGGGAGACACCACGCACGGAGAAAAGAGTACAAGGACTTGAGTGTGTGGAATTTATCACTTCTGAGGATTCCGCTTTGTCGACAAATGAATAATCCTGGAGACCTCGTGGAAGCCCAAATTCAAGGACTTCAGTGGAAATAGGCATGCAAGAGCTGTGAGACAGAGGGAGCCCATCTCACTGAATTAGTGAGGCTCTCGCTGGAGCCATTCAACTACTCTATTGTTCTATCGTTTGGCTGTTATTTAGCTTTCATAGAACTGGTGTATTTTAGAGACCCACACATTAGTTGTGGGTTTACACGATATGAAATAAAATGAGGGAATCTATGATTTCATTTTATTTATTGGCATTTGCACCCAATTCTTATTGTTTTAAATTAGCTATTACAAATACATTTGAGCAAAAGTTCTTAGTAACCTCATGCCCTCCTGTATTAGTCAGGGTTCTCAAGAGAAACAGAACCAGTTAAGATAGATAGATAACTATATCTATATCTACATCTATATCTATATCTACATCTACATCTACATCTATATCTATATCTACATCTATATCTATATCTATATCTATATCTATATCTATATCTGGAGAGAGAAAGAGAGAGATTGATTAATTTTAAGGAATTGGCTTATGCAATTGTGGGGGTTTGGAAGTCCAAAGTCCACAGGGCAGTCCTGCAGGCTGGACATTTCAGCAGGAGTTGATTTTGCAGTCTTGAGTCTGAAAGCAGTCTGGAGGCAGAATTCCTTCCTCTTTTGGGAACCTCAGTCTTTTCTCTTAAGGCCTTCAACTGATTGGATGAGGCCCACCCACATTATGGAGGGAACTCTGCTTTACTCAAAGTCTACTGATTTAAATGTTAATCACATTTTAAAAATACCTTCACAGCAACATCTAAACTGGTGTTTGACCAAACAATTGGGCACCATGGCCTAGCCAAGTTGACACAAAAAATTAACCATCGTACCTCTCCTCTTGACCATCATCACCTCCCACCAAGGATGACATCTTACCTTCCAGTTCCTGCCTTTCCACTTCCAAGTAATTTATGATCTCCCCTCTTCCCCCACCATGCTAATCCATCTTTCCACTTTATCCCTATATCTGCACTGTTCCATACATAGCCACTAGATACACATGTCCTCTAAAATTTAAATTTTAATTAAAATTAAATGAAATAAAAAATTCAATTCCTCAGTAGCACTAGCCACATTCAGTTGTTCAATAGCCACATGTGGCTTGCAGCTACCGTATTGGACAGCGCAGAATAGAACATTTCCATCATTGCTGAAAGTCTATTGGCCAGAGCTGCTCTAGATGGTTCTTCATTGTAACTTTGCCTTCACTATCTAGGCTTCTCTTCTCAGACATTGACTCCTTTTTTAAAAATTTATTTTTTTATTGAGGTAACAATGGTTTATAACATTATATAAATTTCAGGTGTAGATCATTCTATTTCGACTTCTTTATAGACTACATTGTGTTCACCACCAAAAGTCTAGTTTCCATTCATCACCATACAACTGTGCCCTTTCACTCCTTTCACTCTCCCCCCACCACCCTTCCCATCTGGTAACTACCAGTCTATTCTCTGTGTCTATGTGTTTGTTTGTTTTTGTTGTTTTTTTAAATCTTCCACATGTGAGTGAAATCATATGGTATTTGTCTTTCTCCATCTGACTTATTTCATTTAGCATAATATCCTCAAGGTCCATGCATGTTGCAAATGGCAAGATTTCATCTTTTTTTGACTGAGTAGTATTCCATTGTCAGACATCAACTCTTAATCTCAGAGTTCCAGGTTTTCAGTCTCCTTCACCATCTGGATAGTCACATAAATCCATTGAGAACGTTGTAGAAAGTTGTTTTGGTGCATTTGCGTAATTGTTGCATGGAATGTTTGTGTATTAGTCAGGATAAGTGTGCCAGCTGCTGAAACAAACAACGTCAAAATATCAGTGGCTCAATATAGTGAAGGTTTAGTTCTGGCCCAAGACACAGTTCTGTGCTCTATGCTTTGCAATCATCCACTCTTCTTCCAGGGCCTCAGAGTTCTCCATTGGATCCTCTGCATCTAGCTGGCCAACTAAGGAAAAATAAGGAAGAGAGTGCAGGATGTTTGGAGGCCAGGCCTGGAAGTGGCTATATCACTTCTGCTCATACTTCATTGCCAGACTGGGTCATATAGACCCATCTAACCACTAGAAAGGATGAGAAACGTAGTCTTACTGAGTGCTAAGGAGGAAAATTAACAGAATGGTGAACACATAGTGTTATATCACGGCATGTAAAAAATGCATTCTATGTCAATGAATACTATCCCTCAAATAATGAACCATGTATATGTGTAAACCCTTCTGGGTCACAAAATATATATTTTACACATCTCATACAAGGAAAATAAAAAATATCAGTAGCTGTCAAATGATGAGTTTCAAGGCCATATAGAATGGAGGATAAGAAAGGATAGACTTTGGATTTGGAAAAGATCTGTTTGAATTCTAGCTCTACCACTAACTGGTCAAGAACATACTGGCAGCATGATCTTAGGCCAGGTGCCCTCAAAGGACTGCTATTGGGTTTAAATAAGGCAATAAATGCTTATACTGGTGTAAATGCTCAATGGGTGGAGGGGTTCCATAGACATATTCATGTGGCATCACAGCCTTTCTCCCTGCTTTCTACTTTTGAGTCATCTCTACTTAAAAGTGAATTTTCTAATAGCATAGGATGCAATGTCAAATATTTCTGAATAGTGATTGCGAAATGAAATACTTTCCATGTTCATGTCTGTTACAGGTTGAATTGTGTACCCCCCAAATTCGTATGTTGAAGTCCTAATTCCCAGCACTCCAGAATGTGACCTTATTTGGAAATAGGGTCATTGTGATATAATTAATTAAGATAAGGTCATACTGGAGGAAGGTGGGCCCCTAATCCAATATAACTGGTTTCCTTATAAAAGGGGAAATTTGGAGACATACATGCACACAGGGAGAATGCCATGTGAAAATGACATCAGACATCGGGGTGATGCACCTCAAGCCAAGGAATGCCAAAGATTGCTGGCAAACTACCAGAAGCTAGGCGAGAGGTACGGAGCAGAGTCTTCCTCAGAAGGAACCAACCCTGCCCACACCTTGATCTCAGACTTCTGGCCTCCAGAACTGTGACACAATAAATTTTTGTTGTTTAAGCCACCCAGTTTGTGGTACTTTGTTATGGCAGCCCTAGCAAACTACATAATATAATATCCAAGCAGTTATTGACTCAAATATACAGGATTTAATTTTAAAATTGTGTGGTGTTTACATTTTAAAATGTAAAATTCTAATTTCAACATATTTCCAAAACCAATCTTCCATTCATTGATCCAACTGTTTCTGAGCTACAAAAACGGCAATTTCATATGGTTCACCCAAAGAGCCATATGTCTACTGAGATGAAACACTGGCTTTCTTTACTCTTTGCCTAATGGGGCCATTAGGGACCCATCTTTGGAACTAGACTCATTAACATTACACAGATTATCAGCTGTGACCCGGGCCAAGTCCCTTACCTGCCCTGAACCTTTTTCTCCTCTAAAAAAACAAGGAGGTGAAGCTAGATTCCCTCTAACTCGCAGCTAAGACATTCTGTAGCTTATAGGAAGACTTGTCCATCTAGGCAGACTTCATGGCCTGTGGTCCAGGAAGTACAATCAGAGCTGTTTACAGAAATCAGCTCTGCTAATATAAACGGATTTAAGAACAATATTAAAAGGGAGTGCTCCAGCAAATTAAATATTCAAAGTGAAAAACTCTGCATTTAATAAAAGTCTGTCACCATTTAGAATGCATAATTTTAGCATAAATACTCTAGAAATATTCATTTAGTTTGCTATGTGTTATTGTTAATAAAGAGGGTCCTGCATTTAGATTTGTCATATGTCATTAATAAATCAACCATAGAATGCAAATTTTAATTATTTTGAATTATCTATTTACTGTTTAATTATATTTAATTTTAGACTCTCCTAAAATGGCCTAATAAAAATTTGGGATGCTAAACGATGCCTCACCTGGTTACTCTATGTATTTACTGAAAATAATTAGTTACATTAATTGTTTGGGGGATTTTTTTCCCTTAGAAAACTAATCTGGGTGAAGGGAGACCTAAATAAAATATGCTAAAAAGATGCATTTTTTTTTTTTTGCCAGGGTTGTAGTACAATGTTGTTTGCACTAAAATCAGTAAAGTAAACCTTTGTACACTATGTGGAAATTAATAAACATAAACCTGACTAAAATGGAGTCAGGAGGCCAAAAAGGGGAGCTCTGACACCCTATGAAGATAGCAGAGCCCAATAGGAAGAAGAAAGACTTCCTCTTCTTGCCAGCAACAGCTCAGCCAATGATAGACTACCACAGCTCAGCCAATGAAAAGCCACTACACTTTCAACTCCCAGTCTCCTCCTCTTTGGAGGACTCTTTGTTTACATTAGCCCTCCCAACTTCCTCTTCCCCTCTATAAGAGTTTCTCCTCCCTTTTCTGCAGGAGGACTTGCAGGTGGCTTGACATGGTTGCAGACCTTAGATTGCAATTCTTTGCTGATCCCAAATAAACCTATTTGTGCTGGAGAAATAACTGGCTGTTTAAGGTCCACAACTACCATGGAATCAATTTGGTATAATGATTTGATATAACAACTAAATAAAAGTAACATCAGGATTACCCTTAGACCTAGGCAAGAGGGTCCCTACCCTGGCTTCTATATATTACAAAGCCTGTTCTGGCCCTTTTTTGGCCATGCCATTCTGTGCAAGGCAAGGAGGCCCAGGGCCAGGTGACATGCCTGCCTAGAGCGCACTCTCTCTCTCTCTCGCTCTGTTTCACACACACACACACACACACACACACAAACACACACCATTCTGCAACACATTCCAGGTACCCATCACCCTGACAATCCCTGCTCAAAGGGCCCTAACCTCCTTTCTGAGGCCCTTAAAGACCTCTTTCCTGGACCCTTCCTGCAAGGGTGACTATCACTTCCTGCAAGGTGCTCGCCCTTAGGCCTGAGGATTGGCCAAGAGGAGGCTGAGGTGGGGATGAGGACAGAGCTAGGACTTGTAGACTGGGGTGGCGGCGTTGGGGAGACACACACATCCCTGCCAGCGTGTGAGGCCCCTCACAGTGCAAGACTGGGCCCAGGGTGGGAAATAAAGTGGGCTGGGGAAGGAGTCAGAGAACTAAATTTCCCTCTGGCTTTCCAGGTTCTTATGAAGGCACATTGGCCAAGGTAGGAGAGAACATATTTTATCTACAATTTGTCATCTTGATTTATAATTGTTTAATATTTTGACAGATGGTATGAGGGCGTCCATTCACACTCTTGCCCTGGCCCTGGCAAATGTGAAGGGAAGGCTAAGTAACATTATAATTTTATATTATCGACCTTTGAGTAGTCCATCTCTCTTGCTAATGATTGATTTACTAGTTTAAGTCACACCTTGCAAGTAAGTGAAATTAATGACTGAGAAAAGAAACCAAAAGAAATGAAGAATAAGAGACTAAAGAAACTATAATTTCTTTTTTTCTGCCCTGCAGGTTTTGGAGTATGGTTGTCTTTCTTCAGGAAGCTTTTCCCCCAAGTTGGTGAGGATGTTGATAAAAACTGATGCTTCCTATGTGCTGGGCCCTCTTCTAAACACTTACACACGTTAACAGATCTAATCTTTATAGCAATGGCATAGCTAGGGCCTGCAGTAACAATCTTCCCGGTTTTACAAATAAGGAACCCTGGGCTTCAGGAGGGTGACCTGCACTTGGTCACACAGTTGGGCAGTGGAAGAGGGGATTTGAGTCTAGGCAGCCTGGCTCAAGTCCCTGCTGCAGGATTCTATATCTGCACAAACAAATGTCTGCTTTGCAAGCAACTTGTTAGCAACTTTCCTCTCCTCACCAACTAGTAATGTGACCTACAGCATTAACCACATCCTTATGGTCAGCACGGATTTACAGGTAAGGGATTGTTCTGCTGTCAGGGCCGAACACAGTTGCTTAGAATTTTGTCTTTTTTGTGGTGTTTTCTTTTGCTTTTAAGTGCTGGTAGGAAACCAAGCTTAGCACAGTGCGTGGCACTCAGCATATCCTGGGGAGAAGAGAGGGAGAGGTAGCGGGAGGGAAAGAGAATGCATCTTGCAAAATTAATGTAGTTTCATGCCAGGACAAAAAATGATCACGTGACTTGCTCCCAGCCACGCTCCATCCTTTACCCATGGTGGGGATCAGGAGTGGGCTTCTGACTGACCCTCAGAGAACGGCTCCGCCTGGAGGAAGGCCAGGGTCTGTCCCGTGAGAGTTCTGAACGGTTAGGGAGAAGGAAGACGCCAGTCTCGGGCAGAGAGCCCTCGGCACCCAACCCCCAAGGACCCCTGCCCATCCCGCAGCGTGCAGCCTGGGCCGGCTCCCCCCAAGGCGGCTGTCAACCTCTCCCACGACACCCCGCCTCCGCCCCGCCCCTCCACGGGGCCCGCCCCTCCACGGCCGTCTGCCCCGCCCATTCACGGCGCCCCGTCCCGCCCCCTGCACGGCGTCGGGGCGCCGTGTTCACCCGCGGTGCATGGTGGGGCCGTCGCCCCCGACAACCCGCCCCTCCCCTCCGCGCGCTGGCCCGAGGCGGCGCGGGGCGAGCGTGGCGGCGGCGGCATGCGCCAGGCCTCCGCTCGGTCCGCGCCCCTGGCGAGCCCCGGCTACTAGGAGAGGCTGGGCCGCCTCCAGCGCGGGCTGCGGGACAGGTACGGCCTACCCGAGGCGGGGGCGGGCATCGGCCGGCGCCGAGGGTCGGCTGGTGCCCTGCCGTCTGTCCTTCCCACTCGCCCCGCCCGTGGTTCCCCTGGGCCTGGGTCCGCCCGCGACGGCCCCCAAGCTCCCACTGGGGCCTGGAGGACAGAGTTTACCAGAGAGACCCCCGTGTTGGAGATCTCCCGCTGGAGGACGCGGCCGCGTCGCTGAATTTGCCCGGAAGGGGGAGTAGGAGTTCTCCTGCCTGTCACTCTCAGTCAAGCCTCGTGAATTTCTCTCGTTCCCTCTACACGCCCCCTCCGCAGTCTCTTCAAATTGTCATCCCACCCTGACAGCTGCACTGCATCAGTGGTGACAGGTCCAGGAACGCAGGCAGGTGAGTGTGTGTGTGTTTGTCAAACATATGCCCTATTTAAATGCGGGAGACTTTCTGAGGGCCATAGTTCCAGCGAAGGGATGAAATTTCCAGACAGAGAAGTCCAGCTTCTGGAGTATGCGTGATACCTTGATTAAGACATGAAAGATGAGAACCGCTGAAGACAGCTAGATCTAAGAGCACATACAGAAAGAAAATTAAAAAGCACTTTGCTATAAATAACCACATAAAAGATAAGTTGTTGGAACTATTATTTAGCTGCTAAATTAATTGGTGTTGGAAATCTCATTAGTTGACAAGAAAGGAAATAGATGTTTGGATCTCTTGATAAACAAAAGGTTTAATGAGTGTTAAAGTTACAAAATCATTTTAGTGAAGAGAGCTGTGTGTGTGTAACAATGTTAAAATGACAACAATAGTTACGTGTAAGGTAAAGGCAGAAGTAAGTGGTTTTGAAAAGGAATTATATTGGTTTTATGCTAGATTTAATTTTTGTCAAATATTTATAGAGCATCTACAACAGGCCTCCTTAATTGTCCTCACCATATTTTACTCTTTAATCTTTTTCTACATTCTATTTTCTTTCTGATGTACTGCCACTCACCCACCCCAGGAACCTCCTCAACTCCAGCTTTTAAAAAATCGCTTCCTTCACTGCCTTCCCTGTGCCAAGTATTGATCAGCCTGTTCCCTAATTCATGCAACCTCGGCATTCTTGAAGGACTCTAGATAGTGGCTTGAGTGACTTGCTCCCTGCCTAGATGGAGAATTCCAGGAGCTCAGAAACCATATCTAGCTGAAGCTTTAGCTGATAATAGAGTACCTTAGGTGGAGGAGGAGCTTGATATATGTTTGTTCAAGGAATGGAAGAAATCCCAAGTCAACCAGCTAATGTCCAGGAGGTATAAATGTCTTGTATAGAACACTAGCCACACATTGCCACTAAATAATGACCATGTTCCAGTCAACCAGGAAGAGTGGACAGTGTGATATTTCAAAGATGATGTTGTGTCTGCATATACTTGATAATTAAAAGACAAGACATTGCTCTGTGCATCAGTACGCTTAAAGTGCTTTTTTTTAAAAGAAAAAAAAAACCAGTTTCTTTAATGTTGTTTGTTATGTTGTGTTTAAAATGAAACCATTGGGGCCAGCCCCATGGCTTAGCGGTTAAGTGCGTGCCCTCCGCTACTGGCGGCCGGGGTTCGGATTCCGGGCGTGCACCGACACACCACTTCTCTGGCCATGCTGAGGCCACGTCCCACGTACAGCAACTAGAAGGTGTGCAGCTATGACATACAACTATCTACTGGGGCTTTGGGGAGAAAAAAAAAGGAGGAGGATTGGCAATAGATGTTAGCTCAGAGCCGGTCTTCCTCAGCAAAAAGAGGAGGATTAGCATGGATGTTAGCTCAGGGCTGATCTTCCTCACACACACACACAAAAAAAACCCCATTATATAAGAGTAAATACATTAAAAGAAATCACCAGGGGGAAGAACAATAAGAATAATAAAATAATTGTGTGTGTGTGTGTGTGTGAAGATCAGCCCTGAGCTAACATCTGCCAATCCTCCTCTTTTTGCTGAGGAAGACTGGCCCTGGGCTAACATCCGTGCCCATCTTCCTCCACTTTATATGGGACGCCGCCACAGCATGGCTTGACAAGCAATGCGTCGGTGCGCGTCCGGGATCCGAACCCACGAACCCCGGGCCGGCGCAGTGGAGCGTGCGCATTTAACCACTTGCGCCACCAGGCCGGCCCCTAAAATAGATTTTAAAATTTCAATTCTGCTCCAAGGTTCCTTAACCATTTTGAAAAACTAAAGTTTGGTTTATAGATTCAAACCAATTTAAGCTATTGTCCCATCCCCAGAGTGAAATCTTATACTGAAGTCCAGCTCCAAGTTAAAAAGCAAACAAACAAATAATAAAACAAATTCACCTCTGGGTGTGGGTGTAATTTTTTTCTTTACATTTTACTAATTTATTTTTATTGAGGTCACGTTGGTTTGTAACATTATATAAATTTCAGGTGTACATCATTATATTTCGACTTCTGTATAGAGTCCATCATGTTCACCCCCCAAAGTCTAGTTTCCATCTGTCACTGTACACATGTCCTGCTTTACCCCTTTCACCCTCCCCACACTCCTCTTCCGCTCTGGTAACCACCAATCTGTTCTCTGTACTGTGTATGTGTTCGTTTTTTGAGTTTTTTTTTTTTAACTGCTTTTTGACTCTGTTCTCTTAGAATAGTAGCTTAGTTACCCCAGGCCTTTAGTTATTTGTATCTCTTAGCCCAAGTTCTAAATTTTAAAATGTCACTGGTTCAAATGGCATTCTTTTTGAACTAAGTTAATTGTGAGTTATCATTTTTGCTTCCTGTGCTAGGAACACCTGGCTGTTTATAGTCCTTATGGTATAATAACTGTGTAATGATTATTACTTAATGTTTAACACTTAATGCTTTAACTATTAAGCAAGGTGAGGCTGTTGAAATTGTATAAGGAATTTGAGTCAAATTTTATAGCCTATTCATGGTTCTGCCTTTGGAGGTTGGTTTTACTTTTAAGTCAGTACAGATCTGTTGCTGTGTGTACTCGTTTTTCATTTTAAAAGTCCATAACTAACTCTAATGCATAGTTAATAAGTACAGAGGCGAATAATTTTGGATACACAGAAAAGTGTGGTGGAAACATGGAAACCTGGGTTCCAGTCTGTGAACTGTTGTGTGACCTTGAGCAGGTGGTTCAGCCTCTCTGAACCTTGGTTCCTCACAGAAATGAGAGGCCTTGACTAATACGTGAAGTACGGCCACAGATTTTTTTTTCTCTAGTAAATAAAGAGCCTCAAAGTAAAAGAGTTGAAAGCTGTAGTTTGTGAAGCAACAGATAATGACTATCATTGTCTGTACCCTGTTTGAGTGTTTGAATGTGCCTGTTTTTCTCAACCAATCCCGCTGACCACAAGGACCATTGTCTCCTGAAGCTCCAGAAATTTACAGGCTGCGACCTTGGGCAGTCACAGCTGCTTTGTCAGTCCACAGATTTCCTGGGAGTGAGAGAGAAAAACAACCTGCCCTTTCTCAGCCCCCTTAGAGGTGGGTCATTGCAATGTTAGCTGGTCTAATAACTGGGCTTTTCCCTTGTACTTGGTGTGTTTCTAGCCCAGATTGTCTTAGCTGTAGTCACACATAGATGTAATTTTATATTCTGAATTTTTTCCTTTTTGTATCAGTGTTTTCTTTGCATTGTGGGAAGGTCGTTGAATCTACAAGAGCCTGATGGAATGACTCTGTACAGTGCATATAGTGCCACAAGTGTGGTAGAAACATGTAAGTGGAGTTGACACAATTATATAAAAACATCTGTTTAAAAGGCCCATTAACCAGCCCCAGTGTTTTCAATACCAGTATTGATTCAGGGTGAGATATCGTAAAGGTCCAGAAATTGATGCTGAGGTATTAGTTGAGTAAAGCTGAAGATGATATTGATACAAAAACTGAATAACAGGTGGCTTAAGAGGAGGAAACTAAACCACATACTACACTTTAAGGACCACCCAGCTGTGTAAAACTTCGAAAGGTCTGAGTGAGGGGTGCAGGTGCCTGAAACCATTGGCAGTGGGTACATATCCCGGGGCTGGATGTTCCAAAGATTCTGAAACAGAGATTTAATCCGTAGGAATTGCAAGATGATCCTCCCAATAATCCTTTCTCTGGCTTTTTATTGGGGTAGACATATTGTTTTAAGTCTTAAATTTAAAACATATGAAAGACAGCACTCAGAGGCACTGCTGCATGGATGATGAGGTTAAAAAATGGGCCTGTGATGAAGAGTGAATGAGATTAGCATCATTTTGCCTGGAATAGAAGGCCAAGAGGTGTTTGTGGTTTTTCAGTGTAGGAAGTGTCATGCTAGAGAAGAAGTTTGACCAGTCTGTCCCTACTGGAGATAGAGCAAGAACAAAGAGGTTTTATGTTCTTTATTAAAAAGAACTTGCTGCTCGTGAGGTGGTGGATTCCCAAAGAGACTGTGGTCCTTCTTCACTAGAAGTCAGAGGTAAATTGTTACAATTATTTTGAAATGAGTTCAAGCTTACAGAAAAGTTGCAAGTAGAGGACAAAGACCTCTAATATTTCCCTCACCCAGATTCCTCAACTCTTAACATTTTGTTATATTTTCTCTTTCTCTTTCTATCTAAAATTATTAATCTTTTCTGAACCATTTGAGAACTGCAGATATGATGCCCCATCACTCCTAAGCACTCCAGTGCATAGTTCCAAAAAGCAAGGATGCTCTCTCTGTGATCACCATATAACCCTCCCAGTCAGGAAATCAATGCTGATATACCAATCCACAGACCCCAGTCAAATTTCACCAACTGTCCTAGCACTGTCTTTTTTATCGTCTGGTCCAGGAGTCCATCTGTGAACCCATTTGCCGTGTCTCTTCAGTCTCTCCCCATCTGTACCTATTCCTCAGTCTTTCCCTGCCTTTCATGTTCCTGACAGTTTCATAGAGAACAGCTTTCATTCTGGAGAGTGATCCTCAAGCTGGGTCCATCTGATGTTTCTTCATGACCAGATTCCAGTCATGCTTTCTTGGCAGAAATTCCACAGAAGTAAAGCATGACATCAGAGGCACAAGGTCATAGATGCCTTTAAGGGTCTGTCTCATAATTTAGTGACGAATTGCTCACTCTGTCTGGATATTCATTTTTCATGAACTAAGTATCCTATTGATCACTGAACCTTAGAAGGGAGGAAAGTGACAAATAAAAATTTCTAACATGGAAGCAATTATACCATGTTTCTTTCACTTCTCTTCTGAGTTCAGTCTTCTTAATGAGAAAATAAAGATCTGTGTGAAGCTATTAGATTAAAAATTTTTTCTTTTAATTATTTTTCCTTTTTTTTTAACGTAGGCATACCCCAACTGAGGAAGAGATTATTCCCCAAGCAAAGATTCAGTGTTTGGATTTTGGACCCCATTTTCCCATTAAAAGAATTTTGGTTAAATGATGGTTTCCATTCTAGATTATGCTAAGCAAAGAAATTTACTTAACCTATAATTTAGCTAACAGAGTAACTTTTGGGCTTTTTTTTTTCTCTGAAGGAAAACGGAAACTAATAATTAAGAGCTCACAAATGGAATGTGGGCTCAGCCCCTGTCCCTCAGGGGGCCAAGCTAGGCTCACCTTCTGTTGGACTCCTTGTCGTTGATTCAGTCTTTTCTTTAGCATTTTTCTCTCAGACATTATGTGATTTCTCTTTCGGCCTTTAGTTCTTGTTAACTTAGATTCGCAGTTTGGCTTCAGTTAGATGGGATTGAAGCTGGTACTTTGGTGGTGGTTGAGCGGGGCCCTCTCTGGTTAAACTTCCCAAGGACTCTTTTTGGGACTGAGATGGCTTCTCATTTAGCAATTTTACCCCTAGCCCCTTGGTTTTGGCTGCTACCACCCCTGCTGCCCAGTTTCCCCTACCTCTTGCCCAGGCTGGGTGTGCAGGGTAAGCTCTGTCCTCTAGCTGACTGCCAGCACTCACCTGATCATCACAGGATAGCAGTCAGTGACAAATCACGGCGATGTTACAAAGTTGTAAAAAGAAATCCCCCCAAATTTGAAGTAATAGTGTTAGGGGGCCTAGTCTTCATTAAATGTGAGTGAGGGCAGGTCTACTTTTCAGAGACCTCTTCCTAACTCAGCTACTTGGCTCTGCCCAGGCTTGTCTAGTTGGGAACAGAGCAAGCCACCAGTCTTCAATCTAGGGTGGATTTGTGGAGGCATTGTGTCCAGACCTGGTGGGATCCCCATCGCTCAACTGTCACCGTCTCAGAGAAGTCTGGCCATATCATATTTTACATATTTATCTTGTGTATTGTCTCTCCTTCCCCCTAGAATGTCAGCTGCCTGAGGGCAGGGCCCTTGGTTGGTGTACACCGGATTAGTCTCCAGACCTAGAACCGTGCCTGGCTCATCATGGCACTCAAGAAATACTTGCTGAGTGATTGAACCTGCTTCCCAGCCTTTTCTTACTGCATTTCCCCATTTACTTTGAGAATCTTGTTTTTGCTTCATTTCAGTGTCCTTTTTGCTTTTTAGACTTCCGTGATGACTGCTAAGTATTTTTGTCTTGAGTTTCAAACGCAGCTGGCATTTTCTGCTTCTGAGAGAGGCCAGAGAAGCATTCTTACAAAGGTGTGATTTCAAAGGAGATCATGTTCTAAATCCAACTGCCTATTACTTATCAGTGTAATTATTCATAAAACATTTTCTTTCTGTATTATAGTGAAAAGAAGAGATTGGACCTGGAAAAGAAACTTTATGAACATAATCAATCTGACATATGCAGGTAAGAAAGGACAGCGGTAACAGTTTTTAAACCAATTTGCATATGTTAGTCAATAAACATTTAACCCTAATATATGTTAGAAATACCATAGTTACAGTACTTTTACCATTCTCTTATTTCTAATGTGTAGCAGTTTCACCTAAACATTGCAATTTAGTATAATCACTGTCAAATGTAAGAATAAATTTGGTTAAAATTAGTATAAGATAAAAATTATCTTCTTTTCATCATTCAGTATTTGTGTTATCTCAGGAATCTATTTTGCTTAAATGTCTTAAGAATAAGATGGATTGTAGGCCGGCCCAGTGGCGTAGTGGTTGAGTTTCCGTGCTGCGCTGCGGCAGCCCGGGGTTTGCTGGTTCAGATCCTGGGGGCAGCCCTACCTACGCATGGCTCGTTAAGCCGTGCTGAGGCAGCGTCCCACACAGAAGAACTAGAAGGACCTACAGCTAGGATATACAGCTATGTACTGGGGCTTTGGGGATGAAAATAAATTAATTAAATAAATAAATTTAAAGAAGAAAATTTGAAAAAAAAAGAAAGACGCCTTGTGGTCTTTCTTTCTTTTTGGCCACAATTTAAACACCTTGAGCCTGTGTATTGATTAAGGCGTAATTGCTGTAGCTGGCCCTTCAACAAACTGCTGTAGGCAGGGTTACATGGTGTCGCACTTATTCCTGGATATATGGTAATGACAGTTAAAATTACTATGAGCAGTGGATAATATACGTTATCCTTTTTATGTTACTTAATCTAATATTAAGAGCAAAATGTTAATATTTTTAATTCTATTTTATAGAAACTGAACTTCATCCTTAAGCCAGATGTATGGTGTTACCTCCAATATTGTTCATATGAAAAATGTCTGGCTATTATAGCATTTAATCTGTGATTTATTTACATCATAATATGAGTGAGAAATGAAAACATCTCATCCAGAAGAGAGAGAAGCCAAGAATATTTTAAAACCAAATCATCTATCTATTCCATTTATTTCCTCATCTTCAAGCTTATTCTTTGGTTTTAAGATTTAGTGTACTTCCAAAGGTACCAGTCAGGTAGCCATATGTCTCTAGTAGGTCTAGAGGAGACAAGAAGAGCCAGTGAGATGGTGGAAGAAGTAGCAGTGTTGTAGATGCCATGGCCTCAGAAGTGGGCCCCAGGCTGAAGGAGTCCAGGACAGCTGCCATTTTTCTAGCCTCTGGCTAAAGGAGCAGAAGACAGGGTCTAGACTTTTCCTGCAGCCTGTTCTTGGGTGGCTTCCTGGTGTAATGGTGGTGGGAGGGGTGAGGTGAGAGAAGAATGGGAACCTTTACCAAGCCATCATTTTGCTGAGTTTGTTCCCCTCGCTCAGCCTCTTGTTGCTTCCTGGAAGAGAGAAGGTATGATTTGCCAAAAATATGCTGTCTTTGACTGCCCGAAGGATAAAATCTAAACTGTCTAACATGGCTGTTTCAATCTGGTTCCCCACAGAAGGCAGAGTGTGAGAGGAGGGTTTGCGTGTAGGTGGTAATTTGTAGGAAGTAGTCACATAAAACTGAAGAGGAGGGCTGGGCAGAATGAAGTAGGAGCTGATCACTGCTGTGGGAACCTAGGGTTCCATCCTCCAGGTTTTCAGAGGAACCATGTAGTCTGCCCCTCTTCTCCCCACAAGTGTCCACTGAAGGCAAGGAAGAGGGGGCTGTTTACCTACTGGTTCCTGACCCCTGTTGGTCAGGGCTGTCCCAGGAGGTGTTGACTCCTCACATCCAGGCTTTCCGTGCTGCAGCCCTGGTAGCACCTGATGCACCTGAGGCAGGTGCTGCCAAGGTCACTGCATACAGCAGGTTGCTGCAGCTGTGGCTGGTAGAAGAAAAGGTGGGCCAGGAGGATGTGAGGAGGACATGAGAGGTGTCTGGTACAGGGGCTTCCCAGACCCTCCATTATCTGCCCCTGTTTAATTCTCATCATCACCACCCTTGCCAGCCTCCCCCTAAAATTCTTCATGGACCAAAATTCCAGTTTCTGAAGCATGACCAGATCTTTTGTAGCACAGTGTAAGCAGGTAGGCTCTGTCTTCAGGCGCCTCAGTTCAGTCCAAGTCCCACCACCTCTTCGCCCTATGACCTTGGGATGATTACTTCAACTTTCTCTGCGTCCATTTCTTCATCTGTCAAATGGGGATAAGGATATTTATGAGAACTTAATGAGTTAATACATATAGAACCTTAAAGCAGTGTCTGACCCAGAGAGTCAATAATTTATTATTCATCACTATTTTTGTCAATATCATCATTATTCTTATTTATTACTTTCGAGCCTTCTAACATGCTAGTTCCCCTGCCTGAATGTTCTCCTCTCGTCTTTTTACTCTTGCTTTCCCCAATTTTGGGTTAACTCTTACCCATCCTTCAGGTCTTAGCTGAAAAGTAATTTCCACTGTGAAATCCTCCTTGAGTCCTTCTGCTAGGTTAGGGTGTCCAGTCTGTCAGGGTCCCTGACAGGTATTGTACTTACCTGATTGTTTTCCCTGTTGACCCTAGCTGAGTGGCTTTCATATTCATCTTCAGAGCCCTGAATATATGAATGATTGCACGGATGCGTGGATGAGTTGCTTATGTAGTCAGCTTTGAAGGTTATTGTGGAGGCAAGAATGAAACTAGAATTTGGATGGAGAAGGCATGGTTACTATTGTACCTGTTCCAGGTGGACACTGGCCACCCCTGGCAGCTTTACCAAGTGCCTGCATGTGAAAGA
Source organism: Diceros bicornis minor (assembly GCF_020826845.1). NCBI lineage: Eukaryota > Metazoa > Chordata > Mammalia > Perissodactyla > Rhinocerotidae > Diceros > Diceros bicornis. Next base: position 1,857,793 of record NW_026691812.1, on the reverse strand, counting down.
TAGTACATTTGGGTCTTCCTCCATTACTGTTGCTTGTGTCGAAAATGGCAGATATGGGCAGCAGTAAAACCAGTCTCAGGTTTTTTGTTCAGAAGGAAAAATGGGAACAGCCAACCAAGATTAAAGCACAGTATTAGCATGGTAAGGAAGTTTTTAAAAATTATTGGCCCAGGGGTAGCCTGTTGGTTAATTTTGGACGTCTCCAGTATCTTTGCAAATCTGTGTTTTGAGGGTGAACGTTTTTGTGGTATTTAACTTATTTTTGCTTGCTAAAAGAATGTTGAATAATTTATTGAGCCAAGAATAGAAATGCTACATACCGGGTACTCTTTTATGATTTAAATACTTGTAAAGGAGAAAGAGCTAGAATTAGCAGTGTTGGTTCTTTGAGAAGAATGGGCTGCACAACTTGAGCTATGCAGCATTACACTTTTGATGACAGTCTCTAAAGGTTTTTTCACAATTTGAGTAAAGTTACAGTCCATATATTATTATAAAATATTTGGGAGATAACGTCAGCATCATGATGGAGCGAGCTCTCCCCTTGGACTCTCCCCACTAAGATACAACAAAAAGGACATTCATATACCAAAAGAGGACACTCACACAACACAAAAGACATCTGAGAGACCCACCCAGCTATACATCTGAACGTGGAGGTGCTGGACACCCCCCCAGAGGAAGTGGAAGGAGGTAGGGAGAGCTCCTCTTGCTCCCCAATGGCAGTGACCTCGGGACCGCGTGGCTTGCAGAGAGAGGGGGAGAGGCGACCCTCTGTGGGAAAACTGTGACTCTCCAAGTTCGCTCACAGCCCATGGGAAACCCCCACACAGAGGTGACTGAACTGTTGAGGGGTATCTTCATCAAGCTAGCACCCCAGGAGAGCAGATAGCAAAGGAAGAGCGAGAAGCCCCTGGGATTGGGCAGGCAAAAGAAAGCATCCCTCCCCCTGTCCCATGCTCCAGCACAGCCAGTCGGCCAAAGTATCCATGGATCACTGTGGGCTCAGAATATACAGCTCTTGACCCCCACCCAGTGGTGGCAGGTGGAAGCTGCAACCAGATACTATCATGCGGAGACACAAATCCACACCTGTCAAACAGTGTGAAAAAATATATTAAATATCCAGACCAGAAGGAAAGTGACAAGCACCCAGAAGTCAATCCTGAAGGCACAGAAACCTATAATCTAAATGACAGAGCATTCAAAATAGCTATCATAGGGGCTGGCCCAGTGGAGTAGCGGTTAAGTTCACATGTTCTGTTTTGGCGGCCCAGGGTTCGCCAGTAGGTATCCTGGGCGCGGACCTACTCACCGCTCCTCAGGACGTGATGAGGCTGCATGCCACATAGAAGAACTAGAAGGACCGACAACTAGGATATATGACTGTGTACTGGGGCTTTGGCGATAAAAAAGAAAAAGAGAAAGATGGCAACGGATGTTAGCTCAGGGCCAATCTTCCTCAAAAGAAAAACAAAACACAAGATAGCTATCATAAAAAGGCTCTATGAGTTACAAGAAAATACAGATAGACAGTTGAATGAAATGAGGAACTTCTTCACAAAAGGGATTGAAACTATAAAGAAAGCCAGTCAGAAATGTTGGAGATGAAAAACACAATGGAGGAGATAAAGAAAAGTCTGGAATCTTTAAAGAACAGAGCTGAGAGTATGGAGGATAGAATTAGAAATCTAGAGGATAGGAATGCAGAAATGCTCCAGATGGAGGAGAAGACAGAACTAAGCCTAAAAAAAAAGAGAGGAAATTCTGCAAGAAATATCTGACTCATTTAGGAAATGCAACATAAGGATTATAGCTATTCGAGAAGGAAAAGAGAGGGGAAAAAGGAGCAGAGAGCTTGTTCAAAGAAATAATAACTGAGAACAGTCCAAACCTGGGGAAGTTTGAAGTTTTTCCAAACCTCTCCAAGGCATGTAATAGTAAAGCTGGCAAAAGTCAATGACAAAGAAAAAATATTAAGGGCAGCAAGGCAGAAGAGAGTAAGGTACAAAGGAACTCCTATCAGACTCTCAGCGGATTTCACAGCAGAAACTCTACAGGCTAGGAGAGAGTGGAATGATAGATTCAAAATTCTGAAAAACAAAAACTTTCAGCCAAGAATATCCAGCAAAAATATCCTTCAGATATGATGGAGAAATAAAAACTTTCCCAGATAAACAAAAGCTAAGAGAGTTCATTGCCACAAGACCCCCACTACAAGAAATGCTCAAGAAGGCCCTCATACCTGGAAAAAAAAAGGGGGGAGATACAAATCCGTGAGCAAGGAGAAAAATAGGTAAACAAAATCAGAAAAATTGAAGCTCTCTATCAGAACAGGTTAGCAAATACTTAATTATAACAGCAAAGATAAAGGGAAGGAAAACACCAAAAATAAATATAATCTTGTCATTTTAACCACAAACCATAACACAAGATGGAATAAGTTGGGACAATAATAACTTAGAAGGGGAAGAGGAAACGGATGGAATTGACTTAGTCTAAGGAAATAAGAGACTATCAGAAAACGGACTATCTCATCTATGTGATTTTTTATACAAACCTCATGGTAACTACTAAGCAAATAATCAGAACACAGACATGTATGATAAATAAAGAGAAAACTAAGAAAACCATCATAGAGAACTACCAAACTGAATTGGTAGTCCAAAACACACAGGACAAGAAACAAAGGAAGTGCAGAAGAACCAGAAAATAGGTGATAAACTAGTAGCATTAAGCCCTGATATATCAATAATAACTCTAAATGTAAATAGATTGAATTCTCCAATCAAAAGACACAGAGTGGCGGGATGGATTAAAAAACAAGACCCCACAATAGGCTGCCTCCAGGAAACACATCTCAGCTCTAAAGACAAACACAGGCTCCGAGTGAAGGGATGGAAGATGATACTCAAAGCTAATGGCAAATAAAAGAAAGCAGCTGTTGCCATACTTCAGACAAAGTAGACTTCAAGATAAAACAGGTAATGAGAGACAAAGAGGGGCAATATATAATGATAAAAGAGTCGCTCCACCAAGAAGGCATGTCACTTATAAATATATATTCACCCAACAGAGGAACACCAAAGTACATACAGCAACTATTAACAAACCTCAAAGGGATATTAACAACAACACAATAATAGTAGGGGACCTTAACACCCCACTTACATCGATGGATAGGTCATCCAGACAGAAAGTCAATAGGAAATAGTGGACTTAAATGAAAAACTAGACCAGATGGACTTAATAGATATATAGAGAGCACTCCATCCAAACACAGCAGAATACACAGTCTTCTCAAGTGCTCATGGAACATTCTCGAGAATAGACCATATGTTGGGAAACAAGGCAAGCCTCCATAAATTTCAGAAGATTGAAATCATAATAAGCCAAATTTTATTCTTTTTGTTGCGATTGTAAATGAGATTGTATTCCTGAGTTCTCTTTCTGTCAGTTCGTTATTAGAGTATAGAAATGCAACTGATTTTTGTAAGCTGATTTTGTACCTTGCAACTTTGCTGTCGTTGTTGATTATTTCTAATAGTTTTCTGATGGATTCTTTAGTAGGGTTTTCTATATATAAAATCATGTCATCTGCAAACAGCGAGAGTTTCACTTCTTCATTGCCTATTTGGATTCCTTTTATTCCTTTTTCTTGCCTAATTGCTCTGGCCAGAACCTCCAGTACTGTGTTGAATAAGAGTGGTGAGAGTGGGCACCCTTGTCTTGTCCCTGTTCTCAGAAGGGTGGCTTTCTCCCCATTGAGTATGATGTTGGCTGTGGGTTTGTCATATATGGCCTTTATTATGTTGAGATACTTTCCTTCTATACCCATTTTGCTGAGACTTTTTATCATAAAGGGATGTTGGATATTGTCAAAAGCCTTCTCTGCATCTATTGAGATGATCATATGGTTTTTATTCCTCGTTTTGTTAATGTGGTGTATCACGTTGATTGATTTGCGGATGTTGAATCATCCCTGTGTCCCTGGTATAAATCTCACTCGATCATGGTGTGTGATCTTTTTTTTTTTTTTTTAAAAGATTTTATTTATTTTTCCCCCAACGCCCCAGTAGATAGTTGTCTGTCATAGCTGCACATCCTTCTAGTTGCTGTATGTGGGACGCGGCCTCAGCATGGCCGGAGAAGCGGCGCGTCGGTGCGATCCCGGGATCGGAACCCGGGCCGCCAGCAGCGGAGCGCATGCACTTAACCGCTAAGCCACGGGGCCGGCCCTGTGTGATCTTTTTAATGTATTGCTGGATTCGGTTTGCCAATGTTTTGTTGAGGATTTTTGCATCTATGTTCCTCAATGATATTGGCCTGTAATTTTCCTTCTTTGTATTGTCCTTGCCTGGCTTTGGTATCAGAGTGATGTTGGCCTCATAGAATGAGTTAGGAAGTGTTCCATCTTCCTCTATTTTGGAATAGTTTGAGAAGGATAGGTTTTAAATCTTATTTGAATGTTTGGTAAAATTCTCCAGAGAAGCCATCTGGTCCTGGACTTTTATTTTTTGGGAGGTTTTTGATTACTGTTTCAATCTCTTTACATGTGATTTGTCTGTTCAGATTCTCTATTTCTTCTTGATTCAGTTTTGGAAGGTTGTATGAGTCTAAGAATTTATCCATTTCTTCTAGATGTCCAATTTGTTGGCATATGGTTTTTCATAGTATTCTCTTATAATCCTTTGTATTTCTGTGGTGTCCATTGTAATTTCTCCTCTTTCATTTCTAATTTTATTTATTTGAGCCTTGTCTCCTTTTTCCTTAGTAAGTCTGGCTAAAGGTTTGTCAATTTTGTTTATCTTCTCAAAGAACAAGCTCTTTGTTTCATTGATCTTTTCTACTGTTTTTTAATGGTGACAAAGGGGCCATACTAATGTAAGGTGCTAATCACAGGGAAAATTTGATGTGAAGTATATGGGAACTCTGTATTATCATCACAATTTTCTGTAAATCTAAAACTATTCTAACATTAAAATTTTATTTAACAATTTTTTAAATATAAAGGCAGGGCTCCCTGATATCAATAAGCCTCGTGAAAATGCATTCATTAATAATCAGAGGAAGCACCCCCCACATGCTTGTACATACACACACACACACACACACACACACTCGGGCACAGGGAGGGAGCCCCGGATCTGACTCTGACATCTCAATGAACAGATTCCAAAAAGCAATTACACTGCCAAGTATTATGCTAAAACAGTTATTGAAATTGCTAGTCAAAAACAGTTAATGGAATAATTAATACAGATTGACCTAAAAGCTGATTTAAAATTAACCTGACGCGTGCATGCTATCTAAATAATGACTCTCTCCTATGAGCTAGCCTCTCATTAAAATCAAATTCCACTGGGAGAAATTACACACTTGCACCGTGATTGGGAAGAACAGGCCGCGTTCACTCAACCACTGATGGAACTGGAGGGTCATCAGACGAGGTAAATGGAAATGAGTGTCCTGTCCTTCCAGGTGCGCTGCGATCTGTCTCAGTAACAAGTCACCTCCCTCCCATTTTTCCCTTTGAAAATGATGGAAACTCATTAAAATTGCGTCAGCTCAGTACCCCAAACCACTAGGTGCCTGAGTGGGCACATCTGAAGCTTCCAAAGGGAAAGATCGGAAGGGAGGGGCCGTGGGCTGGGGTCCCGTGGACGCACTACGGGCAGGGAAGGGAGCTGAGCAGTTCTGAAAATGAGGCCCCTCAAGCACTTGAGGAAACTCGATGGCTTCCACCCCTCGTTTCTCTAAAGGTGAGAAAACCCATGCTTGTTGGAGACCAAACTCCAGGCGAGTGGCAGAGGCAGGAGCTCTTTTCAGCGTAATGCTTTTCCCCACCCAGCACCTTCTCCTTTCCACTGCCGTATCCAGATGGAAAGAACTCATGGTGAGGTTTGTGGGTCTACGGGCCTGGATCACACCTTGCTCCTGAGTTTAGCCCGGGGGTGTCCCAGTCTGAGTGAGCAGTTTTCGCTTGTCCCCATATCCCTAGCTGGCTGCCTGCCACTGGTTAATCTAGGATCCTGTGGTGTGTGCGCCCATGTTGGGGGACGCACCTGAGAAGGCCCGCCCTGCTGGAGGAGGGTCATGGGCACCCCTCCCTCCAAGGGCCCGGGCTCCTGGCAAGAAGGTCTCAGCTGATGTCTGGAACACAAGGGTGTAGGCTCCTTGTTCCTTGTAAACCCCTGGAGTTACCTTGATAACATTTTTTTAATGGATCCCCTGCTTAGCATTTTTATGAGATAAAGAATTTCCCCCATTAAAATTATTCAAGTTTAGTAATAATATATTCTTGGGACAAGCAGGAAAACACAGGATGCTCCAAAATGATCCATTACTTGGAGGATTTTAAAATTCTAATGAGAGAAACCACTCTCTCTCATTGTTCATCCTCTTGGCCATCAGCAGGCTTAGTCTGGGAGAAGGACAAGGCAGGAATTGGGTACATTCCTTATTTATCCCTCTGATTTCTCCAGAGTTTTTCTTTTCTTCAAAGAGAAATCTCTGGGCTCTGCAGGGCTTGTCAGTGGTGATGTCAGGCAACTCTGAGACTGTGCAGAGCAGGAGGATGAGAACAGGGGAGGGAGAAGAGGAAGAGCTGGGACCATCACTTCCCATCACAGGCTGAGGCTGAGTTAATCTCCACCTAGGTCAGGATCCCAGGAATCGAATGTCATCGGCCTTGTCACACCGTGGGGGTTGGGAACAGAGAACAGCCAAGTCGCCACGGCCACTTTCAGAGAAATAAACAAAGTGGGAGGGCACCACTGGGAGCCAGTTTGAAAATGGTCACTAATGTGAAATAATAAGACACACTTTTCAGAAAAGTGAAGACAATTCTTTTGGTTCTCAGACTCGCAAACACCGTGTGTTCTTTAGGAGCAGACTGAAGCCGTTGACCTCTAGGGTGATTGTGAAAGGAATTTGGGCTCCGTCACTGTTTCTGAATAAGTCAGAACAGTCCAGCACTTACTCCTTGGCAATGCGGAAGATGACCAGTGTCCAGGTGCTGTGGGGTTGAGACCTCTATCACTCAGGGCATCCTGCCAGGCAGAGGGGGCTGGCCTGGTGGCCACTAGACCTTTATCAGATGTGGGATTTGCAAATATTTTCTGCCATTTTGGATTGTGGATTATCTTTTTTCCTTCTTAATATTCTCCTTTTATGCACAAAAGTTTTTCATTTTGAAGTCCAATTTGTCTAATTTTTCTTTTGTTACTTGTGCTTTTGGTGTTATATCTAAGAAATCATTGCCAAATTCAAGTCACAAAGATTTACTCCTATGTTTTCTTCTATGAGTTTTATAATTTTGGCTCTTATATGTAGGCCTTGGATCCATTTTGAACTCATTTTGTGGATGGTGTGAGGTGAGGGTCCAGCTTCACGCTTTCGCATGTGGGTGTCCAGTTGTTCCAGCACCTGTACTAACTGTTTGTGGGTTTCTTCGGATTTTTCCTCATGTATGATTCTATCTGCATAAAGAGGCATAAAGAGGCAACTCTACTGCATTTCCAATTGTTGTGATTTTTATTTTTATTTTATTTCAAACTGTCTGTGCCTTTATATTTAAAGTGCAATTTCTGTAGATAGTATACATTTGGGTCTTATTTTTATATCCCTCCCGAGAATCTCGGCCTTTAACTGAACTCTTCGGTCCACTAATGTGTAAAATGATGAGCAAACAAGATGGTGGGATAGGAGTTTCAAGCACAGGTTGTTCAGCAACAGCCTTGAACAAAAAGAACAAAGTTGGAGGCATCACACTTCCTGACTTCAAAATATACTACAAAGCTATGGGGGCCAGCCTGGTAGCATAGTGGTTAAGTTCGCCTGCTCCACTTCAGAGGCCCAGGGTTCACAGGTTCAGATTCTGAGCGCGGACCTACACACTGCTCATCAAGCCATGCTGTGGTGGTGCCCCACATACCAAAAATAGAGGAATATGGGAACAGATGTTAGCTCAGGGCTAATCTTCCTCACCAAAATATATATATGTATACTACAAAGCCATAGTAATCAAAACAGCATGGCACCGGCATTAAAACAGACACACAGACCGATGGAACAGAAGAGAGAGCCCAGAAATAACTCCATGCATTTATGGTAAATTGATCTTTGACAAAGTTGTCAAGAATACACAATGGGGAAAGGATAGTCTCTTCAACAAATAGTGTTGGGAAAACTGGTTTTCCACACATGGAAGAACTGAACCCTTACCTCACTCCGTATGTAAAAATTAACTCAAAATGGATTAAAGACTTAAATTTAAGACCTGACACCATAAAACTATTAGAAGAAAATATAGGAGAAAAACTTGAGATTGGTCTGGGCAATGCTTTTTTTGGACATGACCCCAAAAGCAGAGGCAACAAAAGTAAAGGTAGACTAATGGGATTCATTCAAACTAAAAAGCTTCTGCACAGCAAAGGAAATCATCAACAGAGTGAAAAGGCAACTTACAGAATGGGAGAAAATATTTGCAAACTGTAATCTGATGAGGGGTTAATATCTAAAATATATAAAGAACTCATACAACTCAATAGCAAGAAACAAGTAACTCATCTGAAAAATGAGCAAAGGATATGAATAAACATTTCTCAAAAGAAGACATATGAATGGCCAACAGATACATGAAAAGGTGCTCAACATCACTAGTCATCAGGGAAATGCAAATCCAAACCACAATCAGATATCACCTCACACCTGTTAGAATGGCCATCATCAAAAAAACAAAAAATAACATGTCTTGTTGAGGATGTGGAGAAAAGGGAACCCTTGTGCACCATTGGTGGAAATGTAAATTGGTGTGGCCACTGCGGAAACCAGTATGCAGCTTCCTCAAAAAATTAGCAATAGTATCAATAGAACACCTTGGTATGATTGATAGAACCAATCATTGTACATAAAACAGATCTGCACATATATGATAAAAGAACGTAAGGGAAAAAATTAACAGTAGAACTACCACGTGATCCAACAGTCCCACTCCTGGGATATATCCAAAGGAAATGCAATCAGTATTTCAAAGAGATATCTGTACCCCCATGTTCACTGCAGCATTAATCACAGTAGTCGAGATATGGAAACAACCCAAGTGTCCGTTGACAGATGAATCGATAAAGAAGATGTGGTACATATACACAACAGAATATTATTCAATCATGAGAAAGAAGGAAATCCTGCCATTTGTGACAAGACGGACGAGCCTGGAGGACATTAAGCTAAACGAAACAAGCCAGACAGAGAAAGACAAATATGGTATAATCTCACTTATACGTGGAATCTAAAAAAACAAAAAAACACATGGAACTCATAGAAGCAGAGATTAGAACGGTTACCAGGGCTGGGGTTGAGGGGGGGGGATGGTGGTCAGGGGTACAAAGCTGCAGTGATGCGGGTTGAATAAGTCCAGAGATCTAACGTACAGCATGATGACCACAGTTAATACTACTGTGCTGAATACTTGAGATCCGCTAAAAGAGTAGCTGGGTGCTCTCATCACAAAAAAATGGTAACTGTGTGAGGAGATGAGGTGTCCATTAACTTGACTGAAGTAGTTATTTCACTACGTATATGTACATCAAATCAGCATTGGATACTTTAAAATATATAATTTTTATTAAAAATATATAAAATTAAAAATAAATAGCTATTGACATAGTTTGGGTCTGTAACTTTATTTCTTTTTTCTATTCGTTTCCTCCAGTTTTTTCCCCTTTATTTGTCTTTTTAAAACTTTCCTACTGGTTTTTTGAAAGGAAGTAATGGAGGCATGATTCACATGCCATAAGAGTCAAGTTTTTTTATTTTACAGTACTATTTGTTATGAACACATACATTCATAAACCACCACAGAAATCAAGACAGAAAACAGCTCTGCTTCTCCCAAAATTCCCTGTCTGCCCCTTGTGGCAGCCCCTCCTCCCCACTAGCCAACACTGATATGCTCCCTATCAGTAGTTCTGCTTCTTCCTGAATCTCACAGGGATGGGATCACACACTATGTAACAACTTTTTGAGCTTTACCTTCTTTACTTAGCAGATTGTATTTGATATTCATCCATTTCGTCTCACATATAAAATGCTTATTCCTTTTCATTACTGAATAATATTCCATTGGATGGATGTGCCACTTATTTACTAGCTGAAGAACATTTATATCTACAGTTTGTCTGTTTGGGTTGTTTCCAGTTTTTGGAAATTGTGAATAAGTCTGCTATAAACATCAACATACAGATTTTTGTGTGAACGTAACATTTTGATTCTCTTTGACATATATCCAAGAATAAGATTACTGGATCAGAAAGATTACATGGTCAACATTTCTTTAACTTTACAAGCAACTCTCAAAATGTTTTCCAATATGGCTGAAACATTCTACTTTCCCAGCAGGAGTGTATGAGCATTCTGGTTGCTCTGCATCCTTGCCAGTACTTGATATTGTTGCTAATTTTTTAAGCCATTCTGAAAGGTGCACACATGTATCTCATTGTGGTTTTAATTTGAATTTCTCTGATGACTGATGATGTTGAGCATTTTTTCCTGTACTTTCATTCCATTCGTGTATCATTTTTGCGGAAGTGCCTCTTCAAATCTTTTGCCAATTTGTTACAAGGTTGTTTGTTTTGTTATTCAGATTGAAGAGTTCTTCATATACAGCGAATAAAAAGCCTTCACAGATGTGTGTTGCAGAAATGGTTTCTCCCAGTTTTTGACTTGTTTTCCTTCTCTCAACAGTGTCTTTTGAAGAGAAGAAGTTCTTAGTTTTGATAAAGTTTAACTAAACAAAATTTGTTATGGGTGTGCTTTTGGTTTCATACCTGAGAAGTCTTTGCCTAATCCAAGGTCATGAATATTTTCTCCTAGAAGATTTATAGTTTTAGATTTTACACTTACTGCTATGATTCACTTTGAGTTAATTTTTGTATGTGGTGTGAGACATGGGTCCAAGGATTTTGGGGTTTTGTTTTGTTTTGAGTTATATATTATGGTGGATATTTTTGCATATGAATATTCCATTTTTCCAGTGCCTCTTTTTGAAAATACCATTCTTTCTCCATTAAGTTATTTTAGCAACTTTGTCAAATATCAATTGCTCATACATGTGTGGTTCTGTTTCTGGATTCTCTCTTCTGTTCCACTGATCTGTGTGTTTATTCGTTCACCAGCACACTATTGATTATCGTAATGTTATAATATGCCTGGAAAGCAGGTAGTTTAAGGCCTCCAACTTTGTTCTTCTTTTCAAAATTGTTTTCGCTATTCTAATTACTTTGCCTACTCAAATAAATTGTAGAATCAACTTCATAGTTTCTACCAAAAATATGCTGGAATTGTAATTGGTATAGATCAACTTAAGGAAAATTAATATTTAAAATACTGAGTCTTCCAATCCACAAACACTGTATATTTCTGCTGGGGTCTGAATGCTTATGTCCTCCCATAATTCACATGTTGAAATCCTAACCCCCAAGGTTGAGAGTGTTAGAAGGTGGGGCCTCTGGGAGGTGCTTGTGTCATGTGGGTCGAGCCCTCATGAACAAGATTAGTGCCTTTATAACAAAAGAGGCTCCAGAGAGAGCCCTTGTCCCCTCCACCGTGTGAGGACACAGCAAGAAGGCACCAGCTATGAACCAGGAAGCGGGCTGTCACCAGAATGTGACCGTGCTGGCGCCTTGATCTTGGACTCTCAGCCTCCAGAACTGTGGGAAATAAATGTTTGTTGTTTATAAGCTATCCAGTCTGTGGGTTTTTTTATAGCAGCCCGAATAGACTAAGACCATTTCCCTGCTTATTGAAGTTTTCTTTTACTTCTTCCATCAGTGTTTTGTAGTTTTCAGCATAGAGATTCTACAGGCATATTATAGGGTTTATTCCTAAATATGTTATGATTTTTGTTGCTATTGTAAGTTGCACTTTAAAAATGTCAGTTTCTGGGGGCCGGCCTGGTGGCGCAGTTGTTAAGTTCGCATACTTCGCTTCCACGGCCCTGGGTTCTCGGGTTCAGATCCTGGGCATGGATCTACACACTGCTCATCAAGCCATGCTGTGGCAGCATCCCATACAAAGTAGAAGAAGATTGGCACAGTTGTGAGCTCAGGGACCATCTTCCTCAAGCAAAAGAAAAAACATGTCAATTTCCAATCATTTATTGCCACTGTATAGAAATACAAATGATTTTCGTATGTTGACTTTGTATCCTATGACCTTGTTACACTCATTTATGAATTCCAGTAGCCTTTTTTTTTTGTTATATTCTTAAGGATTTTTTATGTAGACAGTCATGTCATCTGTGAAAAAAGACAGTTTTACTCCTTCCTTTCCAATCTGTATGCCTTTTATTTGATTTTCTTGCTATTTCACACCAACTAAGAATCCAGTGTGGTGTTGACTGGGGACAATGAGAGCGGATGTCTCTGCCTTGATCCTGACTTACAGGGGAAGCCTTTAGTCTCACTGTCTGTGATGACTGCAGGTTCTCAGGGACGCCTTGTATCAAGTTAGAGAAGTTCCCTCTACTTCTACTGTCCTGGACTTTTATAAATGGATGTAGAATTTCTTCAAATGCATTTTCTGCATGTCACATGATTTTCTTCTTTACTCTGGTGATGTGGTGGATTACATTGTTTTATTTTTTGTCCTATTGGCTATTTTTTTTTTCTGTCATGTCTCCAGGGTTCACAATCTCCATCTCTAACTTTTCCTGTTCCACTTACAATGAACATTTTAGTACTTCAGGTAAAATATGGAAATAGTGCAGCCATATTGGGCCACCCCGCCCATCCTTTATGCTGTAGTAACTGTATGTACTGCATCTACATATCTTATGAACCTCAGAAGAAAATATTATCATTTTTAAAGACTTTATTTTTTTAGAGCAGTTTTTGTTTCCCAACAAAATTGAGTGTTTGGTACATATATGCCCTGCTCCCATATGAACAGCCCCCCCACTATCAACTTTGCCCATCGGATGGTGTATTTGTTACAGATGACGAACCTGCACTGACTTGTCATCATCACCCAAAGTCCACAGTTTACACTAGGTTCATTCTCGCTGTTGTGCATTCTGTGGGTTTGGACAGATGTCTGATGACATGTATCCACCATTACTGTGTCATACAGAATAGTTTCACTGCCCTAAAATCCCTCTATGCTCACCTATTCATCCTTCTACCCTCCCCATAATATTACAGTTTTTACTGTAAGTTGTGTGTATTATACAAAAGTTAGAAGGAGAAAGCAGAAAAAATGAGTAGCCTTTGACATTTACTTAGATATTTACCATTTCTGAAGCTACTTATTCCATTCTGAGGATCTGAGATTCCTTTTCTGGTATAATTTCCCTTCTAAAGAATTTCCTTTAGCATCTTCTATTGTAGAGATTTGCTGGTAATAATTTCTCTTAGTTTCTCTAAATCTGAAAATGCTGTCTTTCAACAGTGATTTTCGAAGGATATTTTTGCTGGATATACGATTCTGCATTGACAGGTCTTTTTTTCTCTCTCTCTCAACACTTTAAATCTCTTTTCTCATTCTCTTCTGGTCCCCATAGTTTCTGATGAGAAGTCAGCTATTAATCAAATCATTATTCCCCTCTGTGTGAAGTGTCATTTTTCTCTGTTGCTTCCAACATTTGCTTTTCAGCCTTGGTATCCAGCTGCTTGATCTGATGTGTCTCTATGTGGGACTGTCTTCATTCTGCTTGGTGTTAGTTGAGCATCATATTTGCAAATGTCTATCTTCCATCACTTGGATAATTCCAGCCACTATTTCTTCAAGTATTTTTGTCTGCACATTCTCTCTCTCCATTCCTTCTTTGAAGCCGACCACATGTATATTAAAGTTTGATCTTACCTAAGAGTGACTGAGGCTCTGTTATTTTTCCACCCTTTTTTCTTTCTATTTTCCATGTTAATTTCTATTGCTCTACTTAAATTCCATGTAAAGAATTTGTTATTTCTAATATTGTATTTTTCAATTCTAAAATTTTCTTTTTTAAATTTTTCTGCTGAGATTTCCTATTCCTTCATTTGCTACAAGCATGTTTGTTTACCTTCACGGAGGATAGTTATGACAATCACTTTAAAATCTTTGTTTAATACTTATGCTTTCAGCCAAGATGAAATAACAGGGAACTAATTTACCCTTCTTCCCACAACAACTGAAAATTTTGGGGAACATGTATGAAACAGTAGTTTTCACACAGTGGGTCTCAGGCAGCAGAGTTCAGTGACCCCTGAGAGACTTGGAACTGACAAGGTGGGCCCTGTGATGGCCCTGCTGCCTGGAGAGAGAATTCCAGGCTCCAGCACAGGGAAGGAGAACCCAGGTGGACCCCTGAGCTCTCCCTGAGTTGAAGAGATGGCACTGGATGTCCTGGGAGGCTGAGGTGACTAGAGCACATACGGAAGACCACCCAAGAAGTGAGAACTGCAGCAAGAGAGAACTTCACAGATTCTCCGTGGGCCCACTGCATCTTCCACTGAGTAATGACCAGTGCACCCATGTGAGGAAACTACCCAACACTACAGAATCAAACACCAAAAAATTAGAGGAAATAATTCTTGGAGCTCACACAGACAGGAATGGTTTGGGTTCAACCAGTCCACACATGGCTTAGGAAAGCCCCATAACTCGCAGGAGATTGTGTCCAGTATTCAGAGTGGCCTCAGTGGTGGAACACAGTCAGCCCTGGACTAAAGGTGACTCAGATCCCACCTGACAAAGCTTAGAATCAGCCTGAATGTTTCCAGTTGTTTCAAAGTAACACAACTCTGTCCCAGGAAACAGCTCAAAAATATTTTTAGGAGTACAATCTATCCAGGTTCCAACAAGGAAAAATACACAATGTCTACCAGCCAACCAAAAATTACCTGGTATGCAAAAAAGCAGAAAAACACATCATGTAATGAGGAGACAAATCACTCAATTGATACTGACCACAAATAGCACAGATGACGTAATTCATAGACAAAGATGGGATGTTATTACTGTCATCATATTCCACATGTTCAAGAAGTTAGAGACAAGACTGACAATGTAGGGGGTCGGGGGTGGGTGAAATAGGTGAGAGGATAAGAGGTACAAACTTCCAGTCATAAAATGAATAAGTCATGGGGATGGGATTACATCATGGGGAACAAAGTCAACAATATTGTCATAACTTTGTATGGTGACAGATGGAACTAGATTTATCATGGTGATCACTTTATAATGTATATAAATGTCAAATCACTATGCGGTGCACCTGAAACTATCATAATATTGTATGTCAATACTTCAGTAAAAAAAAGAAAAGGCTGATGATGTTAAGTAGAAATATGGAAGATAGGAAAAAGACCCAAAAACTTTTAGAGATGAAATGTCTGTAATTAAACATCTGTGATGAAAACTTACTAGATGAGATTAAGAGCAAATCCGTCAAAAGATTAATGAACTTGAAGACATACCATAGAAACTATTCAAAATAAAATACAGAGAGAAAATAGACCAAAGAAAATGAACAGAAAGTTAACTGCAGGACAACTTCAAATGGCCTAAAATATATGTAATCAGAGCCCCAGAAAGAGAAAGAGAAGAAAACAGAAAAAACAATTTGAGGAAAGTATGACTGAAAAATTTCCATATTTTATTAAAAAAAAAAAAAACTATAAACCCACATATCCAAGATACTTAATGAACCCCAAGTCTAAGAAGTATGAAGAAGGCACATCATAATTAAATTGCTTAAATAGGGTGATAACAAGATAATCATGAAATCAGACAGGAGATAAAAAGACCTGCTGAGTGCAGAGGAACAAAGGTTAGAATGAAGGCAGATCTCTTACTGGAACTGAGGCCAGAGCAGAGTGAAGCAAGGTCTTCAGAGTATTGAGAAAAAAAGCTGCTAATTTATGATTCTATGCCTGGCAGCAAAGGGTACAAATAAGATAAAATATCAACTTTCTGAGACACACAAGAGCTGAGATAATTCACGGTCACCAGCGGATCAGCGCTGAGAGATGCTGAAGGAAAATGACACAATATGGAAACCTTATGTGAAGAAAGGGATAGAGAACACTTTCTGTGGGGTATGTAACATGTCGAATAAAACGTGTGACAACATGGACACGGAGGCTGCAGTGGGGGTGGGAGAGTACTGTTGTGAGGTTGTTCAGGCGTCATGAAGTGGTCTGATATTATTTGAAGATAAACTGTGAAAAGTTAAAGATGTTTACTGTAAACCCTAAGGCATGCACACACACGCAGGCACACAGCAAAGACTTATCCAGAATAAGCCAAAAAAGATGATTAAATGGAATCATAAAAAATACTTAAATTATCCAAAAAAAAGCAGTCTAAGAGGAAAAAGCAAACAAAAAGCAGATTGGTTAAATAAGAAACAAATCGCAGGATAGATTCAAATCTAACTATTATCAGCAGTAACATTAGATGACAGTGGTCTAAAAACCCCATTTAAAAGGCATAATTTGTCAGATTGAATAGGAAAGCAAACTCAACTACATGCTGCCTACCCCAAACCCACTTTAAATATAAAAACACAAATAAATTAAAAATAAAGAGATTGGAAAAACATGCCATGCTAACACTAGTTGAAAGAAAGCTGGAGAAGCTATACTAATACTAGATAAAGCAGATTTCAGGCACAGTGAATATGACCGGGAATAAAGGAGGTCGTTGTGAAATACAAAAGGGTCCATTATCAAGAAGACATAATACAGACTGTTCATGCACCTAATAACCGAGCTTTATGGCACATGAAAAATCCTTATCTGCCAGTTCCAACACCTGGGTCATCTTGGGATCTATCTCAGTTGATCCTCTTTTCTCTTAATAATGTGTCCCATTTACTTGATTTTTGGATGTTGGGTGATTTTGCACTGTGTCCTGGACATTATGAATGTGGTGTGGTGAAATTCTGGATTCTGTTATTTTCCACCAATGACTGTGTCTCTTGGTTCAGCAGGTAGTGATCTCAGCTGGTCTTGAACCGCAAACTGGCTCCTGGCTGCAGCTCCAGCCTCAGTTCAGATCTTCTGTTGTTAGCGAGTGGCTTGCGCATGCGTGGTTCAGTCCGTCAGAAAGGTGAGGGCAGAGTCTGAAGTTTCCCCTGCACATTTCTTCCCCTCCTGCAATCCCCCTCCCTCTTCAGTGACCATGTCGGGGACTAGGTGCCTGGAGAAACTCAAAGGTGGGTTTGGAAGCAATTAACTGTTATTCCAAGCTGTTTCTTTTCCTTTTGTAGCTTAAGGAGATGTAACCACCAGCCATCCTGAAACTGACCAAATGAGGCACTCAAGGGAGATGTAAGCACCAGCCATCCTGAAACTGACCAAATGAGGCACTCAAGGGAGATGTAACCACCAGCCATCCTGAAACTGACCAAGCCTCACCACAAAAGCTGTGCCCATGACCTTTGCTTTATTTTTAATACAAAGATCTCTCCAGGAGGAGCTTAGGCCTCATTATGTGGAAGCATGTTCTCCAACTGAGCCTGTGTAAGTGAATACCCCCACCTCTCCCTTTTGAATATTATTCCCCAACTGAAATAAAAGTTCCTGCTTCCCTTAGTTCTGGGACGCCATGACTTTGGAAATGATTCCTCACGGCCTCCTATTTGCTGCAAATACAGTTTACTTTGTGAGACAACTTCCACTGGTATAGTCTTATTTAACTCACCAGGAGGCGAGCCCACTTGGTTCGGTAACAAGCCCACTTGGTTTGGTAACAACCACAGCCCCCCAGTTTCATTTTTCTTGTTCTTGGGCTGTGAAGACTGTGGTTTTCCCAGAGCCACTGCCTCCCATGCCCTGCTCTGACTGCACATGGCCCCAGACTGGAAGCCACAGGAATTCACTTCAAACTACTCCCCCGGAATCTGTCTGCTGCTGTTCACTCCCCAGTGCCGTCAAGCGGCTCCTGGTTGCGTTATGTACAGATTTTCTAGTTGTTCTCTGTGGGGGAGGCAGTGTGGCGTGATTTCACAAAATCATTACAGGAAGCAGAACCAGTAATTACCCGTCCACTTTTAGAACTGCCTTGTGCACGAACCTCACATCCTTTGAGTCACATTTGGAAAAAGTGTACTTTTCATCTGTTTCAAAGGTCGAGATAGCTTCACTGCAGGGGACTTGAATAGATTACCATCTTCCAGAGGACATGAGTGCAGCGTAGTGAACGGAACCCCAGAATAGCCACGGGTGCACTAGACGAGGGTTGGGGCCGGCTACCACAGGAGGGAGGAGGAGAGGACAGCTGGAGCCTATTCTGTTTTCAGAGTCCCTGTCTCAGCACAGCTGTCTGCTCCTGCTCAGAAGCCACCTCCCCTCTTTCTTTCTATGTCCTTAGGGAAAAATAAAGCCAACCTCCTTTTCTCCCCCCTCATCCCCACCAACCCGCCAGTCGTTCAGTGTCAGCCTGACACCATGCCCACCAGTCATTCAGTGTCAGCCTGACACATGCCCACTGGTCAGAGTGGGCCCAGGATCCAAGGACACACCACTGAGCAGTCTGGTCTCTGCCTCACAGCTCAGCAGAGATAGTCATGCTAACAGACGCCAGGTGAGAGGGAGATGGGTGAGGGTCAGGACAGAGGAGGTTACACCTGAGGGAAGTTGGGGGGCCCCCTTGTGCCACAGAAGGAGGGTGGTCCTCACTCTGCAGGCAGCAGGAGCTGGGGCACCGAGGAGTGTTGTGCTAGGAGCGTTGTGATCCGACTGCTTTTCACTCAGCATTAACAAGCTCCCATCCAGCCTCCGCCCCTGGCACGCCCAGTGCGTCTCCAGAGAGGGGCAGACGCGAGCCAGAAGGATCCCGGCGGCAGTATTTCCCCACCAAGTGCAGGGGGGAGGGCTGTGGTCCCGGGTTTGGAGCTGAGAGGAGGTGGAGAGCTCCAGCACGGGAGGGCGGGGTGAGCAGGGAACTGACGGGGAGCCCAGCCAGGGGCATTGCCAGGACAGGAAAGCGGGTGCAGGTCGGTCCTGGGGGCTCAGTGTTCAGGTGATGGTCTAGGGGCTGGAGCTCTCCCCTGCACACTCATTTCCTGTGGATGGGGCGGCAGGGCCCCAGAACCCGGACACACTGTTGTGAAGACAGTAAATCTTGTAACAGCAGCCACCGTGCATCGAGCACACGCTCCTGCCGTGCTTCACCTGCACCACCTCCCCTTCTGACCACCTCCCGGAAGTGACCTGTAGACCCCATGGGGGTGTCGGATGGTCCTGGTGAGCTGACAGGGTGACGCGGTGGGAGGAAATGAGGGGGATGCTGCTGGCTCTGCTGGCCACGCCACAGCCGGGACTCAGGGCCAGGACACGAGCTTCGTGGGGGTGCTTGCCCCCCATACAGACGCGACGCTGTGACTGGAGCCGCTCAAGAACTTGGTCCGGCCGTGTGGCTCCTGAGTGGGGAGCAGCCAGGCTGGCCACACGCGGGCGCTCCTGGAACATGCGTGCGGAGCCTCTGCTCCAACTGTCTGCATCCTGGTCCCCTCAGGAGCAGCTATGGGACCCAAGCGCTCTCTTCTTGACGGTTGACTGCACTTGTCTGAAGCTGGCGGACACAGTCAAGGCGGTGGGAAACGCTGGGCATCGTGAGGGGGACTGGGCCCACCCTCAGAATGAGCACGTGTGTGTGTTGTGTGCCACTGCTGGCTTAGGCATGCTTATAAGTGACATACATGTGCGCACATGCACACACACACGCACGCACGCACACTCACAGCTCCCTTTCACCGAAAGTGTTCCCGAGGGAACGCCAGCCCAGCCCTGGCCTGTGTCCAGGTCTCCGTCACACTCCTGCAGCTGGAAGGTGTGAGCTGAAACAAGGAGAGAGAGGAGGACACCAGGAGAGGAGAAACTGCCTGTTCCAGGAGGTGTCAAGGAGAACAGCGCCCCATCTCTGAGGCAGAAGCTGGGGCCTTCTCGGGTCTCCTGAGGGCTTGGCCAAGTCACTTTCTACAGAGGACTTGGGGTTCCCACAGCCTGTCCAGGGCCTCTTCCCTGGCTCTACTGAGAAAATACAGACCACTCTGGACAGCACCCACGAGGGCCACGGTGAGACCTGTCTGCGGGGCAGCGGCCTGGAGCAGGCCCTGTTCAGAAGGGCCGGGAGATGTCACCAGGCTGTTAGGGGGGTGGTCTGGGAGGCTCAGAGCAGGATGTCAGAGGCGGTCCATGCCTTGCTGACCGTGTGACTCACGGGGTGCTGGAAAAAAACGGAACTAACCAGAATACTGAAGCAGCTCTCTCCTGGCCTGAACAGACTCCTCTGTGCTTCTCCCGCCCAGACGAAGAGGACAGGAGTGTCCCCATAGCTTCATTCACCTGCCCACACCTGCTGGCCAGGACTCAGGGAAGAAGCCAGGCCTGCTGGTGCCCTGGGCACTGGGTTCCGTACAGGACACTGACTCACACCTGACAGACAGACGCAGCCCCACCCCCTGCCCCTCTGCCCCCTCACCCCTGACCCCTCTGCACCCCTGACCCCTGACCCCCGACCCCTGCTCCCCTTGGGCCGGGCTCCAGCAGCACCACAGCAGCTGATGCCTGGCTAGAGTTTCAAGCTGTGGCTTTGACTCATCGCATCTCTGCTCCTTGACTCATCGCCCTGTGACCCGCTCGGAAACCACCCTCTGGTCCTGGGTTGGCTCTCATCCCCGCCTTCTCCCTGGAGTCTCACCCTAAGAGCCCAGATGTCTCTGCCCGTCTTTCCTTTAAACATTTTCTGAGCAGAGCAGAGCTGATCTTAAAAACATAAATCATGTCTGTTTTGGCCAAATGCAGTGATTTCTCCCAGATTGAGAAATAAATCTGTTTATTAAAAATAATTCTGTTGCAACGAAGCAGGACTGGGGCAGATCTGAGCCGTGATCAGCGTGAGCCGCAGAGAGCAGAACGTACAGCCTTCGCCCCTAAATGTCAGGCCCAGATTATGGGGCTGAGAAAAAACAAAAGATAAGAATGGACGAGGAGAATGGGATTTGGACAAGGATGTTCCTGCAGATGCCTGTGGAGACAGGAGGGAGGAGGGAGGACCAGGGCCTGGGACAGATGCCCTTCCAGGTCCCGTTGGAGAACCGCCAATCCTGCAAGGCCGGCCTGCGTCAGGGCCACACCGGACACCAGGGGCCCCAGGGATGCTCTCGCTGCGGTGACTTGACAGCAGGAACATCAGAGGGAGGTACAAACTTCATGAGCACTGTCCAGGGATCCTCACTCCAGGCCAGACCCCAGGCTCTGCCTGTAGGTACCACCCGGGGCCACGTCCACAGGGGCTGCCACAGTCCTGTCACCAGAACGACAGTGCGGAGGGTGATGATAGCATCTGTCGTTCATTAAACATGACGCCGCCTTTCTGCAAAGCCGTCAGCCCTCCTGGGGCCCAGCTAAGAAATGGCCTATAAAACCCTGACTCATGACCTCAAAGCACATTTGCCAACCTAAAGAGCCTTCTCGGCAACTGTGTCCAGGGTTTATCCGTGTGCAGTAATTTCACACCCCTGACCTTTAACACGTCCACGGTCTGACACCTCCCCCCAGAAGCTCTCCCCATCAGCAGCACTGAAGCGTCCAGAACATGCTCGACAGTCGTGGGAGCCCAGGGCCCTGTCCCTCTGGGTGACAAGTGGCAGCCCTCTGCCCTTTGCCAGTGGACATGTCGGCACACACGGGCCACTGCCTTCGTGGTGGTCTCCAAGCTGCCAGGGAGGAGGAGCTCAGCCCTGTCCCCTTTCTGTTTGTTTCCATGGTAACCTTGAGACTCGGGGGCAGGCCTCCTCCCTGGCCAGAGTTGGCAGGCCCTCCTCTGCCCACGTCACCCTGGGCAGAGCGTGGGGTGTGCAGAGGACAGACAGTTGCAGGTGGGGACCCTGTGCAGGGCTCACCTGGAGCTCACCTGGGGCTTCACCTGAAGGTCAAGGGGCCACAGGGATGGTGATGACTGAGCTTCAACTCCACCCCAGATGGTCTCATTCCCAGGCCAGTTGTCTTCCCAGAGAACCCAAGGCTTCCTGAGTAACTGTCAGACCAGGAAGGGTGGTCCTACACCTCAGGCACCACTGTGAAGCAGAAGGTGGTGGAGCCTGGTGGCCTGGTGCCTCATAAAGACCCACGGAAGTGCTTTCTTCCCTCTCCCTCCTCCCACGTCCCTCCTCCCTCCTTTCCTGCCTCCCAGAGGCACTAGGCCTAGACTGGGAACAAGCCCCCACCTCACTGAGCCCCCAGTTTGGATGAGGGACGCCCTCGGAGACGTCCCTTGAGTGAAGCTCTGTGACCCGGCTGCCATTGGAACGCCCACCCGTTCTGGGGGTTGGCTCTACCTCCGCCCTGGGGCCTGGAGGACTTTTCCAGAGCTTGACTAGAAGCTCCCAGGCCCCTGAGCACACTTTGCTCTCCAGCTCGCAAGGATCTCCCCCAGATTCCCGGGCCCTGTCCCAGCCAGGCCCCCCGCACCTGCCAGGCCTGGGAGCCAGGCCATCGGCTCCTCTCGGGTGACAGTCAGCAATCCTGGGACGCTCCGGGTTCCAACGCAGAGAAACAGGTGCGTGCGTTTGGGGAGAAGAGACTCCGGTTCCTGCCAGGTGAAGTGACCGACGACGGAGGGAGGCTCCTCCCGGTCACAGAATCGGCCATCACAGGTCCCTCCACTCTTTACATTGCTGGAGGCCACCTGGGAAGTGACGGGTCACCAGGGACTGGTAACATGATGGACAGCAAGTAATTAGGGGTGGATTCTCCCTGTTTGCAGCATCTGGGGCCGCTGTGTGCACAGCAGATCAGGTGAGGAGGGAAAGGGGTGCTCAGGGCTGTGGGGAATGGGTGGGCATGGAGATTGGACCTCTGCCCACCCTGCCCCATGGGCCCCCACCCGCCCGAGCCCAGCAGTCTCTCTGCACCTTCACTCCCTCCCAGCCAGGGCCCCTGGATGAAGGAGAGGAGATGGCTCTGCAGCCATAAGTCCCGCACCCCCAAATCCAGACCAAATCTCTTCTCAAGAGTCGCACAGATAGAAACACAGAATATTAGAACTGGGAAATACCTCAGAATAGTGGTTCTTAGCTTGTTTGGGAACACATAGGCTAGGGGTCAGGGTATAATTGGCTTCATAAGCTGTTGAGTTGCTCTTTTAGCCATCCCTCCATCCCCAGGTCGACTTTGCCATTTTTTTTCACTATTGCAAGGAAGTCCTCAGTTGATAACAGTGCATATCAGTCTCCCCTCTATTTTCAGTTATTTTATTAGGATATAGTTCTGGGAATGAGAAATCCACGGACATTCTCTTCAGAGAAACGCAGTCATGTACCAAGACTTCTGCACGCAATAGCAAGAGAGCACAGTCTCTGACTTCCGTCTCTGGATCCCAGACTAAGCATAGGTGGTTTAGAAGAGGTGGGGATTAAAGTAGATCACCTCCTCTGTGTCAAGTACTGGAGTTTAGGCACGTTCTATCCATTACCTTACTTACTTCTTATCTCAATGCCTGGCTAATTTTCGTCAAAACTCTATCAGGTAGATAATCTTATCTCCATTGCACAGATGAAGAAACAGACTGAGGTTCAGTGATTCACACAGTGGGACTCACACTTAGGCTTGCTTTACTCCAAAGCCCATCTTCTTTTCATTATACCCTTCTGACCTTTACATCAGAATTATCAAGCACCTACTGTGTGCCAAGGCATTTTCTCCCTTACAACAGTTTTTCAATTAGGGATTATTACAGATAAGGATCTTAGTCTAGAGAAGTGAAGACATGATCAAGGAAACACAGCTGAGTTGTGGGAACCTGATCTAGAACTCGTACTTCTACCTCCTGGTCCACAGTTTTGGCAGAGTAGGGATACAAATCCGGATTTGTCAGATTCCGAGACATGTTCTCACCCACTGTGATGGTTAAGACTAGGAAATTCTTTTACTTGCATTTGTTTTGTTTATACATTTAGGAATCCCCTTTTTATTTCTAGACTTCTGTCCTAGTCTAGTTGGGTATCTGGTTTTCTTTGACTGGCATTGTTTCAGTCTTTATTTTCGTTTCTGCTGCAGTTAGGAATCTAAGTAAACAAGAAAGCATGACTCTTCAATATGGTCTGAATGTGCAGTTGGTGGGGTGAAGATGAACTTTCCTTGTAAAGCTTGTCCATCATAGCTTGCTATAATGAATTCTGCAAGGATTTTTCAGCAGTTAAGTCTTTATTAAGATAAAGATGCTGATAATTCATAACATATACTGAATCTGTGACTACATTCATTTTCTCAGATAGTAAATGGATTGAAAATATTTGCTGGGTTTATGGAAGAACATGTAAGCTTTCGAAAAATGATCCTGATCGCTATAAACTGTATATGGTTAGGAGGCAAAGGAGAATATTCTGAAAACTATTCTCAGCTCATTTGGAACTTCTATTTACTTTACGGAATTACTACTTTCTACAAAGTATTTACTGTCTTTTACACAGAATACTATGTTTCTCACCATATTTTTTGAGATGTTTCAATCATATAGAAAATTAATAGACAAATGAGTAAGCCAACTTTCCAGAGTTGTTTCATCTTAATATTTTGCCATATTTACTTTATACCTTGTTTGCAAGTAACATTACTAGTATGCTGAATTTATTCTTTTTCTTTCCTAGACGTGTTGTTATACTTTTGTTACATATGTATGTATCTGTAAACAATATAGAGCATTACTCTACCTGTTTTTAAACTTTGTACAATGATATGATACTGTACCTATATTTGTTCAGATGTTTTTTTAGTTGCTTAACATTATTTTTAAGAAGTAGCCTTATTGATTGTTAATCTATTTTAATTGCTGTATAGTATTCCATTGTATGAATGTACCAGAATTTTTTTATCCAGTTTCCTTCTGACAGACATTTAAGTTGTTTACATTCTTTTGCAATTCTAAACAATGCTGCTATGAACTTTCTTATGCATGTTTCCTTATATTCCTGTGGGAAAGGTTTTGGATATATACATAGGACTGGACTTCCTGGTGTTGGGTATCTTCAACTTTGCTAGAAATTGTTAATTTCTGTCCAAAGTGGTTGTAGTGATTTACACTCTCTAGCAGTATCCTCCATTAAGTTGTCTTCAAAGGTATTAGTGTACTCTAGTTTTACAGAAATGATGGTGCTTGCATCCTTAAGGCACAAATTGCTTTGTTCATTTCTTTATGCCTATATGCTTTTAAGTCCAACATAATTTTAGGGAGAAAGATAAAGGAATAAGGTCTAGATTGAACGAAATACTAATTCTCCCTTCTGCTATGGCTATGTTCCCTCAAGTACAACTTTACTGCTTGTTGTGTTTGTACTTGTGATGCAGACAGACCCTAATGAAGTAAATTGTTTACTGATTTTTTTTTTATTGTTTTTGTGTCAATAGATTGTCTGAGGATTAAAAAGTAAGCCCCATTGTTTGTTGGAGAGCCCTACAGGAAGTGGGAAAAGCTTAGTCTTACTTTGTGCTGCTTTAGCGTGGCAACAGTCTCTTCTTCGTGGTAAGTATTTGGTTGATATATTCAGCTTGATTATTGGGACTTGAAAAAAATATAATAAAGTACTTTTTATCCAGAATGATTCATTTAAGGAAATAGCATTAACTAAGAATATACTTTTGGTCTTTCTTTTAATCCTCTCTGCTTGATATTTTAATGAATCTCAATATAAACGAATACTCAAGTGGTTGTGCCTTTATTACATTATTAATCTTTGACTATTATCTTTTTGTAAGTTATGTAAATTGATGATCATTTCTCTATAAATGTCTCTGACAGCATAAGTGTTTCTCTCCTGTCCTAATTTGATGCTACAGATAGGGTGACCAACTTGTCCAGATTTGCCAGGTACTTTCCCAGGTTTAGCCCTGAAAATCTTACAGCCTGGGGGACCTCCCAATCCTGGGCAAATTCGAGTGGTTGCTCACTCTAGCTGCAGAGGATGATGAATGTTTGTTTAATTAGAAATATTATGAATAGAGGTTCTTTCACTTTGAGGGAAGCCAGCGGATGAAAGCTTAAGCGAAAAAGCTGAAGTGCCATTGTCACGTCGTTGTACGTGCCACTCAAAGAGTGTTACAAACGATGGCGAGGACCGAGGAGCTTCACGTCATTTCAACAGTCCAAGTACACCACCTTCTGAAAGAAATGGCAGTTCACCAACTTGTCAAGGTAGGTTATATTTTTGCCTGGGTCTGTTGGTATGTGTAATAGGAACCTTCATTACTGTTGTTATGAGACCTAATTTGATAAATTTGATGAGCATAATTCATTAGGTACCTCCATCTAATTTCTCTGGAATTATTTTTAGATAACACAAGAGTGGTCAGAAATCCTTGGACTACTTTATTCTTGGCTTGGCTTTTAATTGATTTGGACATTTTGCTAGCTTAAATCATTTTTTGAAGCAGGCAAGGCAAAATAAATGATATTCAGAAATTGATGTTATTTGTAGGCAGGATTGTTAATTATAAGTTAGGATTTTAGAAAACATTGATTTGTATTGTAAGACAAAATCTAGTTAGCCTCATTCATTCTTGATAAGTTTGCATGAACTTCTGAAGCCAGTATCCTGCTTGAGGATGAGATATGTTTTAGGTATGATCCTTGAATAGTTCTAATTAGATTTATTTAAGTGAAATATATTAAGAATAACATAAGACTCTTAATTTTTAAAAAATATTTCTCTGGCTTTGACTATATGGAAAAGATTGGTCATTATTTGCCTAAGCCAGAAACCTAGGAGACATCCTGTACACGTTGCTCTACCTTATTTCTCCGTGCAAATCTCTATCTCCATTGACAACTCCCTGGTCCAAACTACCATCTCTTGTTTAGAGCATGCAATAACTTCTTTTCCTGCTTTCACTCATGCCATTCTTTAACTGATCACTGGCAGGGAGAAAAGAGGTGGCCATGATTGACTTAAGTCTCAACGTATCCACTTCCTAAAATCAAGAATGGAGTCGTCTTCCTCTAAAGCACATGACTATGTGTGGAGGAGGGTGGCTGCTGGAACCCAAGTGTGATTCTGTTAGGAGTGAGGAAGAGGAGATGGAATAGTTACTGGAGAGGTGACCAATAGTGTTGTCTACACTGTTTTGACCCGTAGCCCTTTTGACTTTCTTTCCATTCCTTCAAAGGGTCATGCTTTCTTCTGCCTCAGAGCCTTTGCTTGTGTTAGTGTCTCTTCTGAGGAAAGTTACATCTTCAACTTGTGATCCTCCTCTTCCATTAGGTATCACTTAAATTTCACTTCCTTGAGGGAGCCATGCTGACCTTTCCGTTAGATCAGATTTGGTTTCCCTGTTATTTTGTGTCATCTCACTGTGTTTGTCTCCTTCACAGCACTTGTCTGTGAAGTTTTTATTATCCATGTGTCTGTGTGCATCTTTTATTGATCTCTGCTTCCCCTAGCAGACTGTGTTCTCCATGAGGTCAGGAGCCATGTCAGTTTGCTTACCATTGTAACCCTGGAACCTGGCAGAGTGCTTGGCGTATAGTAGGTGCTAGATAACTATTTGTTGTGTGAATGAATGGAGTTGATTTTGAGCTAATTATAGAAACTCTGGTTTATAATATTTATATACAACCTGTATTTTTTTTAGAAAAGCTTTATTGAAACGTACTTGACAAAACAAACTGCATTTATTTAAATGGTACGCTTTGGGGTCCTCACGTCAGGGCCTGCGCAGGGCCCTCCTGGCGAATCGCGGCGCCCGCTGCCTCGCCGCCCCCTCGCGCGGGGAGGGGCGGGGCCGGGGGCGAGCGCGCCTGCGCGCAGGGTGCCTTGCCCCAAGTTCACGTGTCTCGTGTCTCGAGGGTGGGACTGCGGGTCTCTGCAACGGCGGCGCTAGAGCGGAGCGTGGGCTGCGGCGGCCGGAGTCATGGCAGGACAGGCATTTAGAAAGTCTCTTCCCCTCTTTGACCGAGTTTTGGTTGAAAGGAGTGCAGCCAAAACTGTAACCAAAGGAGGCATTATGCTTCCAGAAAAATCTCAAGGAAAAGTATTGCAAGCAACAGTAGTAGCTGTTGGATCGGGCTCTAAAGGAAAGAGTGGAGAGATTCAACCAGTTAGTGTGAAAGTGGGAGATAAAGTTCTTCTCCTAGAGTTGGGAGTCACCAAAGTAGCTCTAGACGACAAGGATTATTTCTTATTTAGAGATGGTGACATTCTTGGAAAGTATGTAGACTGAAATGAATTACTATTGAAATGGCATCACGTGAAGCTGCCCATTCCACTGAAGTACTGAAATCTTTCATCATGTAAATAATTTCCATGTCTCTCTTTTATAATAAACTAATGATATCCAAACTAATGACATCCCGTGTCTCTAAAATTTAGTTTCACTGTACTGATATAAACATTTCCAAATAAAAATATATAAATGAAAAAATATAAAATAAAATAAATGGTACGCTTTGATAAGTTATGGCCTCCACCATAAGGTGTACCTCCATGAAACTTTCAGTCAGCGTCAAGATAGTGAACATACCCATTACCTTCAAAAGTTTTCTCATGCACCTTTGTTATCCCTCCTTCCCACCCCTCTGTGACTTTCTCTCCCCAAACAACCACTGATTTGCTTTCTATCACTATAGATTAGTTTGCATTTTCTAGAGTTTATATAAATGGAATCAGACAATTTGTACACCAATTTTGTCTAGCTTCTGTCACTTAACATAATTCTTTTGAAATTCATCCATGTTGTGTGTGTCAACAGTTTGTTCCTTTGTGTTGCTGAGTAAGGTTCTGTTCTATGGATATACTACAAATTGTTGATCCAGTCACATGTTGATGTATATGTGAGTTGTTTCTAGTTTTGGGCTATTACAAATAAACCTGCTATGAACATTTGTATGTCAGTCTTTGTTATGGACATGTGCTTTCCTTTTTATGGGCAAATACATAAGAGTAGAATGAGTGGATCACTTATGTTTAACTCTTTAAGAAACTTCCAAACTGTTACCCAAAGTGTTTATACATTATACCATTTTACATTCCCACCAGCAGTGTCGGAGAGTTCCCATTTCTCTACATCTTTGCTTACACTTGGTATGGTCAGTCTTGTCTGCCATTCTAATAGGCATGTAGTGTGGTATCTCATTGTGGTTTTAATTTGCATTTCCCTGATGACTTATGATGTTGAGCGTCTTTTCATGTGCTTATGAGCCATCTGTATATCTTCTCTGATAAAATGTCTTTTTGAAACTTTTGCCTGTTTTTTTTTTCTTATTGTTAAGTTTTGAGAGTTCTTTATATATTTTGAATACAAGTGTTTTTCTATCAAATATAGTTTTAGGTTTTACTGTTAGGTCTAAAATCCATTTCGAGTTATTTTTGGTATATGGTGTGAGGTATGGATCCAAGTTCATTTATTTTGCCTATGGATATCTCATTGTTCAGCACCATTTATTGAAAAGGCTATCCTTTATCCACTGCATTGCCTTTGTTCCTTGGTAAAAAATCAGTTGTCAATATATACACAACTTGCATTTTAGCATCATTGTGAGTTTGGGCTGTTTAGAATAGTCTCTTGGAGCATCAGATGCGATAAATCAGGGTTGGATTCTTTCCATTTTTAAGCAAATTCTTTAGTAAGATATAAGCTAAATACAGAAAAGCATACAAATCCTAAGTGTATAGCTTGATGAATTTTCACAAAGTAAACACACTCGTGTATCTACCACCTAGCTAAAAATAGGACATTACCAACACCCTACAGCCCCTTCTTATGCTCTTTTCTAGTCACTATCCTTTCTCTCCACAGGTATTGGCTATCCTCCCTTCTGTCACCATTGATGAGTTTTGCCTCTTTATAGAAATGGAGTGATATCTGTACTCTTGAGTCTGTGTACTTTTGCTTAACATTGTATTTTGGGGATTCATTTGTGTTGTTGCATATAGTAGTAGTTCTTGTTGTGGTATATTATTTACTTCTATGAACATATCACAGTTTATTAATCCCTTCTGCAGTTATTAGACATTTGGATGGTTTCTACATTAGGCTTTTAATGCTTTTATGAACGTTCTTGTTCATTCTTTTGCAAATAGGTAAGTATTTTCTGTTGGATATATACCTAGGAATGGCTTGCTGGTCATAGTGTATGGACATGTTCAGCTATAGTAGAGACTGCCAACATTTTCCAAAGTGGTTGAACCAGTTTATGCAACCCCTTCCCTACATCCAGTAGTATATGGGAATTACGTTGTTCAGCATTCTTGTTAACACTTGCTATGTCCAGTCTTCTAAAATTTTAGCCATTCTGGTGCATGGATGGTGTTCTCGTGAGTTTGAATTGGTATTTCTCTGGTGACTAATGAGGTTGAGTGTCTTTTTATATGTTTATCGGTCATTTGAATATTCCTTTTAGTGAATTGCCTATTTAGATTGCCCATATTTCTATTGGGTTGTTTCTTACTGATTTCTATGAGTTTCTTTTTTTTTTTAATATCTTCTGGATATGTCTTGTTTCTTTATAACTTTGTATTTTAAAGACTTAACCCCTCCAATAAGCTTCCTGCAAATGTCCCTGCTATAGAGAAGAGGAAGATAAGCCTTTTGGTCTATGCAAATAATATGATTTTTTTTTTTTAATGAATTGGGGTAAATCTCATTTGGCACATGGCAGTTCAGTTTTTCTAAAACTAAATTATTGTTTTTGGTAGACGTTCCCTGGTCTTTAATGGGCCCATGCAAATTTGCCCCTTGATTTATTTGGGACAGGGTTTCTCAAAAGTGGCACTATTAAAATTTGAATGGGATAATTCTTTGTTGTGGCAGCTGTCCTGTGCACTGTGGGATGCTTAGCAGCATCTCCCAGGCCTCAACCCACTAGAGGCCAGTAGTACCTACCCCCCACTTTGTGACAACCAAAAATGTTTCCAGACGTTGCTGAATGTCCCTGGGGTGGGAGGTGGGGGTGTTAAAATTGCCCTGGTCGAGAAACACTGATCTAGATTTGTTTTGTGGGTATTTTACCAGTTTACCAGGAAATTACAGAGCTCAAAATTACGTGTCTTTTCTGAAATACATATGGAAATACAAAGGACTAAGAATAGCCAAGATATTTTTTAAGCAGCAGGTCAAGGTGAGAAGACTTGATCTATGAGATATCCTGATTTATTATATATAAAGCTATAGTAACTAAAGCACTTTGGTATTAGCACAGTGTTAGACCAGTGGAAAACAGTAGAGAACACAAATCCAGTTCCACGTGTATCCAGAAACTTGATTTCTTTTAATAGAAGTGCTCTTACAGAGCAGAGGGCAAAGGAGGGGCGTTTCTTTAAGTGGTCCTGGGACTATTAGATATCAGTATGGAAAAAATTCAAATTGGAACCCTACTTTACTCCGTACACAAAAATCCATTCCAGGTAGATTAAAGACCTAGGCATGAAAGGCAAAACTATTAAGATGTTAGAATATAGTGGTTTTCAAACGATGTTATTAAGAGTCTTAGAAAAAACATGGCTTGTAGTGGGAAGGGGACAGTGGATCAGGGAAGTTCTAGGTCTTGCGTGCTCTTTTGGAAATTTTAAACGCTATTTCTTAAAAAACTGTAGTCCTCCTCAGAAAAGGCTTGAAAACCCGTGCTATGTGGCATAGATAGCCTTCTGTGTTTGTGCAGACTCAAACTTGTGTTTTTGTTTTGAAAATAGTATTGGACTTGCTTATAGGGCTTTCTCCCCTAGTAGTCTGTAAATCCTTCAAGGCCAGGGACTGGTTTTTTTTCATTGTTTTTCCATGGGGTCTGGAATTGTATGGACTCAATAAAATAAATGCTTGTTAAATGAATTCAAGAACTGGGAGTGGAGGGAATGTATAGAGAAGAGCAGAGAGGAAGGAAGGTACTTTGAAGAACACTCTCATTTACAGAAAGGGAGAAACCAATGTATTGGAATAGTTAAGAACCGTGTTACAGATATTAAAGAAAAAGCAAATGCATTTATTCTGTTGCAAGAATACAGAGTGTTATGTTTGGCTGTATACCTAGAGGTTATGCTTATGGATTTTAGAATCAGACAGCAGGAGTCAGTCATATCTAGGCTCTGCCTCTTACTAGCTAAACAATATTGGGCATGAACTTGACTTCTTTCAAACCTAGTATTCGCACTTATAAAATGGGAATAATATTATTCAGTGATTTAAGAGGTCGTTGATGACCTTGAGATAGAGCTTTCCGGATTGTGGGATTAAAAGCTAGATTATAGGAGCTTGATTCTACTATATTGTTAAGCCTAAAGAACATTGAGAAGCTTAGTAGGAAACAAACATTGAGACACTGTAAAGAACGATTTTTATAGAAATGAAATACATTTTCTTGAGAGAATCTTACAGTTATATTTTTTAAGCCACATTATTGGGAGTGGTCTACAAAAGCATAAAGCTACAATTGGACTTTCCTGTTGAAAGTATATTTCTCAAAATGTTTGCTATATCTTTGTTAAGGTAAACTGAGTGGTAAAGTGCTTTTAAACATGTTGAGCATTTCATGTTTTAAAGTATGCTATGAAATTTTTAGAAATAAATCATACATCTTGATTCCAATATTTTTCTAGAAAAATTTCCTGGAGCAACCCCTGATGGCCTAGCGGTTAAAGTTTGGCACGCTCCGCTTCGGAGTCCCAGGTTCAGTTCCCAGGCGCGAACCACACCACTCGTCTCTCATTGACTATGCTGTGGCAGTGGCTCATGTAGAAGAACTAGAAGGATTTACACGTAGAATATAGAACTATGTACTGGGGCTTTGGGAAGGGAGAAAGAAGAGAGGCAGATTGGCAACAGATGTTAGCTCAGGGCAAATCTTTCCAAGCAGGGAAAAAAAAAGAAAAAGAAAAATTGCCTAAGTGTAAGTTATTTATACTCATATTTCATGACTTCTTATATAAGACTCTCCTGAAAAAAACTATACTGGCTGCAAAGCTATCTACCAATAAGCAGGTATCCATATGGAGCGATGAAAATGGTGATTTTCAAGTAGAGAAGAATTCAACCCTTATAAACTACACAGTAGGTAAACAGAATTTGTTGGCAGTGAAATATTCCCATTAGTTCTAGTAGAACAAGGTAGCCAAGCATCAATCAAGATTTCAGTGGTGCTTGTAGAGAGTAGTTGGGTCATGTCACAGACGTAAATTGTAAATTATTGTAACTACATTTTATATAGTTACTCATTACAAAGGAGTTTATTATTATACTAGATTATTGAGGCTAACATCATTAAAATGAAACTGCATGGTGCTTTCTTATATAAGAGGAATTTGACAGTAAACTATTTACTTAAGGCATATACTGATAGTATAGCTACTTTGTACTTTTAATTCTTCTGTTGTTTTGATCTAATAATGGCATTTTGGGGGGTCAAAATACCTTTTTTTAGAAACCTTGATACAAACATATGCTGTCTTCAAAATCTTACTTCGAATAAAGCAATAGAGGCAAGTTGGAAGTAAAAGCATGGAATACATAAACAAAATAATAAGGGAATTATGGTGCCAGTTATCAATGGATTGCCCCTGTGTAACAACATCAGAGTGTTGCCCTCTGTTGTCTGTTCTGCAATAATGGAGCTGCACCCAGTAGACATTTCTCTTTTGCACCTGGCAGGGCTTAAGCTTTTGTCAGAGAAGGTTTAGGACAAAGGGCCTTCCATCCTAATTCCAGGGTGCTTCCATTCTTTTCTTTTTCTTTCTCCTGCAGTACAACCAGCAGTGGCACAATTCAGGGGTGTCTACATGGACTCACCCACAGTGGGTGATCCACAGTGGATTCAGTGGATCCCCTTGGATGGCTTAATAAGGAGAATGAGTGGCACCGCTGCAAGTGGAATCCCAGTGAATCCAGCCTCAGCCTACCTGCCCCTGGGAGGGGACAGGGCTTTCCTGTTTGCCGGTCTCAGCCTGCTGTTCCCTACCTGCTGAGCTCTGCCCTGACCAGGGACTGGTACTGGCCTTGGGAAACATGACAATCTTCTCCACCATCCCTGTGCTGCAATCATTCCTTCTCCAACAAGGCCTGAAGGCAGCCTTGGCGAGGGGGTCCTCTCCCAAATTTGTTTCTTTCTTAACTACTCTACTGTAATTCTGGGCTATTCTCTATAGTTCCCTTTAAAGGTTTATGGTTAATTGTTCATTATATAAACTGTCCCTGCTCAATCTATTGGTTGGTTTCCGTGTCCTGATTGAACACTGATTCTTATCATTATATATTATTTTATAGGGTGTTAGTGCTAAGGGGAAAAATGAAAGGGGAACAAGTTGTATAGGGAGTGTCAGGACAAGAGGATAGTTTATATTTTAAATGACATGGTCAATACAGCCTCACCAAGATGACATTTGAACACAGAATTAAAGATAGTGAAGAAGATGAGGCATGAAATCATCATATGGAAGAGGATTCCAAGTGGAAGGAACATAGAGTACAAGTCTACAGGTGGGAGAGTGCCTGGCATGTACCAGGAGCATAATGGAGGCAGAGGGACTGGAGCAAATGGTACAGGGGATGACTGGCCAAAGATGATGTCAGAGAGAGTGTGGGACCAACTGTATTGGGCTTGAGGTCCATCATAAGGACTTGAACTTTCCCCCTGAGAGAAATGGAGAGCCCCTTGAGAGATTTCACAATGTCAGGGTGTGACATCTGGTTTTAAAGGGTCACTCCAATTGGTGCATTGAGGATAGATGGCGGGTCAAATATAGAGGCAGAGAAACCAGTTAGAAGGATAGAGCGATAATCCAGGCCAGAACAATGGTGCAATGTGGTCCACCCAGCCATCAGGGAGTAACAGGGTGTGGACTTACATACCCACCGCAAGCAAAGAAAAAACTAGTCCAAATACCTGATATGATTATTTCGCTAATGATCAGTCTACATATGCAGTGGGTGAAAGTCCACAAGGCCAGAGAAAAGCAACCTTCATGTAAAGAAAAATTCTAAGGAACTGTAAGTCACACCACCTGCAACAACCACAGATTCTAGAATTATTTGAGATGCCAAGACAATGAGGAGGGAATAATCTTTTCAACAAGTAGTGCTGGGACAGGTGGATATCCACATGTGAAAGAATAAAGGTGAACCCCTACCTCACACCATATACAAAAATGTTACATCTTCTTACCATCAAAGATGTAAATGTAAGACCTAAAACTATAAAACTCTTGGAAGAAAACATGGCCCTGGATTAGGCAATGTTTTTGTAATTGTGGCACCCAACACATAAGCAACCAAAGGGAAAACAGATCAATTAAACTTCATGAAAAGTAAAACTTGAGTGCGTTGAAAGACACAATCAAGAAAGCGAAAAGACGACTCACAGAAGGGGAGAATGTGTTTACAGATCTTTACATATCTGATAAAGGTCTACTATTGAGAATATATAATACATTCTCCCCTCTCAACAATAAAATACAAATAGCACAATGAAAAATGGGCAATGCGTTTGGATAGGCATTTCTCCACAAGAGATACATGCCTGCTTGGTGCTGTGCTGTCCCTGCCTGAGGCTGCAGTTCCTGTGTTGGCCATCAGGTGGCAGCCTCCTGTGTCAGTGGTGCCCACTGAGCTTTGCTGGAGCAATTTGGGGAGAGGAGGATTCATGCAGAAGTCATGCTGACCCTCCGCCTGCCTCAGGACCCACTTGCACTTCCTATTACTAGTGTTCCTCTTCACCGACTGAGTGGAGCAAAAGCAGGAAGGAGGGATCCAAGATGCCCCTATTTGTTCATTCGGCAGCTATGTGCCAAGCCATCACCCTGGGCTGGGAGCCCTGGTGGGCCCAAGGGTGGTGCTGAAATCTACCCAGTGGTCCCTGCCCACCAGGAGCTCAGTCTGGAGGCAGATGGACAAAAGCACAAAATCAGAGACACGTGAAAGAGAAGAGCATGAACTGGAATGAAAATAAAGAGTGTCCTGCAGGGAGGGCTGGGGTCTCACTGGGTAGGAGGGTCTGAAAGGCCTGACTGAGGTGACATTTGCTGTGACCAGAATGACATGAGGACCCAGCGCTGCACTCACCTGTGATCAGCGTGCCAGGGAGAAGGCACTGCTGGTGTGGAGACACCCAGGCAGAAGTGAGTTTGGCCAGAGGAGGTTAGAGAGGTGGGCACTGTGGCTGCAGAGAACCTGGAGGGGAGAGGAGGGAGAAGGGCAGGCCAGACCTGGGAACTGGGAGATGGTGTGAGGTGTCTCCTCCTCTCTGACAACACTGCTCCCCACCCTGCATCTGTAAACCGCAAATATTCACTTTCTCTCCATCTCTGTGGACCAGGACTCCTGCACAACTGAGCTGGAGCCTCTGCTCATGACGACTTCCAGGTTGGGGCTGTGGCCTCCACCGAGGCTGGACCAGGGTGAGATGTGCTGTCAAG
The DNA here is from genome assembly GCF_020826845.1 of Diceros bicornis minor. Taxonomy (NCBI): domain Eukaryota; kingdom Metazoa; phylum Chordata; class Mammalia; order Perissodactyla; family Rhinocerotidae; genus Diceros; species Diceros bicornis. The sequence goes on along the minus strand of NW_026691812.1, from coordinate 1,821,417 downwards.
CTTACTCCTGTGGGCTCGGTCAGGATCAGCTTCACTGAGAGCCTGGCTCCTTTCTGTCTGTTGGCCAGGGCACTCCCTTGGTTTTCTTCTGCGTGGGCCTCTGCATAGGGGAGCTCAGGACGTCCATGTATGTCCCCAGGTCCAGGGGTTAGACAGACTGAGAGAGGGGAACAAGGGGAGAGGGAAGAGGGAACACAAGAGAGTGAGTGAGAGAGAATGACAGCCTCGGTGATGGAATCTGGGAAGGGTCGTCCTGTCACTTGTGCTGGGTCTGCTGGTCAGAAGCCAGTCCCTAAGCAGTCAGTGGTCCACAGGGACGTATAGAACAGGCAGGGAGCTCATCCCTGCAGGGGCACGCTGACCTTGACTCGAGTGTCCTGGTGGCGAAAGGCTCCCTTCCTACCTGGGCTGATCCTGCGTTGAGCTCAGATCCTCCTCCTTGGGAGTGTTGCTCATCGCGGCCCGGGTGTGCTCTCCCGGGTTCCCTGGGCTCCTGTCCCCTCCAGGAGGGAGATGTACACTGAGGGGGCTGAGGCCAGAGCAGGCAGGGACCACTCCACCCTCCCAGCTCATTTGCTTCCTTCCCCAGGAGGGCCGACTCCTCAGGAGCCTCTCCTCACTGCTCACCATCTTCTCTGCTCTGAGAGCACCTCGTTTCAGCCTCTGAAGAAGACCTGGGGAGAAGTTTCCAGGTGGGAAGGCCTCTCTCCATGGGAGCCCCAGAGTGGACAGGGACCTTCGACAGGGCTGGGCATTGTCCCCTCAGTCAACTTGGACTTCCTGGGAGGCAGCAACCCCTGGGGGCAGGGCCTAGGCTGGGGGCAGGTCTCTAAGCATCCCCACAATGCCCATCTTCCTGGTCTCACCTGATTGGGCACAGGCCTGCACAAGCACACAACCTTTCAGACCCCCTGGGGTTACGTGCAGCCCATCAAGGCCGCTGTGTCTGTCTCATCGTGTGGTTGTCCGTCTCACCTTCCTGGCTGATTCGCTGCTCTGTTCTAGATCCAACCTCAGGCGGCTGCAAAGTTGACCTTCCACGTCAGCTTGCCACTGAGATGGCTACTGTTTCCAGAAATGCTTAGGGGCCGGGCTTTGCCCACGCATGGCGACATCAAGTGGGCAACCTCTGACAGTGAAGCCACCCCCATTCAGGCTTGCGCCGCTCACAGGGCCGTCACACTGAGGGGGTGGGGACGGGACCTGCCCTGGGCAAAAACACCACGACTCTCACTGTTCTTCCCTCAGCTTCACATGCTCCTCAGTTGGTTGTATGTCTTTGGTCTCTTCCCAGAGCTTGTTTTCTGACAGCACGTCCGGTGTGATCATGGCTTTCCGGGAAGAGGATTGGCTGAACTCCTCACTCAACCATTCGGTGCGTCCTGCCGACCCACGCCGATCACTTTCTGAAGGCGCATCCTTTCAGCAATCTGAGGACCCAAGATTGTGAGTCTGTGTCCTGGAGGGATTTTGAGAAGAGCTGGTGGGATGGCAGTATTGCAAAGCGTAAAGTCTTGCTTCCAGAAAGCTCTCTGGGATCCTCATCATCCTGCTGTTTTGGAGTCAAAGCCCTGAGATCTTTAAAAAGCCAGCAATGTTAGAACATGGGCAGGACAAACAAAAGTCTCTGGGCTCCAACACCAACTAAAATATTCTGAATTTCTAGTAACCTGAGACGAGTGGAAAGGAGTTGGGAGTGTGGAGTGGAGGGGCGGTTTGGGCCAACTACGCATCTGGGAGGAGAAATGCGATGCAGAGCAGCCTTTCTCGGGGCATACGTGTGGGACATGTGTGCAGGCCCCCGCTGCAGACATTGCTGCTGCTGCCCTTCAGTTCCCTCAGCCCACTTGAGTCCCTGCAGTCCCTGGGAGCCAGTCCCCAGCAGGCCCACAGTGTCCCCCTGGAGCACCTGCATCCACTCTCTGCCTGAGGGCTCTCTCTTGCACCGGGAGCTTCCTCTCCTGCGAGCCTGTGCCAGCCTGTAGCACAGAAGCCTTCACGACCCGGGGTAAACCCTCCACCCACGGGCACAGAGCCAGTCCGGGTGGGATCTCGTCTCCCGACAGGACTAGGATGGATGCTCACCTCAGTGCTCCCTCGTCAGGCCCCGCCCTGGCGCTCCTCCTCCAGGCTCCCTTCCCCATGGCCTCCCTCGGGCCTCCTCCCTCACCTGCAGACAAACCACTCGCCCTACGTCCTGGTCTGCTCTGGGCCCAGACTCTGCGGAGGCTGCACGCTAGCTGTGACGTGGAGCAGGCCGTCCAGCCTTCTGGACTTGAGCTTCCTCACCTGTGAGATGGGGACACAGGCCTGCCTCCCGGAGTCGTCAGAGGAGACGCAGCGTGGGGAGACGCACACCGCTGCAAAGAAGGACGCCCGCTGATCACCCAGGGAAAACCCCAACCTTGCCAAAGCAACAGGAGCTCGCGAGGCTGCGGGAGGAACGCGGGCAGCCTGTCCACACAACGTGGAGAGTCGCTGACGAGTGTGGCCGTGCAGGGTAGGCCCCCGGACAGTGGAAGAGCCATTCGACAAGGAGGGGGACAGGACAGACGCTTCCAAGGAGAAAGATTTAAGTGTTGGAGGATCACAGAGGCCTTAGGAAAATCATGAGGCCCTGGAACATGTTTACTGAAATGCTATTATTGGCCGGAAGAATGTGTTACAAACACCCAGTCCACTCTGGATTACTTCTCATTGGCTGTCGGAATGAGTGCACACTTGTGATTAGAACCCACATTTTGTTAAATGTAGGATATCTTTATTTTTCTTAACTTTTAATTATTTTTTTTGGTCGATGAAGTGCCAAGCATGGGTTTTCTCCGTTCTTTTCTTTGCATGGGTGGCCTCTATTTTCAGAAGTGGATTCCTGGTGCTCATCACCCCTGCTAACCCGAGGGACAGCCCTCTTTCAGGTCACACAGTGGATGTGAGCTCCAGGTGGGCAGGGACCACGTGGGGTCATACTCACTGGTGAAGTTACAGTGCTCGGCCCACGGCAGGGACCAGAACGTATTGGCTGAATGAGTGAGTGAAACAATGAACGAATGCATGAATGAGTACATGAGTGCAGGAGTGAGTGAGTGAAGGAATGAGTGAAGGAATGACTGGGTGAATGAAGCAATAAGTGAGTAAACCACAGAAGCTGGATCCACACAGGAGGAGCCTTTATCTGTGGGGGGCTCACAGGGGGTCACAGCACAAGCCCTGGACGGTGGCATGGAGCATGTCCAGCTGTCCTCCCAGCGCTGAGCCTCCGTCACCTGCAACACAGTGTGGTCCTGGATCTTCTTCAGCTCCTCTTCAAACAATGCTGAATGTTCCCGGGAGCAGAGCAGCAGGAAGGGAACCTGAGGAGGGACTTCCCAGACCCTGCGCCCTGGAGGACCACTGTGACTGCCTGGCAGGGGGCTCTTAACACGCTCCGGGCACCAGGCTAGAGATGCTCAAGCAATTCCTCAGGGAAGTCTCCCAACAGCCCATCAGGAGGCCAAGTTATTTCCTCATTGTACAGATGGGGAAACTGAGGCTGAGAGCCTCACCTGCATCACCAGCTAGAAAGAGGCTGAGCAGGGACTAGGACCCCTGTTTCTCTGACTTTGGATCATTCCAAACCACTGTCCTGCACTGTGGCCTCCTCGGGCTCAGGGGTCCTGGCCTCCCTGGGGCCTGCACCCTTCTGGCCTCCAGCCATCACTGAACTAAAGGGACAGGGCCACTCCGTCTGCCTGGGGCTGGGTATGGTGGCCGAGGAATGGCCAGCTGTGGGCGCTGTGGGCTCTCCCAGTAGCAAGGACCAGCCTATCCCCCCGCAGAGTGAGGTCTCTCTGGGCATCAGGACCAAAAGTTCTCAGAACTTTAGGGAAAAGAGGTCCCTCTCTCAGCATGGGGGAGCCCTTCTCAGGCAGGCCCAAGGGGTCTAAGAGGCACTGGGTTCAAATCCCGGCTCTGCCACTCTGCAGGGCACAGAGGGGGCAAGTCTCTTTGAGCCTCAGTTTCCTCATCAGTGAAATGAAGACAATAATTGCTCCTCCCCCAAGGAGTTGTGGGGAGGATTCAAGGAGATAGCTCAAGAGGAGAACAGAGGCCCCGGTAAGTGCTCATCACCGCGAGCTGTTCCTGCTGATGTCACCCCACTCAGAGCCCCCTGGGGCCCTTTGCCTCTGCCCACTCTGATCTCCCACCAGGCATGCCCTACTCGCTCTGACTCCGCTGTTCCTCTGGAATGCCTTTCTCCACCCCATCTTGTCCCACGGCAGTCAGCCAGCCAGGTGGGGATCCGGGACCCAGCCCCATCTCTCCTCTCTTGATTCCTCTTCATTAGAGCTAGCAGCTGTTGAGATCTGAGAAGGTGCAGGGCGCTCCAGGTGCAGCCTCAGCGAACTTGTCTGACACCACCATGAAAGGTCGGCTGTCACCCCACTTCACAGGGGAGGAAACCGAGGCTCCAATGGCAGTGCCTCTCCGAGGTCACCAGGGCTCTCTCCCTCATCCCCACTGAGCAGGGCCCCTCCATCGCAGAGGCTGAATGTGCTGGATATGTGGGCTGGGGCTGGCACAGTGCCTGAGGCAGCCATCACTCCTGGAAAACCCTGAGGTGTGCTTTGGGCACGATGACCTTCTCCAAAGCCTCTAGCCCCGTGCTCTGACCTTCTGGCACCTTCTATGACACCTCCACTCTGTCTTGTAAAAGTCACTTCTGCTCACACAAGCTCAAGTGGGTCCTGCTGTTGCAACTGAGAACTCCCCCTGGAGGGAGCATGTTCAAGGAGGTCCCTGTGACTCACTGCACTGACCTAGATGTACTTTCCTGACTGAGGATGGGGCTCTCTGCTTGGAGGGAGAGGGAGCAGGCAGGAGTGTCCAGACCCTCATCATCATCTGTCCTGGATGGCAGGCCAGGCTGCTCAGCTCAGGTGAGTTAGGGAGCAGGAGGGGCATGGGCAAGGCCAAAGCGGGGTCAGGTGTGTTAGGGGCGGGGCCAGGGGTGAGGGGAGTGGGAGGGACAGAAGCAACAGGAGCGAGGCCTTCCAGCTGGGCAGGTCACCCCAGGTACCTTCATCCCCTGCATCCTAGCTGCTCCTCCTTCTCCCTCCCTCCCTCAGGTCTCTGTTTCAGGGTCTCTGGACTCCCTGTTCCCAAACAAGATCACAGGGTAGAAGGAGACCTTGGGTGTCAGAGACTGTGACCAACACCTTAACATCACGTTTACAGTATGAGCCAGAATCTCCGCCTCTAGGGATCGGTCCTAAAGAAGTAGAGATTTATGGATGCAGGTGTTCCTTTCAGCACGATGACGGGAGTGAAAAATCAGAAATGATCCGTGTTGCCCAGCAGAGGCTCTTAGGCAATTCTGAGGCCGACGCAGAGGAGGAAGAGGATTGACTGGCCAGGGTCCAGCCCTGGGGAAATCAGGTTCCAGAAGAGCACACTCCCTGCAGTCCTTCCCACACGATAGCCGCAAGTGCACACCCACACACACTTGCACATAGACATACCCATGTGCATACAGATGCACACAGCTGAATGGGCACATGCACACACGTGCACACACACGTGCATACAAAGGCAAAGGACTGAAACGGTGAACACTGCCTGTTAAGGGCACTCCTCAGTTTCCACTTAATTCTTAATTCCCTTAGAATTCATTCTTTTCCTGTAATTAACGTACATTGTCTTTGTAATAAAAACCTTTACAAAGAAAAACGAAATAATGTACTTCAGTCCAAAGATGAGTGATAAATGGATAACATTAACATGTGATTTTAATCTTGTTAGAATTATAAGAGGAATAGAGGCACATTCTATCAAGTTGAAACATCACGCAGGCCTCTAAAGGAGAAGAGAAGCGAGTGGCAATTCCCATCCCCAGAGGTGAGCCCCATGGATGATTTGGTGCGTATCTCTCTGGCTCTGTCTCTCTCTTTCTCTGTCTGTCTCTGTCGCTCTCTCACACACAGATTCATGTTCCTAGATGCATGTCTTCTGGCTGATATCACATATTAGTGGTCTTACAGATGGGACAGATGGATCCCATCGCCTCGCCATGGACAGTAGCGTTCCTTCCAATTGCTTGCTATTGCAACCAGTGCTGTGATGAATAGTCTGGAAAATACATCTTTGAAAAGTTGGGCAGGAATTTCTGTGGGATGAAGTCCTGGGATCAGTACCGCCAGCACAGGCGTGCCCCTGGGGACTGCGATGGGTCCTGCAGGTTGGTCTCCAGAGAGGAGTGTCCTTTCACACTTGTCTCTAGGGGTCTACTGGGGCCTCTGCTTCCTCACATTGTCACCAGGTCTGGTCGTCACCACACTGGAACCCAGCCCGTCTGATGGGGCCCAGTGCCCTCTCCACAGTGTCTCCATGTGCGCGTCTCCTCCTCGGGGAGCTCGCGCATCTCTGACACATGCTGCCCCTGTGTATCACCTCTCGTTGGCGTTGAATGTGTTTGCTCTTTATCTCTTTTTAAAACTCTGACTTTCGAGTGTTTTTTTGGACCACAAGGATGCGTAACATTTCCCTGGCCTTGTGTCATGAGGAATACATTCCGGTTTGTGGTTTGTCTTTCCAGCTTTCTACCCTTTCTTGTTTTTGTTTTGGCCGCAGGAAGAGCAACGCGTTTCGTGTGTGGCTTCTGGCTCTGGTGTCCCACGTAGAACAGCAGTCTGTACCCCAAGATTATGCACATATTTACCAGAAGGGCTTTCTTTGATACATCAAATCTAGACTCCATCTGGGATTTTCCTATCAAATTAGAGAAATTCTATTTCAAATAAAAACAGAAAAGGAAAACCTATCAGGCCGTGCGAAAAGAAATGGGCAGACACACATGGCCACCTACGGCATGATTTCACTTATAAGAAACATGCAGAACAGATTAAAAAAAAAACAAAACAGTGACAGAAAACAGATTAGGGGTTGCCAGGGCCTGAGGGAGAAAGTGGGAGTGAGTGCTTTTAGAACAGGGTGTTCTTTTGGAGAATGAAATATTGTAAACGCATACAGCGGTGATGGCTGCACAGCATTGTGAATGTACTTAATGCTCAGGAAGTGTACAATTTAAAATGAAAAACAGTAAACTGTTAAAAGATGAAAGTGAAATTTATTTTAAATAATCAAGATATAAACAATAAAAAAAGCAATGAAAGGAACCATGAAATAGAGAAACACAATTAGGAGGATGGGGAAGGAAATTGGTGGTAAGGGAGCAGGTGGAACAGGTGGGACTGGAGGTGCTAATGAGGGAGGTTCCCGAGCCAGCTCTCCCAGGCCTCAGAATTTGGCCTCAGCTGCCTCTCTGTCTCATGCAGGCGCCTGTGCAGAGCTTGACTCTCCTTACACAGAGGCTGGGCCCTCAGCCGCCTCCTGATCTCCTGCAGGAGCCTGTGCAGGGGATGGCTCTCCCTGCACAGAGGCTGTAGCCTCAGCTGCCTCCCTGTCTCCTGCAGGAGACTGTGCAAGGGATGGCTCTCCCTGCACGGAGGCTGGGCCCTCTGCTGACTCTCGTTCTCCTGCAGGAGCCTGTGCAGGGCATGGCTCTCCCTGCACAGAGGTTGGGGCCTCAGCTGCCTCCTGTTCTCCTGCAGGAGCCAGTGCAGGGGATGGCTCTCCCTGCTTGGAGGCTGATGCCTCAGCTGCCTCTTGGTTTGTCTTTCCAGCTTTCTACCCTTTCTTGTTTTTGTTTAGGCTGCAGGAAGAGCAACGCATTTCGTGTGTGGCTTCTGGCTTTGGTGTCGCACTTAGAACAGCAGTCTGTACCCCAAGATTATGCACATATTTACCAAAAGGGCTTTCTTTGATACATCAAATCTAGACTCCATCTGGGATTTTCCTATCAAATTAGAGAAATTCTATTTCAAATAAAAACAGAAAAGGAAAACCTATCAGGCCGTGCGAAAATAAATGGGCAGAAAACACATGGCCACCTATGGCATGATTTCACTTATAGGAAACATCCTGAACAGATTTAAAAAAAAAAAGGAAACAGTGACAGAAAACAGATTAGGGGTTGCCAGGGCCTGAGGGAGAAAGTGGGAGTGAGTGCTTTTATAACAGGGTGTTCTTTTGGAGAATGAAATACTCTAAACGCATACAGAGGTGATGGCTGCACAGCATTGTGAATGTACTTAATGCTCATGAAGTGTACAATTTAAAATGAAAAACAGTAAACTGTTAAAAGATGAAAGTGAAATTTATTTTAAATAATCAAGATATAAACAATAAAAAAAAATCAATGAAAGAAACCAAGAAATAGAGAAACACAATTAGGAGGATGGGGAAGGAAATTGGTGGTAAGGGAGTAGGTGGAACAGGTGGGACTGGAGGTGCTAATGAGGGAGGGTCCTGAGCCAGCTCTCCCAGGCCGCAGAGATTGGCCTCAGCTGCCTCCCTGTGTCCTGCAGGCGCCTGTGCAAGGGATGGCTCTCCCTGCACAGAGGCTGGGGCCTCAGCTGCCTCTCGTTCTCCTCCCTGAGCCTGTGCAGGGCTTGGCTCTCCCTGCACAGAGGCTGGGCCCTCAGCTGCCTCCTGTTCTCCTGCTGGAGGCTGTGCAGGGGATGGCTCTCCCTGCACAGAGGCTGGGCCCTCAGCTGCCTCCTGTTCTCCTGCTGGAGGCTGTGCAGGGGATGGCTCTCCCTGAACAGAGGCTGGGGCCTCAGCTGCCTCCCTGTCTCCTGCAGGAGACTGTGCAGGGGATGGCTCTCCCTGCACAGAGGCTGGGGCCTCAGCTGCCTCCCTGTCTCCTGCAGGAGACTGTGCAGGGGATGGCTCTCCCTGCACAGCGGCTGGGCCCTCAGCTGCCTCCTGTTCTCCTGCCGGAGAGAGTGCAGGGGATGGCTCTCCCAGCACGGAGGCTGGGCCCTCAGCTGCCTCCTGTTCTCCTGCTGGAGGCTGTGCAGGGGATGGCTCTCCCTGCACAGAGGCTGGGCCCTCAGCTGCCTCCTGTTCTCCTGCAGGAGACTGTGCAGGGGATGGCTCTCCCTGCACAGAGGCTGGGCCCTCAGCTGCCTCCTGTTCTCCTGCTGGAGGCTGTGCAGGGGATGGCTCTCCCTGCACAGAGGCTGGGGCCTCAGCTGCCTCCTGTTCTCCTGCAGGAGGCTGTGCAGGGGATGGCTCTCCCTGCACAGAGGCTGGGGCCTCAGCTGCCTCCTGTTCTCCTGCAGGAGACTGTGCAGGGTATAGCTCTCCCTGCACAGAGGCTGGGCCCTCAGCTGCCTCCTGGTCTCCTGCAGGAGACTGTGCAGGGGATGGCTCTCCCTGCACAGAGGCTGGGCCCTCAGCTGCCTCCTGTTCTCCTGCAGGAGACTGTGCAGGGGATGGCTCTCCCTGCACAGAGGCTGGGCCCTCAGCTGCCTCCTGTTCTCCTGCTGGAGGCTGTGCAGGGGATGGCTCTCCCTGCACAGAGGCTGGGGCCTCAGCTGCCTCCTGTTCTCCTGCAGGAGACTGTGCAGGGTATAGCTCTCCCTGCACAGAGGCTGGGCCCTCAGCTGCCTCCTGTTCTCCTGCAGGAGACTGTGCAGGGGATGGCTCTCCCTGCACAGAGGCTGGGCCCTCAGCTGCCTCCTGTTCTCCTGCAGGAGACTGTGCAGGGGATGGTTCTCCCTGCACAGAGGCTGGGCCCTCAGCTGCCTCCTGTTCTCCTGCTGGAGGCTGTGCAGGGGATGGCTCTCCCTGCACAGAGGCTGGGGCCTCAGCTGCCTCCCTGTCTCCTGCAGGAGATTGTGCAGGGGATGGCTCTCCCTGCACAGAGGCTGGGCCCTCAGCTGCCTCCTGTTCTCCTGCAGGAGCCTGTGCAGGGGATGGCTCTCCCTGCACAGAGGCTGGGGCCTCAGCTGCCTCCTGTTCTCCTGCAGGAGGCTGTGCAGGGGATGGCTCTCCCTGCACAGAGGCTGGGGCCTCAGCTGCCTCCTGGTCTCCTGCAGGAGACTGTGCAGGGTATAGCTCTCCCTGCACAGAGGCTGGGGCCTCAGCTGCCTCCTGGTCTCCTGCCAGAGAGAGTGCAGGGGATGGCTCTCCCTGCACAGAGGCTGGGGCCTCAGCTGCCTCCTGTTCTCCTGCAGGAGACTGTGCAGGGGATGGCTCTCCCTGCACAGAGGCTGGGGCCTCAGCTGCCTCCTGTTCTCCTGCAGGAGCCTGTGCAGGGGATGGCTCTCCCTGCACAGAGGCTGAGGCCTCAGCTGCCTCTTGGAGTCCTGCGGGAGTCTGTGCAGGAGATGTCTGTCCCAGCACGGAGGCAGGGGTCTCAGCTGCCTCCTCGTCTCCTGCAGGAGGCTGTGCAGGGGATGGCCCTCCCTGCACAGAGGTTTGGGCTTCTTCTGCCTCCTGGTATGCTACAGGAGACTCTGCAGGGGATGGCGCTCCCTGCACGGAGGCTGTGGCCTCAGCTGCCTCCTGCGCTGCTGCAGGACATGGTGGGTATGATGGTTTTCCCGGGATTGAAGCTGGGTCTTCTGGTGGCTCTGAGTGTTGTATCACTGTCACTGCAGACCGTCTCCCGGTAGCTGCTGGTCCAGGCCTGTGGGACACCGGCGCCTCCATCGGGGAGATGGATGGAATATCCCCTTCCGCCAGCTCCACACTGATCTTCTTCGTGGAGCTCTGCAAAGACAGTGACTGGCTCCGTCCCAGAGGCATCAGAGCCCTGCCCAGCTGTCCCTGCTGCTCTTCTGCCCTCTGGTCCTAATTCTCCCAGATCAGGCACACACCTGTGTCTGCACATTATTCCACCCCTGAGGAAAGACCTACACCTCAGGGGCTTGGGATAAACCTCAGGCAGAAGGGCACCACCCCGCACTCCACATCCCACCCAGCCGGCCTTGACCTGGGCTTTGAACCTGACCGACCCCCCAAGGCTTCTAACACCTCACCGACTGCTCCTGCTCACGGTGGTCTACCCACATGAACCCGCCCTTCCAGGCACACATGGGGAGGGGATGTAGGGCTGCCCAGATGGGACCACAGTGGTAGTCTGGTTTGGAATGGCCTTCCCTGGGCCTCCCGGTGTTACCTTTCCGTCCCTCCGGGTAAACGACCAGAGCCGTCGGCCGCGAGAGGGGCACCAGCATCTGCATCGGTCTTTGGGGGCTTTCCTGGGGCTCCGGCCCCTGGTCATTGGGAAGCAGCAACTAAACATGTTGCTAGAGAAGTGAGCTCGCTTGGGGGCTGTGTTTAGGATGTGGGTGCCTAGTTACCAGGGTTCCAAGTTCTATTGGGCTCTGTGAGGTCACTTCCTGGGATCTCCTTACCTAAGCTTCCTCCTCACACAAGACCTTCCTAAGGGCCCCCCGGGCTGCTGACTGCTCACTCTCCATCTCCACACCCTGTCCAGACACAGTCACACTGACACAGTCCACCCCACAGCCTCTGGGGAGGTCTGGACGCAACCAGGGCCCCAGCTTTGAGGACACAGAGTTGAATTCAGTCCCGCTCCTGCTTCTTGCCAGTGATGTCACCCTGGACAACCCTGCGCCTCTCAGGGCCTCCCCTCTCAGGGTCTCTCCTGTGTTCATGTCCCTCTCTGTAGTGGGGGTCATTCTAGCATCTACTTCCTAGGGATGTCATCAGGTGTATAGACCTAGAGATCCCTTCAGAGTCTGTGAATCCCGTGGGCTGCTCCCACACGTAGCTCCTGCACAGACTTGGCAGTGCAAGGATTACAGAAAGGGCTGGCTGTGGCAGAGAATACAACGCAAAGAGGCTTGGGTCTGCTGGGCGTCTGGGAGAGGCACTTCCCCTCTTGCCTGTTTCCAGTGTTCCTAGGGAGAGTTGAAATGAAATGACGTTCAGACATCATCTCCTTCTGGCTCGCAACCCTCCAGGGCCTCCTGTTATGTTTAGACTCAGGTCCAAGTGCCTGAGTGGTGGTCATCTCAGCCTATGTGGTGGGCAGCCCCCACAACGGCTCCCAGCGTTCCCACTTCCTAGGCACACATCCTATGTAATCCCCGCTCCTCTATGAGAATGGACTTTGCGGCTGGCTTCTAACCAATAGAATAGGGCCGAGTGATGGGATGTCACTTCCACGGTCAGCTTAATGAAAAGTCTGTGACTTCTGTGTGGTTCTGTCTCTCCTGTGTTCATTCTATCTCTCTGTCTCTGTCTCTCTCTCTCTGTCTTTGTCTCTCTCTGTCTCTGTGTCTCTGGCTGTCTGTATCTCTCTTGGTCTCTCCCTGTCTCTCTGTCTCTCTCTTTGTCTCCCTGTCTCTGTCTGTGTCTACTCTCTTTGTCTCTCCTCCCCATCTTTCTATCTCTGTGTGTCACTGTCTCTCTTTCTCTCCCTCTTTCTGTCTCTCTGATCCACTATTCAGGAGAAGCCATATCAGATATTATGAGCTTCCTTCCCTATGACACCCCCTAATGCAAAGAACTGGCAGAGGGTCCCGGCCCACAGACAGAAAAGGCCTGAAACCCCCCATCCAAACTGAATCCTACCACTGCCCCGATACTTGTGAATGATCTCCGAGATGGCTCCTGCCTCTATCGAGCTTCAGTTGAGAACACAGCCCCAGCCTCCTGCTAGACCTTGACGGGGAGCCTCCCAGCTGACCTGAGCCTGGACCCTGGTAGAGACACTGTCAGATGCTCAATGATAGGTCTCGTAAGTGCTAAGTGAGGCTAATGCTGTCACCCAGCATAGACAGCTAGTACCTCCTTCCAGGCCTGGGTCTGGCCCTGCCATCCTCTCTCCCTCACTTCTCTCCTCCCCAGCTCACTCTAGCCACACTGGCTCTTTTCTCACCTCCTCTCTCGTCAAATCCTCTTCTGCCTCCAAGTCTCTGTGCCTTTGAGCTTCCCCCCAGCACGCTGTTTGCAGACAGATGCAGGGCTGGCTCCTCTTGTCCTTCTGCTCAGGGCACAAATGTCCCCAGGGGGGCCCTTTACCCCCACCTAGGGGCTCCAGGCCCTCCCTCCTCCAGCACCCTGCTTCGTTGCTCTGTAGCACCTTCTCTTCTTTTTCACATGGATTTGTTCATGATTTTGTCCTTTCCACCTCCAGGCTGTGAGCTCCTGGAGGACAGAGACCATGTGGGTGCTTTCAGCACTGCCCTCAGGACTAACATGGGCCCTGCTCAGGGTGAGTGCTGGGGCCACAGTAGCTGAAAGAATCATGAGAGGATCTCAGGGTCCCCTCCCGCCTCTGAGCAGCTCCCATTGTGGACGTGGATGCCAGTAATCAAAGGTGCCTGTTGCTTTGGACAGGGGAACACCCAGAACGAGCCCTGGGCGTCCCTTCCCTGCTCCACTTGCTGCATTGAGCATGAGTGGACACAGGACACCCCTGGTGGTCAGCCCCAGCCTTGCAGCCCCAGGCAGGAAAGCAGAAAGCAAAACACACACCTTTCTTTGTTTGGGGTCCTCAAGGCAGTGGTTCCACCAGGGCCGAGGAAGCAAAGGAGCAGGACCTGTGGGCTCCAGGAGGGACGTGAGGGACCTCAGAAGCCTCTCTTGCTCCTCGCTTTCCCTCCACTGGCCGTGGCGTGTCCCGTTGACTCACAAGGCCTCCTCGCCCCAGCCAGGGCAATGACTCCACCTCACTTCCAAAGGAGGCCCCCGAGGCTCCGACAAGGATGGCCTTGTCCCTGGTCCCCAGACAAGTCGACCAGTGCTCTGCCATGTTCTGCACTGCCCGGGGCCCCAGTCCCCAAGCTCTCAGGCTGCCTTCTGCTCAGCAAGACCTCGAGGGAATGGAATGCATTTTACAAGGACTCAGAGAACAGTGGGTCATGGATGGAGAACGAAGGTCAATAGACTCTTCTACAAGCCTGTGGGACCCTTAGAGTCACCCCATCTATGCACCCCAATTTACAGAGGCGTAAGATCTAGCCTTCTCTGCTGTATCCCCTCCCCCCTAGGGGGTCACATCCTAGTTCCCGGTGCCCAGAGTGGTGGCCACAGGACGCCGGACCTGGTTCTCTACAGGCTGCTCTAGGGATGACCCCAACCCCTGCATCCCCCTGTGTACCTTGGGGACCCCCTGCCTACCAGTCTGGCATCTCTCCCCTTCATGCTATGGGCCTGGGCATGTTGTTAGGGGACCGGATGCCCATGCCCCATGGCAGAGCTGCCTCCAACCTCTTTCTTCCTTCCTCCTGTCACCTCCCCAGTGAGCACTTCCCTTCTGAGACCGGGCTGGGCATTCAGAGTGTGTGTGTATGCTTGTGTGTGTGAGTGTGTCCACGTGGGGATGCGTATAGCAAAGGGCCCTACATGGGAGGGCATTGGCAGAGGTCCCCCAGGGTATTAGGGGCTCTCATTCCCAAAGCAAACCCCTTGGAAGTGCTGAGGCTGGCCTAAGAGCTTGGAATGCTCTCTTCCCCTCTGGACTCTGCCCACCTTGTGACCCCAGGGCCTGTCCCTGCTTCTCCTGGCCTCAGTTTCCCAACTGTCCTGTGAGGGTTGGACACGGAGCAACATCAGCCCCGATGAGCATGGACATGGCCTGTGATCTCCGCCCACATGAGTGTGGCAGGGATACCCTCACGGTCTCACAGGCCTCTCTCCTGTGCGGCAACCAGGCCTCCTGTCCGTGGTCAGGCACACAGAGGGGCCCTGCAGACAGCACTTCTGGGTGACACAGCTCGCAGCACACACGTGTAACACAACGGTCCCTTGACATGGCTGCTTTCGTCTGTCCCCTCCCCAGCCAACTGCTCGGTGACCCTCACATCCCCTACGTCGCAGGAACACGCCACAGAAGCCAGGTGGGCCACACGGTGCACAGTTGGGTAGGTTGGACATCTGGGGACATGAGGGTCACTGAATATACACCGACCTCACTGTCCTGGTCCACAGACTCCATCCCAGGGTCCAGCTCCATGCATGGCTGGTCCTGCGGACACGAAGACAGTGGTGGACACAGACCCTGGGCAGGGAGAAGGCCAGGCTGCCCTTTTCCCTCCTCCTCTACACCCCCTCCCTACCACATGAGGTCCAGCCAGTCCCTGCCTGCAGCCCTGGTGGGTGTAGGAGGAGCTGAAGGGAGCCCAGCTGGGCAACTATTGGAGGGAGTTGCTGTTATTAGGGAGCCCACTGGGTGCTGAGTGATTGCACCCCATTTTACAGATGACCAGTGGTCCCAGCATTCAAGGTCACTCTGCTCTAAGTGACCAAGTCCAGACGTGAACAGGGGACTAGAAATCCTTGATTTTCACCAGTGTTGAGCCCAGCATTGACCATCGAGGCCTTGTCCTGCATTGGGGCTCCCCCAGCCAGGCGACCTCCTGAGTCCAAGCACTTTGGGCAGCTTCGTCTCCCTGCTTGAATCCCAACACACTCTCCTGAGGTCAGAGTCACTGACCCCATTTTTCATGGAGGAAACTGAGGCTCCGAGAAGACACCACATGACCTTGCCTGTCACAGGGCTGTGAGGTGACCCAGCTATGGGTTTGACCCCAGGTCAATCTGACCCTAAAGGCTCTGCTAGCACAGGAGCCTGAGGAGGTGGCCTGTGAGCCCAGCACAGAGGTGAGTCCATCCTGGATGGGGGCTCGGGGGAGGGGCACTGCAGGCTAGGAGCTCTGAAGGGGGCAGGGGCTTGGCAGGGTCCTTGGGGAGGAAGGCTTTAGGGAGGGTGGGGTGCGGTGAGGGGTGCACTCTGGGGACGGTGTCTGGACCAGATCACACAGGGCCGTGACTCAGGCAAGGAGTCGGGCTTCACTACAGGTTGGTTGGACTTGAACGAGCAGTCTCATCAGAGCCTCAGGCGGTTAGATCCTAGATTTGGAGGGAGCTCAGTGGACACCTTATCCACCTCCACTCAAGCCAAGATCCCCAAGAACCAACAGGATGAGAAGGCTGCCTCCATTTCCTCCCATGTACAGTGGGCACTGTGGCGGTCGCCTACTCCCTGCCTGGGCTGGGCCTGCTGCCTGGAGGGCCCAGAGAGGGCTTCTTGTCAAAGTAGCCATTCAGGACAGGTCTGTGCTCAGAGAGCTCTGAGTGATGGGACCAAGGGCACGTCCCACCAGTGGGCTAAACAAGACGCTCCTGTCCACGTTGCTGTTGTTTACTCCAGGTGGACAGGGATGATGCAGCATCGCCCACCGTGTGGATGGAGAGGGCCAGCGAGGAGCTGTGGTTGAAGAGCCTGAGACACGACGCTTGTGTGTGACCAAAGCTGCCATGGGTGTGGTGGAGGCTGATGAGGAAGAAGTGCTGCTGGAGGCCAAGATGAAACCAGAGACCATCGGGGCCCAGGGGGCGGTTGATTTCCATAACTGTGGGGGTGGCATGATCAGCAGAGTCTCTGGACTCGGCAGGACACCCCAGGCCGGCATCCAGCTCCTGGGGTTCTTGGCCCCTTTGTAGGTGTCGCTGGGGAACACTGGTCCCGGGCAAGAAGGGACTGGGAGTGGGCTGTCAGGGAGAATGGGGAGGGCAGCCACCTTCTTTTCCTTGCCATCAGGGGACTCTGGGTCAAAACTCATGTTGCTCTCCTCCACCTTGGAGCTGGAGGAACCAGCCAAGTGCTCGCTGAGCATTGGACAATGTCCCTGCCACTGAGGTCCTGGCCCCACCTGAGGTGTCCCAGCACTTGGAGTGGGAGCCGTGCCTGGTCCTGAAGCCTGTGTTGGGGCCTGTTGGCTTGGAGGCTGGATGGAAGGGCTGCATTTGCAGAGGTCACGCCCCCTGGGTGAGTGGAGACTCTGGGACACCTGAAGTCACAGATGCAAGTGACCCGCACCTGGGAAGGTGTGAGGGAGGTGCACAGAGGGCAGTGCCTCAGTGGCAGGCAGGGCTTCATGCCCATGGGCAGCACTCCTTGGCAAAGGTCAGCTAGTCCTTTGGACCCTAGAGGGCAGAAGGCACCTAAGGCTCCCAGTGGTCCACGGGAGGCCAGGACAGCCTGCTGACTGGCAGGCATCAGGCCTGCAGCACGAGAGGTTCAGGGTGAAACTGCTCCTGGGTAGCCTGGGCCAGCTGGTTGGACAGAAAAGATGGCCACCTGGTTTTTGTCACTCTAGTCTGTACGTGCTCATCTCCCCAGCTAGCCAGACCCTGGGGAGGGTGGCCCTGTGGCTAAACAACACTAGGGACTGAGGAGAAGGTGCCCTTGGCAATATCGAGTCCCTCTTCTTCATGTGAAGCAGGGTTGAGCTGGCTCCATGCCTGACTTCACCCCCTTGGTGACGGCGGGCTTCCTCAGGTCAAAGTCATACTAGGCATCGGGTTCATGGCACTGAACACATTGGCATCCTCAGGGGTCTTCAGCATGGGGGGGAGGGGCCAAAGGAGGGTTGGCTGTGCTCAGGACAGCCACACCAGGGACAGGGAAATGCACAGAGACAGGAAGCAGATCAGTGCTTGTCAGGGGGTGGGGGAGTGGATATGGGGGCATGGCTGCTTCATGGGTACAGGGGTTCTGGTGGGCTGAAGCAATGATCTGGAACTAGATAACGGTGACGGTACACAGCATAGAGGATGTAGTTAATGGCCGGCCCTGAACTGTACAACTTGAAGTGATGAAAACATTAAACTTTATTGAATCTAAATTGGAACACATAAAACATAAGAAATCATAAAACATAGAAAAGGGAAAGACATCTCTGGGTGGGGGCTGGTCCGGCCAGGCCTTAGTTGCTGGCGATGTGGGTGGTGCTGCAGCTGCCCTAGTGCCGGAGCCACTGCTGTGGCTGATGCTGGAGATCCCCCCAGCTCTGGCTGTGCAACTGGCTCAGGAGCTGGACCTGAGCTGGGGCTAGAGCTGGGTCTGTCTCAGGCGGTGGTGCCTGACCTGCTTCTAGAATTGGCTCCGGTCCTGAGACTGACTCTAGCTCTGCCTTATTGACAGATGTGGTGCGGGAGCGAGTGATGGGAATGGCTGCGGCTCTGGAGCTGGTCGAGTGTGGGAGCTGGGGGAGCTCTAGTTCTGGAGCTGGCTGCACCTGAGCTCTGGAGCTGCTGCCAGAGCTCTCACTAGTCCACAGCTGGAGCAGGATCTGCTTCTATGTGGCTCTAACTTTGTAGGTCGAGGTAACTCTGGCTCTGCTGCTGGTGACCGAGCCTTCTCTAGCTCCACAGCTGGTAAACAACGTGTCCTGACCTTTAGATGGTGTCAGTGACATCACCAACCCATCACGAGCTGTCCATCAGATGGTGGGAGCACTCCAGCAAATAGCATCTATTACGTTAGTGTTATTTCATCTCAGTTCCAGTTACATATTTATTTTAAATATACTTAGAAGGAGAATAGGATAACAGAAACCATTTACTCTTTGCTGAGATTTAACAGAGCACACCTTATTGATGTCGTTTTTTAAGAACTATTACACAGTGGAAGACACCATTCTCCTTCCTCTCTCTTTCCTCCCCAAAGGTAACTACTGTCTTGAAGTTAATATATGTATTCCATACACATTTTCTCTTGCAAAAAACAGTTGTCCCCAATTTGCTGAGATTTTTTTATGTGTCTATCAAAGATATGCTTCTGAGCAGATGCTGTTAAAAACTCTGTCCTTTCAAAGTAAAGATGACAAGTCAACCATTAGTTGAGAAACTGCCTGCTTTTTAGACATCATTTTTAAAAGAGAGGTTTGAAAATATCTCCATCATGTTACCATTGATCCTCCCTATTTGGAAGAGTTACATTCTATTAATTTTTAGCAAACACTGCATGAGCCAGACTGAACCAGTGCTCCTAGGGGAAGGACAAGGTTAGGTTTCTGCAGTCTTTGGTCGTGACATGTTTGGGAACCTGTCAACGCATAGCCTTGTTTTACGTTTGTCTCTTTTGAAAAGACCTTATTTAGTATAGACTGTAGACACATTATTTGAACTCCCAGCCAATATCACTATCCATAACCCATGCCTGGAGGAAGCTCATCTAACGCAAGTGTTTTCTACATATGGCCCATCACAGGCTTCCTGTGCTTAGGAACACTACACAGCACTTCAGCACTATGTTTGCGGATCATTACAAAGAGGAAAAACAGCAGCAAGAAGCAAAAAAGGTGAAAAACGTACCATTTAATAGACCAGGAAAAGGACACTTGTTGACCTGAGAGTTGAAACAAGAGCGTCACCTTGTTCTACCTCAGCTGGGAACGTGCGCCTCAGGCAACTCCCACTTTCTGCCACTCTGCACCCGTCCAGGAATTACCAGGGAAAACACAGTGTGTGTTGGGGTTGGATTCACCTGTAAATGTTAGTGACTAGGTGAATTCACGAATATCAAATTACTGAATAAGGAGGATTGACTCTGTTCTGTTGCCAAAAACAATGAGTGTGTGAAACTCATACTTCAGAACTTCAACATGGAAGGCTTTCTCATCTGCTTTAAAATCTACATGAAGAGTTTCATGGTTTTGAACCATTTGTTAAAAATGTCAAAAACATCTTCTGATTGGTTTAAAAGAACAACTGATTGACCTCAGGAATGGCTGTGTGTACTCACCATCTCTGATTTCTCTCATTCTCTCTTGAACCCATTCCAATGAACCCCCACCACCCCACTACAACTCTTTTTTCCATGGTCACAAGTGACCACCACATTGCTAAGTCCTACAGTCGTTTGTCAGTCTGTGATTTACTTGATCTACCAGCACTTGACATAACTATTCACTATGTATGTTCATAAAGTCTGGTAATAGCCAATACATTATTTTGGGACAATCAGATATTCATTTGACAAAATATTAATAAATATTCTATTTGGTCTCACACCACTCCTTAAAAATCAACTCCAAATCTGAATATAATAAACAATAAAAGTTGAATGAATATTAAAAGTATTAGATTGTTTTAAAAAGATTATAGAACATCTTTATATCTTGGATAATAGACAGTCTTGCTAAACGAGACTCAGAAAGCAGAACTCTAGTCGACAAGATTCATAAAACTAACTACAGCAAAATACAACTTTGTAAGACCAAAGGCACCGTAAATTAAGTAAAAAAACAGAAGAAAACACTCCAACACGTAATCAAGGGTTTCTCTGCAGACTATATGAAGAACTCCTGTAAACTAATGAGAGACAAACCATCCAGTGGAAGTGTGGCAAAGGACACGAACAGCCAAACAATTCTCAGTGGAGGAAATATGAAATGCCAGTAACCAAGAAGTGTTCAACCTGCCCAGAGATGACAGAAATACAAAATAAATCAACAAAGAGACATGCCTTAGATATCAGATTGACAAACATTTACAAAGTTTGTTTCAGGTGTTGGTTACATGGAAAAATGAATCCACTCATACAGTACTGAAGCACAACTTTTGGAGAACAAATTGAAAATACCTGTTGAATTTCTCAAATGAGCATTTTCTATGACTCAGCAGTTCTGTTTATTAGTATCTGCCCAGGAGAGACCTTCACACAGATGCAAAACGAAACATGCATAAGAATATTCTTCATAATATTGTAATAGCAAAAAATGGGGACAACCCAAACGTGCACCAAAAGAAGAATGGTTCAACAAGACGTAGTTTATTCATAGTAACATGTCAGAGTGACAAAGAATGGAGTAGATCCAAGCAAATTGTTACAGAAGTATCTCCCATACAGTTTTGGGTGAAAAGAGGAGGCTGCAGAATGAGGTGCATATTATACCATTTTCTTTAAACACACAAAACAAAAAGAAAAGAATATTTTTTCTACAGCGACAGATATATGTGGGGCTGTGGTTAAAGGAGCCTTTAGCTTGATCCATATATAACTTTTAATTAATTAATGTTTTACAAAGGTACTGCTTCATATATTATTTGTATAATGAAAAATTAAAATACATAAGACTAATTAAGTTCATTCTTTCCTACTAGAGAATTTCAGCTACCCCAAAGTAACTAAGAAATCAGAACGTCCACAGGAAAATGTCAGCATAGGTGGGGGACAATTGAGCTTGGCTAACATGAGCAGACATTTTTCATACATTAGGGGAGCTGATATTTTGCTGTAGGACCATCTTTGCCATGCAAACCTTGGGACAAAAGTGCAAGTATTTGCCAACATACAGCCAAGATAGAAAACCAACCAGGTCTTGAAAATAAAACGGAAAAGCCCAGTTGTCACTCTAAATCTACCTCTTCATTGGCCAAAACCAGCTTTGAAGCTGTTTTAGCCTGTTTCTCCACGAACAAGAGCCACAAAATTGACGGGCCAGCATCACCACCTCATGGCTCTGCTTCTCATCACAGGGTCCATCACCATACCCTTTGGCCCCCAAATCTCAAACCAAGAGTTCTGTCTTTTGGATATCCCTTCAAAGTTAAATGTTTTAGAAATACAAGAGACCCAAGTAGAGTTATGGATTTTTTAATTTTGACAAGTCAAGATTTTTTAAGAGACTACTATCTATCATCATTGCCAGTTTGTAAAAGAACAGCTATTTAAAACCAAGAAATCAGAAAGGCCATAAACTCATATCAGAAGACAGTCCTGCTTATCAAAGAACAGTTGAAAGTGGTATACACATTTCATAAATACGTAAATATCCCATAACTATATTAATAATTGTGATCATTAGTTAGGCTGTTAAATAGGTCAACTTGACCAGGTCATGAGGTGCCCAGATCGCTGGCTAAACGTTATTTCTGAGGGTGTCTGTAAAAGTGTTTCTGGAAGAGATGAGCAGTTGAACTAGTGGGCTGAGTAAAGCAGATTGCCCTCCCTGTTGTGTGTGGGCCTCATCCAACCCACTGAGGGCCTGAATAGAACAAAAATGCCGAGGAAAGTTGAATTCTCTGTCTCTCTCTCTCTCTCTCTCTGCCTGAAGGTTTGAGCTGGGACATCAGTCTTCTCCCGCCCTTGAACTGGAACTTATACCATTGTTGTTCCTGATTCTCAGGCCTGTGGACTCAGACTGGAACTACACCGCCAGCCTTCCTGAGTCTCCAGCTTGCAGACGGAAGATCATGGCACTCCTATGTCTCCTAGTGGTTCTATTTCTCTGGAGAACGCTGATTAACACAATCATATTTACATGCTTCTCCTTTATCAATCTGTGTCTCAGCTTTATCAATAAAGGCAGAGCTGGAGACAAGGTCTTGTACATAGATACTTAATTTGGGAGGTACCAGGAGTGAGAGAGCAGGGAGAGGTCATGAGTAATACTGTCCTTCTCATGGAGAGGCAGCCTTCCTTTGATCCTCATTGATCAGACTGGCCAGACGGCTCTGTCAGGTTCCAGGCACCCCCAGGAAACCACTGCTTGTCTGTCCTCACTCCTCCTTGTACATGGCCTGAAAATTGGCTCAGAGAACTTATGCAATTCACCACAGATAGACTCAAGTTGGCCTGGCAGAAGAGGCATTGAAAAACAGGCTGACACATGTTCTGGTTCCTTTCACATCAGATTTTATTCTTCCCTTTACTCACTTATTCTTTCAATAAAAAATGTATCAATATCTACCATGTCTTAATAATGATAGCAACATTTATTGAGCGCTTACTATATGCCTGGTACTGTTACTGCTTTATAGGTATTATTTAATTTAATCCTCACAACAGTGTTATGAGGTAAGTGCTTTTAGTATCCCCCATTTTACAGATGAAGAACAAAACACAGAGAAGTTAAATAATGTGCTTGAGGCCACACAGTCAAGAAATGGTGGCGCTCAAATATGACTCGGGAGTTTGGGCTCCTTCCTAACTGCCAGATGTCAACTGTGTTTCAGCTGCTCTGCTTCCAGGTTTCAGGCTCGTGATGGGGCATAGAGAGAAAGAGAATGCACACCGGGAGACAGGTGGGTGCCATCCCAACCCAACACAGTAAGTCGGATGGAAGTGGGCACCCAGGTGCCACCGGAGCATGGAGGGGTACTCTCACCCCAGAAGTTGGGGCCACTGAGCTGACTCTTGAATGACAGAAAGTGGAGATGGGGCGATGTAAGTTGGGGAGAAGTCCAGGCAGCAGAAATAACAGAAGAATACCACTGGGAACACCACAGAAGTGTAATGGTTTCAAATTTCAGTGCACACGCTCAGGTGGCAAACCATGCCATTGCCTTTTTCCTTTGGGACCTTAAAATCTATTAGGATCCCCCATTCTCTAGGTGTCAGAAATAATCTCCTTCAATTCAGAGGCTGAGTCCACCCTGGCCCTGGGACCGTGTCCTCAACTGGGGGCTTCTGTGGAGCCATGGTATGTATCTGCATGGAGGACAAAGGTGGAGAAACCATCGTTACTCATCATCAGTCCACATGTTTCTGCTGACACTGCCCACAAGGGGTCCTTGACACAGAATACCGACTTGCTTAGTAAGCCTGTCTTATCTCCTGCTTCCTTGACCTTCTGGCTTCCTTCAGTGATGGCTCTCTCTCTGCTCTCCTTCACTGACAAGCTTCTCCAAAGACTCTCATCACCATGTCTACACTTCTTCCCCTCCCAGTCTTCATGCACTATTCAACACACAGTGCTGTGTATTCTGTTCCTACAACACACCCAAAATCTTCTGCTAAGATCGCCACTGGGCTCCACGTTGCTAAATCCAATAGATGCTCTTCTCTTCATCTTAGCTGATTTCCTGGCTATATTCAACTTTCATGACCCGACACTTTCCTACTTTTCTTTCTACAACGTTGACCACCTCCAAAAGTCATCCCTGATTTTTCTCTCATCTCCTTGATTTTACCTCTCCCCAAACATTTAATCTATCAACAACTTCTATCACTTGTATTGTCAAAAATTACACATCAAGTCTATCAACTTCTCTGCAGTTCCGCTGCTAACACAGTGGCATATGCTACAATTCTCTCTCCCCTGGATGAGTGAAACAGCCTCTTCACTCATCTCTCTGCTTCCACACTTGCCTCCAACAATCCAGTCTCTGCACAGTAGACGTGGCATCCTCAGTTCTGTGCAACATCTCATCATGTCTGGCTCCAGGAAAATTCAGTTCTGTTTTTCTTATGAAAATCTTTGGTTTTGTAAGATATCCTTGATGTTTTCTGGCATATAGTTTTATTTATCTTCATTTTTACTGTCAAAAGACACATATAATCACACACACACAGAAACTCTCATTAAGGGCCTATTACTTGTAAATCATTAGCTTGATATAGTGAGACATAAAAAGTAACCTCATTCTTTTAAAAAGTAACTTGATAACAGGGACTCTGGCTTAAGGAGCTCATGAATTGGTTGGAGAAAAAACTAAAACAATGAAAATGTAAGCAAAGAGAAAAAGGTGTAAACAACAGTCCACCATAAAATATCATCACAAGATGGCACAAGATTAGTTGCCAAATTAAATATGAACAAATTATTTGCTACAGAAATTCACAGGAAGGAAAATACTGGAAGCTGGACTGGAAAGAAAAAACTTCAGGGAAGACAGAAAATAAATTTGAATTGGCCCCTGAAGAATGAGGAGGATTTATAAAAGCACAAAGAATTAAAAAGTCATAAAAGCTCAAGTAAACTAGTTTTGCTAAAGAAGAAAGTATGGTTTACTGAGTCATCAGAAAGAAGGCTCACAACAGAATGAGGTCACTCAGCGAGGACCACGAATGCCAGGGTGAGAAGTCTGACTGATTTTATAGGCAATGAGAGCCACTTAAGCATTCGATGTAGGGCTTCCCATGATCAATGTGGTACTTTAGGAAGATTATTCTGGCATGGTGTGAGACTGAAGGATGAGAGGAAGCTGTCACTAATCCACTCAGCCTCCCTATAGGGAGCTCTCATTTTTTTTTACATAAGCTTTGTGAACAGTTATCCTCCAACAACAGTTTCTGGATGAGCATCTCCAGGATGGTCATGGCTGCACATATCTTGTTTAATTGGAAGAGACCACAGATAACTAAATCACAGGCTGACACATTTATGATGAGACTGAAGAAGACAAGTCTTTACTCAGCCTGTGTCCACTGGGAAAGCAGGAGGTGCCCTCCACTCTGCTCCCTCCTCCCTTACATCCAGACAAAACACCAGCATCTCCAGGCCACCTCCCTTTGTTCCAGTCAGGTTCATCTGATGCTGTTCCTTACCTTCTCCTTATATCTGACGTCACTGCTCATGCTATTAGGTCCTAAGACTTTGGGACTTCAGCTCCTTTGGCCTTGCCTTTCTTTGGCTATGACAGCAATGGTCACCTCTTTACAGCTGAGACAAAGACCGATTATTTGCATCTTGGTCTCTCCTCTTTACCTTTTAGGTCTTCATCCTCTGGGGCAGATGCTACAGAAAGAAGAACGCCAAAATGCTTTTGCTATGTGATGACAATAAGTTATTTCTACTCTTCAAAACCCTGTAGATCTATGGGCAGGTCTGTGCATTCCGTAGAACAATATCTTGAGAATGAAGCTCAAAATGCACTCACTCCCATTCTGTGCCAGGCATAAAATATACCCGCCAGCAGAAAACTAGGGGATTGCAACTCCAACACTTCAGTCTCAGACTTACCTTTAGTTTATTAAACACTTTAAAGGATAGAACAGTTAATGATGTATCTTCCTGCTCAAATATTATCAATATCTCCTAAGATTTCCAAATAAAATCCTTTGGGAGGAAAGAAACTAATACTTTGGGGGATGTCTTAAGTACCAGGCCCTCTTCTAAGCAGTTTTCATACATTATTTATTTCATCTTCTAAACAACACTTTTAGGTGGGTACTATCCCCGTTTTACTGAGGAGGAAACTAATGTTGAAGAAGGTTAAGTAATTTGGCCAAGGTAACACAGAATGTAAGGATTGGATTCAACCTAGCCCCATCTTCACTGTACCACCCGGCCCACTCTGCCTTCACATGGCATTCAGGCTCCGAAGAGTGTGGCCCCAAACTGCCTCTCCAATCTAGTACACATTTTCCCATCTTTTATTTTGTTATATATAAATCACAGTTGTTTGTCCAATCTAATTTCATGATTTCAAAAACATAACATCATAGAAAACCAACCAGCAGCAGTTGCTAAGCTGAAATACACATACTTTACAACCTAGCAATTCTACTCCTAGGTAAATACCAAGAGAAACATGCACATATGTTCATCAAAGACAGGTACAGTACTCAGAGCAGCACTACTCACACGAGTCAAAAACAAAAACATGGGCATAACCCAAATATCTATCTACAACAGAAGGGACAGATATTTCTACAAGGAAAATACAAATAGCAATGAGAACAAACCGTAGCCATACACACGTATGAATCTCACAAACATAATGTTGTGTGAAAGAAGCCGGGCACGAAAAAGTATATGCTCTATGATTCCATTTATATGAAGTTCAGAAACAGGTAAAACTTATCTGTCCCACTGGAAGCTGGGACAGAGGTCATCTGCCCCCAGGTGGAGGGGAGCAGATATGACTGAAGAGAGATGACGCCTCAGCACAAATCAAGGTGGTTGCACCAAACTATATTAGAGTCATCATAGTCTTCACAGGCATGACCTCACGCTGGAAAAAAAAAAAAAAAGCCAGTTTTACTAAAGAACATTCTTTTTTGTTGGAGGAAGATCAGCCCCGGGCTAACATCCGTGCCCATCTTCCTCTACTTTATATGGGATGCTGCCACAGCATGGCTCGACAAGCAGTGCGTCGGTGCGTGCCAGGATCCAAACTGGCGAACCCCGGGCCGCCGCAGCGGAGCGCGCTCACTTAACCGCTTGCGCCCGGGGCCGGCCCCTAAAGAACGTTCTTGATGGAGCAGTAATATTATTTTTTTTTAAATTTTATTTATTTTTCCCCCAAAGCCCCAGTAGATAGTTGTATGTCATAGTTGCACATCCTTCTAGTTGCTGTATGTGGGACGCGGCCTCAGCATGGCCGGAGAAGCGGTGCCTCAGTGCGCGCCCGGGATCTGAACCCGGGCCGCCAGCAGCGGAGCACGCGCACTTAACCGCTATGCTACGGGGCCGGCCCGTATGTTATTAACTTTATTAAATCTTGACCTTGAATATACCTCTTTTTAATATTTTGATATAATACGTAGTATGTGATGAAATGGGAAGTAGGCGGGAAGCACTTCTGTTACGCACTGAAGGACAATGGCTGTCTTGAGGAGAAGCACTTGTGTGACAATCTGAGCTGACCTAGCCACTCTTGATAGAACGTCATTTTTACTTAAAAGAACGACTGACAAACTGAGGTTATTCAGTTTTGGGTATTTGGCACACATTTTCTCAAAAATTACCTCCAAGAGCCTATCACTTCAAGGAAAACAACTGACAGTATTTGTTGACAATGACAAAATTCAAGCTCTCAGCCAAAATTATGGAAAACTTACACTTGATACAAAGAGCTTGACAGCTTTCCACTATGTAAGACTTTTCTGATAGGTCGGGGGTAGTGTTAAGCACTGTATGTTATTTTGTTTTGTTTTGTTTTCGTATAATGAAATGTGTCAACATTTGGAAGATCTGCAGAACTCAATGAGCAGAGGTCTAGAATAGTAAATCCTTAGAGACGGAACAGTGGTTGCTTGGGGCTGGGTCAAGTGATGGAGCAGGAATGGGGAGAGATGCTAATGTGCTCAGGGTTTCATTTTGCGGTGTTGAAAATGTTCTAAAATTAGACTGTAGTGATGGTTATAAAACTGTAAATATACTAAAAACTACTGCACTGTGTACTTTAAGTGGGTGAATCGTATGGTATGTGACAGATATCTCAAAAAAGTTATAAAATAAAAACTCTACCACCGTAATAACATTGTAACATCTGGAGTTTATTTAAAAAAAAAACAGGTTGTCAACCCAATGGCCATGGTTTGCTGACCCCTGTTTTATTGTACAATGTACCATCATCTTTGAGTTTATCATTCTAGAACATCTCTGGTGTCCAGTATTTCAAAGTCTATCTTTACTCTACTATTTTTTTATTCTCCCAACATGCCCTCCTTTTATCTGTGCATCAAAAAAATGTTCTTTAAAGTGAGAATTGCCTCTATTAGTAAAACAAGCTTACTTCTAACCAACACTCCACAATCAACACACACAACAACAACAATAAAAGATATCAGCTGAGGCTACAGTCATCTGAAGACTTGATTGAGGCTGAAGGATCTGCTTCTAAAATCACTCATGTGGCTGTTGGCACGAGGCCTCGGTTCTTCACCTCAAGGATTTCTCCATCTGTTGCCTGAGTTTCCTCATGACATGTCAGCTGACTTCTTCCTGAGCAAGAAATCCAAGAGAGAGCAAGGAAGACACCTCAGTGCTTTTTCTGACCCAGTTTCTGAAATGTACAACATCACTTGTACTTTCTTCTATTTGTTAGGAGTGAGTAGTCAAGTTTTGCCCACACTCAAGGAGAGGGGAATTAGGCTCCACCTTTTGAAGGGAAGAATATCAAAGAATTTGTGGACATATCTTAAAACCACCATAGCCACCTTGGCAGTATACAAACAGGCTCTCATCTCCTCTGTGGGAAGGCAGAGAAACTGGGGACCAGGCCCAAGACTCAATGGTCAGAACAGCCAAACTCCAAAGAAGGATAAATTCCCAACAAAGTAGGTCTGCTGTACCAAGGTCAGGGCCCGGTTGGGAAAAAGATGGATGGAGTTATCTAGATTGATGTCCCTGAAGATCCTGAATCCCCAGATTCCCCTGAACCCTCTGAGCCTCCAAAGGTAGCCCACTCCTTTCCATTATGCACTAACCTCCTGTCTCCCACTTGCTTGGAGATGATGCAGAGGCTGCTTCCCCACAAGACAATGTTCACCCACCCACCTCCATCTCAGTGGGGTGTGGATATTCAGGATCTGCCCTTCCTGGCCACCAGGACTTTAATCCCTACAACTGTGATTTAATCTCAAAATTAGGATTAAGTCACAACATAACCCAGCTGCTGACACATTGAGGCTGACAAGGGAGCAAAGGGACTATGCCCCAGGGAGCTACAAAACCTACCCAGCATGGACCAGCATAAGTCAGGAGAGCGTGTGTGAGACTGGAGTCTAGGGTGCTTGATCAAGAGGACTGGAACATAAGTTGAATAAGGGAGAGTCGATCTATTTGCAAGCTCTTTCCTAGGATCCAGGATTCAACACTTACTCATCAAGAAAATGAATAGGCAAGCTACAGATTGGGGAAAATATTCTCAACACATGTATCTGACAAAAGACTTGTGTCATGAATATATAAAGAACTTCTACAACTCAATAATAAACAGACAATCCAACTTTTTTAAAAGGACAAAAAACTTGAGTAGACAGTGAACAAAGAAGAAATGGCCAGTGAACACATGAAAAAGTTCTCAACATCATAAGTCATCAGTAAAATGCAAATTAACCCCATGAGATACTTCCACACACCCATTAGGATGGTTAAAATGAAAAAGACCGACAACACCAAGTGTTGGTGAAGATGAGAAACAACTGGAACTCTCATATTTTGGTGTGTAAAATGGTACAATCACCTTAAAAAACTGTTAGGCAGTTTCTTAACTGAAACCCAGCAATTCCACTCCTAGGTATACATCCAAGAGCAACAAAAATTTAGGTCCACAAAAAGCCTTGTACAAGAATGCTTGTAGGAGTTTCATTCACAATAGTGCCAAAATTGAAAACAGCTCAGGCGTCCATCAATAAAAGAGATAAACTATGGTATGGTCATATAACAGAAAACTACTTTGCAATAAAATGGATTGAATTATTAATAATCATAATTTGCCTTTTTATTCATATATCACATAGTGATTAAATCTCAACCTCTTTGAATCCATTCCCTCATCCATAAAATGCAGCACCTTCCTTGCTCACTCTACAGGACTGTCATGAGGACCAAATTGGTTAAAGTTGGGTGAAAGCTCTTGAACTATGTGCTTCACCTTGGAAATATGGTACAGTGGTATAGTCCTAGTTCCAGAATGCTTTAGACTTGCTGTCAAGGAGTTGTTATTTGTGCACTTATCTTACAGTCACATGTCATCATGCCTTGAGGGCAGTAACTTTTACAATTGGCTTTCTTTCACTGGTATTTTGCCTTATTTAAAAAAATATCTTCCCAACAATTTATCACAAATGGTCAAGCAGATTGCACACTAAACACCCAAATACCCACCACCCACATTCTACAATTGCTAACATTTTGCTATATTGCTTTCATCACTTATTTATGCAGATATCCTTCCATCAATCACTGCATGATGGGTCAGTTTATTTTTTATGGTATTTCCTTCTCTTCTCCCTTCTTGACCACATCCTTGATTCTTACCTCTTTGAAGCGTTTCTTTGGCAACCCTGCCTGAAAGTAAGATTTCCAATCTCTGGGAAATATAGTCATTTTACACTGATTATGTCTGCCATGTATGGTTACTATTTCATGCACTTACATCTTATTTCTCCACATAAGTGGTTCTGAACCAGGGGTGATTTGTACCCGCCAGGGGACATTTGGTAATATCTGGTGATATTTTGGTTTGTCATGATGTCAGAGTGAGGTTCTGGCATCTGGATACCAGGTTTGCTGCTAATCATTTTATAATAGACAAGGCAGTCCCCACAACAATGAATGAACCAGCCCCAAATATCAGTATTGCCAAAGTCAAGAAACCATGCACTAGATGAGTTATAAGTCCTCCAGCTTAGCAGCTGAAGGACAAGTGCCCATTGAAATACAAACCTGGAAAATACCCAAAAAGAATGTTAAATATGTGGTTAGACTGAGAGTGACCAGTCGCAATCTTTCCACCCATGATTTCATTATTCTAGGACACAAGTTACTTTATTCAATAACACTCTGTGGAAACTTCATGACTCCTGGCCTGTGTAGGTTCTGAAAGGGTCTTATTTTCATTGTGGTCCATGAATTTTTTTTGCAGAGACAACCCATTTTGAAACACATTCATCCAAGCAGATGCCTTGTGAGGAAGAGTGACCGGTGTGGGCTTACCCATAAACTGTGTCTCTACCCTCCGTTTCTGCTCTGTGGTTTGTTTCTGAGCTGCACCGTATGCTGCTGATTGAACACCCTGAAGACGCAGAGTTAGCACCACAGCCGTTTCTTCTTTGTCTCCAGCAGTTCCATAGGCAGTAACGTTTGCGAGGAGATCAAAAGAATTAGCTATCCCCTGCCATAAAATATAGAAAATGTCACTAAGGAAAATGGAAAGAGATGCCTGAAACTGAATATTCTGTGCCCAAGACCTTTCTCTAGAGATTTGGAACTAAAGAAACACCTTCCTTGGGGATGCTTGTCTTCCTACATATCGAGATGATGGGTGCATTGCAACAGAATGCTTGGGAAATCAACGCAATTGTTCAAACCTAGTAGGAAGTAACTGTTCTCCTGTTATCGGGTCGCTTCTCGAAAAACTATGGATGAATACAGCTCTGCCTTCCTGTCCCACATTCTGTCCTTTCTGTCATTATTTTTCATGTATGTGTTGCTTTTCGTGTTCACGGTCTCCCTGTTCTGCTGTCTGCTATTCTCTTACCAAAAATATTCATTGTTAACCAATTGAGTAAAACAACAACTATATTAAAAACTAGTAAAATGAATAGAGTTAATCAATATGGTAAAAGAATCTGGTGAAATATCAGAGACTTCATGTATTGGGCCAGAAAAGAACATCTGTTTTCACCTGTTTACCTACTGAATTAAGCCAAATACTTATACATCTGTGGGCTTCTAGATTGAGGAACTTTTAGGGGGTGGGTGGAAGGAGA
This sequence comes from Diceros bicornis minor, assembly GCF_020826845.1. Lineage (NCBI taxonomy): Eukaryota > Metazoa > Chordata > Mammalia > Perissodactyla > Rhinocerotidae > Diceros > Diceros bicornis. The sequence goes on along the minus strand of NW_026691812.1, from coordinate 1,789,880 downwards.
GAGAAGCATAGTATCCTCAGTGCAGACTCACAGGCCCTCTTTTGGAAATAGTTTTAACTATTAAAATCTCTCCGAACCTCCCGTTCTCCTAGTGATTTGGATACTTATTCTGTATGTGCTCCCTTTTCCTTCGAAAATGAACTAGGATTCCAGTGATCTGGCCTGCTAGCCAGATGATTGAGAGGAAACCCTGGGAGCCATTTGTGATGGTTCTCAACCACCCTTGTATATTAGAATCATTTGACAAGTTAAACTATATAGACAATAGGGCTCTAACCTCAGAGATTCTGATTCATCAGAGACCCAGGTATAAGTACATTTTGTACAGCCTTCCAAGTGTTTCTAATGTATGGTCAAGTTTGAGAATCACCAAGCATGAAAAGATATTAAAATATTAGAAAGGATTTCAAACCTTTAAAGAGAGTGTTGCATTCCCATTTCCACACCTGTTTGAGAGCCTCACTAAGTCAGAGCAAATCCATTTACTGTTATTCCGATAATTTGTGAAATTCAGCTAGTAAAACACACACTAGAATGGCGATTTGGACATTTTCTTTATACCACAGAGATCTGGGCTTCATAGAAATATGTGTATTTAACTTGGGCAGCCAAGACTTTGAGTGGCTGATAGTTCATGTGACCATGATGTTGACTTAAAGCTAATTATGCATTTATAGATGGTTAGTACAATTTGCCAGTAGTTTTCTCAGAACAAGTCAATATGTAAAAATCAAAATCAGTTATAAGAGATTTAGTATCTGAATTGACCACTTGAGGGATATTTTCTGGCATTCAACACATTTAGTATTAAAGAAAGGCATGCTCAACTGAGATTCAGAAAAAAAGGAAAATTTTTAATGCCATGACCTATGAGTTATTAAAAGATATAAAGCTGCATTAATTAAAAATGTTGTTCCTGTTAGGGAAATATGAAAATAGGTGAAACGAAGAGAGCAGAGAGTGTAAGAACTAAAGTCATGTGTGTGGGATGCCCAGCTCCAGGGCTGCAATAGGGCTAATGGTCAGTTCCCCACCCAATTCACAAAAAAATTGCAAAATAGTACACAGAATTTCTATACACACCGCACCATGTTTTAGTTATCACATTGCATTTTGAAAAGTAGCATTTTACATTAGCGGGTATCTAACGAATAAATAGAGCTGGTACATTTAGGTTCGTATTTGGAAAAATATCTACCACACAACATATTGAAAAATGTTGCGAGAGTCTTAAGTATATTCTATGTCTGCCCCTTCTCATGCCCAGTTCACAAGATGATGACGGTATGAAACTCACTTGGACTTCACAGTCTCTGGAAAATTTATTTTTGCCAAGTTGAGAAGAATTAGGGTTGATTTCTAAGAATGAAAAATAGAAGAGAAGCTGGAGAGAGTTACTTCCTCAAGGTCAGGAACTATTTGACCTTACAAGATGAAAAAACGTCTCCCCATTTTTCTTCTCAGATTCCTGTCGCATCAAGTATCTAAACGTGAGACAGGATCAAGTTTTCTAAAAAAAAAAAAAAAATGTTTTGGAGACCCAGGGAAACAGAGTAACATTAATGAAGAATGTTTACCTTCAAATGTTCCTGAATATTTCTCTCAAACTCCTTATACCATCTCTATAGACTATTCCCTATACTAGCCACGGTCCCTGTTTTATTATATAAAACAGTGTAACCTATCACCAGCATTGGTGGGCAAGAATTCTTGACATGATTTTTATGGCGTGTCCCCTGCCACCTTTTTTGACTACTGTTGTAGGTTGGGCTAAGGCAGTGCTTCTCAAACTCTGGTGTGCATCAGCACTGCCTGGAGGGCTTGTTCAAACACGCTGCTGGGTCCCATCCCCACAGATTTCAATTCAGTAGGTCTGGGGTGGGGCCTGAAAATTTGCATTCCTGACAAATTCCCAAACATTCCACTCTCCTGGCTGACAGGGATGCTTCTGCTTCTGAAGCAAAGGCAACTCTTACCCAACTTCATTAGTCTCTTCTCCTACCTGAAAGTGAAAATATCCAGTTATCAACTTGCACTCATTTCCTGACAGGACCGTTTACAGAAGAAACCCTTGCTTCCTTAGCTTTCCTCAAAGCCACGTGGCATAAGGCCAGACACTTCAATAAGCCCCTTCTAGCATCTTCTTACTGAGACACTGAAGCTTCCCAATGGGAGGTTCACTTTGCTGCAGCACATTAATAAACCTAACACTTTGGACATCATATGCATTCCTGGTGGTCCGCAGGCACTGGGATTTATTAATACTTACCCGTGCATTCTTCCTCTTCACGTGTGAAGTTTGACTTTCCCTTACTTGGAGCCAAACCAGGTTGAGGGGTACGAAGGTAGCTTCCAATTGGATAGGTCCAATAATTTTGGGGTGGTCAGTCAGTGGCATTCATCCTCATCTGTGGAATGGAGCAAACAGTTCATAATCAAACCAGCTGAATGTATACGCTCCACCTATCCATTGGTAGTGGTGCCCAAGACGTTTCTGTGGACTCACAGCATCAGAAATATTTAGAGATAATTGTTGAAAATATAAATCCCAAAGTAAATCTCAGACCCAGTAAAATGAATTTCAGAGAAGTTGGGACTCAGAATCTGATGTTTTCAGAAAAACGCTGGGTGATTTCATTCAGCATACAGGTTTGGGAGCCACTGATAAGGACAGCTGGACTGAAGAGATAAGAGATTTTCCTAAGATATTAAGAGCTTAAAAATTATCCGAGTGTATGTTCTTTGGGAGAATTCTTAGCAGTAACAGCCTGCTGTGCACAGAGGCAATAATTCTCCAGTATCATAGAGAGAATCAAAATGGGAATAGAAGACTAACCTGTTCATACAATGTCCACATCTAGGACAGGGACTGGATAAATGGGAAAAGTCAACTGTTATGCTGTTACAATTCCCATTTGTTTCCTGGGTTTTAATTTGATAATGTGCACAGGCTTCTCTATCTGCTTAGTAACGTTTCCAACTATGGATGGCCTTGGGCTTTGATTGAAAACCCTGGTCTATTAGGCTGTTATTGCAGAATGAGTTAAGACTCTAAGGTGTGGACTACTTTCAACATTCACTGTTATTTTTTTAAAGCAACCAATAAAAGAGAAAAATCAATTGTAGGCCTGGTGTCACGTTTCGGTTCTATGACCTGTTTTCTTCCTGGCATCTTTGCTCACTTCGGTAGGTTTTCTCTAGAATTTCACGTCATATTCTAAGGAACTGGTTCAATTTTGCTGCAACTACCTCTGTTCTGATTTTCGAAGGCTGTTACTCTATTTGGACTTACCATTGCAATCTTCTGTGCCATTTGTAAAATTCTCCCTTCCAGGACATGATATAAATCCTGTGTCAGTGGTAGATTCATAACCCTTTGTGATGTTATTGCACGTTGCATTTGGGGGACAAGTAGTGGAGACATTTTCACAGTCACAACAACCGTTAGAGTGGAGGAGAGGATAGGAACTCTGTTTAGACCCTGGGCTGCCTCAAGTCAACTTGAGTCTTGGTTACTTGAATCCTTTTATGTGCTGAGTGTGACACTCGGCAAGTGGTACTCACTTTGTAAACATTTGTTCAATGGATGATCAATGAACATGATTGGTGTTGCCAGCTTATGTTACTAGAAAAAAAAATTTTTCTTTCAGCAGGGACTCAAACTCTTTTGGAAAACATTGGAGCAATCCTCTTGAACTGTCCTACTCAAGGTGTGGTCTCTGGACCAGCAGCATCAGCATCACCCGGGAGCTTGTTACAAATGCAAATTTCCTGGCTCCACCCCAGCCCTACTGAATCTAAGTCTGGGTCCTGGGCTAGGAATCTGTTTGAACAAGCTCCCCAGGGGATGACGATGATGCTCAGGCTTGAGAACCTCTGCATCTCAGCTGCTTCTAGAATAAAAGAGTTCTCTGATGAAAACCCTAAGAATTTTTAATAAGACTTGATTTAGAATTTCTTGACCTTTATTTCATTCTTTTACATCAACTCAGTGAGGTGTCATGAGTCACCCTGTCACTATTTAAAGCCATGGTTTTCCATCAGCCAAAATTCCCAGGTTTATATTGGACTTCTTACACCTCAGATTGTTTTCAACACCAGTTCTATTTCTAGTTCTTCCTTCTTTATCACCTCACCAAACCTATGACTCATTTTCTCTCTCCTCATGAAGCTTTCTCTCTAATCCCCTCCATCTCCTCTCCTTTTCCCAAGATCCAAGTCCCTTTCATATCTTCTTATCCATTGTCCTATCTCACACCCTTTCTCCATGATGTCTGGAAGCAGATGGCTATGATTCAGGGGGCAGATTTATTTGTATAAGATTTAATTTTTAAATTATTTTTAATTTCATTAGTTGTGATATTGAAACTTTTGTATTTAATCCAAATGAGATAAAATTATAAAGAAAGAGATTCATCCTCTAACATATGATAAAGTAAATACAAATTTTTAAAAATGTGTGCCAAAACATGCATCTAAATTGTTCACCTGGGAGATTATGTACTCATTTAAATAAAATCACTCCATCTAATATCTTTTAATTCTTTTCTCTTCATTTTATTTTCCTTTTTATTTTTCTGGTCTTCTTCCTTTTTTCCTCCCTCTTCACACCTATACAATTTGTCCTTGGACTTTATTACTGAGAAAGACAAGAAAATTCACTTCATTTTCACTTTTTCTTCCAAATAGTATTTTTGAAAAGAAATAAAAGACATATCATCTTCAACTGAAGAAGAAACAACACTTTGAATACCATTTTGTATGATTTCTGACATTTCACTTTGACCAACCACCTGGGGAAAGGATGAAATGATCTGAATCCATTGAGCCCCTATGTAAGCCCTGAGTCCTGAACTCACTAATGCATTGCTTCTGCAGGCCTCTGAAGAAGTGTTCTTCATTGCTGGTGTGCAATAGAGAAGTCATCTTATTTCCAACATTATGATCAGTGTTTGAGTCGGAGGAAATAGAAACAACACTTATTGTGCACTTATTCTGCCGAGTACTGAAATAGGCAGTTTACTGGAGTTATCTTACTTAATCATTGAAGCTGGCCTCTTCATACAGTAACTCTTAAAGCCATTTTAGTGACCAGGAAAATGAGGTTCAAAGAAGGGAAGTCACTTGCCCCTGGTCTCCCAGCTGGTAGATTGCAGGACGGATAGAGTCTGGCATACTAGGGAAAAACCTTCATGGAGGCTATTACAGCACCATGTTTCAATGTGCACGCGCATGATTGTGGACACACAACAGCAGTTGTAATGGGGTCTCATTTTAGGTTTTCCCAGGAGAAACTACTGATGGATAATTCTGGTCTTTAGATTCCATGTAATTTTCAAATTATATACAAATATTTTGCACCCTCTTATCTTCCTTAACAGCTATAAATCCATATCCTTTCTGAATCTAAATCAGCTTCCATTTTAGCGAGTAATGGAATACTCAAATGCAAATACCGTAGATTTACTTTCCAATGAAAACCTATACATGCTCATTTGATTAAGGTGTTATTTTTAGGGAAAAAAGAAGTATATTCAAGTAGACAAAAGAGCCATATATATTCTGCGAAATATTGCAAAAATGTTACCTATTGTAGCTGCCCCTCTATGGCCGCAGGAAGTGAGGAAACAGTGAGATTCCTCTCTTCTGGTTATAAAGAGTGAGTATCAGAAGCATTTGAAGGGTCATGATTTTTACATAATGGAAACAATGGACAAAATGCCATTTTGCATTATTTTGTAATAAAGTTACTTATTAATAAAGGAGTGAAGCAATGTGCCTTCTCTCATTTTGCCATTAAGAATCTAGTTAAATGAAGCTTTGATTAAAATAACGCCTATCACTACTAAGCGTTTATCACACATAAGGCATCCCACAAAATGACATTCAGGTGTTCTATTTATTTTATTGCATTTCCTCAAAATAGCCATAGCATGTAAATATTATCATTCCCATATCAAGTTGAGGAAGAAGCAACCTAGAGAGGTTCTATATTCTCCCCAGGTCATCTCTTGGTATCTATGGGAGCAGAGGTTCAAACTCACGATTGTCTACCTGTAGATCAAATAGCGTTGGCCTCCATTCTCTGTGTGATATTCTCTTCATTACTTAAGAAGCTCACTTACCATCTCTATGCCACACTTTCTCCATCGGAAACAGGTTGAGGACAAGGTTTGTCTTTCTTACCTCCAAATGGTTGTAGGATAATATAAAATCACACACAGGGACGGTGTTGAAAACCCAATGCTGTAGAACTGCAAGAGGTACTAACCACTTCCTTCACCATCAACAAACCTTGGGTTGAACACTTTTGAATCTCAACGAAAGCAAGAAAGCAGTAGAGTCCTGAGAGAGAACAAAGATAATTTAGGTTAATAGCTGGCATCCACAAATGCCTTCTGGGTCTTGGAGTCGGCCTGGGGCTGACCTTTTTTGCCATCCTGCACATTGCAGAGTTCAGTACTGTTTCTTAGTTTCCGCCAAACCAGGTGCAGAAGTTCAATTAGGGAAATACAGTGTGCCACTGGCATAACTCCAACATTTCCACTCTAGCCAACGGTCTTTCACATTTTTGATCGTGGAGAGACCATTATAAGAGTGGATAATTGGCCCTTGGGAATCAGATTCGATGTTTATTAAGGGACTGTTTCCTAGGAGTTTCATTCTTTAGAAAATAAAGTATTGCCAAAAAAAAGGCAAAACACGAAAGTTGGACAGAAACTCAAGAGTGAAACAGAGTCAACAATTAGAGGTGTATTCTTATTTAGTTGGGATTGTCACCAATGTCACATTTTAATGACACAGGATTTTAAGGTGCATGTCAGATTAAGTCTGGTGGCTAGTACTTGTGAAGTCTCAATTTTATGATGCCATCTTTGCCATTATTATTTCCTTGACCTTTTCCCTCCCCTCACCTTTACCTCGACACAAACACATACACACACACACAACCACCACCACCATCAACAACAGGGGCGCATGGATGACACAGGATGGATAAGGCGATGCTGCAGCTTAGCAGACTAAAAGAAGACGAGATGATAACAGTGATCTGAAGACAACTGTCTTTTAGGTGCAGCAGTTTATCTGCAGGCTTGAACTGCACGTTAGATCATTTTCTGTTTGGAGTGGGAATAAGCTGCTTAAGCCCTTACCCCAGAAAAGCAGCACTCCTCTTGTAGCCAGAGGTTTGAGCGCTGTTTCCTGACAAAAGTCAGAGACACACCTGATCCCTTATTTCTCCCACCTGTTTCATAGAATCTTCAGCGATGATGGTCTAGTCATGTAAAACAATACACAATTTTCCTTATTACCAAAATTGCATGATCATTTTAGCAGAAAATCAGGTAAGCAAAGAGAAAAAAAATGAAAACTGAGTCAACTGTAAGTTCATCTTTCAAAGATATTCCCTATTAATATTTTGGTGCTTTGTCTTCCAGCCAATTTTCCTCTTATGTAGATAAACATAAAAATTTCATTTCACAACGTTGGTATCCTATAATAGCTAAACTTAGTTTTTGCTCAAAAAATAGACTCCGATTTGATTTTTAATGTCTAGAGTACTTAATTTGAATTTATTATAATAGCTTTAACCAGCATCCTATCAACAGACACTTAAGAGTTTGGAAAATTTTCAATATTATAAATCAGCTTACATGGAAGGTCTTCTTTGGTTCATCATGCATTGGACAAGGTCCCATTTTTCTCAGACATCAGTGGGGAAGGGCAAGTCGGACCTGATTCCAATAACCTTGTGACGGCCTTTTCCCCGGTTAAGGACTCTTGAATCACAAATATCTCCAAAATTTCCAGCATAATAGTTAGAGCTCCGCATACCACTATCTCTGTCTCCTCAAACAGCCCAACATCTTCACCAGCTCCTGTGGCCCCAGAAAAACCACAGTGACACCAGGGACCTCTGCTACAGCAACCAGTTTTTCTGGAAACCACTCCAACCTGGAAGGAAGAGAATAAATCCCTCTTTTTCTGCCTCTGTTTTATGTTTCCTGTGTGACACGACCTCTGCCATTTATACTTGTATGACTTTCCAGGGCTGCTGTAACAAAATAGCACAAAGCGGGTGACTTAAAACAAAAGAAATTCAATCTCTCCCAGTTCTGAGGCCTAGAAATCTGATATCAAAGTAGCAGCAGGCGCTTCCTTGACTCCCCCAGCTTGCGGTGGTGGCCGCTAATCATTGGTTTCATTGGCTGCAGCTGCAACAGTCCAATCTCTGCCTCTGTCATGAAATGCTGTTTCCTCTCCAACCAGTCATATTGGATTAGAGTCCACACTAATGACCTCATCTTAACTTGATCACATCTGCAAAGACCCTCTTTCCAAATAAGGTCACATTCATAGCTTCCAGGGATTAGAACATCAACATATCTTTTGGGAGACACAATTCAACCCATAGCAATAGCCTTGCTCCAAGTCAGGAGAGGTGGGTTTGAGTGTGGGAGACCATAAGTTTATGAGGTGGTTGCAAAACCTAGAAGACTCTGCCTCAGCCAGAGTCTCGTGTGTGTGTGTAGTTGTGCATCTTGCAATTCCCAAGTCAGTAGCCATGTAAGCCTTTCATTTTTTTATCTTAATATATTTTATTTAACCCAACATCTCCCAAGAATTATCATCTCAACATGTAGTTAATATATAATTATCATTGAGGTATTATACATTCATATTTTTATATAAAAGCTTTGAAACCCATTGTGTATTTTACACTTACAGCACATCTCAATTTGGACTAGCCCCATTTTAAATGCTCAATGGTGACATGCAGCTAGAGTCTACCAGATAGGAAAATATGGTTTAAAAAAATAGATTTTATTTCTTATAACGTTTTACAGTTATAGGTTTATCGTTTTAGGTTTACAGAAAAATTAAGTGGAAATTGTAGAGAGTTCCTATATATACCCTAATTCCCCCCAACATAGTTTCCCTATTATTAACATCTCATTAGTAATCTATATAATTTATATAACATTATTACTGTAACATTATTAACTACAAAGTATTAACTTTAGTGTGGTACATTTGTTATAATTCCTGAACCAGTCCAGATACCTTATAATTAATGAAAGTCCATAGTTGGAATTAGGGTCACTCTTTGTGTTGTACATTCTATGGGTTTTGACAAATGCATAGTAATATGTATCCGCCATTACAGAATCATATAGAACTATGGTTTCACTGCCCTAAAATCCCCTTTGCTCCAGGGCCATAGAGGTGTGTAAGTGTGACCTTTGTCTTAGTCATAGATGTTTGGGGTGATGGGGAATACAGGGGCTCCTTCCAGCTAGTATCCTCTGCTTTAGGGTGAGGCAAGGGAGGAATTTCTCACAACAGCATTAATAATGGAGGAAACCAATGTTGAGGGTGCAGAAGTGGATCATCACAACATATTGATCCCGGAATTAACATGGTTAAAAGAACTGAGGAAAAGGAAAGGAGGTCAATTTTTAGAAAATCAAAATGCAACTTTATTTCTGCATTGATCTTGAGTTACTGATTTGGAATCTTATAAATTCAGCATGACTATTGATTCCCCAGGCAGGGACTCATGGGTTTGTGGTGTTTCTGCACTCATGATTGGTGTGCAGCCATGCATGGGTCACACACAGAATGTTCTGTGGCTGCCCTGGGCCCTGGGTGTGTGAGTCTGTCCCTCCCTATCTTGCACTTTGGAGGCATTGATGCTGGATTGTTCTTGTCTGAGCCCTGAGTGGCATGGGCCCTGTCTGTCACCTTCACCTTACACCTGACATCGCCTCCTCTGATGCAGTTCATTTGCATCACTGCAGAGGTTGTTCATGCAAATGGCTTGTTGACTCAGGCTTGGGACCCAATCTAGCCAAGAGCAGATGGTCCCTGGAACCTTGTTATCAATGGACATGGATGAAATCATAGAGTTTAGGGATACCAAATAAAGGAAATGTGCATACCTCACTAAGACTCTATACACTCGTCCTTGGAGATTACATCCTGTGAGAGATGCATAAACACAGTCTCCTCCTTTCTTCCTTTTCAGGCACCTGAGAATGGCATCAAAGTAGACATGGTTTCATGTCTCCCCATCCCACACAGCCAAACCTGTGGAAATTTGTACAGTTCCAGCAGTGTTCCAATCTGGGCAGAAATTGCACATGTTGTTCCAGTAAGGGCTGCTAGAGACTTGCTCTCTCTCCTACAGGTATAATTTGGGATGTCGTTGCCCAGCCCTGAGAGCCAAGTGAGTGAACTCTCCAGTGTCCTCTGTTCATAGTGCAGGACATTATAGAGATCAACTCCCAAAGATATGTTGGGTAAAAAATGGTGGTTTCTGTTGATTTCCTCAATGGCAAAAACCAAGGCCACAACATACTTATAGTTCTTGTACTGAAACCTGCTGAGACGGATGGGGCTCCTTAGGGAAAAGACTCAAACCACAATTATCTTCAAATCCAATGTAATCACTTAATTAAGGAAGAATGCCAAGCCAACTCATTCCATCTGTGGTAACAGCTCTCCTGAAGCCTTAGAATTTATAGCTAAATCAAGTAACATCACCTGGGCTCTGGAACATCCTTACTGAATTCCACACACGTGGAGAAAAGTGATTAAGTTTATGAGAAAAGTTTAATGAATGGAAAAGCAGATCACATTCAGAGTGCGTTTTGCAAATGGTTCTTTGGTTCAGGATCCAAAATGCTTGTTCATTTGAACACATCATCAAATGCTTCAGAGAACAGCAATAATATCAACATGAGATTGGAGGTAGCCCTGGGGAGGAAGAGTAATAACTGAAGGCTCTGGGACAAGCAGAGAAGCACGGCATCTGTGGGTTGAGAATGGTGCAGCAGAAGGCTGGCAATCAAACTGCCTAACCTTCTGCCCCATGAAACTCGTGTATCTGCCACTGTCAACAACCAGGCAGCTAGGAAGAGCTTCAGAGCTCCCATGAAGAAGGAATCACCGTAAGGCAGGAACATCTGGGAGAAGTTTGAAGGAGTTAAAACTGAAAACACTTAGGAGTCTAAGAGACACAGCCTTGTACAGTTTAAAAATTGAAAATGTGATTACCAAAACTGACTCAAATAGAAAATAAAGAGAGAATATTATACAAATGTGGCCATGTGGTTTCAAGAGAACATTTGAGAAAAAAATTCCAAATATCCACCAGGCCTGGAAGAATTTACATGGGGCATTGCCTGCACACCAACTTGGCCAGGAACAAGGTCTCCTGAGCTGGTGTGAATGGAGAGCAGAGGGCGAAAAGAAAAGCATTCAGCCTCTCATCCTGCAATGTGGAACAAGCTCTCCCTCCAGCATCCAGGTGCCTGAAGCTGCGGGGACACATGAGTTGAGCTTGACTTCTGCCCCCAGGAGACTCACACCAGACCTTCCCTGACAACACACCTGTCATTATAAATAACATGTCAATACATTTGAACATTTAGATGAAATTCACAAATTGCCAGGAAAATGAAAGTTACCAAAACTGTCTCAAGAAGAAATGAGAAATCTGAATAGTCCCATATCTAAAGAAGAAACTGAATCTATAGTTTAAAACATTCCCACATTTCATCGTGGCCAACACCGCTGCTGGCAAATTCCACCAAACATTCAGGAGAGAAATAATACACATTGACTCTAGCTTTTCCACAGAACAGGAAAAATGGGAAAACCTTTTTGATTCATTTTATGAGAATAGCTTAACTTTGCTACAAAAATCTTACAAGGTCATTACAGGAAAGGAAATTTACAAGCCTCTTTTTTTCTGGAACTAAACTCATGTATTCGTAAAAAAAATTAACCTTCCAAATCCAGCTACATATTTGAAGCAGGCCACAACATGACCAAATTTGCTTTAAGCATTGCCATTCAGTGTGCTACTTCCTGAAAAAGGAGAAATCATAATCTGGGTAACTGCGGTTAATATCTATTATATATATCATGTATAATCTACTATAAACAGAACTGGTCATGTTCTGTTTGTTGGCCTGGGTGGTGTTAACACATGTGTACACTTTTTGATAACTTATCAATCTTTACACTTGGGTTTGTGCTCTATTCTGATTGTATGTCATATTTCAACAAATATGTTTATTAAAAAGAGAAAATGAAAGCACAACAACGAATGAAAAACACAACAGTTATCCAATTGAGAAGTGCCCAGAGGACTAACCAGAAAGTTTGGGGAAAACAAACCGAAACAGACCTAACAAGTTAAAATGCAGAGTTATTTAGCGTCAATACAAACCGTAAATTTACCTTATTGAAGGTGAAATTGTAGAGATATACACATATGCATGTGAGTATTCTATCATGTATACATACACGTATATGATATACATAGGTACATGCATTATATATATGTATGAGCGTTTGTGGAGACACACGCACATGTTTCTCTCTCTATATAGAACTTATAGGGGTATATATATGTGTGTGTGTGTATCTATACATATACATACGGCTGCTCTGGAGAGGGAGGGAGGGACAGATGTTTACTGACCACCTACAAGGTTTCTCAAACTTAATTTTTCCAACATTTGAAATGTCATTTTTTTAAACTTAATATATGTTTCAATAATACATTTGTATTTTAATGTGTTATACCAGTATAATCCCAGCATTTTTAATTTGTTCACTAATGGCAGAATTCTCCAGCTTGTATGCATTCTCTTGATGCTGTGATGTAATAGGCTGGGCGCTGACAGCCTCCCTTTTGTATTCCACAAACCTCAAGTTTGTGGTCTCTCTCTGGCCTGCAGATTTGGACCAAGTTTCTGCACGTGCTCACTAGCTGTCCTCCAAAATTCACTCTAACCACCACTGTTGGGAGCATACACAGGGAAGAAGCCCTAGGGTGGAGGCGCGTGTATGTGAGGCACGCAGAGCACTGGGGGTGCCTAAGGGCCTGCTGGGGAGATCCATGCATGAGGCATAGCCCACAAGTCGTGGGAGACTTCTTGATGGAGTGCTCAGTGCAGTTACAGGATCCACATCCTTTAAAGCCCTCTAAGAGTACCTATCTGCCAATGCCCCCAAACTCTTCAGCCCATCCACACTCATATTTTTGTGCTCCAACAGAGGGCTGGGACTTCTCTTCTTGAAACCTGGACTTCCACAAAGGCCCTCTCCTGTGTGTCATGATCTAAGACAGTGTTTTCAGGGGTTTCCATGCAGCAGCTGAAAGGAGCTTGAGCTGGTTCACAGGCCACTGTAGGGTCCGGAGCTGGGACCGAGGTCTGTCTGCCTATTACCAGATGCATGGGTGGGTGAGACTCCCTCTGTGTCGCCTGCCATATGGTGCTGGATCCCACTTCTCCCACAAAGGCACTTTTGTCTATGGATGGATGCCAAAGCATTGTTAGTGCAGGAGTAGAAAAACAGGAGGTGTCTTCTTCCACCATGATGCTGATATCACTCTCCTTCTTTGAATTACAGAGATTCCAATTTGACTCAGTTTTTCAGGAGCCTGTTATTTGCCTACAATTCTCTACAACGTCAGACCCTCCCAGGCCCACTCTATGAAGGACATAGAAAGAATGTTCTCAGATCTACTTACAAGGGCCAGGCAAATAAAAGCCAACAAATTGGTTCTGGTCATTCTGCTGGGAACAGAGGGCAGTGGTAGTCTCATACATTCTGGTTTGGAAGAAGGCTTCTTGTTCTCTGTGGATGAATAAACAACAAGAAAAGAGAGCCTGTGGTAGGTAAATACATGCTTGATTCATCTGAAAAGCTCATCTCCTCCCCTTCAACTTGAAGGTTAGTGTAGGGAGAGAGCACGGGTTGTTTCCAATGTTCACCTTCTCCCTTAATATTCAGAACAGAGAATCAGTTTTATTTTGGGTGGCAATTCAACAAACTAAAAGATAAAATTCCTAAGCCCTCTTGCATATAAGAGTGACCAGACCAAATTCAGGCCAATGATGTGTGACAAGAAGTATGGAGTGGGGGTTTGTGGAGGCTGCACAGGTGGAACTGACATAGATGGAAGGGCCAGCATTAGACACATGTGACACCAATCCACAGGTGTTGTAGGTATTATCTCATATACACCTGACGATGTTCCTAGAAAGCTGTTTTTAGCACCACCCCCATTGTGCAGGTTGGGAGACTGGGGAGATCTTGAGAGGCACAGTGGCTTTTCCAGGACACAGAACTGGTAGGATAAAAGAGGTGTGACTTCAGCTCTGTCTCCTCAAAGCTGGCCACTGGTTCCCCTCCCAAGGAGCTGTGGGGAGGGTGGTCATGGATATCTGTGTACAGTGATGGAGATGACATGGGCAAGGAGGGAGAGCAGCCAACAGTCTACCGGGGGCTTTGAGTGGGTCTGATTGAAGGAAGGGGCCAAGTAATAGAACCTTGAAGAAGTGACCTCACTTCCTTGGTGACAGCCCCCAACAGAACTTAGAACTCTGGTTACCAGGCACCCACACTGTAACCACAGCCTCCTGTCCAGTTCATTTGAGTGGAGACACTCGACACAGCAGGATGTTCTCGTGTTGTCCCGTGACTTTCCGAGGTTCTGGCCCCCGGAAAGCCAAGAATGAGAGCATGTTAAGTCGCTTTAGACATTGGCTCAGCCCTCACCTCGAATGCCTGTGGCCTTTTAGCAGGAGGAACCATCAGGTAACAGCGTAGCCCAGGGCAGCCCACTCTAGGTCAGGACACAACTGTGATCCCAAATGGACAGCCCCACACCCTTTGACCCTCAGTGTGTGTGTGTGTGTGTATGTGGGAGGTGGAGTTAGAGAAGGTAGTATGAGGAGGAACCACCCTGAGCAGGAGCAGGTAGCTAAATGGTGGAGATCTGGTGGTGTGTCATGTTCATACTGAAGATCTTGGCTTCAGGAGAGGAAGGTGAGTGCTGGGGACCAAGCTCTTCTACCAACATGTGAATCCCAGGCCGTCGAGGTTTCATCACATTCCTTCCTTGATGGAGACTATGCAGATGCCCCTCTGTGTCTGAACTGTGGTGGGGTTTCCCTCTGTGGCGAAGTCTAGGCAGGCCCCTGATGCCTCCTGGCCTGACTTCTGGGCACTGTCGCTGCAGAGCTGCACCCAAGTGATGGTTGAGGAGCTGGTAGATGGTTTCCAGTTCACCATCTCCCTGGAGAGGACACAGGCGCACCAGCCCATCAATGAAGAGGGCCGGTCTGAGGTGAGTGTGGGTGCAGAAGGGTCTTCATACCCAGGACTCTGAGATGACCAAGGCACTACTAGAATGCAGACTCAAATCTGAGTCTCCCCTGGAACCCCCTAGGGTTTTCTCATTAGAGTGCTCCACAGTCCCACTCCCAAAGGAATCTGGACCTCCACTCCTTCCCACCAGCTACACAGGAGGGTAGAAAGTCACCTCAATCCTCCCGCTGGTTCACCATGATGTCATTGAGTGTATGTACCTCCTCCTCTCCCTCAGTGTGAGGATGAGTACACCGTGAATTTAAATGAGGCCTGCAGGATGCGGGCCCTCCAGACAGGCATGATGAAGAAGCTGACAGAGTCCATCACACCAGCTTTCCTGAGGAGGAACATCTCTAGCTTCACCACCTTCGTGGTCAACTACTTGGCCTTAGACACATCCCACCAGGTCCTGGACCAGCTGTTTACTAGGTGAGTGGCCACTCCCTCCTCAGCACAGTGGTGACTCTGCCCCCTGCCAGCTGCGTGTCCTGGGAGTGTCAGCAAATCTCTCTGAGCCTCAGTTTGCTCCTCTGAAAAGTAGGGTGGGAGAGGATAAATTTCATGGGGATATTGTAGGAACTAATGGGATCAGCCATGGCGGGTGCTTACCTGGTGCCTGGCTCTGCAGAGAGGGCTGTGGACGTGCTGTGGTTGTTCATGGTGTTTATTTCTCTCTTCCCCGTGAAAAGTAGTCTGCCTCAGCCATCTCTGAGATGCGGCCTTTCTGAGTTTGGAAAAGCACATGGAAACCACCCTGTCAAGGAGTTGGAGATTCCATCCAGCTGGTCCTGGTCCTTTTCCTTGGGGTAGCCAGTCAAGGATCTCTGGGGCAGCAGAGAGGCCCTAGGCCCACTCAGGTGTCTGGGATGGTTCTGGGTGGACTACATTCAATAAACCATGTAGATTAAGCATCTACTGCATGCAGGACATTTGGAGACAGTAAACCCAGTGAATGAAGGAGACACAATGCGTGGCCTCAATTTCCGTCTGAGAGTCAGACATTGACATTAGACATCATTCGCAGGTCTTGTCATCCACCTTCCATCCCAAGGGATGCCCTCATAGCCTCCTTTACATCTGGAGGCATCTCCCCTTATTCCAGCCAGGAGGGCAGAGCGCAGGACCACCTAAAAAAGTGAGTGGTCTTTGGGTGCAGAAGGACGGCCTCCTGTCTCTAAAGAACAAGCTGTGGGGGGAGAGATGGAGGCTGTGGCTGAGGGGAGCCTGTCAGAAGCCGCATTTCACGCATCTTTTGATTCCCATGGGAAGGCAGAGGCCCGGTGGCTTCCACTCCAGGAGGACAGGAGTCAAAGAGCTATGGATGGGTGCCAGGACCCCTGGGAACCAGAGGGGTGGCTGGGCTGAGTTCTCCCCTAGAAACCCATTCCCACCACAGACCCATTTGAATCTGCCTCCCCTTCTCCACATCTACCGCTTCTGACCACCGCCTCCAGGCCCAGAACAGGAGGCGTGTGAGCAACCTGGTCACAAATCTGTCTCAGTGCTCAATCCAGTTGCACAAGTGCATGGAGTGCTGGGGTGGGCTGTGTCCCAGACCTTCAGGGGAAGAGTGTCAGTGGGAAGAGAGTCACAACAGACTCTGTGTCAACCTGCTGGATAAGCAGGCCTGCCACTGCCAGGACAGCCTCACAGGGGTCAGGGCTGCCCTGTGGCTCTCACCTGGATGGAGAGGGGCAGGCATAGGGCCCAGCCCCAAGCCAGGGTGCCTTGGGTGAGAAGTGTGGAGGGAAAGGCCAGGCCTCTGACTCTGTTGCCCAATTGCCTCCCCCAGTGCCATCTCTTCTCTGGTGGGAACCTGCCTGGACCCAGGGCAGGATTTCTGGGAGCCCCTGCACTATCCCTGCTTCAGCATGAAGCTGGCCTCTCTGCATCTCAGCTTGCCTGGCTCGGGGCTGCAGGGCCACGCCTACCTTCTCCAGGTCCAGCTGGAGCATCCACGGCCCATTGAGGCAGAGCTGGAAGGTGAGGCGACTGCAGTCTGGGATGACAATTTGCAGAGTGTTCAGAGGCTTGGTTCACTTCAAGGCAGTGGGGTCTTTCCTGGCTTTGACAGGCACAGGGGAAGTCAGCTACTTGAGTGAAACTGTTTCTTTCTCTTGCTGCAGTACCATCTCCAGAGTTGCCTCCAGCTCCAGAGCCAGAGCAAGGGCCAGCTCCACGGCTAGATCCAGCTCCAGCTCTAGTTCCACCACCTGTGCTAGAGCTGGAGCCAGTGTCACCTCCATCAGTCCCTCCAGGGCCAGAGACACCACCGACGTCAGCTCCAGCCCCAGTGCCAGCTCCTGAGCTGGAGCCAGCTGGACCATTGGCTCCAGGGAGAATCCTCCCTCCACCTGGAGAGATAACAGCAGAGCCAGATCCAGCCCTGGAGCCCACCTGCCCCTCGGACCTGAGCACCAAGAAGCTGCTGAGAGAGGAGAAGCCTGACTTCTTGGAGTTCCCTCCCCGGCTGGTGGCAGAGCAGTTGACACTGATGGATGTGGTGAGCAGCGGGGCTCTCAGGGCAGGTGGGGCCGGCCTTCCCCTGTGCCATCAGCTGCCCCAGACCTGCCATTTCCTGATCTAGAATCCCATGATCTCGGTCCAACCTCTTGCTTTCCCACTTACCCTCATGTGACCTGAGCAGCCTTCTTAACTCTCGAGCCTTTGCTGTCCTCATGTGGACAGGAGAGATGGACACTGAGAGCATCTGCCATGCAGAGTGGCTGTGCAGATGGATGAGGTGGAGCAGAGAGGAAGTTGGGCAGAGTCTGCTCTTTGCTGGGGGTGGGGAGCTCACTGAAGTGCTATCAGGTCCTCGGGTAGAATACTCATTTGCCCGAGAGGCCTCAAGAGCCTCAGCACTTATTAGGCACCTCATATGTCCATGACTACATGGCAGACAATCAAAGCCCGTGGTTGTTGCTGCCTTGGGGGAATGTGCATCTGAAAGAGGAGTCAGACCCCAGGATAATCAGAATGGTTGGAAGATTCCCCTTGAGATGGTCAAGCAGGAGCCGAGTTCTGGTGCTTGGAGGAAGTGAGACTGGGCTGGGAGCAAATGTCACTATCCTGCACCACAGTATCGGGTCCTGAGTCATCCTGTGCTGGGTGCTCTCAGGGGACACAGGCAACACCCAGGGACTCCCACAAGTCTCAGGCCACATTCTCAGCTTCCTGAGCTCCAGCTCTCACCACTGACCCGGCCTGGGACTGGGGGCTGTGGACACTGAGCTGGGATGTGGCAGGGTTGGGTAACACTCCCTGTCCTCCCCAGGAGCTGTTCATGAAATTGATGCCCCGCCACTTCCTGGACTCCATCTGGTCCCAGTGGGACAACAGGGCCAATGAGTTCCTGGCACCCACCATTCGTGCCACCATGACCCACTTTATCAGAGTGGTCAAATGTGTCATCACCACCTGCCTCGGGGACCCGACCGTGACAGCCCAGGACAGGGCCAGGTTGGTGGAGCTCTGGATCCAGGTGGCCAAGGTAAGATGTGGGAGGCCCTCTGAGCCCCTCTCTGGAGTCGTGGGAACTGCCCCTTCTCCTTTTCCAGCTGTCAGGATTGAAGTTTGTGGTCTGAGCCTTTGCACAGTCCTTAGGCCCCTCCTGCCAGTGTCTCAATGACCTGACTCCTGGTCCCAGTGGTGGGATGCTCACCCCTTCCTGGGCTCCTTCCTTGGCTTGAGCTAAAATCCTCCTCCCTGAGAGTGTTCCTCATCAGGGTCTAGCTGTGCTCTTCTCAGGTTTCCAGAGCCTCTGTCTCATCCAGGACAGGGGACGTCCATGAGGTGACCAAAGCCAGAGGAAGCAGGGCTCCAGCTCCCCTCACAGCTCATTCCCTTCCCTTCCCCAGGAGTGCAAAGGCCTGAGGAACCTTTCATCACTCCATGCCATCCTCTGGGCCCTGCAGAGCCCCTCCATTCAGCGTTTAAAAAAGACGTGGGGACGGGTGTCCAGGTGCGTAGGCCTCTCTCCATGCGTCACCACCTGGGTGAACCAGACACCCCCCACAGGGCTGCCACTGCCCTTCAGTAAGCTGGGACATCCTGGGAGACAGTGAACCCTGGGGACAGGGTCTGACCTGGTTGGGAGGCTTGGAGTCTTTCTGGAAACTTAGGCCAGTGGTTCTGCTTTAGGAATCAGTTTCCCTAAGTGCCAGACCCTGGCTCGAACTAAATTGAACATTTTCAAGGGTTTGCTTTGCAGCAACAGAACTCTCTGTCCACCTGAAATCAAGACTGTTTAAAACAGATTTGTTCAGTAGATAAGAGAACGAAGGCCCCAGGTGACAACAGGAGAGCTCCCTCCCCAGTCCCAGAGACCTCAGGGCTCAGAGCACACATTGAAAACGCTCATCCAGGCTGTCTGGATAATTCTGGGTTTTCAAACAAAAGGGATTTACCCTTAAACCACCCCACAGTGTTTCTTTCCTTTTTTCCCTCCTCAGGAGGAACTGCCAAAAATTTAAAACCTTGTGCAAAACGGACCAGCGGGAGAGCAGGAAGCTGCTCATGGAGGTGCGTGGAGGCTGGAGATCTGGAAGGAGGGGAGGGGAGGGGGGAGGAGGGACCAGGCAGAGTGTGCTTTGGCTAGTTTTTCACTGAAAGTTTCTCTGAGACATAACGGTCTGTTTTGTCCAGATTGACAGGAAGCAGGTGGTGTGAGCTGCAAGGGCAGGTGGGGACTGTTTGGGGCAGGAGGCCTTGGTCACGGGATAGAGTGGTGTTTTTTGGACTGTTCCAGGAGGTGAGGAGCTGGCAGAATGAGCAGGTCTCTAGCTTCCATGCGGGCCCATCAGCTGGCCCTCATCTTCCTCCAGGCTGGCGGGTGGATGGAGTGGGTGGGGGTTCCTTTCCTCCTAAAGCAGCCCGGTCTGTCCTCAGGAAGCCAGGTCCCTGCTGCTCCTTCTATCTGCACTGCACCTCTCAGGGAAGGGCACTCTGCCTGCCCCAGGGACGGGCACTGTGTGGTCACACAGGCCAGGTGGACACAGGGGCTGCCCAGCCTTGGAACGAATGGTGGATCTGGCACAGAACTGTGTGCTCTCTGGGACTCTGCACTCTATCCCGATAGTGGTTACTGCTGAAAACTCAGTGAGAGTCTCCCCAGGTGACTTGTTGATAAGGATACACCCCAGATGGCAATGAGAATTATCGGGGAACCTACAGATTCTTAATGGACCTTCCTGGCAGGACATTAGAAGGTTCCAAGTAAAAAAGGATGCAAATGTCACCATCACCCAACGCCCTGGTCACCCCCTACACTGTCACTCAGATGTGGCACAAGGGGGTCCCCTTCCTGAGTGAATGAAGGAGGAGTTCTGTGCAGGGACCATCCTGAGGGGATCCTAGGGAGCTGAGGCCTTTGGCATGGCCTCAGGTCCAGCTGGAGTCAGAAAACCCCAGGGGTTGGGACAGGCAGAAGCCAGTTGGATATGCCCCCTGAGACACCTTGTGCCTCCCGATCCATGGCTCAGGCTGACTGAGGGCCTCAACACACCCCGAGAGTCCAGAGGACAGGGCCTTGGTCAGAGGTGTGTCTGGAGGAGGAGTGAAGGCCGGGGGCCAGGGCCTCTGGCTGGGAGGGGGAGTGGTCTCTCCTCTGTGGCCCCTGAGCAAGTCACCACCCCTCTGTGGGCCTCGGTCTCCTCATCTGGGAAATGGAGGGAGATGATCTGTGGTGCAGGCCTCACAGGGGTGATGAGGTACAAGGGGGAGAGGAATGTGCAGCGGCTTTGTGCTCCTCCTCCTCGAGGGGGGAGGGGAGAGCACTGGTGACAGTCAGATGACACAGTCCTCAGGGGACCCTGGGAGGCATGGGAGTCCTCCTCACACTTTCTTGAGGAGGAGAGAGGCTTAGGGGCCTAGGCAGGCCTGAGGGCACAGAGGAGGGAGTGTTGGAGCTGGGAGTGATCTAGAATCAGATCACTCTGGAATGGGAGCCGCCATAGACATCAGATGTCCAGGGTCCAGGATCAGGGGCCTGGGAGACACGGGGAAGGTAGCATGGCCTCCCTGAGCCTGTCCTTGACCCTGCAGGAGGTGAACTCTGTGTGGGCCACCCAAGAGATGGACCCCCAGGGAGCCCAGGAGAGGCAGCAGCAGCAGGTGAGGGGGCCTGAGGGGGAGGGTCCAGGTGTCAGAGGAGGGGGTCTCACCCCTCACGGCTGGAGGCCTCCCCAAGAGAGGGGTCCCTCCTCCTCCAGCCCAGCTCCTGGAGCCCCAGAGCCTGAAATGCCTGCCCTGGAAGTGACCAGGAGGAGGCCTGGAATGGCTGGGCGCAAGATGGATTTGCGGGGGGAGTGGCAGGGACCGCACACCCTGGGATTTGCCAAAAGCCGCCCCTGGTAGCTGACGGGGGACGTTGGGTGGTCCTGGAGGGTGCAACAGGGGGGAGGCTGCTGAGGGTCCTAGGCTGCTCTCTGTGGGAGTCTGCGGTGGGCAGGAGGCTGGGGTGAAGGGATTTGGGGGAGGGTCCATGGGGGCACCTGAGAGCTGGGACTCATCCCCACTCCCACCCTGATTTCACAGGGTGTCGTCCCCTTCCTGGGCACGTTCCTCAATCACCTGAAACTGCTGGACATTGGGATGGAGGATGATCTACAAGTGAGTGAGCCTGGAGGTGGGGCCAGGGAGCAGGATCCTGTGGTTTGGGAGGCGAGAGCCTTGCACTGGGCCCTGAGCTCTCTGTACCTGGCAAACCTCCTCTCATGAGAGCATCATGGCCACCCCTGGGAGCTAGGGAGTCAGAGTCAGGCCCGTCTTAGTGATGCGTGAATGGAGGCTCCGCGTAAGCCCCCTACCAGGCTCTCAGGACTAGTGAAGCTCATAGCTGCCTGCCTGCAAAGCTGCAGGAGGCTGTGTCTGAGCTGGATTCAGCCTCCCCCTTGGGCCCTGCCCCTGGGGGAGTGCCATCAGCCCCTGCAAGTGAGGAAGCACATCTGTGGTCCAGCTGTCCCTTTTTGCCTGAGGCCTCAGTCTTCCCGTCTGTCATCAGAAATGGGTGGGCTGCAAGGTCTCTGGCTTCAGCTCCCCTGTCCCTCCTGCTCTGGAGCCCAGAGCCTGGCCCAGTGTCAAGTTCTCTTTGTGGAAGGTCTGCCCTCTGCTGGGCCCTGACATTCCTGCAGCCTGAGAAGGGGTGGGATGGGGGCTGGTTATGGGCTTAGGGGGCCGTTACTGATGGACATTGGCTGTCTCCCTTCCAGGGAAATCTGGTCAACTTCCAGAAATGGCGTGAGGTCAGCAGCTGTGGGGAGGGTGGGGAAGTGGAAATCACAGACCTCCCGTGGCAAGATGTCACGTGTCCTCATCCCTCGGGTCTTATATTTGTTGGGACAGTTAGATGCTACAAAGCTGGGAATCCCATCACGTTGGCGGGTGCGGGAGGGGCTGGCATCAAGGACACCTTCCTGGATGAGGAACTAATTCAAGCCAACTGTGAGGACAGGCAAGTCCTGAATGGAGTGGGAAGGAAGGAGGGTTCCCGAGTGAGCACAGACCCCAGACCAGATCCTCACTCCGCACAAGTCCCTGGCAGGGTTCCCCACCCGGGACCTGTCTGCATCCTGTCCTTCCTCCCAGAAATACAAAGTCATTAGGAAGATCCAGCTGCTCCAGCAGGCTGCAAGTGAATATGACCTGAATCCCGAGGAGCGATTTGGGGCCTGGTTCCAGGCGATGGAGCCCCTCAGTGTTGATGAGAGGTGAGGGGCACAGGAGTTGGGTGAGGGCAGGCCAGACTCTCTCGGCCGGCCGGCTGCAGAGCGTGGGGCCTGGCTCCCTGATCAGCCCCAGACCTCATTGCGTGGTGACCCATGGGGCACCGGGACTCAGCTGCTGGCAGGCTCTGGGAGGGACACCTGAGGTGCGGCTCCTGGTAGCTCACAGGCCACTCTGTCCTGTAGCTACTGCCTCTCCTGCCGGCTGGAGCCCACACACCAGAAGACGAGCAAAATGCGGCTCTTCAGGAGAAAGAGGAACCGGACATCCTCCAGTTCAGGGCCGAGTGAGTGTCAGGAGCAGCAGCGACTGAATCCAGGGGCTCAGTACAGCTTCGGGCTAAGCATGGGCCTGGATCCCAGCTCCAGTGCTGGCCAGGCCTGGGACAGGCCGCTCCCCTCTCCTCTCTGGGACTCGGTTGCCTCCTCTTAAATGAGTGATGCTAAATGATGCCTCCCCCATCAGGGACAAACGAGGTGCTGTTGATGGACTGAGCACTCGGCACAGGGTTTGGATAAGAGTGTTGTGGGGCAGGGAGGTGTGCCGTGAATCTCAGGAAGGTTCCCCAAAATAGTCTGTTTCTTCTCTTCAGCCACCGTGCCCTTGGCAAGGAGCCATAACCCTCTGGAGACCACAAGTGCAGCTCCTCCTGAGCAGCAGGGCCACTGGGACCCTCGGGGTGCACCGGGTCAGCTCTTCCCCCCCCACCCCAAGTGAAGGAGGACATCTGAAGACTTTCCCTGGTTTCCCCTAAAGCCCCAGGCGGAGGGCACGACCCCCCTCCAAATCCCTGACATCTGCACCCCAGGGACTGTTTATCCATTGAGGAGGAGCATTAGTATATGTTTAAGAGTAAATATCAGATTTGAATGTTGCAGTAAGTTCTGTTTCTGTCACAGCCTGGGTGTTGTGGTGTGGTTCTTTCACTGCTTATGCTCATGTAAATGAGACACAGAATCTCACATTCCGCCTTGAATTAAGAACTCATGTATGGTCAGAGCTTATGGTATGTGGGAGAAGGGAGGACGGCCAGTCCCCTCCCTGGCTACTGAATGACACCCTCAAGTCCCCCTTCCTCAGAGGACAGGTGCATTTCAGTGTGGTTCACCTGGGCCAGGAGCAGAGACAGCCCCTCAGATCTCCCTGGATGTAGAGGTTGGAGGGACTTTCCCAGGCAGAGCAACAACCACTGAAATGTAGATGTCTTTCAAATACCACTTGCCAGGACCATGTCCTTCCCCAGGGCAGCGGCTGTCTTTCTACAGCTTTCCAGGAAGAAGGATGTTTTCTGCTTCTCCCATTGAGGTTTCTTTTGACCAACTATTGGAAGTTACCGTTTTCTAATCAGTCTCTAGATTTGCATCAACACTAAATGAGGAAAAAATGTAAAAAGATAAAAGTTTGCATGTGGAAAAGACAAGGCCAGAGGAAGACCATGTGCTGATGGACTAAGGGCCGACAGGACATCCCCATCAGGCCGCCTCTAGGGCTCCCTGTTCACCCTTCGCCTAGATTGGAATCCTCCTGGGATCCTGGCCCATGCCATGGAAGTCCTTTTCCCACTTGTTTCATATCCAGAGGAAAAGATTCGTGAGGCAGCTTTTAAACCTACAACAGGACTTTCTTCCATAAACCTCGCCACTCCCTGTGAACTAGGATTTCCAGCAACCCCGCATTTCCTTATATGATTCTTTTTGGGCAGAAATTCCGTAGAAGGCCCCCAGCCTCTCTGTCAGGTACATCGTGGCCATTCCTCCCTGGCTGGGCCTGATGGATCGGGGTGACCTCTGGTTTGCCAAGATAATAGACCTTAATCCTGGCCACTGAATGACCCACACTGTCCATTGCTGCCTAGGGTGACATCTGGGACCTTGGTGTTCTGAGGTCCATGGTCTCAGACAGTCACTAGTTTACACACTCAGTCGTGTTGTTACTGACTTGTCCCAAAGGGGCAGCTGGGCCTGAGCGCATAGAGCACGTAGCCCCTGGGATGACTGTGTTCTTTTCCCCAGTCTGTGCTGTGGTTATGTGGATGTGTGTTACAGGGATGTGAAACTTGCCTGTTGGGAGTTTTGAAAGATGAGGCACGAGAGGGGCAGGTATAGGAGTGGGTCCAGCAGGGGAATGCAACCCATCTTAGACAACACAGACACAACAGACACAAACTTACCAATTAAAATACTGAAACGCTTCCCACATGGGTGGTAAACAGACACTACTCTGAGCTCACACCCAGAATCCACCCTACGACTAGGAGCTAAAGGGTTACCACCTGGCATTTTGAACATCATGCCCTGGAAACACCCTGTAAGACAAGGGCCATTGTCTTGAATTCCTTGGTACTTCTTCCCCCTCCTTTCTGAAGGCTGCAAGTGTCACCCAGGGACGCCTTTTCAGTTCAGCCAGATGCAGAGTAGAAATCCTGGTTCCCACAGCACAGGCCCTTCCTGCCAGGGCACTGCCATCCAGGAAAGAAAGAATTCACAGCTCGGTGTAGACATGTAAACACACACAGGCATATCCCACCCAAACATCAAGATGCATGAACTAGTAAGAGAGTAAAAGCCACTTCAGAAACACATCAAGCAATTGCAAAAAAAGGGTTTTTTAAAGATCCTGACTCCAATAAAATGCAAAACCAGGAAATCATCTTGAGAAAACTGGGGGACTTTGGATACTGACCAGATAGTTGATTATAGGAATGACACTTTTATTTTTGTGTGTGATAACATTAGTGTGTTTGTGTTCAAAAAATCCCTCATCTGTAAGAGAAACTGAAAATATTTATAGCTGAAATGATGTGCTCTCAGTCATCTCAGCTGGTTAACTCTAGCGGGGTGGGTGTGAGGATAAACGAAGCCAGATGGTATACGAGTTGATAATTTTTGAAGCAAGTGACAGGTTCACAGAGGTTGATTTTCCTCTACTCTGAGATTTAGAGATTTTTGAAAACTTTCAGAACACAATTTTGATACAAATAGTATACTCGGTGTTCACGTTACAATGTTACAAATTAAAACATTGATTGAAAATATAAAGGAATGCTTCTCCTTCATGACCTAAGGAAGCTCTCTCTCAGTCTCGTTCTGTGAATGACCTGATGATGCCACCAACTGTTCACTTACCACATGTTTGTGGAGTAATTCCTATGTGCTCTGTGCTGTGTGCAAGGCGAACACATTTCCACGACTCTGGATCTAGTGTGGGAAGGAAGGCAATGAGTCTGCTGCCAAGGTTCTCTACGGGGAAAATAATGCCCCCAGGGGGTATGCTCATTTTTAAGATTCCAAAATCAAAGCTACACAGGTTTGCCAGGTAACAAACAAGAGATACTTAATTCATGATACAGAAATGACCTATGTCTGAATTAACACGTGACAAAGAAGAGAAAGATTGATGGATTTTATGTTAAAATTAGATGCAAAATCATAGTTCTGGCCCCTGGCCTAGTGGTTAAGTTTGGCAAGCTCTGCTTTGGCAGCCCACGTTCTGTTCACAGGTGTGGACCTACAACACTCAGCAGCTATGCTGTGGCGGTGACCCACATACTAAGTAGAGGAAGATTGGCAACAAATGTTAGCTCAGGGTGAATCTCCCTCAGCTAAAAAAAAAAAAAAATTACATGCAAAATCAGAATAATTTATGGAATCAGATTTAATATATATTAAAAGATAAATCTCATTCAAGTAGGTATCATCTCTTCATTGAGTTAACACTCAATGAAAAAACAGATATAAGTTCAAAACACTAATTCCTCAGCATCGATTATCCTATCAATTTTAATATAAAAAGGAAGAAAAATCATGGTAAATAAAAATTGATGTTATCATGAAAGGTAAAGATCACGACGGACGTTACAAAGAGATGCTGTGAGAGTCAAGCCTGTCTCATGGGGAATTTCTCAACCACATCACTCTCTTTTTCTTCAGCACCCATGTTGCTTTTCTCACTGTGTTTTCAGGATGCCTTTCTTGGCTCCTTGCTCTCTCTGCCTCCCGGGCAATCTCGTCTGTCCTCGAGGCCACAGTCACTCCCTCCCATGCTTTTCTTCACTTTCTGTGTCTGTCTCCTGATATCTCCAAAAGATGCTCGTTGCCTGCAGAGGGGCTATGAGAGACCCAGACCCAAACCAGGACTCATCTCTGCCCAATATGGACACTGGCCAGGGGTGGGCTCAGGGCTGGTGTGCAGACCCCTCAGCTCCAGCCACGGCCCAGGGATTCACCTGGACCCCCCAGTGCTACTGTTTTTAAGGTATTTGTGAATCCAAAGGACTTAAGAGTTCTCCTTCACTGCTGCAGGCCTGGAGTCCCTGCAGTCTCCTGTATCCACAGACTTGCTGGGGATTCTCCAAGGTCTCCTCCCATTGACTGCACATGACCTCACTGCCAGGATGGGAAGTGATTCTAGTAACTGACCTCTGGAATATACAGCTGCTCAGCCTTCAGACTGTATAGAACTTCAGTTTTCTACTTGGTTTTAGTTTCATGGTCTCATTGTTTCTACTATGAAGTTAGGACATATTTTTTGAGCTTTCTCTTTAAAAACAGAATAAAATGCAAAATTGGAACAAAGAGGAGGATGAAGACTACCATCCATGGAGAATGTTCGCAGCTCATTTGGATATTGCACCCTCTTTCTCTCCCTGGAGAAATGTGTCTCAAATCATACTGTCCATTACAATCATTGCAGAGTTTTTATAACTCAGATTGCTGGAACTCAACCCAAGTAGGTCTGGGGAGGCAACGGAGAATTTTCATTTCTAAGACGTTCCCAGCTGATGTTGATGCTGCTGATATAGGCATCAGACATTGAGAACGGGATTCTGGGACACTATCAAGCTGATGTGTCACTATCAGTGCAAATCCAGACCAACTTGCCTCCTCCGTCTTGCTTAAGGATGTTATTCTCTTCCCTTCTCTATCATTGACAACTATACACATGCTGGTACCCTGTAACCTACGTTATTGGGACACAGAGATCCAAGGACTCCATAACTCCTTTGAGTGTCCCATCTCTAATGAAATCACGCACTCTTCCACCCTTAGATACTCACTTCCACACCCAGAGCCTGTTTTCACCCAAAATTCTCCTGCTTGTAAATCAGTAACTCAGAAACACCACATTCCCACCACAAATTTCCACATTTCTAGTTTTTACACAAAGAACTCTACCGTATACAACCATTCTTTAAGAAAATAGATTACTCCAGTTAGAGTATCTTAACAAGGCTCTCTTCCTTCTCTCTTCCTACTCCTCCCTATTAATCTTGGATTCTGTGGTCCATCATTTCAATAACCCACTGACAACGCTCCCTAATTCTTTACTCTCATCATATCTGCCCTGCAAGCCTCTGACTTTGGATGATTCCAAATTCCTGCCATGCCATGTTGACACCTGCACTGAGGATCACCGCTGAAGAGAGAGCACACGAGGAGCCTGGGGGTCCCAACAGAGAATCAGCAGCAACCAATGGGCCTCCATGCATTCTCTAACGCTTCCTGAATGCTCTGTTAATTTCTTTCCATTTCTTGAGTTCCATAAAACTGTTTTCTCTTGACCTACTTCATATCTCACAGACAAATTGTTAACCACCACACAAGAACTATTTCACACTCTAGTCATCAGATCTAGAAATTTTCCGCATAAGCAATTCATTTATCACACCATTTCTGTTGTTTTATACAGATATATTTCTTTCTTAGCTAAAACCATTCTGATTTTCATCTCATCTTTCCATTTCAATGACCTCATGCTTTCAATATTCGCAGTACTTTCAATCACCTCCCTACTGGGATCATGCCTCATGTTTCAAATATGCACAAATCTCTACCATCTACAAACCAATCCCTCATCCATTGTTCCTAATGCCCCTCACCCTCGATGTCCTCCCTCTCCTCCTCCTGCCAGGGACTCATTGTGAAAAGTTCACTTACATCCCAATGCCTCTGTTTCCACACTGGCAACCGATCCCATGTCCCCCTTCTGTGGATGCTTCTCTTGCTTAGCTCACAGGTCACGGCTCTTACTATTCCAATGTGGCCTTTTCATTATTTGTCTGACATGTCCTGCAGTAGCATGTGACTTTGTGGCCTTCAAGTTCCTTTAGAAAGCTCATTTGTCCTTGGGATCCACCAGTGCTACACTGTCCTTCTCCTGCTCCAAACTTCCTGAGTCACTTGTTGGCTTCTCTTTATAACCAACCCACAATGCCTGATGCTTCCCAGAAGTCAGCCCTGCTCTGACATCTGCTGTCCACCTGCACCCTCCTACTAGGCAATCATATCCATTTCACTGGCTTCAAATACCACTAATGAGCTAAAAATGTTCAAAGAATCAGCACAGATCTGACTCTGCCCCCCAGACCCAAATATGTACCTGCCCACTCAGCCCATCAGTGATGACTCGACTCACAGTGTCCAGGTTCCAAATTGAAAAAAACACTTTCCCAAATAATTCACTTCTCTCTCAGTGTTCCCAAATTCACCTGTTTGTGCTAATATCCTGTCTGTCCCTGAGTGTCATTCTGGACACTCTGCCACCCCACATTCATATCAATGACCCATCCATCCACCCTCCTGAATCCTCCTACAGATTCTTCACTTTTGAATCATTTCTAATCACCTTTCAGAAATGACACAAAATACCATTCCCACACAGTGACCTCTCCTGCTCTAGCAACCTAAATTACAAAACTCCATTTTTCCTCTTTGTTGATATTTTGTTCTACTTTACTTATATGTGCATCATCTCTTTCTTTCAATATTCAGTTCTCACTAAATGGGATACTCCATATAGACATGACTAATGTAGATTTTCTAGATGTTTCCCTCAACAGTGTTCTCATATGGCTTGGCACACAAAAAGAGCTCGTATATTATATCTGTCTATCTATCTATCTACCTACCTACCTACCTATCTAATTCAAATACTAAAAGTTCACTTCCTGAAATATTTTAAACCCATCCACTTAACTACATTTATGCAAAGATATCAAGTTTTTCTGGTATACTGCAATAAATTGGCAATTACAGCTTAAGATTTCCAAATCCTCTCTCCCTGTAATCAGCCTACGAGATTCTACTTACAGTGATCTGTTTAAAATGTAAAACTGATCAGTTCACCTTACCTTTTAAATCCTCAATTTCTGTCTTCAGCAGATATTTTTCCTGTTGTCCTATCATAATTATTAATACTACCCTTTTCATTCCTCAATATGTTCCAGTTTGGAGAGAAAACTATTTGGTCATTCTATTTATAGAGCACCTACTACATGCAAAACTCTGGTGTAAAACCTGTGATCTACAAAAAAGCTAAACAGACTCACCGCCCCTGTTTGACCTAGTCTTAACACGAGGAAAGACATAATAAACTGCAAAGAATTTATAACATGCCATGTGGAAATAACCACTGTGATGACCTATAGGGCAGAGAGAGAGAGTTTGAGCTTGAGTACATTTCTAAAGTTAGCTGTGTTTGTGTGTGTGTGTGTGCGCGCGTGCATGTGCTGATCCATGCTGCCAGGATAGGATGAGTTGCTTTCTCCTGTGGGGTGGGGGAGCCTCCTTTGCTTTGCGAAAGTTCCTCTCTGTGCACCTACTATGGACTTTGTCATCCACGTGTATTAGTCACGGTTGTCTAGAGAAATAGAAATAGAATATATATATAAACATAGAGATGTGGAGATGTATTACAGGAATTGGTTCACGAGGTTATGGAGGCAGAGAAGTCCCACAATCTGCCATCTGCAAGCTGGAGAACCAGAAAAGCTGGTGGTATAACTCAGCTGAAGTCTGAAGGCCTGAGAACCAGCACCTCTAATGTCCAAGGGCAGGAAACAATGGGTGTCCCAGGTCAGGAGGAGAGAGTGGACTCACCCTTTCTTTTCCTTTGTGTTTAAACTAATTCTTGCTCATATAACAGTATTTTTGATGTTTCATATAGGAATTACAGCTTCCTTTCACATTACTCAACTTATTTACCAGTTGTAAACTTTATAAGTTATGTCCCACTCAAATAATAGATTTTCTCTTCTTCTCTAATATTATTTACCTCTTATTCTTTTGATTCTCATTTTTTCATGACTGCGCTCTCCAGTGCCACACCGAATCACAATAATGTTTGCCAGGAGCATTTTCCTCTTCTTAAGTGTAGCGTAAACATCAGATAAATTC
The DNA here is from genome assembly GCF_020826845.1 of Diceros bicornis minor. NCBI lineage: Eukaryota > Metazoa > Chordata > Mammalia > Perissodactyla > Rhinocerotidae > Diceros > Diceros bicornis. Next base: position 1,758,804 of record NW_026691812.1, on the reverse strand, counting down.
CTTGTCAGGGCAGAGCAGGCATCTAAGAGAGAGAAAGTAAAAACGTGCAGGGGAATCACTTCTACCTAGAAATCAACAGACTTGCTTCTCTTGGCTGTTTGGAGCTGGAGATGCTATGACAATGTGGCCAGCTGAGAATCAGAGGATCTCTCTCTAGTCCCAGGAATTAGTCCTGGTCAAATCTCTTAACATCTTTAGACCTCATTTTCTTCACCTGTAACATGAAGAGTTGGATGAGTCTTTTTGAGGTCTGAAATCCAGTCATTCCAAGATACCCTTCACCCAGATACACTTAACAAAGATCAGAGAGAATTTTTAGTTGTCTTCTTCTGCATCAACATTATTATCCATATCACCACTTAAAGACATATCAAATGTCTACTTTTGCATGACACTGATAAAACAGGTTCCATACCAAATTGCTGTTCATTGGGATAATAAACCTATAGTTAATTGTTTAGAGGTAAGTATAGAGATGGGCCCTGCTGGAACCAGCAATCAATGGGCCAAAAAGTCTTGCTTTATTTTACAGCAAGGCTGTGGAAACATTCCCTAATACACCAGAATTCTTCTGTACTTCGAAAGTATGAAATAAATGGGAGCCTTGAATCCATGGTTACGAGTTAATGAGGACATGATTTTTAAAATTATACTAATGATGCCATTTGCCTAGTATGGGGCTGTTCTCTGGTGAGTCAAGAGCAGATGTATTCAAGGCCACTTTCATTCCTTTAATAAATATTTACTCAGTCCCTACCATTTGCTGCAAGATAGCAGTGATCTACCCTAAGAGCATTTATATTCTAGTAGGGTGACACAGACCATAAACAAAAAGAGAATCTTGAGGTGATCAATAAAGTTACATATACGTCAAACATTTTTCATTCTGGACTATTTTTCACCCTTTCCCTTCTTTTACTCTTTCCCAGAACTCTAAGTATGGACTTGAAAACCCAGAAAGCATGGGTCCCATGTTTCTTCTCGCAACACCCCTGTTTCAAAGACATAGTGTTTATCATCTGAGAGTATGTCTCTTTAAGACTAAGTTCCTATGAATCAGCATTATTTCATCGCTTTCTTGAGAAGACGGATGATATTATGAAGGGAAAACAAAATATCATATGGGATTTATACTCGAAATGATGTTTCCACTCTAATTGTGTTATTTAATGTGGTGTGATTTGGGGCAAGTCAGTTACTCCTTCAGAGTCAGTGGTAATAATACCCTGAAAAGCATTCTCTAGAGATTAAATGAAACAAAGTATGAGAAACTGCTTTGTAAATTGCAAAGCAATCTATTTCAGCTTATTTTTTCTAATAATATTTTCATTTATCCGATCCTTTTTGACTCTACGCAACCTGCCTAGACTGAGTTTTATCATTTATTCAACAATAATAATGGGTCAAAATGGTTGAATATTAGAAATTTCATATTGTTCAACTTAATTAACAGGCCATCACAATATTTAATTTGGTTATATTTACAGTTAAATTTTTCATGTTGCCTTACCATGTGCCAGGCACATTCTAGGCATCTGACACGTATTCACTCATTTAATCCTCACAACAATGCTATGGAGACAATACTATTAACCTCTATTGTATGGATGAGGAATATTAGAGGTTATATAATTGTCCAAGGTCACACAGCTGGTACCCAGGAAGTCTACCTCCAAAATCTCTTTTAGGGATCCATTAGAGGTCGTGGCGCTTACATTGTGAAAGGATCACCCTGGTTTCTGGTTGGTGAATGGACCAGAGGGGGCTAAGCAAGAAAGCACATGACTACTGAAATGATCCAGGCAAGCAATTCTGAATACAGGATTTCTTTCCTTTTTAAGGCTGAATAATATTCCATTGTATAGATGCCCCAGATTTTCTTAATCTTTTCACCCACAGATGCACAATTAGGTAGTTTCCATCTCTTGGCTATTCTGAATAATATTGCAGCGCCTTTGTCAAACGTTTTCCTGGCACTTAATGAGTTTGAAAATTTTCTTCTTATACACATTAGTTACTGTAATGAACTACCTTTCTAAATGTCTAAAGTTTAAATATTTGTCATTCTACAGAAATACCTTGCCTAATCATGTTTTGTGTTGTTATCAGTTCATGAATGATCTAAGATTTTTGTACAAAAACTTGTTATAATGGCTTTTTTTGCATGTATTCAGGAACCTTGCATAATATGGGTATTCCCTGATTCTTGATTTTTAGTAGAGTTTTCTAGTAAGCCTTTAGGATAGGAAATATCTTCCTAGATGTGAGGCAGAGAGGAGAAAAATAATAAAGTGATTGTTCTATTTAATTATATCAAAAGGAAACTGTCATTTTGCTAAATTGTTTTTACACGCCCTTTGCTTATTTGTAAGAATGGCATATATCGTTTTATTAATGAAAAGAAAATTCAATAAACAATTTTAACATAAAACAATATCTATTGAGAACTTATATGAAAATTTTAGCAATATGCTGTCACCAATTTCCTCATCTGCAAAATGGAGATAGATAATACCATCTTCCTATGGGTTGCTGTGAAAATACTCAAGAGTAATATATGTAAAATGCTTATCACCATGTCGGTTGGAAAGTGATGCCCCATTCATTTTTCCACCGGGATGATGAGAGCTTTTTTTTTGGCTTGAAGTCTGTAGTTTTCAAAATATGTTCTACTGTTGTAAAGTGAATCCTTGTAACAAATTATTTGTAGAGTTACAGGATCCCTTTGGAATACAAATTCAGGCTCCCGTGTGTGTGCGTGTGTGTGTGTCTATACGCACATCTCTCAAATAATACTTCAAGCCTTATAATGAAAAGCTACCTTCCCCACTCTTGACTCTGGTTCCAAAAACAACTTTTTAAATTTTCTGGTTGAAAATCTGTATTTCTATATTAGCTACTCATACACTTTTTCATTTTTCATCTTTTGACTATTTATAGTTTCTTTCTTCTCTGAAAAAATCAGCATGAAGAGTTCTTACATACATTAAAAACATAATTCCCCTTGCCCAATATAACTATTTAATGAATTAGGATAAATCAAAATTCAATGTCTACTGTTTTATGACATAAGTGTTTACCATTTTATAGCATACGAATCTTATCCAGAGATGTGCTACATCAGATATTATGAACACATTTTCTTTCTCACTTTTTCCTTTGACCTTTTAAATGGTAAAATTCCCTTATTTCTTTCTTGTCTTCCTATGGATTCATCACTAGTTCATCTCCTTCCACCAGAAATTTAAATCTCTTTTCAGTAACTTCTGACACATGAGACAATTCATGGGCTTCAGGTTTTGCTTGGGGACCTCACTCTTGGGCTTGAACATATACACAGGCCCACATATACACAGTATGTCTGGAAGGATAGAGGAGAAAAGGATGTTTATCTCTGTGCAAAAGGACTGGGAGACAGTGATAGAGTGAGAATATTTTACTGACTTTGCACCACTCTTTGAAGTTTTCCTATACGTGCATCTACGACGTAGTGGCCTCCCTCCCCCCAGATTTTTAAATTAAAATTAAAATAGCATTATATCCTTATCTACTGTCTTGGGACAGTAAGTTGTAGAGAAATGTGAATATATGACCCAATTTTTTAATGAAATTAAGAAGAGCAAACACGCACAAAAAATTTATAATTCTAAATATGGGCACATCATTCTATGAGGCTGTATAAACGTGAGGAAAGGAATGAAGAAAAGCTGTTCAACATCCAGCTACCTGTACAGTCTAGGGGTCCACGTAAAGCCCCGCCTCCAGCCCCGCCCCTGGAGCTGATTTCCTCCCACTGTGAAGTCGGCCAGACTTATTCCAGCCCCACCCCCGCCTCTTCCCGCCCCTGGAACTGGTCTCTGCACAGCACTCGGGCCTGGCTCCGCCCACAGCCTGGTCCCCGCCCCTTGCCCCGCCGCCCTTTGTCCCCGCCCACAGCCCCGCCTCTAGAGCTGGTTTCCACCCACAGCCCCGCCCCTAGGCCTGGTCCCTGTCCCTGGTGCTGACCCAGCCCGCGGGCCCGGCCTCACATTAACTCTAGAAACTAGACACCTCCCCCGAGGCTGGGGTGCGCGGCCCCGCCCTGCCCCGCCCCCTGCCCCGCCCCCCACGCCGCCTCAACCCAGAGCCCCCAAACGTCCGTCCTCCCCGAAACTCCGTCCTCCCAGAACGCCCGCCCGAGACCGGAAGCGGAAGCGCGGGCGGCGCCGTGGATGGAGCGGGAGTTCTGCGCGGTGTGTCCAGTCTTCTCGGCGCGGACCGCATTCCCGTGGACGTTTGGCCGAAGGGGCGAGGCGCGGTGAGTGGCGGGCGGTCCCGTCTCCGGTCGCGGTCGAGGGAGGGGCCTGGGCCGCGGGCAGCCCCGTCAGGGCCCGGCGTCCCTCCGTCCCCCCGGAGCCCCGTTTCCCCGGGCTGTTCGTCAGGGCGCCCGAGGCTGCTGTTCCTCCCGGCTCCGGGCGCCGCCGGCCCCTCCTCAGAGTCCCCGTCACCGTCCTCCGTGTGATTTTGTCCCCAGGGGGCTTATCCGCGTCTGGAGGCCGTGTTTGGGTTGTTACTAATGGGGGCGCTCCTGGCCTCTAGAGGGGGAGGCAGGGATGCTGCTCAGCATCCTCCGGGGCCCAGGACGGCCTGACAGAGAATCATCCGGCCCCAGATGTCAATGGTGCCGAGGGTGGGAAACCTGCTCCAGGGCCTGAAAATCTCCCGAGCCCTGAATGAAGTGTGGGAAATGTTTATAAGTCAGCGAGTCACTTACAGGGTCCCTAAATGACAAACTTGTTTAAAGGGTCTGGGGTCACCAAAAAGTCTCTGTCCAGCCAAGTGAGTTGAGCGACACAAGTGCACACAGCACGAAGCTGCTTCCTCCCATCTTGGGGAGCAGGTGACTGGATAGGAATCGGGAAAATCCAGTCTCAGCCAACAGTTACAGTTAAATCAGTTAATACAAAAAAGAAAAGTGAATTGGGTGGCCTTTCCATCCAACACCCTATAAAAGGCCTCAAAAGCTTGTTTCCGTTTTTTTCCCCCCTCAGACACGGAAAGCATCCGTGGAGCTCAAGTTTGAGGTGAAAGCAGGCTCAGAGTCCACCTGTCCTCGCTGATCCATGGATTTCTGTGTGACCAGGTGAGTACCCTGTCGACCTGGTACCAGCAGGTTCCGGCAGCCTCCGCTGTGCAGAAGACCTGCTAGTGGGCTTTCCTGGGCTCAGGTTGTCACCACATGGACACTGAGAGTGAGGGTATCTTGAGAAAAATTATTGATGTTTGATGGATTATATTCAAGTGAAAGATGGTAAGCTGTGTGTGGTTCTGTGTGGTAAATATTTCAGTAAGTACAGTTATATGCAAATAAAAACACATAAAACAAGTATAAATAACTGCAAATGTGTATTATAGTAGAAAATATAGATTTACCGGCATTGCATAATACTCAAAAGTCAGGATTTATATATAATATAAATACAGAAATGTTTTGCATGTGTATGTAGTATTAGAAGACGTCCCATTAAATATTAGCAGGGATACTCAGCAACATTCCTTAGACCCATTCAACTTGACTTCTAAAGTCCTATAAATCCTCTACAAAAATTTGAAATATAGGAGCATTGAGGGAAAAAGATGATTGGAACTTCTTTGTATTAATAACAAATTTAACATTGAATTTGCCAGTAGCCAGATTTATTTTGAGCATTTTTTTCTTTATGACATTTCCAATCATTTCGAGGAGTACTAAGCAACACTGTAGATTACAGTGCAGGGCACTAGTCTCTAAAAAGACTGTCCTCACCACCTTGCCTTCTAAAGGGAATTAACTTTGTTTCTTGAAATTTTTCTGAAATAACGGTCTGGTGATTCACGTTGCAGAGAATCTTGTTAAGTAATTTTGTATTTAGTTGTTGGCCTCTACTAATTGTGTGTGTGTGTGTGTGCCTTTTTCATTCTAGCTTTCCTGTGATGTTCTTGAGGGGAATGTGTGCTTGTCATGCAATAGATAGTCTTTGAGTGTATAATTTATGGTGACCCACCATCCTTGTTTACTCAGGACAGAGGGGTTTTCCAGGACACAGGACGTTTAGTGTTCAAACCAGGGCAGTCCTAGACAAACCGGGATGGTTCCTCATCTGATGAGCCAGGCCCTGGGCCACATGCATGGGGACCTGGAGAACCAGAGAGACCATGTCCCACCTCCGTGGAATTTATATTGTATTTGGGAATTTGGATTTTAGACAGTTAATGATGAGAGTGATGTGGGAGATTGGCACAAGGTGACTCAACCTGAGGGGACAGGGAAGCCCTCTTGAGAAGGACTGATATTTAGCTTGAGAGCTAGAGATGGGACTGGATTTAGCTAGTTGGAAGGTTAGACTGGAGTGAGGGTGTGGGAGTGTGTTCAAGAGAGCGTTTCAGACAGAGGGACCCGCATGAGGACACCCCTGAAGCAGAGAGCCTGGTGTGTCCATGAACTGAGAAGAGGGATGGCTGAGCCGAGTCAACACAGGGTGAGGGGTGTGAGCCACGCCAGCGAGGGGGGACAGGCAGGACCAGATCAGGGGTGACTTGGGACTCTGTTCTAAGACCAGTGGGAAGACTCTGGAGAGATGCGAGTAGAAGGAGGATGTGATTAGCGTTTGGTCTAAGCACGTGGGTTCAGATGGACTTCATGTTTAAGAATGTAGACTTAAGAGGCGAGATGGGAGGTGCTGGGAATAAGATGAGGAATAAGGTGACTGTTCCCTAGGCCTGGGTGATGGCTGTGGAGCAGGAAAGAAGTAGAAAGAAAAGACCTTGGAGTGTAGAACCGAGAGAAGGTAACGGTACTTTCTTGCCTGCATGTGTCAGATGGCACAGGGCACTGACTGTTCTCCTCGCTGCTGTCCGTGCAGACCTGCAGGCGCCCCCTCACCCAGGTCTGTGTGTTCACCCTTCTTTGTCACTCACAGGCCCCCCTCCACATCCTAAAGGAAGTCAGGCCTTACTTGTGAGGGGGTTGTCTCACATGGGAGACACCGAGGAGAGCCCCTCCAGACATCAGAGCAGCCCCTTCAGCCTCTCCCTCAGCCTCCTCCCTTCCCCTCTCTCGCTTTCCACACCGAGAAGGACCCCTGCTCAGTATTCCATGTCCCCAGGTTCTCCCTCCCCCAGGCTTGAGAAGGGTGGGGCAGCCACTGGGGTGGACATCATCTGCACCTTCCACTCTGACCCCCGCTGGTCCAGGGCTGGACAGAGAGCGACTCTACTGGGAGCTGAGCCATGAGACCCAGGGCGTCACCCACCTGGGCTCCCTCACCCTGGACGGGGACAGCCTCTACGTCAGTGGTGAGGGGCTGTGCTACAGCCACACTGTCTCTCCCAGTCAGAGTTCTGTGTTGCCTCCGTTGCTCTAAAGTGAGCTATGATCCATCTCTCTATGCTCCTGGTCTGGGATCAGTCTTCTCATCACTGTGTGATCACTGGGTCCAGCCACCTTCCATCTCGTTGCCTACCCCCTGATCACCCCTCCCCTCTTCCCCTCTGCTTTCCCCACAAAGCTCCCTACATCCTCCCTCTCCCTTAATCCTTTATGTTCACCCCAGCTCTTGTTCAGCTCCTCTTGCCTCCTCTCCACAGATTACACCTATGGAGCCGCAGCCCCGACTACCACCAGTGAGTATTCCTGGCCCTAACATCCTGGGTCCCGTCCGCATTTGGGGTTGGGGAGCACTTGTTCTCCTTCACCCGCTGTCCTTGATGAGGGAAGCACCTGGAAGGGCCCTAATTCATCTCTTCTCTCCCTCCCGGGTTCTGGTGGAGAGTTCCAGCCCAGTGTGAGAAAGCCTTAGACACAGACATGTTCTCCACCACATTCTGACCCCACGTGGTTTTCACTTTAATTCTCCTAAAGCCCCGCCCTTGGTCCTCCTTTTCCAGGTATCCCATCCGTCTGTCCAGTTTTCTGCCCATCCATCTGTCTCTCCTCCGAGTTCAGTCTCTCTTGTTCACATATCTCTCTCTCTTGGGCTCCTCTCATCCACAGGCTTGCTCATCCCTCTACTCACACAGTCACCCCTCCCCTCACTCTCATGTATGCTTCACCTGTGAATGGTGGTCCTGGGACAGCCACTGCTGGAGCCCGGGTGAGCCTGGGGGCTCCTCCCACTCTGTCCCTCCCTGATGACAGCCCTCGCCACAGCTCCCGAGCCAGCCACCACGTCCCTGCATACTTCATCATCACCTGTGCCACCAGAAGCCACCACAGGTGTCTGGGGGCCCCTTTTCCTTCCCAAGAGAAGCTCTCCGGCCCCACTCCTCCACCAGCCAGTTGTGATCCAGGAGCTGCGAAGCCAGGGTGTGAAATTCTGGTTTTAGGGCAATCATGCTGATCACAAAGATTATACCGACGGTTCAGTCTAAGGCCAGCCCTCAGAGAGCCCCGAGTCTTGTGAAATTAACACACCATTATAGTACAATGTGGGAGGTTTCGGGGAGAGGCGCCTGGCGTAATTTGGAGGGGAAGAGCTTGCTAGAGAAAGTTTCACCAGAATGGAGTCTTTGAGAATAAGTAGGAGGGACCCTGGCAACTAGAGGATGAAGGGTTTTCCTGGCCCAGAGGATTCCATGATCAAAGGCTCCGGCCAGAAACAACATGCCCTATGGGGAGAATTGAAACGAATTTGGGTTGCGTGAAGCATGAAGTTTAACCCGCAGTAGATGGATAAAATGAGACTGAAAGGTCAGCAGGAGCCAGATTGAGTAGAGCCTTGAGTGCCAGGTCAAGAAGGTTGAACTAAACACTGAAGGCCATAGGGAGCCATGGGTGGTACTAGAGCAGTGGTGGCCCTAGTGAGGTATTCATTTCAGAAAGATTCTTCTAGTGGTGCATGTAGAACATCCTTTAGACAGAGCATCCAGTGAGCCTGCTGGGGTGTTGATCCGGGTGAAGGAAGTTAAGACCTGAGCTGGGACAGGGATGGAGAGGGAGTGTATGTGAGGACCGGTGCGCAACTGGAATTGGTGTTACTGGGAGGGAGGAGGAGCTGAGCAGATGTGCTGGTTCTGACTTGGGTGACCACACGGGTGGGTGGTGGTGCCCCTGGGAGAGAAGACGACAGATGATAATGAGTGCAGGACTCTGGTGTGGTCTCAGGCCAGATTTCAGTGATGGCCATCGCTCTCCCTCTCGTCTTACAGCTTTGGGGCACAACCTGAAGACCCTCACAGTCACCTTCCCCATCTCTACCCTCTGGTATTCATCAGACAGGAGCAACGGCTCAGCCACGTTCAACTCCACTGAGAGGGTCCTGCAGAGCCTGGGGAGACCCTGGTTCCAGCAGCTCCTGTTGGGTTAAATCCCACCCAGCCCCTCCCCCAATCCCTGTCCCTCCTGCTTCTCCTCCTCCTCCTTCCTCCCCAGCTGGATCCTTGTTCAAGAAGAGCAGCCTGGGCCTCTTCTCCTTGAGTTGCAGACTGTTCTCCCTCAGGTGAGACCCTCCCCTGAGTATTTGCCCCTAATGACCACTTTTGTGACCACCCCTCTCTCAGTCTCCCCCCGTCCTCCCATTTCCTCCTTCCTGTTCTGGCCCCCAGCCCAGAGGTTTCAGGACCTCTCTCTAGAGTCCCCACATCCCTCTCTCCCCAGGCCTGAAAAGGATGGGGATGCCAGCAGTGTGGACACCGTCTGCACCTACCATCCTGACCCCGTGGGCAACCAAGCCTCTGTGCTGGGAGCGGAGAGTCTCCACCTGTCTGCTCTTCCTCTCGGTGGCTCCAGGCTCTGCAGCCCAGAGTTTATCCATCCAGAGAGAGCACCAGCTACATTTCCACATCATCAGCTGGAACCTCAGCAACCCGGAGCCCACATCCTCGGAGTACACCGCCCTGCTGAGGGACACCCAGGACCAGGTGGGATCTCCCCTCTCGCATCGCTCCTTGCCCTGAGGGCACCGTCATTCCTCCGTCTGACTTACATCTGTTAAATGATTGTTTCAACCCTTCACTTTCCCTGCGTGCCTGGGTTCTCTCAGTGTCCAGAGGTGATGTCCTAGCTGCCTGCCCCATTTCTCACATGGGTAAACTGAATCTCAGAAAGGGGATTATTGTGCCTAAGGTCACACAGTGAGTTAGGGGCAGAGCCAGGATTTGAAGTCAGGTCTCCCTTGCCCCAAGGTCTGTGATCTTTCACTGGCTCCAGTGGCCCCCTGCGTCTCCAGGAGACCTCCATCTCACCCACTCTCCCTCGCGTTTGTTCTACGTCACCAAGCTCTACAGAGGCAGCCAGCTGTGAGACATATTCCACTCCTGCCTGGTCACTGACTTGATGTGGGTTGAGGAGATTGGAAACATTGGCTGAGCTGGTGGCTGATGGCTCTGAGCTCCTGTGACACATCCTTGATCTGGAAGTCACTGACATGGTGCCCATTCTGCCCCACATCCCTGTCAGCTAATCCTAGCATCTCCTTCCATAGGTTTTCGGGGGTTGAGAAAAGCATTAACATTTGAGGCCACCAACCTCCAGCATCCTCCTCCTCCTCCTCTTCTGGAAAGGTTCAACAAATATTAGCGGTCTAACTGTGCTCTCCAATATTGGAGCCACTAACCAGATGGGGCAATTAAAATTTTTTATACACCTATTGGGATACGATGCACATATTGTGTGTGTGTGGGGTGTATTTTTTAGGTTTTTCTAGATACAATATCTTCTCATCTGCAAAACAAATAGTTTTACATCTTCCCTTCCAATCTGGGTCTCTTTTATTCCTTTTTCTTGCCTAATTGCCCTCATCAGAGCCTCTGGTGCCTGTGATTAACATGCGAGATGAGGGAAGACATCAATGTCTTGTCCCTGGTCTTAGGGGGAAATTTTCAGTCTTTCACCATTGAATATGGTGTTATCCATGGGTTTTTCATCGATGCTGTTTATAGGTTGAGAAAGTTTTTTCTATTCCTAATTTGTTCAGTGTTTTCTTTTTTAGACATGAAGGGTGCTGTATTTTGTGAAATTCTTTTCTGTATATGTGGTTGAGATTGTGTGGTATTGGCCGTTATTCTATTAATATGGTGTATTACATAATCAAGTTTTCAGATATTAACCCAACCCTTCAACTAGAGGTGAGAGATTAAGATGTTCTCAAGTCTTTCCTGGGCGTGCCACACGCCTGAGCCCTTGTGGTCTTCTAGATGTCCGCAAATACCCTGGAGCTTTTCAAAGCCCCCTGTGGACATCTCATTCCCCCAATTTTTCTTCTAAGTTGTTGGCTCACCTCTTGCCTGCCTCAGCTGGTATCACTCCCTCAGGCAGCTACAATATAAAACAATTAGCCCTGATTGTTTTTAGCAAGTGCCCTGGGGACAGACTTTTCTCCCTGGGCAAGCTCTGAGTCTAGTAACGACAAGCCCTGAACATGGGGCGTTTTCGGGGAGCTGCCAGGCAGGTCAGCTAGTTGCAGTTGGGTGGGAAGGGGTCTTTTCAGAGCTCCACACCCATTATGGCTGCTGTGCTGCGGGTTGTCTCAGCCACCATGGTTCTGAGACTGACGGTTTTCACAGTTATGGAAGATGTTGTGAGAGCAGGATGGGAATAGCGCAAGTTATAGTGCCACGAAGTTTGCTCCCTTTATCAAGATTCCACCGTGTGTCTTCACTAAACCCTCCTCAGATTCTTACAAGCCTTTGATTAATTTCTAGACTTCTGAAAAGTTGATTTTGACCATTTTTACCAGTGTTCTCATTGTTTGTATGCATTTGCAGAAGTCCTTACTCCAAAGTTTCAAAAATGTTCTCCCTGTGGTTATTTATTTATGAATTAATTACTTTAAATGAAATTACATGAGAAATTCAGTTCCTCACTCACACACACTAGCCACATTTTAAGTGCTTGATAACAACATGGGGCTAATAATGAGTGTATTTGGTAGTGCAGACAAATGTTTACATTATTGCAGAAAGTTCTCTTGAACAGGACCCAGAAGCAGGGAATCTAGATTCAGGGTAGAATTCCAGACACTCTTGTTCATCCTTTGTGCCCTTCCAGGTCTGTCCCCGACAGTAACCACACTGAAGTGGACTCCCTGTGTACCTTGCCGCCTTGGCACAGAGACTGGACAGAGTTGCCATCTATGAGGAATTCCTGCAGCTGAGCCAGATGGTACCCAGCTGCAGAACTTGACCCTGGACAGGAAGAGTGTCCTTGGGGATGGTAAGGCTCCCTGCTCATTGGGAAAGGAAGTGAGGCCTTTCTGGGGACTCTGGATGCCTGGGGCTGAGAGAGCATTGAACCTTCTCAGGCTGGCAGGAGGTGGCATAGTCCCCCAGTCTTTACCCACCGTTGAGAGAGAGAAAAGGACACCAGTGTAATATAGGAGGCCCTCACCTTCTCCTAGACAGTCTGTGACCTCATACTAGTCACCTCCCCTCTCTGGACTTTTGTTTCCTTATCTCTGCACTGAAAGCCACTGGGCCAGATGGTCAGTGAGGGCCTCCAGCTGTGTGTGAAGCAGACTTACAGGTTTGGGGGTCATGTGGTTAGTGATCCACAGGCTATAGTTTGCCAAGTCCCACTCTAGATGAGCACCAATGCGCTAGAACTTTCTGCAGTGGTGGAATGTTCTGTATCTGTGCTGTCCAGTGCATAGCCACATATTGCTGTTGAGTGCTCGAAGGACGGTATTGGGACTGGTCTTTATTGTTACTGAGTTTTAATATTACTGAGGTACCAGAATTTTTATTTTATTTAACTAAAATTAATTTTAATTCAAAAAGAGACTTGTTGCTGCTCCATATCAGACAACACACCTCTAAGAGGTTGTCTCGGTAGAGGTACAAGAAGGGGGACATGCACCCTCCCCCCAAGCCCACTGGGTGCTGTGTGTCCTACCCTCCTGGAGTTTATGTTGTAGCTGGCAATAACAAGAATAGAGAATTGAAAATTATCAATTAATTGATGTGAACAAACTCATACTTGCAGGCGGAAATCAGAGAAGACTTCCTGCAGGATATTACATTGTAGGTTAATCCTAGAAAATGAATATTAAGCAAATAGATAAAGGAGAAGGGGATGAATGTGTTTCTAGGCAGAGAAGAACACTTCTGAGTGGGAATTTACAAATTTAGAGAGATCCCATAGGCTTGCCAACTGTGATGACCCATTCTCCCCCCGGCCGTCATAAGAAAGTCCAGCTCAAATTCAATCCTCTGTGCCCAGAGTTATGAATTTGGTTTAATTTACTAAACTTTTGTTCTGTGATAATGGTCTTGGATTTTGTAGGAATGTGTGCTCACGTTTTAGAGATGGAAACTAAAATGGGGTGAAACATGATGATGTCTACTTGACTTTAATATTTCATTGAAAACATGGGATGAATCAAGGTTGGCAAGTGTTAATAATTTATACATTGATAAAATATTGTTTTAATTGGATGGAATATACATGGTTAAATCAGATGATGGATGTTTATGAGACTGTTCCCTTTATTTTTCTGTGTCTAAAAAGTTCTGTTAAAAAGAGTGAACCACACTCACATGCATTCTCCATTTGATTCACTTCCAGAATATTCTCCCAACAGAGATGACACCTTGACTGAGAAGCCTGGTAAACCTGCAGGAAGCCCCAGCCCACAGTAGGGGGCGAGTATCTTGATGCTGTGCCTCATTGAAGAGAACCATGCGCACAGGGTCTTGGATGATGAGGAAAGTTGGCCAACCCTTGTCAAGGACAGTTGAGGCACAGTGGGGTCAGCAGGAGCCCTGGGGCGATGACAGGAGGTGGCTCACCCCACCATTTGTCTCCCCAGACCTCCCCTTCTGGGCCCTCATCCTCATCTGCTTGGCGGGAATCCTGGTGCTCATCACAGGCCTGATCTGCTGTCTCCTGGTAAGCCATGATGTATTGCTTGTCTTCTTACTATTGGGTTATAAGAGCTCTTTATATATTATAAATACACGTCCTTTTCTAGGGATATGTATTGCAGATGTTTTCTCCCAGTCTGTGTGTGGCTCGCCTTCTCCTTCACAACATGAGTCATTGGGTAAATGAAAGTGACAGTCATCATGAGATTCCACCACACTTGAGGATGGCTAAAAGTAAAAAGACTGACTATAGCAAGTGTTGAAGATGTCAAGTCACTGAAACTCTCATCGAGTGCTGGTGAAAAATAGCTTGGATGCGTCTTTAATAATTACATACGTCTATCCAGCCATTCCTCTCCTAGGAATCCATCCAAGGGAAATAAACTCATATGTCTATACACAGACTTCTACATACATGTTGATAACAACCTATTTATTCTAGACAAAAACGGAAAACAACCGAAATGTCCATCTACTGGTGAACAGATACACAAAGTGTGGTATATCCCCACGGTGGAATACTGTTCAACCATAAAAAAGAATGAATTATTTTTTTTCTTTTTTAATTATTTTATTGAAATTATAAAGGGTGTTAACATTGTGTAATATCGGGTGTTCATTATTATTTGTGAATTTCTGTATAGACTGCATCATGCTCACCACCAGTAGTCTAACTATTATCCATCACCATGCATATGTGCCCCTTTAACTCTTTCACTCAATGCCCAGCCCCCGTCCCCTCTGGTAACCACTAATCTGTTCTCTTTATCCCTGTGTATGTTTATCTTCTGCGTATGAGTGAAATCATGCATATTTGATTTTGTCTGGCTTATTTCATTTAACATCCTACCCTCAAGGTCCATCCAGGTTGTTGCAAACATGATGATCTTGTCTTTTTTTTCTGGCTGAGTAGTATTCCATTGTATATAATACATACCACGTCTTCTTTAAGCATTCATCTGTAGCAGGGCGCTTGGATTGCTTCCATGTTTTGGCTATTGTGAATAATGCCGCAGTGAACACAGGGGTGCATAAATCTCTTTGAATTGTTGATTTCAATTTCTTTGGATAAATACCCAGTGGTGGGATAACTGGAAGGTATGCTATTTCTATTTTTAATTTTTTGAGAAATCTCCATAGTGTTTTCCCTGGTGGCTGCGCCAGTTTGCATTCCCACCAGCAATGTGTGAGCGTGCCCTTTTCTCCTTATCCTCTCCAACATTTGGTACTTTTTGTCTTGGGAATTTTAGTTA
The DNA here is from genome assembly GCF_020826845.1 of Diceros bicornis minor. Taxonomy (NCBI): domain Eukaryota; kingdom Metazoa; phylum Chordata; class Mammalia; order Perissodactyla; family Rhinocerotidae; genus Diceros; species Diceros bicornis. The sequence continues at coordinate 1,743,733 of NW_026691812.1, read as the reverse complement.
TTGTGACAGGTATAAGGTGATCTCTCATTGTAGTTTTGATTTGAATATCCCTAATAATTAGTGATGTTTTACATCTTTTCATTTGTCTGTTGGCCTTCTGTATATCTTCTTTGGAAAAGTATCTGTTTGTATCCTCTGCCCATTTTTAGATTGGATTATCTGTTTTTTTTTGTTGTTGGGTTGTATGAGTTGTTTATATATTTTGGAGATTAACCCCTTGTCAGATATATGATTTGCAAATATTTTCTCCCAGTTGGTGGGTTGTCTTTCCTTTTTTTTTTTTTTTGGTGAAGAAGATCAGCCCTGAGCTAACATCCATGGTAATCCTCCTCTTTTTTTCTGAGGAAGACTGGCTCTGAGCTAACATCTATTGCCAATCCTCCTCCTTTTTTTTCCCCCCAACATACCAGTTGACAGTTGTATGTCATAGTTGCACATCCTTCTAGTTGCTGTATGTGGGACGCGGCCGCAGCATGGTGGGAAAAGTGGTGCGTTTGTGCGCGTCTGGGATCCGAACCTGGGCCGCCAGTAGCAGAGCGCGCACACTTAACCACTAAAGCTCGGGGCCGGCCCTGTCTTTTCGTTTTGTTCATCGTTTCCTTTGCCTTGCAGAAGCTTTTTAGTCTCATGTAGTCCCATTTGTATATTTTTTCTTTTCTTTCCCTTGCGTGAGTAGACATGGTATTGGAAAAGATGCTGCTAAGATCGATGTCAAAGACTGTACTGCGTATATTTTCTTCTAGGAGTTTTATGGTTTCAAGTGTTAGATTCAAGTCTTTTATCCATTTCGAGTTAATTTTTGTGTATGGTGGAAGATAATGATCTACTTTCATTGTTTTGCCTGTGGCTGTCCAGTTTTCCCAACAGCATTTATTGAAGAGACTTGCCTTTCTCCATTGTATGATCTTGGCTCCTTCGTCAGAGGTTAACTGACCACAGATGTCTGGTTTTCTTTCTGGGCTTTCAGTTCTGCTCCATTGATCTATGAGTCTGCTTTTGTGCCAGTACCATGCCATTTTGATTACTATAGCTATGTAATATATTTTCAAGTTAGGATTGTGATGCCTCCAGCTTTGTTCTTTCTTCTCAGGATTGCTTTGGCTGTTCGAGGTCTTTTGTTATTCCATATATATTTTAGGATTCTGTGTTCTATTTCTGTGAAGAATGTCATTGGAATTCTGATTGGCATTGCATTGAATCTGTAGATTACTTTAGGTAATATGGACTTTTTAACTGTGTTTATTTTTCCAATCCATGTGCATGGAATATCTTCCCATTACTTCAGGTCATCATTGATTTCTTTCACTAATGTCTTATAGTTTTCATTGTATAGGTCTTTAACCTCTTTGGTTAAATTTATCCCTAGAGACTTTTTTCTTTTTGTTGCAATTGTAAATGGGATTGTATTCTTGAGTTCTCTTTCTGTTAGTTCATTATTAGAGTAGAAATGCAACTGATTGTGGTAAGTTGATTTTGTACGCTGCAACTTTGCTGTAGTAGTTGATTATTTCTAATAGTTTTCTGATGGATTCTTTATGGTTTTTTCTATTTACAATCATGTCATCTGCAAACAGCAAGAGTTTCATTTCTTCCTTTCCAATTGGGATTCCTTTTATTTCTTTTTCCATCCTAATTGCTCTGGACAAAACCTCCAGTACTATGTTGAATGGGATATGTCCTCTTGGTGGAAAGTCCCCTTTATCATTATATACTGCCCCTCTTTGTCTCTCATAGTCTTTTTTATCTTGAAGTCTGCTTTGTCTGATATAAGTATGGCAACACCTACTTTCCTTTATTTGCCATTTTCTTGGAGTATTGTCTCCCATCCATTCATTCTGAGCCTGTTTGTTTTTAGAGCTGATATGTGTTTCCTGGCAGCAGCATATCGTTGGGTCTTCTTTTCTAATCCACCCCACCACTCTGTGTCTGTTGATTGGAGAATTCAATCGATTTACATTTAGAGTGATTATTGATACATGAGGGCTTAATCCCACCTAATCTATATTTCCATTGTTCCTCTTCCTTTGTGTTTCTGACTACCATTTCATTTTGGGGGTTTTCTGTGGCAGTTTTCTCTATTTTTATGATCCAAGGCTCTGCTCTGATTTTTTGTTTGCTGGTTACTCTGAGATTTGTATGAAGATCTCATAGATGAGACAGTCCATCTTCTGATAGCCTCTTATCTCCATTAGCCTAAGCAGGTTCCATCCCTTTCCTCTTCTCCTTCTGAGTTATTGTTGTCACAAGTTATTCATTTTTGTGTTGTGCATTTGTGACTAAGTTGAAGTGTTTATAGTTACTTTTGATGCCTTCCTTCCCTTCTTCTTTTAAGTTATAATTAAGTATTTGCTACCCTGTTGTGAAACAGAGCTGTAGCTTTCTGATTCTGTCTATTTATCTCTTTGCTCAAAGCTTTGTAGACATTTGCCTTCTTTTTGTTTCAGGTATGAGGGCATTCTTGATCATTGCTTGTATGGGAGATCTCGTGGCGATGAACTCCCTCAGCCTTTGTTTATCTGGGAAAACTTTTATTTCTCCATTGTATCATAAGGATCATTTCACTGGATAGAGTATTCTTGGCTGAAAGTTTTTTTCTTTCAGTATTTTTAATATATCATTCCATTCTTTCCTTGCCTGTAAAGTTTCTGCCAAGAAATATGCTGAAAGCCTGATAGGGGTTCCTTTGTAGGTTATTTTCTTCTGTCTTGCTTCCCTTCACATTTTTTCTTTGTCATTGTCTTTTGCCAATTTTACTATTATACGCCTTGGAGAAGGTCTTTAAGCATTGATGTAATTAGGCGTTCTGTTGGCTTCATGTATTTGTAAGTCCGGTTCTTGCCCAGGGTTGGGAAGTTCTCAGCTATTATTTCTCTGAACAAGCTCTCTGCTCCTTTCTCCCTCTTTTCTCCCTCTGGAATACGTATAATTCTTAGGTTGCTTTTATAATTGCGTCATATATTTCTCCAAGAATTCCTTCATTTTCTAAAAATCTGAGTCCTTTCTCCTCGTCCACTGGAAGCATTTCTATATTTCTATCCTCTAAATCACTTATTCTTTCAACCATGATATCAGCTCTATTTTGTAAGGATTCTAGATTCTTTTTTATCTCATTAATTATGTTCTTTATATCCAGAATTTCTGCTTGTTTTTTTTTTAATAGTTTCAGTCTCTTTGATGAAGTATTCTTTTTCCTCATTAATTTTATTCCTGAGTTCATTGAACTGTCTGAACATTCTTGTAACTTGGTGAGTTTCTTTATGACAGTTATTTTGAATTCTCTGTCATTTAGATTCTAAATTTCTGTGACTTCAAGGTTGGTTTCTGGAGATTTGTCATTTCCTTCTGCTCTGAATTGTTACTGTAGTTTCTTATGGTGTTTGATGAACTTATCTTTTGCCTGCGTATTTGTGCTAGTATCAGGTCGCAGACTGGTGAGGGTGGGCCTCTTTACATAGTCTATGGAATTGAATGCTAATCTCTTCCACAAACAGCCGTGTGAACACATCCAGAAATAATGCTTAACTAGCTTTCTGGGCATCCCTTAGCTCTGTCAAGTTGACACCTGAAATTAACCAAAAAGGGTCAAGTTACAGAAGTGAGATGGGGGGATCTTTCACTGGGTCAGGAAGGGAAAGGACTGAGGTGGTTTTGGAAGGATCTGGAATTTTCTGGACTTTCTTGAAGAGCTTTGATAGAGCAGTCTTAGCAGTCATGGGGAAGGAAGCCTATTTCAGAGGGTCAAAGAGTGACTGAGAAACAGAAGGGCAGAGAGGGAGTGGAGGTGCACAGCTGTGCCTTGTGCCTCCTGACAATGGCCTCTGGATTTAACACAGTGATGGCTCCCTCCCGGATCCCACAGCTTTGGTGTGGGGCTGACTCCTCCCTAGGACTAGGGTGTTCTAATTCCGCAGTGTGAGCTAATCTGCATATTCCAAATCCCCAATGTCCTAGGAATGGGGTGTCAAATGGCCCTCTCTGGTCCAACAGGATCCAGGCACAGGACCCTTTATGGGACAGGAGGAGGAGCCGGGTGTACACGGGCTTCTTACCTGCCAGACCTGGAGTTCTGGGGAGCGGAGCTGAGCTAAGGGAGTGGTCTCCCTTAGTGCTGTAATATTCCAGCTGAATCAGGTGAGCCATGAAAAGCAGAGTGCCCATCTCTAAACTGCTCACATTTCCAATAAAAGGAGCATCCATTTGAGTTGGCTTTTTTGGAGAGAAGAAATACCTTCAAGCTCCACTGAAGAAAACTTCAAGCAAGAAGACAGATGTGTGCCTAGTGTGCAGTGGCTTTGGCTGTGGATTTGAGCCATGTCAGGAGAGGTGGTGGAGCTGTGAGCGGAAGAAGCCCCACGGCAGGAGAGGCACCAGACGAAGACACCCCAGCGTTACACGGTGGGAAGAGTTCCATCCTGAGAGGACAGCCTGCAGCTCCCAGGATCTGAGTAGTATTCATAAGACCAAGGCAGCCACTGTAGAGCCCAGGCTTATCTCCAAGGGGTGAAGTGACCCGTGTTCTGGAGGGGACACCTGGTTAAAATAAACATCCTGGCAAGGGGAAAGGAGTCATAAGACTATCCTGAAGTGCCCATATTTAAAGAGGAGATGACTTAGGTTGGAATTGCCAGGAAGCAGATCCTGAGACAAGGATTTGAGTATAAGTAGTTTATGTAGGAGGTGGTCCCAAAAATCCCAGATAGAGGAGAGAGGAAAGTGACAGGGCCGATAAAGAGTGTGACTGAGTAGGTTACCTCTGTGAGCAGCTGGAGCTCAGTCCCCTTGGAAGACTGTAGAACATGCCTCAGAGTTATTGCACACGGGGGTGGGAAAGGGAGGCGTTTACCGTTCCCCTCCCGTCTGTCACTGACTGAGTGTTGTGCCTGGCTCCACTTCTGGCAGCTGCACAGCAGCGAGGGAAGTGCTCCGGCCAGGAGGCATGGGTGCTTGTAGGAGGACACTGTGGGCATGTACTGGGGTGGTGAGGGCCTCAGGGATATGGGCCTGGCCCTGTCATACTCGCTACAGGAAAGAACAGTAGGGGAAGGGGGTGAAGGAGTTGGGTTCTTACTTAAAGTTGTCTGTATAAGCCTCAGTTTCTTACCCTTGCTAGCCCACAGTGCTTCCTTCACCAACAGTCCCCTTGAATCACTGCTCAGTTATACACAGTGCACAAGAATCTCCCTAATGTGGGGCTCTGAGCGGTTGCCCAGGTTTCTAATACCAAGCCATTGTGCCTTCATGGGGATGGTGACCCCTCAGCTCTGCCATCCTCAAAGATGTGACTTCATTTGACCCAGAGCGACGACAAGTCGAAAGGTAGTCTCTCTGTGTTCAGCTGGACCTCTTTTATCTTAATAGCTTTTAATTCATGTGTGTTTCTATTCAGAAAACAATTAGAAATTAAACTGAATACACAACCAGTTTTTCAAGTCCTGGCCCTAAAACTAGATCTGCAGGCCTGTTTTCAGGAGAGGGTAGTAACTGCTCTTCTCTCCAGGCTCGCTAGACCATGAGCTCCCGTGGGGCAGGGCCCAGGGCCCCTTCCCCTGCTACACCTGGTGAGTGAGAATGGCCCGCTGACTTCAAAGAGGGAGAGGAGACAGCTGTTCTCTTTGAGCCAGGTGTGCATGCCTCCCATTTCACATGGAGTTAGAGGGCAAATGAAGTTTGAACTCTCCACATCCTGCTTCCTTTTAGGGGTGCCTTCCAGGTGGGTAGTGGGGAATGTGGCTCAGATTTACAGCTAACACTTACATTGGTCTTACTGTGTTTCAGGTACTAAGGTCTTTATATATGTGTGTATATAAATATTTATAAATATACACACAAACATAAACATATACACACTCTCATTGCAACAACCTTACAAAGTAAGAACTATTTTTGTACCCATTTTACAGATTAAGAAACAGAGGCCAAAGAAGTTAGGTAACTTGTTCCCAGGTCACACAACTGGTCGGTAGAAGAGCAGATCTCAGCAGACTGGTTCAGAGCCTTAATTAATAAATATATCTACTCACTTTTCAGTTACTGGAAGAAAGATTTCACTTAGGAAAATGATGAGAGGGAGCCTTTCTTTAAGGGATTTAGCTTCTCTCGTAGTCAAGAAAGAAAATAACAATAAAGTCTTACCTTTTGTGGAAATGTTTGGCTACCCAACTATCGTTCCTTTCGCCTTCTCTGTGGTGAAATTATGGGACAAGTGTGTTAGGTGTCAAGGCTCTTACAAGCGAGAAAGCTGTGTTCATACATATAGGTGCACATCTTACAGTGGAGTGATGGGGAAGAGAGGAAAAGTGAACGAGAATGGGAAAAGGAAACATAAGTCGATTTTGCATGAGGCAGATAAATTTTGTGAGTAACAGTTTCTTTTCTCCTTTTGATAGTACAAGGGATTACAGAAGCCTCCACAGGAGAACAAATATTGATTTCTTGTTCTTTAGAAGACTTTCCAAACTTTGTGTACTTATGTTCTATGAAATACTGTATTAGTAGAAAAGGACAGCCTGCTTCATATAGTCTGAAAAAAAATGTTAGTGCCTAGAACTTTTTTTGGAAAGGAATCTAGCAATAACCATCACAGTTAATAGCCATATATACTTTATCCCAGCAATCCAACTTTTGGTAATCTATGCTCTAGGAATAGAAGCTCTAGTTAATTTAATAATGTTAATATAGTGAAAAAAAATTAAATATATGAGGAAGGAATGGACAGGTGGTTAATCCATTTTAGGAAAAAGGAGCCTGCCTGTGGATGAGATTGCTTTTTTAATTGTGGTAGAGTATGAGTTGCTTTTATCTTTACTCAGGTCTCTCAGAATTAGAAAATGGAGTTGGTCTTCTGTCTCTCTGTGGTAATTCTTTAGTGAACAGGGAACTCTAAGAGACATAGTTATATCCTGAGTCACCCTATTTGGGAATTTCCGAGCAGATACAGGGCATATTAAACTGTATTATAAAAGAATGAGCAGTTACCTTGATATTCTCAGACACTTGTTAAGCTTCTGTTCTTTACTTGAAACCAAGACTTAACTTGTATTGTTTTGATGAAGGCAGTTGCTTTGGCCTAGAGGTATTGGGGAAAATGTTGAACAAAAAATGTTCCATCATTTTTTGAAAATCACCTACTGGTACAATTTAGGAATGCTGAATTTCTCCTGAAGCTTCTGTCTGCTTTTCTACTCTTCCCATTTACCCTACAGGGACTTGGTTTTATTTATCAGGTACAAGTTCCATTTAGAGTCTATTTTAGTAGATCTGGTTTTGTACTGGTTGTATTTAGTAAGAAATTAGACATAGACTTCAGATTCATTATTAGGGATTTTTATTTATTTTTTCAAAAAAGCTATGGTTCAGTAACACAATTTGAGTTTAAATGATTCAGTTTTGAGAATTGTAGCATAAGAAATGGGCACTGGAGTGCTTGTGTCTGGGTTTGAATCCTGTGACAGAGAGCAAATTGTTCAACCTTGCTAAATCTTGTAAGAGTGGGGATAATAATAATGGTTGTTTTGAAGATTAAAAAAGGTAATAGATATCTGCTTGACATCTGGTAAGTGCTTGACAAATGTTCACTGATCTTGTCACCACCACTCTTACCACTGTCACCATCATCACCATCTTTGTTCTCCACTAGGTTAGCCATACTTTGGTCCTGGCTTCTTGCCGCTGATCTAGGATAGTGGAGAGGCCAGCTCTGGGGATAGAGAGGCTAGCTATGAATTAAAGAAATGGGAGGTAAAGCCCCCTGGTGGTAACAACTCGTAATATATTGATTTTATAGTGATTTATCCTACAAAATAACTTAGAATACATCCTTTGAAGCCTAAATTTAATGGATCCATTTTAAAATTTAGATAGTTCCAATGACTATTGGATTTAATGGCCAGAGACATCTCTTTGTGGCCTCAGTTGAGAAAATTTGGTTGTGTCTATAATCTATCACAGTGGCAAAAAGGAAAGAACAGTTACAAATCACATTGGTGTGGTGTCTTAGTTGGCTCAGGCTGCCATAACAAAATACTACAAACTGGGTGGCTTAAACAACAGAAATGTATTTTCTCCCTCTTCTGGAGGCTGAAAGTCCAAGAGCACGGTGCCAGCAGGGTTGGTTTCTGGTGAGGCCTCTCTCCTTGTGTTGCATGTGGCCACCCTCCTCTGTGTCCTCATATGGCCTCTCCTCTGTGCCTGTGCGTGGAGAGAGAGCGATCTCTGCTGTCTCTTCCTCTTCTAAGGACACCAGTCCTATCAGATTAGGGCTCCACCCTTATGACCTCATTTAACCTTAATGACCTCCCTAAAGGCCCTGTCACATTGGGGATTGGAGCTTCAACATAAGAATTTGGGGCCAGCACAATTCAGTTTATAACACATGGTAAAGTAAAATAATTCCTTCAGGATTGTTATATGTGTTTTTATTAAGGGATATTTTTGAAATCTTCTTAATGTAATTTAAGGACTTGTTTATGTGGAAACTAAAAAGTGATAATTATACTGTGTGAAAAGCTGAAAATTTAGTCTGACAGCTCTGTTTCCATTCTACATTCACCTTGATGCTTCCCAATTCCCTTGTCTGGGGAAAAAATATATTAAGAAAAAATTAAAATTTCCTCAGCATATTGTAAAACGAAGTATAACAAATATTTTTTCAAAGTACAGTAGTGGTCAAGATCCTCTTGCTTTGAAAATTCCGGTTAGTAATTATTAACCGAGACATCATTACAATAATTCTAAACTTGCTGATATCTCCTTATATATGTCCCCTCTTTTCCTCCAGCAAAGAGGAATGCCTGATTGAAGAAGTCACCTTCTGTTCCTTAATAAGTATTTTCAGTTGTCTTTGTTTGCTTTGCTATCACTTTCCCCAACTCTCAATATTTTTTAAGAAATTGCAGATGGGTAACTGTGACAGGAAAAGGAAGAACTGAACTAAAATCTTTGATTATAGATTTACCTCAAGCACTCAACTACAGAAAGTAATAGGAAGGCGTAAAAAAGTTGATCATTATGTCAGATCCTTAAATTCTGATACACGGTCCTTCTTTCGGCAATAACATCTGTCTCTCAAAAACCTGTCAATTCCTACTATTATTCTAGTGTCAACAATAATGTGAAACGCGACGTTCTCTCTTCAGCTTCCCTGGTTCAGAAACTGCTTTGAGAAGACACATAATTATGTTCAGAATTTTAAGATTCAAGACCACCCTATTTCCTGTTGCTAAGCACACAAACTGACAGACTATTTTAAAAAAGAAAAGAGACGCCTGTCTTTGTGCCTGTTCTCGGCAAGTGGGAAATCTGCCAACCTGCAAAAGCCCAGCTTGTATTTTGCTAGAGCCAATACTTTACTTTGCAAATGTTGAGCCCGTTCAAATGTAGCATTACCTTATGGTGAGCAGGAGTTAATTTTTGCAGATTTCTTGTACATTTTTTGTTATAAAAGTTTAAAGTATTGCTGGTGGGAATGTAAAATGGTACAGCCACTTTGGAAAACAGTTTGGCAGTTTCTCAGAATGTTCAACATAGTTACCATATGACCCAGCAACTCCACACCTAGGTATATACTCAAGAGAGGTAAAAACATATGCACACAAAATCTTATGTGCAAATTTCAAAGCAGCAGTATTCATAACAGCCAAAAAGTGGAAACAACTCAAATGTCCATCATCTGATAAATGGATGAACAAAATGTGGTATATCCATGCAATGGAATATTATTTGGCCGTTAAACGGAAGTACTTATAACTGCTACAGCATGGATAAACCTTGAAAACGTTATGCTGAGTGAAAAAAGCCAGTCAGGGGCTGGCCCAGTGGTGTAGCGCTTAAGTACACGCGCTCTGCTTTGGCGGCGCCGGGTTCGCAGGTTTGGATCCCAGGCACAGACCTATGCACTGCTCATCAAGCCATGCTATGGTGGCATCCCATATACAAAACAGAGGAAGATGGGGACAGATGTTAACTCAGGGCTAATCTTCCTCAGCAAAAAGAGGAAGATTGGCAACAGATGTTAGCTCAGGGCCGATCTTCCTCACCAAAAAAAAGAAAAAGAAAAAAGCCACTCAAAAAAGACCACCTATTACACCTATTGTATAATTTTATTGATAAGAAATGTCCAGAAGAGGCAAATCTTTAGAGACAGAAGGTAAGTGGTTGCTAGGGCTGGAGGTTGGGGAGGATGGGGAATGATTGCTAAAGGGTATGGAGTTTCTTTCTGGAATGATGAAAATGTTCTAAAATTGATTGTGGTGATAGTGGCACAGCTTTGTGAATAAACTAAAAAACTGCTAAACTATATAGTTTAAAAAGATGAATTGTATGATCTGTGAATTATGTCTCAATAAAACTGTTTTTAACAGTTTAAATTAAGTTAAATTTGTTAAATTGGAAAAAAAAAAGCCAAGAAGACAATGTTCATTTTCCTGGCATAATCCTGTACAAACAGATTTTGGGTAATTTCTTTTTCCTGTGTTTAGATTGATCTTTACATAGGTATAAGCATACTGAATATATAATTTTTTTTTCATTTACCATATTTAAGCATTTCCCTTGATGTGACATAGTCTTCATTTGCCTCATTTTTATGACTTCCTAGTCTTGCCTGTTTTGTTGTCATATAGGTCGCTTCCAACTTTTCATGATTATAAATAATGCTGCAAATGAACTTGTTTGTCCACGTAGCTTTTTTTTTCTGTTAGGTTTATTTCCTTACAATGTTTCCATGTAGAATTATAGAATCAAAGGCAACAAGGATATTTAGGACCCTTAATGTCTGACTCTTTTCCAAGAGGATTCTGCCTGTTTATTCTGCTACCAAAATGCAAGAGCTTCTGTTTTACCTATCATTCATCAATACTGGGGGTTATAATTTTTTAAGTGAACTTTTCATTCCAGAATAATTTTAGGTTTGCAGAAAAGCTGCAAAGATAATATCAAGATTTCCCTTGAATCCCTTACTCAGTGTCCACCATTGTTAACCTCTTACATTATAGTGCCACACTTGTCAAATCTAAGAAACCAACATAGGTACATCACTATTGACTAAACTCCAGACTTTATTCAGATTTCACCAGTTTTTCTATTAATGCCTCTTTGCTGTTCCAGGACCCAGTCCAGGATTGAGTGTTATAATTTTAATTTTAAAAAATTTAATGTAATGGGTATAAAATGATATTACATTATTGTCAGTCTTGTTTTTTGTTTTTTTAAGCCAAGTTTTTAAGGGAATATTTCTAACTATTTTGTTTGATAGGAGAAAGATTGGAAGTTAATTTCCCTCCCAATAAACTTAGTTTATCAGGGCTGGCCCGGTGGCACAAGCGGTTAAGTGCGCGCGCTCCGCTGCAGTGGCCCGGGGTTCGCTGGTTCGGACCCCGGGCGCGCACCGACGCACAGCTTCTCAAGCCGTGCTGTGGCAGCGTCCCATATAAAGTGGAGGAGGATGGGCATGGACGTTAGCCCAGGGCCAGTCTTCCTCAGCAAAAAGAGGAGGATTGGCAGACGTTAACTCAGGGCCCATCTTCCTCACAAAAGAAAAAAAAAAACTTACTTTATGAAAGTATTATTCCTGTCACTTGAAAACTAGAAACACACTTCTGTGGTCTTCCTGCCAAAAATGCATAACCAGAATGTAACCATGAGGAAACATCAGTCAAACACATATTGAGAGACAGTCTACAAAGTAGCCAGCCTATATTCTTAAAAAGATGTCAAGGTCAAGAATGACAAAGACAGACTGAGGAGCTGTTCCAGATTAAAAGAAATTTAAGAGACATGACCCTAGATTGGATCCTGAACCTGGAAAAAAGTTGGCTACAAAGGAGATTATTGGGCCAATTGACAAAATCTGAATGTGGACTGTGGAATGAAAAATAAGATTGTATCAATGTAAAATTTCCTGATTTTAATCATTGAACTCTGCTCATGAAAGAGAATGTCCCTGTGGACATTTGGAAATACATACTGAACTGTTTAGGGGGAGAGAGGGAAGATGTCTGTAACTTACCTTCAAATGGTTCAGGAAAAAATAGTATGCATATATATAAACATACTCACATGCATGTATGTAGAGGGAGAGAGAATGATAAAACAAATGGGGCAAAACATAAACAATTGTTAAATCCAGCTAAAGAGTATTAGGGAAGTTTCTTGTATGATTCTTGCAACTTTTCTGTAAGTTTGAAGTTATATCAAAATAAAAAGTTACCCCTCTCCCCCTCCAAAAAAGTAGAACTTTTTTCCCTATTGAGTCTCCTAAATAATTTTCTATTTATTCCTATTGGGTCTCAGCAGATCCTCAAATACAAGTTGCCTCTTTTGATCCTTATGGGGGAATAATGCACCAGACTGATTTTTATGCATAATTAAGGGTAATCTTTTTATAACTCCTGATTTATTACATGCCACTAAAATATAATGTTCTCATTAATTAGTGTATTACTAGAGTTTGTTGAGGACCCAGAGTTCCATATTCTAAAAAGTCTGGAATTCTTGGCAAAATGGCACTTAATAACTACTTGGTATCACAGAGAATTGTAACTTCTCCTGTTTTTAGGAAGTACCCACTGTTAACCGTGCTTTTTTGAATTGGTCATTGTTTTCAGTTCCTGTGGTTACGGAAGCGTTTACTGTAAGTTAAATCATGGTTTTGTGCTACTTTTGTTGATCGCACCGGTTACCGTTTAGACTGTTGTTGTTTCTCTCCAGTTCTTGGCTCTCTGCATTCTTTGTCCAGTGGAAATGGGCCTGGAGTCTTCTGCCTCTCTTAGTGGGTCAGAGGAGTTTGAGAAGTACTGGTTGCAAGGAGTAACTCAAGGCACTTCCTTTGGCCCTCCCAGGTGGCTTTCTCATCTCTGAGACAGGCCTACACCTTTGCTTTATGTCTTGGCCTTTAACAGACCAACAAAGACGGAGGGACTGCTGTGTACTCCCTGAGCTGGGTTAGTAATTTCTCTGGTATTGGTTCATCAACACTCCCTAAATGGGTCTTGAAAGTGAAATATCCAAGGCCTTCCAAACTCACAAGTCTGGTCACTGATTTGCCTCAGGTCTTCACTAAATGACCGCTATTGTGTACCTACTCTGAGTCCTCACATGCAGCTAGCTGAAGCTCAAGCACAGTAGCACATCACTTGGAGCCATCTTTATAAATAACTTATTTTGAGAACAGGAAAAATGAAAGTAGTTGTTACATTAGGGTACTGGTAATAGGTGATTTTTGCCTGTTTTAAAATTTGTCTTTGTTATTATATCAGCTTTTCAATTACAAAAGGAATAGAAGACACATTGTATCACAAATACTGTTCATATTGATAAATCAGAATGTTGATTAATATAATTTTGCTAATTAAACCATATGGTATAATGGAAAACTCTTAGGAATGACGTAATGGCCTCTTTGGATGGTGAAATTGCAATATCCTATAAGGCAATCTTGACCCAACAATTTTATTTCTAGGAAGCTGTCCCACTAATATTCTCACGTTTGCAGATAGACATACACTCAAGGATATTGTTGCAGCATGGTTTGCAGTGGTAGATGGTGGGAAACAAACCAAGGTCCATCAAAATGAGACTGGTTAAATAAATTATGGTGCATCTATAGAACAGGATAATATGCAGCTGTTAAAATTGCAATATAGTCTCTTTGCCAGTCCAACAAGTAAGAAACTTAGAAGTCACCACTCCATCCTAACAAGTAAAAACACAAACAAACCAAAAAATCAGCAACTCTTCTTCAGTCTGTCAGAGAAGTGAGATCATAGGGCAGTCCACTACTCCTAAAATTGGAGGGACTGCCAGGTGCATAGAGAAATCACAACTTACCAGAACAGAGCTGAAACCTCTACAATAACCAGTGCTGAGGGAGAGAAACCTCAACTGTAACTGACAAATTGCTGGAGGCTCAGTGTAAATAGGTTCAAGAGATTAAAAACTCCAGGGGGACTAGTCATAGGGAGACTCCCCTCTTTTGTGAGTTTACAGGTCCTCACAGTGAACATCGGAGAAAAATTCCCTCATAATTCAGGTAGAGGAATGGGGAAAAGGAACCATTTTTGAAATGCACTAGAGCATTCTGTTCTTAGCAGTATCTGCCCTCAGGAGAAGCTATTTAACCAGAACCTAACTGATCTAGGGGAAGGGAAATACCCAACTCCAGAAGGCCCTAGGCTTCTATGTGGAGAAAAGGAAATAACCAATTCCAGCCCCTTCTAGCCTTGAACCTAAAATTGCTCTAAAAAGATGATGTCTTAAAAATCAATTGACTTAGATGCATGGATTTATTTCTGGACTCTCAGTTCTGTTTCATTCATCTGTATGTCTGTCCTTATACCAGTACAGACTAGAATTACTCTAGTTTTGTAGTAAGTTTTGAAATTGGGAAGTGTGAGTCCTCCAACTTTGCACTTCTTTGGAAGATTTTTTTGGCTATTCTAGGTCCCTTGTATTTCCACATGAATTTTAGTATCAGCTTGTCAATTTCTGCAAAAATGCCAGCTGGGATTTTGATAGAGATTGCTTTGAATCTGTAGATCAGTTTAGGAGTATTGTTGTCTTATCAATATTAAGTCTTACATTGCTTGTACACAGAATGTGTTTCCATTTGTTTAGGTCTTCTTTAATTTTTTTCTTCAATGTTTTATAGTTTTCAGTGTATTTGTCTTGCACTTCTTTGTTAAATTTATTCTGTTGTATTTTATTCTTTTTGATGCTATTGTAAATGAAATTGTTTTCTGATGTCAATTTCAGATTGTTTATTGCTAATGTATAGAAGTACATTATTTCTATTTATATATTGATCTTGTATCCTACAACCTTGCAGAACTTGTTTATTAGCTCTGTTTGTTCCTTGTGGAGTCCTTTATATAAGATCACGTTATCTTCAAATAGAGATAGATTTACAGTGATGCGTCACGTAACGATGGGGATATGTTTTGAGGAATGCATTGTTAGGCAATTTCAGTGTTGTGCGAACATCATAGAGTGTACTTACACAAATCTAGGTGGTATAGCCTACTACACACCTAGGCTATATGGTACTAGTCTTTTGGAACTACCGTCATATGTGCAGTCCGTCATTGACTGAAACCTCATTATTCAGCACGTGACTACTTTTTCTTTTGCAGTTTAGATGCCTTTCGTTTCTTTTTCTTGTCATACTTCCTGGCTAGAATCAGCAGTACAGTGTTAAATAGAAGTGATGAGAGCAGACATTCTTGTGTTAATCTGAATCATAGGGAGAGAGCTTTCAATCTTTCACCGTTGACTATGATGTTAGCTGTGGGTTTTTCTTAGATGCATTTTATCAAGTTGAGGGAGTTCCCTTCTATTCCTAGTTTGTTGAGTGTTTTTTGCTTATCATGAACATGTTGGATTTTGTCAAATGCTTTTTCTGTGTCTATGGAGATAATTATTCAGAAGGATTGTCTTTTATTCTATTAATATGGTATATTACATTACTTGATTGTCATATGTTGAACCGACTTTGCATTGCTAGGATAAATCCTCCTTGATCATGGTGTATAATCCCTTTTATATGTTGCTGAATTTGGTTTGCTAGTATTTTATTGAAAATTTTTACATCTATATTCATAAGAAATATTGGTCTGTAATTTTCTTTTCTTGTGACATCTTTGTCTAGTTTCAGTGTTAGGGACTGGCCTCATAGAATGAGTTGAGAAGTATTTCTTCCTCACCTGTTTTTGGAAGAGTTGATGAAGGATTAGTGTTAATTATTCTTTAAATGTCTGGTAGAATTCACCAGTGAAGCCTTTGGTCCTGGACTTTTCTTTAGGGGAAGTTTTTTGATTACTAATTCAATTGCTTAACTTGTTATAAGCCTATTTAGATTTTCTATTTCTTCTTGAGTAGGTTTTGTTAGTGTGTGTCCATCTAAGAGTTTGTCCAGTTCATCTAGGTTATCTAATTTGTTGGCATACAATTATTTTTAGTATGCCTTTATAATCTTTTTTATATCTGTAAGGTAGGTAACATAGTACCCATTTTCATTTCTGATTTACTTAGTAATTTAAATCTTCTATTTATTTATTTATTTATTTATTTATTTTTTTGGTCAGTCTAGCTAAAGGTATCTCAATTTGTTGATCTTTTCAAAGAATCAACTTTTGGTTTTGTTGATTTTCTGTACTGCTTTTCTCTTCTCTAATTCATTTATTTCTGCCCTAATCTTTATAATTTTCTTCCTTCTGCTTGCTTTGGATTTAATTTGCTCTTCTTTTTCTAATTTCTTAACATGGAAGTTTAGGTTACTGATTTGAGTTCTTTCTTCTTTTTTGATATAGACACATACAGCTATGAATTTCCCTAGTCTAAGCACTGCTTCTGATAGGTTTTGGTATGTTGTGTTTTCCTTTTCATTCATCTCAAACTATCTTCTAATTTCCCTTGTGATTTTTTCTTTGACCCATTAATTATTTGAGTTGTTTTTAAATTCCCACATATTTTTGAATTTGCCAAATTTCCTTCCTTTATTGATTTCTAATTTCATTCTATTGTCAGCAGAGTTCATACTTTCAATCCCTTTAAATTTATTGAGACTTCATTTATGGCCTAACATATAGAATGTTCCATGTGCAGTTGAGAAGAATATGTATTCTGCTGTTGGGTGGGTTGAGTCTTCTGTATATGTCTATTGGGTCTCATTGGTTTATAGTTGTTCAAGACCTCTGTTTCCTTATTGATCTTCTATCCAGTTGTTCTATCCATTATTGAATGTGGGGTATTGAAGTCTCCAACTACTATTGTTGAATTGTCTATTTCTCCTTTTAATTCTCTCAGTTTTCGCTGCAGGTATTTTAGGGCTTTGTTGTTAAGATATGTGTAGATATATAGATATAGGTATAGATATCTGTTTCTCATTGTTATAAATTTGTCATAAACTGATCCTTTTATCATTATAAAATGTCCTTTGTCTCAAGTAACAATTTTGTGTCTTAAAGTCTATTTTGTCTGATATTAATATAGCCGCTCTAGCTTTCTTTTGGTTACTGTTTGCATAGTATATTTTTTCCATGAGGCTTTGTTCATATACCCTTTTCTGTCTCTTTGCTTGGAACCTCTTTGTGTCTTTGAATATAAAATGAGTCTCTTTAGACAGCATATAGTTGGATCATGTTTTTTATCCATTCTACCAGTCTCTTACCTTAATGGTAGTATTTATTCCATTTAAACTTAATGTCATTATCGAAAAAGTAGGATTTGCGTTTGCCATTTTGCTCTTTGTTTTCTCTATATCTTTTTTTGTTCCTTTAATCCTCCATGCTGCCTTCTTTTGCACTAAATATATATTTTCTAGTATACCATTTTAAATCTCTGTCATTTATTTTGCTGTGGGTACCCTACTGTCATAATTAATATCTTAGCTTATAATAATCTAGTTTGGATTAATACCAATTTAATTTAAATAGCATACAAAAACTTTGCTCCTATATAGCTCCATTCTTTTCCCACTCCCTTGTGATGTTATTGTAATACAAACTATATCTTTATATCTTATATGCTACTCATCAACATAGATTTATAATTACTGCTTGATGCACTTGTCTTTTAAATTATATAGGAGAAGAAGAAGAGTTACAAACAAAAAATATATTTATGCTTTGTTTTATATTTCCCAATGTAGTTACCCTTACTAGTGCTATTTATTTCTTACTATGAATGTGAGTTACTGTGTAGTGTCCTTTCATTTCAGCCTGAGGGATTCCCTGTAGTATTTCTTGTAAGGCGGGTATGGTAATGACAAATTTTCTCTGTTTTTGTTTAGCAAGGGATACCTCAATTTCTCCTTCATTTTTGAAGGAAAGTTTTGGTAGATATAGAATTCTTGATTGACAGTCTTTTTCTTTCAGCACTTTGAGTATGTTATCCTACTGCCTGCTGGCTTCCATGGTTTCTGATGAGACATCAACTGCTAATCTTATTGAGGATCCCTTATATATGAGGAGTCACTCCTCTGTTTTCACTTTCAAGATTCTCTCTTTTTCTTTGGCTTTCAATAGTTTGATTATGATGTATCTAGGTAAGGATCTCTGAGTTTATCATACTTGGACTTTGTTGAGTTTCTTTAAAGTGTAGATTAATGTTTTTCGTCAAATTTGGGAAGTTTTTGCCATTATTTCTTCAGAATTTCTTTCTGCACCTTTTTCTTTCTCTTCTCCTTCTGGGACTTTCATTGTGCCTATGCTGGTATGCTTGATGGTGTCCCACAGATCTCTCTCTGTTCATTTTCCTTCATTCTTTTTTCTTTCTTTTCCTCAGTCTGATAATCTCAATTGAGTTATATTCAAGTTTGTTGATACTTTCTTCTGCCTATTTATATCTGCTGCTGAACCCTTCTAGTGAATTTTTTATTCTGGTGATTGTACTTTTCAACTGCAGAATTTCTATTTGGTTCTTTTTTTTTTTTTTTTAATAATTTCTATCTCTTTATTGATAATCTCTTTTTGGACATTGTTCTCATACTTTCCTTTATTTTTTTAGACATGATTTCCCTTAGTTCTTTGAACGTATTTAAAATAGCTAATTTAAAGCCTTTTTCTAGTAAGTCCAACATCTGGGCTTCCTCAGGGATAGTTTCTTTTGACTGCTTTTTTTTTTTTTCCTGTGTATGGGCTTTATTGTCTTGTTTTTTTTCATGTCTCATAATTTTTTGTTACAATTTGGACATTTGAAAATAATAAAATATGACAACTCTGAACATCTGATTCTCTTCCTCTCAGAGTTTGTTGTTGCTGTTTGTTTACTGACTTTCTGGACTAATTATGTAAAGTATTTTTTTGTCATGTGTGGTCACTGAAGGTTCTATTCACTTATTAGTGATCAGCTAATGATTAGACAGAGTTTTTTGAAATGCCTAAAACCAGTAAGTTTCACAGTCTTTGCCAAGGGGCTTTGAGTGTGTCTTCGGGCACACCTTCAGCCCTCATCCAGGCAGTTTACAATTCCACCTTGACCTTTGCTAAGTGCTTGCACAGAGCCTCAGGGTGAGCCTGAGGTGAGAGCTTAGGCCCTTCTCAGGACTTTTCCTGAGCATGCCCAAGGCCTGAGCGTGCAGGTGGCCATCTGGATTTCCAGGAGTGTGTTGGAGCTTTTCAAAGCCCCCTATGGACATCTTGTTAACCAGCTTTTCCTTTTAAGGTTTTTGGTTAGCCTGTTGTTTGCCCAACTGTTATCTACTGCCCAACTTTTATATACAGCCTTGATGTTAAACAATTGTCTCTGATTTTTTTTTTTTTTTTTGTGAGGGAGATCAGCCCTGAGCTAACATCTGATGCCAATCCTCCTCTTTTTTCTGAGGAAGACTGGCCCTGAGCTAACATCCGTGCTCATCTTCCTCCACTTTATATGGGACGCCGCCACAGCATGGCTCGACAAACAGTGCGTCAGTGCATGCTGGGGATCCGAACCGGCGAACCCTGGGCTGCCGCAGCAGAGTGCGTGCACTTAACTGCCTGCGCCACTGGGCCGGCCCCTGTCTCTGATTATTTTTGACAAATACCCCCAAGGAGAAGGCTTTTTGCACTGTGTGAGCTCCAAGTCAAGTCAAATAAAGACAGTCTTGTGAGTGTAGCCTTCCAGGAAACCACCAGATAAGTCACGTAATGACAGTTCTCTGAGCATGGGGCGTTGAAGGAATTCCATCTCTTTTCCACTCCTTCCAGTAGCTGTTAGACTGCTGGGTTACAGGCTGTGGATTTTCAAAGTTACCGCAGACCTGAAGAGTGGGAAATGAGAATAGGACAAGTTAAAGCACCATAAAGTGTACTGTTCCTACCAAGATTCAGTTGTTTTTCTTGAGTAAATGCTCCCCTGATTGCTGCAAGCCTGTGGTTAATCTCCGGAATTCTAAGTTATTTTCCAGTGTCGAAGATGTTTTCCGGTGTCACTGTTTCTTTTATGAAACATAGAATTTTGAGAGGTTCTTATTCTACCATTTTCTCTGACATCTCTGTTCATTTGTTTTTAACATCAAAGTTGTTTCTTTTATTTTTTGGAATAGAAGAGATGGTATATTTGAAGAGAAGCAACACCTGATTCTGTTTCAGCTGTGTTTATGGCATTTTCTGTCTGAACATTTGGGCCTCAGTTTTTCCATATGCAGAAAAGGGGTGCAAATACGTCTCCCCATCTATTCTGTAGGGCTCTGTGAACTAAATGCTACTGTATATGTGGAGATGCTTTGGTCTCTTTGGAAGAAAAGCACTTAAATTCCTCAAGGCTTCAGGGTTGTTACTTCCAGTTCTGCTTCCCACTGCGCGTCCTTGATCAAGCCACTGAACCAATTGCTTCTGTTTCTTTTTCCACCTCTCCCCTCCCCTCTCTCTTTTCAAGGAAGAGACAATGTTCATTCTCCTGATAGACATGCCAGTAAATTTAAATTGCTTTAAATGTATTTAAAATTATTTGAAGATGTTCAGGAAAAACTGTTGTTGTTATTTG
This sequence comes from Diceros bicornis minor, assembly GCF_020826845.1. Classification (NCBI taxonomy): domain Eukaryota; kingdom Metazoa; phylum Chordata; class Mammalia; order Perissodactyla; family Rhinocerotidae; genus Diceros; species Diceros bicornis. Next base: position 1,723,276 of record NW_026691812.1, on the reverse strand, counting down.
AGGTTGACTAGAAATTATGGCTGTTTGCACATATGCAGAATATTATAATGCAATCTTGAATGTGATTATTGGAGGGTTTTTTATATTACACATAATACCAGAAATAGAGTTTTGAAACCTCTGGTAGTCCTTTGTATGCATCTCTCTCTCTCCCTCTCCCTTTTTTTTTTTTGCCATCAGGTACCTTCCTAGCTCCATCAAATCTGAGCATCTCTGAGGAAAGTGGCTAGAACTCACAGCTTTTTTTTTTGGCTTGTGCTAAAATATACATAACATAAAATTTACCATTTTAACCACATTTAAGTGTACAATTCAGTCGCGTTAAGTACATTCACATAGTTGTGCAATGTATGCATTTCTTTTTGAAAAATATAGATTCCATAGTTCCTTGACAATATTTGCTTTGTGAACCAACACTGTTTTTAAAATTAAAGAGTATGGACTATACCAGTTTTTTGCTCATTCATTTTGTAGGAAGCCATGAGTTTTATAAACATGGTAGCTGTTGATTTCAATGGTCATGCTTCCTTTACCTCATTTCATTTCTGAAAACAACCTAAACAACCTAATTGTTCATACACAATACATTTAACTCACGTCTCTTTTGGTGCTGCAGGTTGCAATGCAGGCAGGGATTAACTTGGGGACAGCTGTGTCAAGAGGATTGTATCAACCAGCAACAATCTTTATGGGCCGCCAAATGTCAGCCATCCCAAGCGCTGGAGATGTTAGTACAGAGCAGAAATCTCCCCAACCCACGAAGAACTTCAGAACAATTCCTGACCCATGTTCACAGCGACAGACAGCCAGAGCAGTGATGTGACAGACAGCTATGTAGTCTGCACTAATAGTGGCACACAGTGCTTAAATAAGTCTGACAAAATAGATGGAAGGACATCTCTTCAGATTGGTGAGAAAACGCCAGTCACAGCCAGCCCATTGTCTGAGGAGGAACAGACTCATTGCTTGGAGATAGGAAGCAACTCACGTCACGGCAAGAGTAATTTATCTGAAAGCAAAAAGTCTGCTGAACTCCATTCCCTGTTACGGGGAAGATTACGTCCAGGGAGCAGAACCACTGATTTAAAGTGTGACAGTTCCAGCAGATCAGGGGCATCAGAGGGAGAAATACTGACACGGGAACATATTGAAGTCAAGGAAGACAGTGCCAGACTACCAGTCGCTCCGATATCAGTCTCAGAATACTGTGCATCTGAAAGTAAGTGTTCTCAAGAGAAGCATTCTGCTCAGGAAGGTTTCTCAGGTGGGGTGAGAGGCTGAGGTTGTTTGCTGATTTTTGTTGGTATTTAGTTTTTCTGGGTGGTAGTGGTCTTATGTAAGAACAAAGTGTACTCTCTAATTTTATCTTTTGTCAAAAAACAAAGTACAGTGGTGACTTTGCCAACAAATTCCAGTCTAATGAATTCTTAAATATGTATGTGGAAATATTCTTACAAGCGAATTCTCTGATTTTTAAACTCATTGTTATATTTTTAATATATTTAATAAAATATTTTTAATGAGTTTTTAAATACTGTAATTAATCATGGATTGTTTCTACATGTTTTAACTGATGAATAATCCCACTCCGTGAGGTGGAACGTCTTACCTCGCTTCTCCCTGCACTTAGTGATCAGTAGTCTCTTCATATCCCCTCTTCCAGATCATCCTCCTCACGGGGACCCCGAGGCACAGAAGCCCTTCAGGAAAATGCAGCAACAGCAGGAAGAGGAAAGTCTGAGCAGCAGCAGTGACCTCACAGTTGCCGTAAGTGAAGATGGTCTGATTTTAGAGAGTCCAGAACCACAGCCAGATCCGAGTGACAAGATGGAGGGAGAAGATGGAATAGAGGCCTTAAAATTAATCCACTCTGAGCAAGAAAGAGGTGCCCTATCCACCGAAAAACATAATTGTATTTTGCAAACTCTAAGCTCTCCTGATTCAAAAAAAGAATCCTCCACTAACTCACCAACAAGAGAGTAAGCCATTGAATTTTTTTTTACTATTCTGTTTTTAATTATAGACATTTTTAGAGATCATTCCACTGGGAATGTATTGTCGAACACTCAGTCATGAATGTATAAGTTCCTTACTCATAAATAATCTCTTAGCAAAGGTCTAATTTGCTTTCTTTTCTTTTTTTATAAAATAGCTTTAAAAGTCTGAATATCATTGAAATCATGGTGATTTGCAGTTTATAATTATATCCAAACAATCCCTGGTCAATTCATAAGTCATTCCCCCCACCCCTACCCTCCAGCCTTTTAAGAAAACAAATCATTTTGAAGTTGTGGTAACACAGAAGGTGACAAACGGTTAAACTTACTAGGAATTCAGCTTTAGAGGCTAGGAACTTTGTATCTAATTAATTTGCTTAATCCTAATATCCCTTGCCATGGTGTCATTTTTGTCATACGATTAAATATGAGTTAATAAGTTCTTCTAAGTGTATATCTAAGCCAGCTTTCCTTTTCTGAATGTAAATATGAGGACACTGGAATCTTTAATGTTAAATAGGAACAACATCAGTGTTATACATTTTGAGCACTTATTATAATATCCAACTCATGAAAGCTCATGTATAATTTTTTATTATTGATTGGAGGTACTAGGTGGAATTGTGTAGAAAACATGGAAACTGTTGAAAACCAATTCTGCAATGAAAAATAACTCTAATAGCATCAAATCTCTTTTAGGAGTGGAAGGAACCTACGTAACAAACTAAGGTAGATCTCGCCTTTTAAAAATGAGGAAATCAAGGCTAGGGGCATAGGAATGACACGGAGGCCGTTGGGGCAGACCTTCCATACAGCCTGCCTCCCCAACCCACATGGCACCACTAGAATTTTCTGTTACACTGTGATGCCATCACTCTTTCTTTCCAACAGTCCCAGCAACAGTGAAAAGCCAAGTGGGCATCCTTGTATATGAGGGGATATGTTCTCTTTTAGAGCAGCGTTGCACCTTTAATGTATTGCCTCTTACCATTCATTATCTACTTATGGTGAAAATTTTAATTTATAGTCTGATTGACTTTAAAGTGATGTTCAAGAAATATTTATTAATAGCACATCCAAGTACAAAGTACTTGTACTGTGGATGGAAGAACCAACATGGTTCCTGTCATTGGGAAATTTGATTTATTAGAGTGGCAAGCCAAATGGATTTTTTTGTGTGTGTGTGAGGAAGATCGGCCCTGAGGTAACATCTGCCAATCCTCCTCTTTTTGCTGAGGAAGACTGGCCCTGGGCTAACATCCATGGCCATCTTCCTCCACTTTATATGGGACGCCGCCACAGCATGGCTTGACAAGTGGTGCGTCAGTGCGCGCCTGGTATCCAAACCAGGGAACCCCGGGCCGCTGCAGCGGAGCGCATGCACTTAACCGCTTGCGCCACCGGGCTGGCCCCACAATGGATTTTTCTAGTAAGAATACTTCTCTCATCAAAAAGGTACAGGTATTATATACTACATCATCAGAAACTTTATCACTAGAGATAGAATGTATCTGTTTTGGGTTTCGTATTTGCAGGCTTCTTTTTATAGCAATTCATTGGACCAGTAAGTAGTTTGGTGGATTAACTGGGGGACTAGTGTACTTACCCAGGACTCAGGCTTTTTCTGAGATGAAAAAAGTTGGGTATGTGTATAGAATTAAGAATGTTCTATCTCTCCTTCTCCTATATGACTGACTTTTTCCTATGATCTTAAAGCCAAGTTCCTTAGAATTTTGGGATATAGTTTTCCAAAATTTGTTAGAAAATATGGGCATTTGGGGAATTTTTGAATAGTTTGTCCTAATGGAATGGTCCCAGGATGAAAGGTCAGTCAGCAATGGTTGTTTTCTGTCTGTTACCAAATTTGAGCCCATTGATTTTGTGTGGTAAAAGTACTACCCAGGGGCCGGCCCTGTGGCTTAGCGGTTAAGTGCGCGCGCTCCGCTGCTGGCGGCCTAGGTTCGGATCCCAGGCGCACACTGACGCACCGCTTCTCAGGCCGTGCTGAGGCCGTGTCCCACCTACAGCAACTAGAAGGATTTGCATCTATGACATACAGCTATCTACTGGGGCTTTGGGGGAAAAAAATAAATAAATAAATAAACATTTAAAAAAAAAAAGTACTATCCAGGAATAGGTTGAAGGTGGTTTAAATGATCCTGGTTAACCTGCTGACATCCTCACCACTTTTGAGGCGCTGCGTTCTCTTATTTCCTCTTTAGCATGAGCTCTTCTCCTTGCTCTGAGGGTTAATTATTCATCTGAGACTGTAGTGTCATATTTACAGAGCTAATACTATGACTTCAAAGGTTCATTATCTCAGTTTACTTTATGGTCTGTTGGGGGCCTGGAGAAAAGTCACTTGAATGAATTTTAGTTAACAAAGATCTCAAGGGAAGGGTAGATCCTACAATTCCTCACCCACAAGAAAAGAAACTTTGTAACTATGTATGGTGACTGATGTTAACTAACTGTGGTGATCATTTCACAATATGTACAAATATTGGATCATTATGTTGCATACCTGAAACTAATATAATGCTGTATGTCGATTATACTTCAATTTAAAAAAAAAGAATAAGAGGAAGGAAGAGAAGGAAACCAGAATGGAAAGTGTGTGGAACATGGAAATGGCCTTTCTTTTCCAGAGTGGTAAAATGGTCCCTTGCTGCTAATGTGAATTCACTTCACATTCCTCCTTTGCTAGACTCAGACCAGTGATAATATCCGTACTGTCCTATATTTGGACAGAATACTTAATCCTCCCAAATGTGAAATTAACTCACAACTACTAGCTTTATATTTTTCACGAAAATCTTCTCCTAAAAATAAAAGGCACGTGTTTTCTGAGGAGCAGGAGAGCCAGCTCACTGGAGTCAGATGATTTACCTCACAACAATAGATGAGAGGAAAGCCTAACTCCAGCTTCCAGCTGCCAGGAGCCTTTGTTTACCAAGAAGCTACTCTTTTTTTCTTTTCCTATTCTTTTTTTTTTTTAACTTTTATCTTTGCTCTCTTTTCCTTGACCAAGTCAGTATAATTGAGTGCAGAAATAGCATATGGTCATTATGATCTGGACTTATATCCTAAAAGCTGAAAAACTTTTTGGTTGATCTTTATAGAATAAAAACAAAACAGAACATTTTTACCTCTTTTACAGTGATTCCTTACCTTTTTAGAATTCTTTGATTTTATTGATACTTCTCCTCTCCCAAAAGTACCTTACCACAAATCTGAAGTAATATAGGTAGTAGGACTGACAGGAGAGTGTTATGATGCTGTCCTAGGACAGTGGGACTAATTTACAGCAAGAAACACTTTCTGTCCTAGGCCAGTACCCAACACATATACACAAGTTATGCAAAACAGTACTTTCCCCTTCTGCATGCATGACATCTGGTGTTTTCTTTATTAAATTTGTCAAAATACTAGTTCAGGTTTGCCCAACTAATATCACAATCCAGCAATGTTAAAAAGTGTTGCCTTAGGATTTATTATTTTCAGAGTTGAGTCCCTGATCTGTACATATTTTAACTATATAGCATTTAATATTTCAAAATATGATGCTCATTTTAAGTACTTATTTTTATCTTGATTGATTCTCAGTAGGGCAAGATAAGTTACATTTTTATTCGTCAGTGTGACGGTAGTTTTAATCCAGTAATAAGGGGCTCATGGTTAAGTTCTTAAATTGAACCAGCAAAAGCAGGAAAGCAGTGATTGCCAGCCTCCGGTGCTGACAGCAGGAGTCCTTTTGTTTGTGGCCACGTTGGAGATGTGGACGTGGATGCTGTTTTGTTATGTCTGTGCTAAAACTCTATTTCTCCAGCCTCTCTTTCATCCAGGCATCCTTGAGCCTTGAGGTAATGGGAAAGTTGTGTCTCTCAGGTTCTTTACGTGATCATTATTTATTGTTTTTCCCAACAGTCTTCCCCACTTTAACTTACAGCAGACAGTTAACAGTCCTGCAGGGTAAGGGTGTCCTGTGGGTGCCCAGGCTGCTGCTGACCCCTCTGGGGCACCTGGCTTTGCTCCCTGCAGATGCTCTTCTCTGTCCCTACGATGAGCCTGGTTAGATTTTCTCAGCGGTGGGTCTCCCAGCTCATCCTGCTGCCGCCTCCCCTTCCTGACCTTCCCGCCCCTCACTCAGCCCAGAGACCCCACACTCAAATGTGCAAGCCTGAGGGCCAGGGCAGCGAGTGCTGCAGAGGACCAGCTGCCCAACCAAGGCAGTCAGTTATGTGTCCTCTGATTCATTCCTGTAGCCGCTTCTGCAAGGCCTGGAATGGAGAGAAACCATTTTACTGTGAGTTGAACCTATCCACAGACCCACTCAAAATAATGACTAGAATTTGGCCACCTCAAATACATTCATACAACTTGACTTCGAGTCTTGAAACGTGGGTTCAACTAAATTGTTTTTTGTTTGTTTGTTTTCAGAGTTTCTAAAAAGGGACAGTTCAAAAAACTAATTTGCATGCATTTGAAAAGTGTTAACGTCGTAGGAGGAATTCAAGAAACTTGTTTCTAGGTAGTAGAAAATTCAGTGTTTCTGTGTATTTTTTTCACACCTAAAGCAGTTAATAACAATTTAGCAATATCATATATCCAATCAGTGTTCAGTCAGGAGCCAAGCAGATATCTTTTCAGTTGATGTTTTTTGATGAGTAGCCAAACTGTACCATTGCACTGCATTTGCTTCATATGTCTCTTAAGTAGCATCACCATATAATTTATTGTCTAAATTAGGAAACTTTTGATTAACAAAAGACAACTCTATTAATTATTATGCTGGGACAACAGGCAGAAACCTGAACTGTCATGGACAAATTCTACTTTTTATTTTAATTGTGGTAAAAAATACACAACTTTAAATTTACCATCTTAACTGTTTTTAAGTGTGCAGCTCAGTAGTGTTAAGTATATTCACAGTGTTGTGCAACAGATCTCTAGAACTTTTTCATCTTGCAATACTGAAACACTATACCCACTAAACACTAATACTCCCTCCCCCTTCTTCCCAGCCCTTAATAACCACCTTTCCACTTTCTGTTTCTATGATTTTGACCACTTTTGTTACTTCATATGAGTGGAATCATACAGTACTTGGCCTCTTGTGACTGGCTTATTTCGCTTAGTATAAGGTCCTCAGGGTTCATCCACACTGTAGTATGTGACAGGATTTCCTTCTTTTTAAAGGCTGCATAATATTCCATTGTATGTATATGCCACATTTTCTTTATCCATTCAACTATTGATGGACATTTGGGTTGCTTCCACCTCTTGGCCATTGTGGAAAATGCTGTGATGAACAAGGGTGTGCCAATAACTCTTTGAGATCCTGTTTTTAGTTCTTTTGGATATATACCCAGAGTGGATTGCTGGATCATATAGTAATTCTATTTTTAATTTGTTGAGGAAGCTCCATACTGTTTTCCCTAATAGCTACACCCACCAGCAGTGCACAAGAGTTCCGATTTGTCCACATCCTCCACAACGCTGATTTTCTGTTCTTTTGATAGTGGCCATCCTGATGGGTGTGAGGTGATATCTCATTGTGGTTTTGATTTACGTTTCCCTGGTGATTAGTGATTTTGAGCATCTTTTCATGTGCTTATTGACCATTTGTATATGGAGAAATGTCTATTCAAGCACTTTGCCCATTTTTCATCGGATTATTTGATTTTTGTTATTGTTGTCGAGTGGTAGAAGTTCCTTATATATTCTGGATATTAACCCCTTTTCAAATATATGATTTCAGTTATTTTCTCCCATTGTGTAGGTTGCCTTTTCACTCTGTTGATTGTTTCCTTTGACATGCAAAAGTTAAGTTTGAGATAGTCCTGTGTGTCTATTTTTAATTTTGTTGACTGTGCTTTTGGTGTCATATCCAAGAAATCGTTGCCAAAACCAACGTCCTGAAGCTTTTCTCCTATGTTTTCTTCTGGGAATTTAATAGTTTTCAGTCTTATGTTTAAGTCTTTAACCCTTTTTGAGTTGATTTTGTGTATGGTATAAGGTAAGGGTCCAACTTCATTCTTTTGCATGTGGATATCCAGTTATCTGTGCCTTTTTTTAAATCTGTAGAAACAAAAGCCTACCAGTTGCTGAAGTGGTCTACCCTTCAGGATAATACAAATCAAACTGAAGACAGGTTCCAAAAGGCAGATGCTTCTGCATCACAACTGTCAGGTAAGTGAGCAGATTCAGCACTCACAGCCAGTGTCTAGGTGACCCAAGGCAGCAGCTAGTGCTGTGCTCAGGGAAGGGTGGTCATTCTTTGAAAGTTTCTGGAGTTTGCTTTGTAATAAGCTATCACTGGATCAGAATCAGCCAGTACTTTTTCAGTCCTTAACAAACAAGAATTTGGAAGAGTCTTCCCTCCTGGATATGTGCCAGCCCTGGCATGGCGATGGTCCTTACAGGCCCTTGGATTATACCTGGCATGTCATGATAGTAACTTGTCGCTAAGTACCACAGGAGACACCCCAAATTCTTTCTTTTCCCACATCTTCCAGTTTCTTAATCATCAATGAGGAACATCATCCTGGGCTATTTTCCCTCACCAGAATGTTGGAAAACTTTGGGTTTTTTAAATGAAAAGACTGTAAATCCCAGTAAAGCTAAATTTTAAGCTTAAGTGTAGTTCCTTCAATCTAGGATTTTTGTTTTAATTGTAATTTTCTTTGTTTTCGTATACTTTATTGCATTTTTATTATTTTCATTGGTTTTTATTTTATTACACCTTTTTTTTAGTATGTCACTTCAGCTCCCTTTGTGCAAGTAAATGGATTCATACAGAAGGAAGTACACCTTAGTCACTTCCTTATCCTTACATAAACCACCATTCCATAATTTCACCCATCAGAATGAACAGTGATCTCTTAACATCACATAATTCCCAGGCCATATCCAGATTTCCCAATTGTCTCAAAGATGTCTATATCAGACAGGCATTTATTTGAGGGACATATGGTGCATTAGACTTAGCTGTCTGTCTTCAGAGAGCTATTTCCTAGATAATATTAGTGTTAGAATTGGTTGCTGCAAAATTCTGTTATTTTGGTTGTTTTGAGGATTCAGTGAGCCACTGCAGGCGAAATGCCCAGCACAGGGCCTGTTAGAGAGCAGCCCTCGGCGACTGCTGGCCGCGGTGGTGCTGGGTGTTATGTGAACTCCGCGAATGTGAGACATTGTAGTTGGCTGAGGTATGAAGCAGGGCCTCTGCCCCGATGGAGGGCTTCATCACTTTGGAAAGATGTAGCACTCGTGAGCCCTTAACCATTTGCTTTTCACCACTTTCTTCACATTTGAGTCACAGAATTAGAATCCAGAGAGATTTAGAAAGTATTTATCCAACCCCCTCATTTCACAAAAGGAGGCGACAAGAGAGTAGCACCTCCCTCGGAGCCTTACAGCCAGTTAGCAGACACACGTGGTTGGAAGGTGACTCCACACATCTATGTTTGGTAAGTTTATTTTATATGGATAGTTAATTGGACAAGTTCAAAGGATGAGTAAATTTGACATAAGTTGTAGTCCCTTGGATGTATATCAAAAATGTTGGGGGCCGGCCTCATGGCTTAGCGGTTAAGTGCACGTGCTCCGCTACTGGCGGCCCGGTTCGCATCCCGGGCACACACCGACGCACCGCTTCTGCAGCCATGCTGAGGCCGCGTCCCACATACAGCAACTAGAAGGATGCGCAACTATGACATACAACTATCTACTGGGGCTTTGGGGAAAAAAAGAAGGAGGATTGGCAATAGATGTTAGCTCAGAGCCGGTTTTCCTCAGCAAAAAGAGAAGGATTAGCATGGATGTTAGCTCAGGGCTCATCTTCCTCACACACACAAAAAAATGTTGGTACTATTAATATACTAATGATTAATGTATTTGTTTATTAATTTATTCATAAGTGATACTTTATAGGTTGTATAATCAAGCACCCCTAGATTCAGTTCCCTCACTCCACACTCAAATTTACACTATGTGCTTTGCAAGATTCCACATTTTCCTGCATTGGGATCATAGAAGTCCTTCTGGTGGTGTCAGCCGTTTCTGAGGTGAGATACGGCCTCTGGCGTTTAGTTTACGTGTGGTCACACAATACTTTTCACTCTCACTCTCACTCTCTCGCTCTCACTCTGATCCTGGGGACTTCTGTGAGCTCCAAAGAGAAGCAGGAGGCAGGCTGGCAGGGTGGAGGGAAATGGAAGCCACGTACCCCGTGGTTAGCGTACCCCGCTACTGCTGTTACAGGTAGTGGTGAGGATGGGCACCCTGAACTCAGGAGCCACCCCAAATCTGACTATTGAAGAAGCAGTGCATGTTTCAGTTACTTTCTGCATCAGATGTGTTAGGTCTCTGCCTCTGGACCTGTCACTAAGGAAAGCCACTGCAACCTTGCGCCTTCCTTTCCATGTCTGAAAAGGCCTTATGCTGGTAAGCACATGGAAACCCTCTTCAGGCTGAGCACGGACACATTGTTAAGAGAATGGCTTGGCTGCAGAGGTTACATGCAGGCAAGCAGGTTACAGGATAGAAACTCAGCAAATGCCTTTTGCAGAGACACCCATGCACTCTCTATCAGTGATCTCAGGTGACTGCCAGTTAAGAATCAGAATTGAAGCAGAAACATCCAAGGCTGAAGTCACCCAGGGGGCAGAGGTCAAGGATTGCCCTGCACGCTGATAGCATCATGGGAACAGTCTGGTTCCCCTGGCTCCAGGAAAGAGGTGGATTGTGCATCTTCCCCATCAACTTTTTCAGGCTGGTTAAAGAGTGGCCTTGATGGTTTTCAATGGAGATTCAGTCTCTCCTGGGAGATGGAAAAACAGAGGATTTGGCAGAGGGCTTAAGGGTGGGTGGGGTGGGTAACTGTCATCCAGCAGTGTCAGTTATTTCTGAGACCTGGTTCCCAGCACCCATTATTTTGATGATCCCTTGCTGCCCATGTGTTATAACAAGGTGAATTATCCAGTGCATGGTGCTGTAGTAGAGACCCGTGTGCTCACATGTGCATCGTGGTCATTTGGAATAGAGCTCTTCGAATGATTTTATTTTTTATTTTTTGTGGCTTCTAAGTATCACCGGAAAACGCTCCACTTCCTTTCAGAGTTCTATCAACATGTTCCTTGCCTCAGAAGCTCCCTGCCTTCTGTGGCTTGAGCAGCATCTTCCCCTGTTGACATTTGTTTCACCAAAGTTATTGTGAGCCCTCTTCTTCACTCGTTGCTGCGTGGTGGCTGACACTCCCTCTCCATGTTTGTGCTTCTCACAGGTTTGAATATTGGCAGCGGTACATTCAAGACAAAGACAACTAACAAAATCGCTTCGGAAGCTAGTTTTTCATCTAGTGAAGGAAGTCGTTTGTCAAGGTAAAGTCCTGAAAGCCTGTCTAAATAGTGGCAACAAGATGAGAAATGTCACTACGCAATGAATTAAACTCCGGCCGCGTGTTCTTTTGTTTTGTGCCTTGATGGAAGGTTATGGTTTGGGGTTTTGTTTATCTAAAATAACAGTTGAAACTTTAGTCTACCTTTGAAAATATTTGCACCAGAGCCAAGTATTGTTTTGCAGCTGTTGTTTCCTTGGTTTAAGACTCAATTGACACCTCAGTGAACCACGAATTAGCGTCTACAGCTGCTCGCAGTAGGGCTGCTTAGAGACCACACAATGGAGGGTGTAGGAAAAGGGCAGAGAGAAAAATGTCAGGCCTTAAAGGAAATAAAGTGGCCTGTTTCTTCTTTCTGAGATGGCTGATACATATACTAGCAATTTCTGGTTATTTGTTTTTGTATTCCTGTTTCTTACCAAGTATTTGGGCTAAATTATTCTTTCCTTTCCTGATACTTTCTTCCTTATTTTCCATAAAGGACAAAATGTATTTTTTCAGTTTTGTTAAACAGTAGCACTTCTTGTAAGTTTTTCAAGCAATGATAAGTGAGTTGTGTGCGAGATTTGTCATCAACATAAAATACTGATCAGGCAAGGGCACTGAGTCACTGGGGAAGAATTTATAGATGGGAGTGGAAGCAGTCACCTGCTGAAATACCTCCCTTGTTGCTTTGGGCTAAATATCATTTAAAACAGCCCAAGTCTCCTTTAGTAATAGCATTTCTCATTAAAAAGATGTCCTTTAGATGACTGCATTCCATTTGAATTAGTTGCTTGCCCCTGATGAAATTTTAAAGCAGGAACTTTACATTTCTCATGTTCCTTAATTTTGATGATGAAGTTTAACTTATTTATTCATTTATTTAGTTGCTTCTGCTTTTGGTGTCAGATCTAAGAGTCCATTGCCAAATACAAGGTCATGAAGATTTATGCCTGTGTGTTCTTCTAAGTGTTTTATAGTTTTAGCTCTTCAATTTAAGTGTATGATCCATTTTGAGTAAACTTTTGCTTATGGGATAAGGTTAGGGTCTAACTTCATTCTGTTGCATATAGCTATTCAATTGTCACAGCACCATTGGCACCCTTGTGAAAAATCAGTTGACTATAGGTGTATAGGTTTATTTCTGGTCTTTCAGTTCTGTTCCATTGATCTGTACGTTTGTCCTTGTACTAGTACCACACTGTCTTGACAACTGTTGCTTTGTAGTAACTTTTGCAATTGGGAAGTATGAGTCTTACACTATTTATTCTTCTTTTTCAGAATTGTTTTGTTAGTTCTAGCTTGTTGCCTTAGAATTCCGTATGAATTTAGAATCAACTTCAGAGTATAAGTTTTGCATTTCTTTGGTTAATTTATTCCTGGTTTTGGATACTATTGTGAATGGAATTGTTTTCTTAATTTTACTTTTGGGTTTTTCAATGCAAATGTATAGAAATTCAATTGGGTTTTGTATATTGATCTTGTATCCTGCAACCTTGCTGAACTCATTTATTACTTCTAATAGTTTTTTGGTAGATTCCTTAGGATTTTCTATATACAGGATCACTTCATGCAAATAGAGATAGTTTTACCTCCTCCTTTCCGATATAGATGCCTTTTATTTCTTTTTCTTGCCTAATTGCCCTGGTTAGAACCTCCGCTACAATTTAGAATAGAAATGGCAAGAGTGGAAATCTTTGTCTTGTTCCTAATCTTAAAGGGAAACCATTCAGTATGTCACCATTAAGTATGATGTTAACTGGAGATTTTTTGTAGATGCCCTTTATATTGAGGAACTGCCCTTCTGTTCCTAGTTTATTGAGTTTTTTTTTAAACCATGAAAGCGTGTTAGATTTTGTCAAATGCTTTTGCCTACATCTGCTGAGATGGTCTTGTGATTTTTTGTTTTTCATTCTATTTGTATGATGTATTACATTAATTATTTTTGGATGGTTAACCAACTTTGCATCCCTAGGATAAATCCCACTTGGTCATGGTGTATAATTCTTTTTATATGTTGCTAGATTCAGTTTGCTAGTATTTTGTTGAGGACTTTTACATCCATGTTCGTAAGAGATATTAGTCTGTAGTTTTGTTTTCTTTCTTTTTTTTTTTTTGGTGAGGAAGATAAGCCCTGAGCTAACATCCGCTGCCAATCTTCCTCTTCTTGCAGAGGAACATTGGCCCTGGGGTAACATCCGTGCCCATCTTCCTCTATTTATTTTTTTTCATATGGGACACCGCCATAGCATGGCTTGACAAGCAGTACATCAGTCCATACCCGGGATCCAAACCTGTGAACCCTGGGCCGCCACAGTGGAGCGTGCAAACTTAATCTCTACGCCACCAGGCTGGCCCCTGTAGTTTTGCTTTCTTGTGATCTTTGTCTGATTTTGGTATCGGGGTAATATTAGCCCCATAAAATGTGTTGGAAAGTGTTTCTTCCTCTTCTTTTTTTTTTTTTTTTTGTAAGAATTGGTGTTAATTCTTCCTTGAGTGTTTGGTAGATTTCAGCAGTGAAACCATTTAGGCCTGGGCTTTTCTTTGTGCATAGTTTGTGGATTACTGATTCAATCTCTTCACTTATTATAGGTTTATTCAGATTATCTTGAGTCATTTTTGTAGTTTGTGTTTTTCTAGTAATTTGTGTATTTCATCTAAGTTATCTAATTTGTGTACTATTATTCATAGTATTTGTTTATAATCCTTTTTGTTTCTGTAAGGTTGGTAATCTTGTCCTCTTTTTTTTTTTCCTCCAGTTTTATCTTTTTATTTTATTGATGTTTTAATAGTTTTTAACATTGTGAAATTTTGGGTTGTACGTTTTTGTTTGTCCATCACCATATATATGTCTCCCTTCACCCCTTGTGCCCACCCCCCACCCCCATTGCCCCTGGTAACCACAATACAGTTTTCTCTGTCCATGTGTTGGTTTATATTCCACATATGAGTGAGATCATACAGTGTTTGTCTTTCTCTTTCTGGCTTCCTTCATTTAACATAATACCCTCCAGGCCCATCCATGTTGTTGCAAATGGGACGATTTTGTCTTTTTTTATGGCTGAGTAGTATTCCATTGTATATATATACCACCTTTTCTTGATCCAGTCATCAGTCGAGGGACACTTAGGTTGCTTCCACTTCTTGGCTATGGTGAATAATGCTGCAATGAACATAGGGGTGCATAAGGCCCTTTGGACTGTTGATTTCAGGTTTGTTGGATAGATTCCCAGTAGTGGGATAGCTGGATCATAGGGCATCTCTATTTTTAATTCTTTGAGGAATCTCCATACCGTTTTACATAGAGGCTGCACCAGTTTGCATTCCCACCAGCTGTGTACGAGGGTTCCTGTTTCTCCACATCCTCTCCAGTGTTGGTTGTTTTTTGGCTTGGTGATTATAGCCATTCTAACGGGCGTGAGGTGATATCTTAGTGTTGTTTTCTCTCTTTTGTTTTTGATTCAAGTAATTTGAATCTTCTCTCTTTTTCTTGGTCAGACTGGACAGAGGTTTGTCAATTGTGTTGATCTCTTCAAAGAACCAGCGTTTTCTGATTTCCCTTTAGATTTCTTCTTCGACTCATTGGTTATTCATGAATGTGTTGTTTAATTCCCACATATTGATGAATTTGCCAAATTTATTCCTACTATTGATTTCTAATTTTATTTTATTATGGTTGGAGAACATACTTTGTATTATTTTTATGCTTTTAAATTTATTGGGGTTTGTTCTATAGCCCAACATTTGATCTGTTCTGGAGAATGTTCCCTATGTACTTGAGAATGTATCTTCTGTTGTTGGATGGAGTGCTCTGTAGAAGTCTGTTAGATCTGGTTGGTTTGTAGTGTTGTTCAAGTCGTCTATTTCCGTGTTGATCTTCTGTCTAATTGTTCTATACATTATTGAAAGTGGGGTATTGAAGTCTCCAACTATTGTTGAATTGTCTGTTTTCATTTCTATTAAAAGTTTCATGTATTTCAATGCTCCGTTAATAGATGCATATATGTTTTTAATTGTTATGTCTTGAACTATTGACCATTTCATCATTATAAAATGTCACTATTTCTGGTATTCTTGTTTTAAAGTCTATTTTGTCTGATGTTAGTGCAGCCACTCCAGCTTTCTTGTGGTTGCTGTTTGCATGATATTCTTCCCCATCCATTTACTTTCAGTGTTTTTGTCTCTGTGACTCTCGTGTGTCTCCTGTAGACAACATATAGTTGGATCATGTTTTTTTTAAATCCAATCTACCAATCTTTCCCTTTGGATTGTTCAATCTATTCACATTTAATGTTACTGATATAGTTGGATTTACATCTGCCATTTTAGTTTTTGTTTTCTATATGTATTTTCTAATGTAGCATTTTAATTTCATTAGTGATCTTTTTTTTAGTTTTTTTTTTTTTGAATTTTTTTAAGCAATTGCTCTGGGGTTTACTATACACGTCTCATCAGCTTTAGATTTGTACTAGCTGAATTTGGGTAATATGCAGAACCTGTACTGCTATGTAGCTTGATTCCCATTTTCCCTTTTTTTTTGGTATTGTTGTTATATGTATTATATCTGTTAATGTTACAAACTCAACATTGCATTGTTATAATTATCATTTTACCATCTGCAGTCATTTCCTTAGCTCATTGCAACTTTGCTTCCATCCACCTCCTTTTGGGCTGTTACTAGGAAATAGATTACACTTATATTAAATTGTGCGTTTTAAGCCATGATACGTTGTGTGATGTTATTTTATACAATTGGTTTTTAAATCAGTTAAGAATAGAAAGGATAAAAAATATGTATAATTACCTTTACTGGGGTCACTTGTTTTCAGCCTGAAGAACTTTCTTTAGTATTTCTTGTAAATCAGGTCTACTAGCAATGAATTCTCTCAATTTTTGTTTATCTGGCAAAGTCTTTGTTTTTTCTTCATTTTTGAACAGTACCTTTCCTGAATATAGAATTCTTAGTTAACAGTTTTTTCCTTCAGCACTTTATATGTGCTATCCCACTGCCTTCTGGCCTCCATTGTTTTGTCCCAAACTAGCGTGGGACAAAAGGAGAATTTACTGGCTCATAGAATTAAAGAATAGGTTTACCAACCAAACTGCAGGAAGAGGGATTTAGCTGTACTCAAAAACCACTGGAACCAGGGACTTAAATCTGCTTCTCTCATTGCGGACTGGCAGCAAGTCCCATTCTCTTTCAGCTTTCAGCTATCTGGGAGGGACTGCCTTGCCTTCCTATGGTTCTCAGTTCAAAAATGCTGGGCAAGGACTCTCAATGGCCCAATTTGCCCAGCTGTTCAATCACCTACCTTGTGTGTGGTCTTACAAGAACACAGCACCTCCTAGGGGAACCAAATACTTGATGAGGAGGGCCTGTTTCCAGAAGAAATGAGGGACTTCACAATAGACACAATACTCCGGAATAGTTCTGGCTGTCCTTAAGTAAAACATGGGCTAACCATTTCTCTTAATTTCCACACCAGCAGTTTAAACAGTTTAAAGAAGTTTAAAGTGGCATCAGACCACAGAGGAAGGGGCAGTAAATATTTGCACACCAGGTAGCACGGAGAAATACTTTCATAAAGGCCTCTTGAGGTGAGCCTTGAGGACTGAGCGTGATTTGTCAAGCCAAGAGGGGATTCCATGGAGAAACACTTTCAGGCTTGAACAAATGGACATAAATCTCTCTTCTTCCAGATCTCTTTGTATATGCTTAAAAAAAGGATTTGAAGCCATCAGAAAATAAAGGATAAAAGCATCCTGTTAGTGTAAGGACAGAGCAGTAAATGATCTTTACTTGGACTGAAACACAGCAGTAGGAATAAGCAAGTAACTTAACCCCTTTACAGCTCGGCTTTCTCATCTGTTACATGAAGATGATAATATGTAACACTCTCAGAAGGTTCACGTGACAATTAAATGAGATAATCCCTTAGCCAAAGCTTTAGTACGTGGTAAGTGCTCAAATAAATGCTGGCGAGTGATATCAGCAATTATTTTATATTCATAAATGTAGCTGGAAGGTTGAATTAGATGCTAAATGCCGGCTAGATCCCATTTTATAACTAAAGGGAGTTACGCAAACCAAACCAGCCATCATTCGTGTAAAATACCTAAAAATATTCCTTTTCATAGTCCAAGTACGTACTGTGGCACAAAACCGGGAGAAACCAGGACATAGAAATAATGAGTGTGTTTAGATGCTTTGATTCTACTCTGAATTGAGATGGGTGAGAAAAAGGAGGTGATCAAACCGGCAAGGAAGACCTACCTCCCCGGGCGCCTGCGGAGCACGGGGATCCCGCCCCAGTGGAAGCCGAGGGCTGGGGAAGCAGGAATTTTCAGAATTCCTGGATGCACTTAAATACTTGGTTGGTTGTTTGTTAATGTATGTGTCGACTTCTGGCCATTATTGAGTTTTCTCTTTATCGTTCCGTGATCCCGTCCGAGTTCGATTTTGTGCTTGGAATTTCTGGATTGGGAAGGTTCAGCGGCGCTTCATGCCCCTCGCCCCTTCGTTTTTGAAGGAAGTGCCCATCAGTCACAGTGAACTGCATTCTTTTGCTGAGGTTGGTGAGATCTTGATTTTTACTTAGCTCCTATCCAGGAGGAACCGAAAGCCTGGTTTTGACGGCAGTTTCAGTATTCCTTGTGTTTTTCCCAAAGAGAAAGTGTTAAACTGAATGCTGGTTTCCTTTGTTTTTAAAACTTCCATCAAACTTGACTTGCATCTCATCCCATTTCTACTCTGTAGAGATAACCATTTTTAACTGTTTTGGTTCTGTCTCTAGATATCATGATTATGCCTGATTTATTGGTTTTGGATCTATCTATTGAATTCTAGCTATGATAGAAGAGGATTGCGTCACTTATGCGGCATCCCCTGCCCCATTCCTAATAGTAAATCACTGTCTTTATTTCTTCTCTTGGTAAGCTTTATAACTTTGAGTAATGTGTCTTTTTTATTACGTCTTCTATTTAAAGTATCCCTTGACTTCTCACTTTCTAAGGTTAGGTATTAGCTTTTCTACCTCTGCTGCTCTTACTCTTCACCCCAAGCTTGCCAGCTGTCCTTTTGCCTTGTTGGCATCCCAAATTAAATTGTCAGGGCTTTGGCTATATATGGGATTGTTTTAAAAGCTGAAAAATCAAATAGTATTGTAAATTCTTGTCACTTTCCAGATTCAAGTTATGCTGTGATACTGTTTCTTTTCTTGTGCTACTTTTGTCTTTTTCTTGGTGTTCTCTTTCTGTTTTCCTCTTTATACGGTTCCACATCCAAACTCGCTGTTTTATTAGGTATTCTATCAAGTCCTCTTTCTTCTTGGAGACTCCTTCTTGAGGTCTTTATTTCTGTTGCTGTCACACCTGGTTCTTTAGGCTTGCTGGAAAGCTGCTTCCTGAGATTTTTAAAAATTCCTTTCTTCGGGCCGGCCCCGTGGCTTAGCGGTTAAGTGCGTGCGCTCCGCTGCCAGCGGCCCGGGTTCGGATCCCGGGTGCGCACCGAGGCACCACTCCTCCAGCCATGCTGAGGCCGCGTCCCAAATACAGCAACTAGAAGGATGTGCAGCTAAGACAGACAACTATGTACTGGGGCTTTGGGGGAAAAATAAATAAATAAAATCTTTAAAAATTCCTTTCTTCAGTTGAGGGTACTATTTTCTGATCATCTTTCTTGGCCTAAATCCTTCCTTGGTTTTTATTCTCAATTGAATTCTTAAGAAATGCTGTGCGGGGTGTGAGTTTTCTGAATCTGTTCTACCCTTGTACACATGAGTGGTCATTAGCTAGGCATCAAGTTTGAGCTTGCAAATTAGTTTCCCTCAAATCTTTGAAAGTGCTGTTCTTTTGACTTATGTCATCCAGTATTTTTGATGAGTTTTTTTTTTTTTTGTGAGGAAGACCGGCCCTGAGCTAACATCTGCCAATCCTCCCCTTTTTGCTAAGGAAGACTGGCCCTGGGCTAACATCCGTGCCCATCTTCCTCCACTTTATATGGGACGCTGCCACGGCATGGCTTGCCAAGTGGTGCGTCAGTGCCCGCCCGGGATCCAAACCGGCGAACCCCGGGCCACCGCAGCGGAGTGCTAGCACTTAACTGGTTGCACCACCGGGCCGGCCCTTTGATGAGAAGTTGAATGTTAATGTGATTTATTTATTTAACCGATACTTATGTAGTATTTAACACATACCAGGCACTGTTCTAGGCACTTTATAGATTAGTTTATTAAATTCTCATAACAACCACATGACTACTGCTACTTACTATTATTACTATTACAGATGAGAAAACTGAAGCACAGAGGGGTTAAGTAATGTACTCAGGGTCACTTGGCTAATACATGGCAGAGCCATTGTCAAAATCAGGAAGGCCATGCTCTTAATTTCTATGTTCTGCTTTCGTTCTTTTGTAGTTGATCTATTTTTCTTTCTGAACTTTTTCAAGATCTTTATCCTTGGTAGTGTAAGTGTTCATGATTATGTACTCAGGTATAGATTTTTTTAAAATTTCAGTTTATTTTGATCGGTGCTTGGCTGACTCTGAGGCTGAGGACTTGTGTTCTTCAGTTCTAGGGAATGCTCCTTGATTGTTTCTTGACCTCCTTTTTCACTGCCCTCTCTGAACTCTGGATCCTGGTCCTCCTAGAGTGATTTCTTTTTCTTTCGTCTCTCTGTTCTCCCCCTCCTCTCCTCCTCCTCTTGCAGCTTTATTGAGGTATTATTGACCTACAACAAACTGCACATATTTAAAGTGTACAGTTTAATACATTTTGAGATATGTGTACATCCATGAAACCATCACCATAATCAAGATAATGAGCGTCACCTCTAAAACATGCCTTCTGGCCCTTTGTTATTCCTCCCTACAACTGTGTGCTGCCTGTCGTTAGTCAACCACTGATTTATTTCTGACTCTGTAGATAAGTTTTCATTTTCTACAATTTTATATACATGGAATTATATAATATGTACTCTTTGTTTTACCTGGCTCAGTTACTTTCATTCAGAATAATTATTTTGAAATTCGCCCATGTTCTTCCATATATCAATAGTTCATTTCTTGTTATTTTTGAGTAGTATTCTGTGTTGTGTGTGTATCACATTTTGTTTGTTCCTTCACCTGATGGAGGAACATTTGGATTGTTTCCAGTTTTGGGCTATTAAACAAAAAAAACTTCTGTGAACATTGGTGTACAAGTCTTTGTGTGGACATGTGCTTTCCTTTCTTTAGAGAAAATACTCAGGAGTGAAATGGTTGAATTGTGTGGTAGGTGTGTGATTATTTAAAAACTTGCCAAGCTGTTTTCCAAAGTGGTTGTATGATTTTACATTGCCGCCAGCATGTGTGCAGGTTCTAGTTGCTCCACTCCCTCTCCAGCACTTAGTCTGGTTAGTCTTTTTTAGTTTTAGCCGTTCTAGTCTAGTGTTATCTCGTTGTCGTTTTAATTTTCATTTGCCTGATGACAGATGGTGTTGACCATCTTTTCAGGTGCTTATTTGCGTGCTGTATATCTTCTCGAGCAAGGTGTCTATTCAGATCTTTTGCTCATTTTTAAGTTGGGTTGTTTGTCTTATTGAATTGTAGAGTTTCTTACGTGTTGATATATCTTTTGCAGGTATTTTCTCCTACTCTGTGGCTTACCTTTTTACTTCTTACCAGTGCAAAGAACAGAAGTTTTTAATTTTAATGAAGTCTGTTTTATATATTTTTTTTTATATTTCCGCTCTTTGTATTGTATTTAACAATCTTTGCCAAAGCCAAGGTCACTAAGATTCTCTCTTGTGTTTTCTTAGAGATGTTTTATAGTTTTAATTCATCCCATGGTTTCTGTTTTTAGTTTTTTAATATGATGAATTACATTGATTTTGAAATGTTAAACTCGCCTTGCATTCCTTGGGTAAATCCCACTTGGTCATGGTATATTATTTTTATATACTGTTGGATTCATTTTGCTAAAGATTTCTTCATTTACATTTTTACATTTATGTTCAAAAAGGATATTTGTCTGTAGTGTTCTTGAAATGTCTTTGTCTAGTTTTAGTTTTTGGGTAACCTTGGCCTCAGATTGAGCTGCGTGGTATATACCCTCCCCAGTTTTCTGGAAGGGTGTTTCTAGAATTGGTGTTATTTCTTGTTTAAATATTTGGTAGAATTCACCAGTGAAGCTTTCTGGGCCTGAAGTTTTGGGGGCAGGTTTTTCTCTACAAATTCAATTTCTTTAGTAGATATAGAGCCATTCAGATTGTCTGTTTCTTTTGGAATGAGCTGTTGTAATTTTTAACTTTCACAGGTTTTGTCCATTTCATCTGAGTAGTCAAATGTGTTGACAAAAGTTGTTCATAGTATTCCTTATTATCCTTTTACTATTGATAGCAAATGTGGTGATGTCACCTCTCTTATTTCTGATACTAATTTTGTCTTTTCTCTTTTGTTCCATTAATAGTCTGGCTAGACTGATCTCAAAGAACTAGCTTTTGGTTTCATTGATTTTTTTCTCTGTTGTTTTTCTGTTTTCTTTTTCATCAACTTCTGCTCTTATTTGTTTCTTATGCTCACTTTGTGTTTAGCTTGCGTTTCTTGTCCTTATTTCTTAAGGTGGAAACTTAGGTCATTGCTTTGGTACATCGCATTTTCTCTAATAAAGGTGTTAAGTGCCATAAACAGCCTTCTAGATACTGTTTCAACTCTATGCCACAAATAATGACATGTTGTGTTTTCATTTTCATTCAGTAACAAATATTTCCTGATATCCTCTTTGACTTCTTCTTTGGCCCATTGCTTATTTAGAAGAGTATTATTTAATTTTCAATTATTTGGGGGATTTTCCAGGCTTTTTTTCTGTTATTGATTTCTAATTTAGTTCCCCTGTCAGAGAACATGCTTTGCATAATTTGAATCTTTTAAAAGCTTATCTGATTTGTTGTATGTCCCAGGATATGGTCTTGGTAAATGTTTCATTTTGACTTTAAAAGGATATATGTGCTGCTGTTATTGGGTGGAGTGTTCTATAAATGTTATCACGTTTGTTGATAGGATATGAAAGACTTGAACAACATTTACTGATTTTCTGTCTCCTTGTTCTGTCAATTATTGGTAGGGGTGTGGAAATCTCCCATTATAATTTTTTGGATTTGTCTGTTTCTTCTTTTAGTTCCATTGTTTTTTGCTCCTTGCATTTTGAAGCTCTTTTATTAGGTACATAAATGCTTAGGATTGTTATGTCTTCTTGATGAATGGACTCCTTTATCATTATAAAGCGGTCCTCTTTATCCCTGGGAATATTCTTTGCTCTGAAGTCTACTTTGTCCAATATTAATGTAGCCAGATCTTTTGACTAGTGCTAGCATGGTCTATTCCCATCCTTTTACTTTTAGCCTGTTTGTGTCTTTATATTTAAAGTGTTTGTTTTTGTAGACAACATACACTTGGGTCTTGCTTTTTTATAGTTTGATGATCTCTGCCCTTTTTTTTTTATTGTGGCAAAATATACGCAACATAAAAATTGCCATTTTAACCATTATAAGGTTTAGAATTCAGTGACATTAAGTACATTTACAATATTGTGAAACCATTGTGACTCTTCATTTCTGTAACTTTTTCATCATCCTAAACAGAAGCTCTATACCCGTTACACAATAATTCCCCGTTCTCCCTTCTCCCCTACCTTCTGTCTTATGAATTTGCCTATTCTAGGTACCTAAGATGAGTGGAATCATATAGTATTTGGCATTTTGTGTCTGGCTTATTTCACTTAGCATGTTTTCTAGTTTCATCCATGTTTAGCATATATCAGAGTTTCATTCCTCTTTAAGGTTGACTAATATCCCATTGTATGTGTTTATCACATTTTGTTTGGACACTTGGGTTATTTTTACCTTTTGACTGTTGTGAATAATGCTGCTGTGATCATTGGTGGACAAGTATCTGTATGCCACATCAATGCTTTGGGTGTATACCTGTGAGTGATTCCTGCTTTCATTTCTTTGGGTATATACCTATGAGTGGAGTTGCTACATCATATGGTAATTCCATGTTTACCTTTTTGAGGAACTGCCACACTGTTTTCACAATCTCTGCCTTGTAATTGGGGCATTTAGAACATTTACGTTGAATGTGATTATTGATATGGTTAGATTTAAATCTGTCATCTTACTGTTTGTTTTCTGTCTCATCTGTTTTTTGTTTCCCTTCTCCATTTCTTCTTCTTTTGGTTTAAGTATTTTTTATGATCTCGTTTTATCTCTTTTTTTAGCCTTTTAACTATTAATTCATTCAACCATCAATTTCTTCACTTTGTGTCCTTGGCTCATGCAGTCCTCCATTCGTTAGCTTTCTGATCTTGGGAAAATGACTTAAACTCTCCTAAACTCTAAAGAACTGGAGCTTCTTGCATTACACCGCACTGCTCCCTACCATCTCTATCCTCTGGTCATTTCTGTATGAGAGCTGAAATAAGGCAGAGTGTCACCTTGTTTGACCTCAACTGGAACGTGTGTGTTGATAGACTGAAATTTTTCACTGCTCTGCTCATGTTTGCGAATGACCGTGAGAATGCTGCAAATACTGATTTGGGATTCCAAAAAAATTTTAGTGAGTAGGTGAATTCACAAATATGAAACTTGTAAATAATGAAGATCAGCTGTATATGTACCACCTAGGGTGGTTGTGTGGGTTAAATCAATTAATACAAGTTAAGTTCTTCAAACAATGCCTTAACACAGACTCATTTGATGTTTCAGAAATTTATTTGGTAAGTTAGTTTTTAGTAGTTTGTATGTCCAGGTATAAGTGAGGATATTTTTATGTCTAATTTTTGGTGACATTGCATAGTGTAGAATTGTGCTCTTTTCATGTGGTGAAATCCAGGTTTCCTACCCTGCTTTTTTCCTGTCACTCCACTCGTCTACTTCATTTAGTCCTTTTTTTTGCAAACATGCAGGTATGGCTTTAAGGGCAGGAAGGATTAATAATGAACAAAAGCGATGTTGCTCCCTGACCCTACATTCTGCTTTCTTCAGTATGATGTTTTTTTTTGGAGCTGGCTACTACATTTTTTAGGCAGCTTTATTGAGATGTGATTCCATACCATACAATTCACCCATTTAAAGTTTATAATTCAGTGGGTTTTTTTAATATATTCGCAGATGTGTGTAACCATCACCACAGTAAATTTTAGAATATTTTCATCACCTCACAAAGAAGCCTGAACCCTTCAGCTACCATCCCTTTATCCCCTACCCCGTTTACCCCATCCCTAAGCAACCACTAAGCTACTTTTTGTCTCTATAGATTTCCCTATTCTGACTTTCCTATGAATAGAATCATATAGTATAGGTTTTTTTTTGGCTGGCTTCTTTCACTTAGCATTATATTTTCAAGGTACATTTATGTTGTAATATATAATACAAAATATACCATTTTAACTATTTTTAAGTGTATAATTGAACAGCATTAAATATATTCAGGTTGCTTCATTTTTAAAATAAAGAGAAGACTATTTTTGATTAGATTTTTTACCTACTTTCTCTGTTCCCTCTCATAGAAATGTGTCTTTGAAAATTCTTTAAAGACACATTCAAAAGCATGCATGTGCTCATTCTTTCTACTCTCCACTTTTTCTAACATAGCTTGTAAGTATACGAGGCTTAAGTCTCATAGGTAATAACGTCCATGGCACATGATTTGTTTGTACAAGTAATGTTTCAAATGGTTATTCTTAAAAGGAACTACAAATCAAATATATTAAACTTGTTGATACTTTAAACTTCTTGATACTTTTAAGTTACTCCTAGTTTCTGCATATTTTGGGTTCACTTGATTATATCCAGTCTCTAAAGAGGTTTCTATCTGTTTTAAGAATATGGTACCTCTTTAAAAGACACAGTGAGTGAAAAGAGCAGGTAAGAAATATACTGTATGCTCACAGAGAAGGGTCTAGAGGCATACACATCAAAATACTGGTTGGCTATCCGTCAGAGATTGGCAAACTCCAGCCCTCTAGATTTGGCCTGTGAGCTAAGAATGGTTTTTACTTTTTTCTTTATTTTTTACCTTTAAAGGAAGATTAGCCGTGAGCTAACATCTGTGCCAGTCTTCCTCTATGTTGTATGTGGGTTGCCGCCACAACACGGCTGACTAGTGGTGTAGGTCTACGCCTAGGATCCGAACCTGTGAACCCTGGCCGCTAAAGCGGAGCATGCCAAACTTAAGCACTATGCAGGGGGCCGGCCCTGGTTTTTATATTTTTAAAAGGTTGTAAAAATGAAATAAAACATGAAAGAATATGCAACTGAGACCCTGTGTGTCCCGCACAGGCTAAAATATATATATTTACTATCTGGCCCTTTGCAAAAAACATTTGCTGATCCCTGGTCTAGGTATGATTGGGATTATGGGTAATTTTTATTTTTAAAATGGTTTGGTGAGTTCTTTTTTTATTTAGTACTTGTAATATTAAAATGGATCTTGCTTTAAAAAAAGCTATAATGTTCGTTTGGCTGGAAACAAATTACAGGGTTTAGAGTAGACTTGTTTAATCTTTACTCCTTTTGTTGCAGCATGATGAACTTGCAGATAGTCTTCCTTGTGCAGAAGGAGAGTTTATCTTCCTTCGTCTTGATGTTCTTCGTGAGGTATGTAGCAATAATCATTGGAATCAGCCCTCTAAAGCAGAGTGCCATTTCATAGCTTTAATGGCAGCATTCCTTTTTGGTTGTAGTATTTGGAAAGAGAGCTCACCATGGCCAGCCTACCGCTCACATTTGATGTCGAGAGGAGCACTGATGACTGGGTCTTCATGTGCTTCTTTGTGGGAAATGACTTCCTTCCTCACCTGCCGTCGTTAGAGATTCGGTATGTGTGTTTGTGTGGGTTTTTAAACTACTGTTGTAGCCTTCTTGCTTACAGTGCGTACTGGTCCTAATACATAATGTTTGTTTCCTGGTGGCATGGAAGGTGCAGTTGACCGTTTGGTTAACATATACAAAAATGTGGTTCACAAAACTGGGGTGAGTTCATTCTTGAATAATTTCAAAACAGAAGTATTTGCTTTTATAAGAAGATTATTTTACATGTATTTTATCACTTACAGGGTTACCTTACAGAAAGTGGTTATGTCAATCTGCAAAGAGTACAGATGATCATGTTAGCAGTTGGTGAAGTTGAGGATAGCATTTTTAAAAAGAGAAAGGATGATGAGGTAAAGTGTTTCTATTGCAGTAGCTAAATTGCTCCTCTCTCTAATATGCTGTGATGATCCTGTGATTGTACTTTTAACCTCTTTGAATGCATTGTTATATTATTATAGTGTATCAAACGCCAGTGTAATCATGAGTGGCCAGTGCTTTGATTATTTTATAAAGGCTGTGATGCTTGCTGTGTGGAACTGTGTATTGCACACTGTGTGAATTGCACTGTAATTTTTTTCTCTCTTCATAATCCTGATTAAGATAAAAATCCAAACACGTGTCTGATCAACGGGATGTGAAATGAGGGTTCCAAGACTGGGAGAATGCTGGGAATGAACTAGTGGATGCCATGTTTTATAGGAAATGTTGATGCTGTGGAAGTCAGGTGAAGACCTAGAAACTCTGTACTCTGGTAGTGGAGTGTAGGGGCCTCTGGGTTAGATAGCATCAGTCTAGGCAGAGGGTTGCAGCTCTGAGTAAGCAATTAAACATAAAAGAAAGAAATAAAATAATAAAGCACTTGGAAATTGATGACATAGGATGGAGTGAGTGCTTAGGTGAGAAGTCCAGTCTGGCTTGGACAGTTGGGAGTGTGGTTGGGCCGTTCATGAGACAGCAAGCAGTGGGGGTAGAGCAGGTTGGGGTGAGGACAAGGTAGAAATTGAGGTTCAGTTTGGAGATACTGAGTTGGAGGTGTCACAGGACACCTGAGAGGAGAAAAGTCCGTGAAGCAGTTAGATGGATATGTGTAAAGCTCAGGGCAGAAGTCTTTTGGAAGGAGATTTGAGAACATTAGCAGAATACTTCACGTCATGAGTGTGAAGTTGAAATCCCTGGAGCTTTGTATGGAGTTCAAGTGCCTCCAACAGAAACCTTAAGAAGCATAGATGTTAAGGAGAAAGGGGAGTCAGTTCTAGAGAGGTGGGAGGAAATCCCTGAAGAGATGAGAAGCCACTGGTGCTGCCGGAGGCGTCAGAGTGAGATAGGCCCCTAGTCCATGGCCAGGGGTTCAGAGGTCCTGAAGAGTTAGTGGGGTGGAGGGGCAGTAGCCTGGAGGCAGAGTAGGTTGCAGGGTGATTGTGCAAGAGTGGCAAGGGAGGCAAGCAGTGGGTAAAATGAGCAGATAGTAGCTTTTTAGAAAGAGAGTGAAGGAAATCCTTTTAGAAACTGATTTTATAAAAAGTCATATGGCTATTTTGAGCAAATAGCAACATAATAACATTGCTACATTGCTTCATTATCTCCTAACAGATTAAAACATGTCATTGCATCTGACAAGATTTTATATTTTCTTCAGCTTTGTATGCTATAGCTAGTGATCTCTTTTTTAGAACCTTGGGTACCATTTTATATAACAGTGTGAGTAGACTGTAAGTGTTCTTTTTAAAGCCTTTGGTACTTGGTAATGTTCTGTGATGGCAAGAATTTTTCACATGTAAAATTTAAATAGCATAACTGACTTTGTCTAGGATATCAAATGTCTATCAGGACAGCCATTTTTAACTAAGCCTTCAACAATTATGGTGGCTCCACCTGACCCGCTGCCATTTATGCTTAAGAAAAAACTACACATACGGTGTAGTACTTGGTGTAAAAGCCTCACGTTAGAACAGTCCTTTTATGTGGTTTTAGGTTACTCTGTACTATTAAGTATTGGTGATATTTGCCATTAGAGTGGGATGTATGGGATTTGATAGATACCAGAGTGCTTCAGATTTGAGTAATAAAGTTTCCAGCTGGCCTGGCAGAGAGGGCATTTTAAAGCTTTGAATCGTTTTTGGTATCCCTGACATCCTATGATGTTTGTCAGCATGGTTGGACATCGGGGAAATTTATGAACCCTCAGAAATTCAATATAATAGTATCTAGGTGTGTGTATTTTCCCAGGAAGTGTGTCTCCGGCTTTTGACAGACTTCCAAAGAAGTTCATAGCACACAAAAATTAAAGATCAGTAAAGTCCAACCAGGTGTACCTATTTTGCTTATGTGTAACTACCACCCTTAGAAATAGGTATTTAACTGACCAGCAGAATACATGGTAAAAGAGGAATACATCAATATTTATTATTAAAATTGAGCAGTTAGGTCAGAAATATGATGCTTTTTATGTTATGAGCTTTGATGTTTGCCTTTTGTCTTGCAAATCTTCTTCATTTATTCAGCATATATTTATTAAGTGTTTACCGTGTGCCAAATAGTATTCTGAGTGTTACTGATACAACAAAAAACAAAAGAAAAAAGCAGACAAAAATTCTTGACCTCATGGAGCTGATATTCTTCCACGGGAGATGGACAATAAACACAAAAACTAAGTAAAGTGTGTCATGTGTTAGAGAGTGATAAGTGCTGTGAAGAAAAAAGCAGATGAGGAAATATCTGGGAAGGTGGACATGAGGACATTGCAGTTCTAGAAAAGATGACTAGAGAAGGCCTCACTGACAGATGACTTTGAAGGATATGAGGGAGTAATCATGCAGGTGTTTGCCGGAAGAGCATTTCAGACAGAAGGAATAGCCAGTGCAAAGGCTCTAGGGCAGGAGCTTACCCAGGATGTTCAGGGAACAGCAAGGAGCCAGTGTGGCAGGCACAGAGGAAGCAAAGGGAAAGTAGTAGGGGTAGGAGAGGAGGTCAGAAAGATGATGGAGGGCCAGATCTGGTAGGACCCTATAGGTCATTATAAGAACTTGAGCTTTCACTCTGCATCAGTGGAGGGTTTTGAGTATAAAAGTGACAAGATCTGACACATATTATAAAAGGATCACTCTAGCTGCCCTGTTGAGACTAACTGTATGGAGGCAAAGATAGAAACAGTGAGCCCAATTAGACTCTTTTGCGATAATCCAAGGGAGCCAACATGGTGGCAGTGGAGATTGATAAGAGGTAATTGGATTCTGAACATGTTTTGAAGGTAAAACTAGTGGATTTGGCTGGTGAATTAAATGCTAGGGGTGAGAGAAGGAAAGCTATTAAGAATGACTCCAAAGCATTTTGTCTGAGCAATTGAAAAATGGTCTGAGCTACTGTGATAAAGAAGACTGGGAGGCACAAAGCTAGGGGTGGGGATGCCATTTGGGGCATGTGAAGTTTGTACACCCAAGTGGAGATGTTGAGTGGGGAGAGGTCCTGACTGGGGAGTCATCAGCACGTAGGTGGTGTTTAAAGCCGTGAGACTGGATGATCACTCCCATGAGAGTGAGAGTCCAAGTACTGGGTGAAGAGGAACGCCAATATTAAGGTGTTGGGAAGTTGAGTGAAGGCATTCAGCAAGAGTGAAAGAGGAGAACCAGGTGAGTGTAGTGTCCTGGAAGCCAAGTGAAGAGCACGGATCAAGAAGGAAGAGTCACGGTCAGATACGGACTGAAAACTGAGCAATGGATCTCACAGTCTGTGGGTCATTGGTGACCTAGATAAGTTTAAAGATGGGGCAAAAGCTTGATTAAAGAAATTGGTGGTTTTGCTGTCTTAGGAGGTTTTAAGGTCGTCAGTCACCATGTATCCAGCATTCAGCCCGTCTCCTGGCACAAAGCACAAATTTCAGATCTCAATAGGGTATTATATTGCAGGTGGCAGTACTGACTTGGAAGTGATGGAAGTGCAGCTGCTGGTAGAATGACAGTCAGTACAGGACCTGCTGGCCCCTGTTTCAGTCCACAGCAACAGCCATGGCCACCGTAGCTGTCGTCTCAGTGCCTTGATGCTCACAGAAACTTGGGCGTGGGAGGAATGCTTTCTGGGGTAAAGGAGGCCTTTGAGTGGCCCAAAGTAAGTGGGGAGTTACTTATTTGTATCTTCTCCGTATTGGTGGGCTACTTGCTCCAGGGTAAAACAGAGGGTCTTTGTTATGACTCTTGCATTCTTTCCTGAAATGATATCAAAAACTATCTGAAAAAAATTAAGAGGAATAATTAAATTGTATCTAAACTCAATTTAGAATGCTCTCTGTCTATCTAAAGTTCTGATAAGCAACACTTTGAACATATAGTCCATTGCCTAGTTTAATTAGTTACGTTTCTGGGGTCTTCCTTTAAAACTTTGTCTCCCAAATCATTCCTGGTAATGTTGAACTCTTACATTTTTGTGTAATTATTTGACAGAATATGTGGATTTTATACTTTTAGGACAGTTTTAGAAGATGACAGAAAGAAAAGAGAAAGAGAATGAAGGTGAGTTTTAATTAATTTCACCAGATTGGCAATAACATACATTTACAATTTGGGAGGAAGATAGCTTTTTATTCCTTATCCAGTAGTTTGTTAGGGACATAATGTCTACCCAGCTGCCTCTTACCTGGAGAAAGAATGCTGGTGTCAGTTTTAAAGAAGTCCTTTCTAAGCTCTAGAGTCTGAGGGGATACACTTGATGGGCCAGAGGGGCCGGGTAGCACTTAGCTATTTGAAGTTTTTACGGTAATTGGGTACTGTTTTTGTAATAAAAATAGTTAGCTCTTTGTATCTTCTTGAAAGTTACTGCACTCTGTCTATATCCTTGTCAGGTTACTCTTCCTAGAACACAACACTCGAAACTTGGTTGTTTCTCTGCTCAGAAATTACCAGTGACTCCTTAGTTCCCGCAGAATCCAGTTCTGTCTTAGTCTGGCGTGCAGAGCATACTATGATCTGGTCAAGTTCTCACCCTGCTTTCCCCAGTTGTCTTCTAAATATACCAGGTCCCTCCTGACTCAGAGCATTGCCTTTGTTTGGTCCCTCTCAATGGGTTTCTGACTTCACGGCTCCCTCCCATCTTACATTTTCCACGAGGCCTCCCTATTGCTTCCGCTTGTAATCCAGGTTGAGCAGTCCTTCCTTTTAACTCGAGTGCTTCTCGCTTGTGATATTTGTTTGCTTAGTTAATTGCATAACACTTTATAGTCACTTAACTTCTTAAGTTTTTGTTTTTCTTGTTTTCCTTACTGGATTTTAAACAAATGGAGTTTGGGGACCACCTTTTATTATTATATTTTATTAGAATCGAGCAATTTCAGGAACCTATAAGGGAGAAAAGTAGAGTTATTGATTGTTGCAGGTGGGTTCAAAACCACTTAGATAGGGAAGGGCATGTTTGATGTCTACCTTATATATTATTATTTTCTTTCAGTCAGTGTCTGTTTAAAAAATATCTTTTATCAGTCAGCCATGACTGTCACCTACTGTAGCTATAATCATAGCTCTAACTAATTGGAAACAAAGAGTTAAATTCCATCAAGGTGAAGGATAAATAGAAGTTGTATTTCCTAAGTATAAATCAAACTCTTGGCTTATTTTTTTACCTTAATAGTTATCTTTATTTGCCTAAAATTGTGTCTTGCATGCGTTTTGAAATTGTAAGTGAACATAAGGGAATAACCTAATGAGATTTGAATAGCTTCTGTGTATCAGAAAAGTGTATTATATGTACTTTTATAGCAGAGTTATTAAATATTACAGACTATTGTTTACAGGGTGAGTTACCATCAAATCAAACTGTAGACAACCCTGTAATGTTAACGGAAATCCATTTCATCTTTAAAGAGCTTACAGCAGGGACTCTTTTCCATTGCCTTCATTTCTTCCTGTCATCTAACTGTGTTGTGATTTAATTTTAATTTCTACATTCATTTCCATTTATGTTAGAGAGATCAACCAGCTTTCACTCCTGGTGGAATATTAAACCCTCATGCCTTGGGTTCAAGAAATTCACCAGGTTCTCAAGTAGCCAGTAATCCGAGACAAGCAGCCTATGAAATGAGGATGCAGAATAATTCTGTAAGTAACTTATTTTTATGTAGCATTGAAGAGTGGTGACTTTCAGATGCCTCTTACAGTTGTGTGTGAATTTGATCACTTAGCCTGGCGTTGTTTTGTTTTATAGTTTTTCTCAATTTCTTTTGCCTTGAGATATTTTTAACTCTGTTAAATCCTTATTAATATGAAAATATCTAAATGATGTGAAAGAAAAGAACATACATGTAAATGTGGATAGCTAAGTGGCTGCAGTGTTTCTCTAATGCAGTCGGGCCACAGTGCTTCCTGCTTCCCCAAAGGTACTGGGTGGTGATGGTGCCAGAAGCATGACAGGACATCCAAATGTCTCATAGCTAGAGCAAGAGAAGAGGGTGGTTTTGCTGCCGTATTTCCCCTTTTCTCCCAGGGATCAGTTATGGGCATTTTGCAGAGTAGTATTCCTCAGTTTGTCAAATACAGGTACTCCTCACTGCCTACACTCTCCCTCTCCAACTCAGACGTGGAATATATCTGAATACATATTTTAAGGTAGCTCTCATTATCCAAATTTTTTTTAGAGCTCTTTTTTCGTTGCTGGGAAAGATTTGCCCTGAGCTAACATCTGTTGCCAGTCTTCCTCTTTTTTTCCCCCTCCTCAAAGCCCTAGTACGTAGTTGTATATTCTTGTTATAAGTCCTTCTAGTTCTATGTGAACCGCCACCTCAGCATGGCTACTGTCAGACAAGTGAGGTGGTTTTGCGTCCGGGAACCGAACCTGGGCTGCCAAAGCGGAGCGCGCCAAACTTTTTTGTGAGGGAGATCAGCCCTGAACTAACATCCGTGCTAATCCTCCTCTTTTTGCTGAGGAAGACCGGCTCTGAGCTAACATCTATTGCCAATCCTCCTCCTTTTTTTTTTTTTCCCCCCCAAAGCCCCGGTAGATAGTTGTATGTCATAGTTGCACATCCTTCTAGTGGCTGTATGTGGGACGCGGCCTCAGCACGGCCGGACAAGCGGTGCTTCAGTGCGCGCCTGGGATCCGAACCCGGGCCGCTAGTAGCGGAGCGCACGCACTTAACCGCTAAGCCACGGGGCCAGCCCTGAGCGCGCCGACCTTTAACCGCTAGGCCATCAGGGCTGGCTCGGTTGGTCCCTATTTATAAACTCAGGAACTGAATGGATTTGCCTCATGGTATTCCTCCTTATTTGAACGTTGTAATCCAGACTGCAGAAGCAAATCATCTCAGCCAGCAAGGCTATGCTCTGTTCAGTAGCTTCTTGTAATAGCAGCAGACCATGAGCTCAGAGCACCCGGCAGGGCAGCAGCAGGGGTAAGGGAACAGACCGTGAACTAATGTACACAGACAAAAGGTAATCAAAGCTATTGCTTATTTCAGGCTAGTAGGCACGAGAGAAAGAGAGAATGTTCTAGAGGGAGGAAAGATGTTATATAAGGTACAGTATCCTATGTAAACTTTTGCTATGATATATCCAAGGAAATTACATAAGTTGGGATATTTAAATTTCATTATTCTAATAGTTATCCTATTGATGCTCAAATCCTTTATCACAAGGCAACCCTATATGTGAAATTTTTGCCATATCATGAGACTGGTTGAATTTATATTCCCATAAATTCACACTTAGAAGTTTTAGGACCTTAGATTTGGAATTTGGAAACAGATTTTGCATCTTCTGAGAGAAGCGGCTGGGGTTTCTGTTGTGTTTTTTGGTCTGTTTTTCCTTTCTTGTCTTATTCCTTACACCATTAACAGAGTGGGATATGGAGAGTCAGTGAAAGGTTTTGCAGTGAGATTCTTGTGTAGAATGGAAAAAGCTGATGTCCATCATTTAAGATTATAGTGACTACCGTCCTCACAGAATGAACTGCGAGTGACTAGTATTGCTAAGACCACGTTGATGATAAAATGCTTTTTTCTTAATCTCAGGGAGGCAGGTAGGTTTAAACTTTGCCAGCTATGATTGCTTTGAGAAAGATTCCAATATTCAGGCTCCACAGGATTAGACTATATTGATTAATAATGTCTGCCATGGGAATAGGAATGGGGAGATTGGTGATTAGGTTGCTTATTTGATCCTGCCTTAATTCTCCTTGACACAGTTATTTCTACTGGAATCTTTGCATAGAGGAGTTTTCATCTAGAATGTGTTGAATTTAAGGAAATCATGAAGCCAAATGACCAGTTTATTTAAAGGAAGCCTTTACAGTTATGGATTTTTGCTGTGTTATTTTTTCTGAGCTGTTTGGGTGTGCTGGGCTCCAGTACTTGACTGGTATCTACTGATGGTCAACATGGTTAATGTTTTATTAGATAGCTTCTGTTTCCTCATAAATTTGTTTTTAAATTTTGCATTCTGAAGTGTAGTTTCATTATATTTGCGACCATTCTCAGTTTAATCAACTTTGATTGCAAAAACAGCTTTTTAAAAAGAAATTTGAATGAATTGGTATGACTCTGGTATGTTTAGGAAAGAATATTTCTGAATACTTTTGTTAGTAGAGATAGAGCAGAAAAGAGCAGCAGATCTTTAGCGTTAAAGAGCAAACACCTTCTTTTCTTCTTTTTTTCCCTTGAAGGTGTATTATTTTTGTTGTCTAAAGATAATTTATATCTTGTTTGTGAATTTGGGAAAGATTGCTTTGTTTACACCTTCTCTGTACTTAGATGATTGACAGGAACATCACTCTCCTAATTTAATCCAAATGGATTAGTGTTGTTTAAAATCTAATAGAGACGACTTCCTGAATGGTTAACCGCCATGCGCCAGGCAGGCAGCTTTGATGTTTACAGATATTGTTTCATTTACTCCTTGCTATAACCTGTAAAGAGATAGAACAGTATCGTCCCTGTTTGAAGTTGAGGCTGACAGAGGTTAAATAAATTGCCCAAGGCCATACAGCTGTTAAAGGTTGGACTTGGTATTTCAGACTCAGATGTGTCTGCCGGAAAATACCCATCTCATTTTCCAAGTACAACAGTGCCTTCCTGGATTTATTTTTATTCTTTGTGGGGTTTTTTTTTGGGTTTTTTTTGGTGAGGAAGATTGGCCCTAAGCTATCATCTGTTGCCAATCTTCCTCTTTTTGCTTGAGGAAGATTTGCCCTAAGCTAACATCTGTGCCCATCTTCTTCTATTTTGTATATAGATGGCTGCCAACGAGTGTTTTAGGTCTGTGCCCGGGAACTGAACCCGGGCCGCTGAAGCAGAGGGCCCCAAACTTAACCACTAGGCCACAGGGCTGGCCCCTGTTTTCTTTTTTCTTTTCTTTTTTTTTTTTTTGATAGTATTAGCCATACAGTATCATGAATAAAATTGATATTATACATTTATTAAAGGAAAGTGTTGTGAGCTCTATGTGAAATATAGTTTTGCTTTGTTGTAACTTTTCTTGGCCTTTGTTGTGAACTACCTTCATGCTGAGGTTTTAGTTACAGTATCATTAAAATAGGCTCCTGAGTTCTTGATTTAAAAATAATTTACTTGAAATATCTAATATACTGTGAGTAACAGAAGAAAAACTTTACCATGAGAACATTTTCTGCCACTTCGGTTTTTGGTCATTTAACATTAAAGTTGCAGAACATTTTAGTTTTTGTGTGTGTGTGTGTGTGAGAAAGATTGGCTCTGAGCTAACGTCTGTTGTCAATCTTTCTCTTTTTGCTGAGAAAGTTTGGCCCTAAGCTAACATCTATGCCCATCCTCCTCTATTTTGTATGTAGGATGCCGCCACAGCATGACTTGCTGAGTGATGTGTAGGTGTGCGCCCGGGATCTGAACCTGTGAACCCCGGGCCGCTGAAGCGGAGTGTGTGAACTTAACCACTATGCCACCAAGCTGCCCCTAATTTTTTAGTTAAATATTAAAATACTTTAGGGTGCTACTATGTTCATTGAGTTAGGTACAAAGGGAAGATAATGGTAAATTTAAAGTGGTATCCAAGTCTTTGAAATAATAAAAGCTGCATTTTTCTAAGATGACTAATAGATTTTATTTGTACAATGAATTTTAAAACAACAGGTATAAAATAGTTTAACAGATATCTGGCGGAGTCTCATTAAACTGTTGCTTTCTAGAATGGTTGTACTAGGTTGAACCACTTACATCTAACTTTATTCTCACCAGCATTGAGTATTTTATGTATTAATTTATATACATATATATATATTTTTCCCCTTACAGCTTTGTTAGTTAATTGGTGGAAAGTGATCACAAATTCATAACACGAGGGAACCACCAAAGGAAGAAAATGTTCAAGTCCTATAATTAAAAAAAAAAATCTATGAAATTAAGTTTTTCTTATTTCTTCTGAAGCAGTTTTTACCTTAATGTTCAAATTCTTTTGAGTTTAAGCGTAGGAGGCTTGGTACTATATTATTCTTTTTTGGAGAGGTAGAGTATGCCAAGATCAGTCTTTATACTTTCTAAATATATTTACCATATCTATGTAATAGCTTAAAAAAAAATGTATTACTGTGGAGCATGGTGGTAACAGTAATTGGATGTAACTTCTTATGTGAAATGAA
This sequence comes from Diceros bicornis minor, assembly GCF_020826845.1. NCBI lineage: Eukaryota > Metazoa > Chordata > Mammalia > Perissodactyla > Rhinocerotidae > Diceros > Diceros bicornis. The sequence goes on along the minus strand of NW_026691812.1, from coordinate 1,686,463 downwards.
TAATTAAATCCTTCCTCTGTAATGTCATAATTGTCTACAGAGTCCTTCAGTATCTCCTAATACGAGTTTCACTTCTGATGGCTCCCCGTCTCCGATAGGAGGAATTAAGCGAAAAGCAGAAGACAGTGACAGTGAACCTGAACCAGAGGATAACGTCAGGTGAAGCCATTTTTTGGTAGCACTTTGTTAGCAAATTGCTGAAATAGATGCCGTCTAATTAATGCTATTTAGCTTAGAGCAGCAGTGCCTTCAGATGCTTGCCTGTGATCTTTTTATCCACCAGTAATTAATGTGGAGGGTTAGGATAGTCAGTAAATTCCAGTGAGATGTGTAAGCTATAGCTGTTAAACCTAAGTATCTAGATTAGTATGCATGCTGGTTTTCGTCCTCCGAGCCACTTTTCCCTCTGAGACCAGGCACTAGATCGGCTAGACATGAGGTGTTTAGCTCTGTGTGATCTGAATGTTACTGTTATGAGATTAAATTTTCAAGCTGCTTAACCCAGAAAGTTCAGTTACATTTGGTTACTTGATATAGTTTGTTTTAATCATCTCAATTGAAAAGTTTCTTCTTTAAAATGAAATATGCAAAAGGCTTTCGGTTAAGAGATAAATATATTTTTAAAAACCACGAACTTGCATATGCACAACTATAGTTCATGACAGAGAAGATTCCCATTAGCTATATACTTAAAATTTATAATAGGAAAATTGGATTCTTTAATTTATACAGAAGTTTGAGATCATTATATAATAAGATTAACAGCTTCTTGTGTGATTAAATCTGGATTTGAACCCTGGGCTCAAGTGCAAAGGGCCAACAACCTCAATAATTGTAACTCATTTAGAATTTTGCAAAATGATTTATTTCAAAGTTAAACAGTAGTGGTTCACAGCTCATGCTTCTTTTATAGGACGTGGATGATGTGTTTGTATTTATGATTAGAAACTTCAGAAGTGTGATGTCTGGTTCTGTATTTTCCCAACATCTTTTGATGTCAGATTCAGAGATCTGTGGTGACTTGTGATTGAGCATCTACCTGATCTGAGTTTTTATCCTCTGCTTCTGCAACTCTTGGAGTATATTTTTTGTTTTACCATGTAGCCATCATGATCAATATCAGCTTAATAGTTAACTTGATTTTTTTAGTACTTTATTGTTTAATTTTGGTGCTGAAGATAATCAAAGTAGAATTGCTTCTATCAAGAAATGCTTGGAGTTCTTAGCATTTATTTCATTAGTAGTTTCTGTAAAATAGTGATATTCAACATTATGGATAGAAGATATTTCTCCTAATTGATGTTCTGTAAATCTTTTGCGTGGGGGCAAAGTTAAAATTGGTATGGTGTAGGGGCCGGCACGGTGGCACAGCAGTTAAGTGTGCGCACTCCGCTTCGGCGGCCTGGGGTTCGCAGGTTCAACCTCTTGTCAACCCATGCTGTGGCGGCATCCCCTGTAAAGTAAAGGAAGATGGGCATGGATGTTAGCCTAGGGCCAATCTTCCACAGCAAAAAGGGGGAGGATTGGCATTGGATGTTATCTCAGGGCTGATCGTCCTCAAAAAAAAAGTAAATAAAAAAAATTGATATGGTGTATTCTGAAACATGACTGCAATTAATTAGTAAGATCTGGCACATGGTAGAAAAGAGCCCTTAATGGAGAATCATCCTGACGTTCTTGATCGTTCTTGATTTTTTTTTAGTATTCTTTGGCATCTTTAAATCTTTCAGAGATTGAGAAATGAGTACTTAAAAAAATAAAAAAATATACTTTGAGTGAAAATGTGGTTTTTCACATTGTAATTTCAGTGATTAATGAAAATTTAGTGAATTGATGACCTCCTTCTAAGTTTTACCAGAACGTGTGTGTGTGTGTCCGTGTCCTTCACTTATGCCAACAACGCTTTGCTGAATGAGGGAGAAGGCCCAAGGATAGGGAGAGTAGGTATATACTTAATTTCTGCCTGGCTTCTAGATTATTCTTTTTTAAAAAAGTAATTTAGTTGACTTTCTTTGTGTAATTTAGATATACTTTAACAAACTGAGGAACTTGAACTATATAAAATATCTTCAGTATTTGCATCTTAAAATGTAGTTTTAGAATTGTTCTACAATCAAAAAAACATGTAAAACAGTATGAAAATCTGAGCAAACAAGTGTTGTGTATCTACTTTAATAAATGGTTATTCTCTTTTTTTTTTTACTGTAGTTTTGTAATGATCTTTCTAGAATCAGTGTTTGAGTTTTTAACGTTTAACTATCTTTAAGTTGATAATAAATCCTGTGAGTGGACTTTTTAGAAATAATTAAATGAAGCTATGTTAATATTACTGTTTAACTCATTTACATTTTACCTGGATATTAAGTATAAATTGATTTGGATGATAAATTGGTAGCTAGTTACTGAAAGTGTATGAATTCAACATGAACTGGCTTTGCCTGATTTTTAGGCTTTGGGAAGCTGGTTGGAAGCAGCGGTACTACAAGAACAAATTTGACGTTGATGCAGCTGATGACAAATTCCGTCGTAAAGTTGTACAGTCGTACGTTGAAGGGCTCTGCTGGGTTCTTCGATATTATTACCAGGTACAAAATGAATATTTTCCTCTAAATCTCTAGTTAATCACTTTAAGAAAATAGTTATTTCTATAATAGTGTGTGTTGTTGAGCTATATTCTGAAATTGAACCCAGACTCATATTTTCAAGCTTCCTATAAAGAAATTCATTACTTTAAATAAGATTTGTTTGTAAAGCCTTTGAAGCTCCTTAGGTGTTAATATATAAACGAAGCTAATTTTTGTTATGCTAAAGAATTTCAGCATTAAATACTGTGGTTGAGAGTACTTGGTCTTTAAAATTATTAAAGTTTATTGTTTTGTTTAGTTGGAATAAAAAATAACAGAGTAACTAATACACAGTCGCTAAATGACTGAACAAAGGACAAAAGCCTGGAAAATAACTGGTAAGAATTTGAAAGGAATTTGAATGATCCCATTTCCTCCATATAGTGTAGTGATGTTACATGAAGTGCATTCTCATTGGAGTAATCTGTATCTGACTTAAAGCTTTTGATAAATGAGATGTCAGATTGGTGAGCGATTAGGCGGACATATAGGGGATTGTAGCACTGATAATACCTGGTTTCGTGCTTGGGGAGTGAAGCAGATTTGATGTGACTTGGGAATAGGTGAAGTTTGTTGGAAAGTAGAAAGTAATTTAATACACTAAGTATCAATTGTAAAATATTCTCATTTCGTGTTTTACTCTGACCCTCAACATTTTTCTCCCCAAAGCTCCCAGTACCTAGTTGTATATCCTAGTTGTAAATCCTTCTGGTTCTTGTATGTGGGACACCGCCTCAGCATGGCTTGATGAGCGATGAGTAGGTCCGAGCCCAGGATTCAAACCGGCGAACCCTGGGCCGCTGAAGTGGAACGTGTGAACTTGACTGCTGTGCCACTGGGTCGGCTCTGACCCTCAGGATTTTAATTCACTAGGCGCAGAGTCAAAACTCATTTCAGGAAGGCTTCTCTTTTCTTTGAGTATAACTTACTGTTTTTTCTTTTTGATTGGTTTACTTAAATATTTTTAAAGTAAAGAGAAAGTTGTCACATGAAAATATAATAGGGAATTGTAAAATGAAACTTTTGGCTGTGTTACTCTCAGTCACTCTTCTAGTGATGTCCCTTACCCACCTGTACACTCAGTGAGTGTCAGCTGCAGTTGTTCTTCATTTTATGTGATGATAGCAGCTCTCGAGTTGGAAAGAAATGTCACCAAACACATTTTAAGGATAAAAATCTTCACCAAATTGTGTTTGTTAGTATAAAGTTTGGTATTAAGTACTGATTATTAAAGATGCTTTGCAGTATTTTTTAAATCAAGGAGCCGTTGATACGCAGTAAAAGTTTAGATTTAATCCAAAGATCTTTGAGGACTCATGGAAAAAAATTAATACATGGAATATGTACCAGAAGTCATATGTTTTATCAGTAGAATATTATAGGTTGATAGTTTAATTTTTTTTGTCTTTACCGTGTCCATCATTAACATAGATTTGTTTTTGTTGTTGTTTTCTGTTTGTTTTTACTGATTTTAGGGCTGTGCTTCCTGGAAGTGGTATTATCCATTTCATTATGCACCATTTGCTTCAGACTTTGAAGGTGTTGCAGACATGCCTTCTGATTTTGAGAAGGGTACTAAACTGGTAAGCTTGAGTATTTAGAGCCATAACATTTGTAGAATTTTGGCTTAGATAAAAATTGTGTCTTATCTTAAACTTTTTTTCTTTCTTGCAGTTTAAACGACTGGAACAACTTATGGGAGTTTTTCCAGCTGCAAGTGGTAACTTCCTACCTCCATCGTGGCGGAAGCTCACGCGTGATCCTGTGAGTGTCTTAGTTTTTGAGTGTGTTGATAACTGGATTTTTGTCGTACATTTTGCTAGCACTAGTCACAATTGCTTTTGCATCTTATAGTTACAATAGTGAAGTCCAGAAACAAAGTAAAAGTATTTGGATTCTTCTGTATATTTTTTGCTACTTTTTTTTCCCTGCTTTCCTTGGCCATCAGTACCCTACCCAGTAAATAAAATTGATGTGTGTTTGGGAGAAATTCTTATAACAGTCATTTTGTTCTCAGCATACCTGTAAGTCCTTATTTTTATTGGTTCCAGCCATGTGTGGTGGGTACCAGAGCATGAAGGCTGGTTTACCTGCAGTCACCGCTGCGTGTGTTTTGTGTCCTAGCTAGAAAGAGTGACACCCAGCTGAGAAGTAGGAATTATTAGAGTTAATAAACTCTTCACTGTCTTGGGCCCACAGTCGTCAGTTCTAAAATTCTTTTATAATAAGGCCTTTTTATTTTCATCTTTTAAAATAAAATTGTGAATTTTGTTTTTACTAGGCCCGGGATTAGTGACCTGATATCTTAATAACATTTTTTAAAAGGAATGAAACTTCATTTTCTTATCAGGCCTGATAACTTGAATGAAAGTTGTATCAAATTCTTTATAACAGAAATATGTGACTTTTGTTTTGAATCTTTGCTTTTCTCCCTGATACAGGATTCTAGTATAATTGACTTCTACCCTGAAGATTTTGCTATTGATTTAAATGGGAAGAAATATGCCCGGCAAGGTAAAATTTAGACATTATTCCTTTTTGTTAAAATAATTTTCTTCTTTTGGTAAACTGTAAGCAGACATGATTTATGGGATGAAAGAATTTCTGTAAAAGATAAGTATTTTAAAGATTATATGTGAAATTTTGATATTTGTTCATCTAACCTGGGAGTAGCAATGATTAACAGTAATTTTAATAGTAGCATTTTGATAAACAGTAAATTGAGTTGAAATAGATTAATGATTATATCTTTTGTCTCCTTTGTGATTAATTAATGGGATGTGGGACATGCTCCTTCCATCAGTAGCTCATTGACACCTTGTGAGGTTGCTGAGAGTTGTAGAAACATGAAGTGTCCATGTGGAGATTCACTTATACTCCGTGGAAACTTTTGAAACAAGTATTAGAAATTTAGTTTAAATACTTGGCATTAATCATTACTTAAAGTTTATTTATTATTTACATATCTATTTTCTCATTCCTTCTGTTCACAGTTTTTGTAAGAATGACAATATAAAATTAGTACTAAATTTAAGGTACTGTTGATCACTCACCAAATGTGTGATGATGACTGAATGTAAAACACAGTGGAGAAGTCTCTCACACAGTGAGCCAACGATTATTTCACACCTAAGCCCCTTTCAGCAAATTATTTTAACCTTTTCTTCCACCATATATTTTTCTAGGATAATAAGCAGTTTGGTAAAATCATGTTTTCACTCTTTTTCTTTTATTATTCCCTGTGATGCAGATGACCAGTAAAATGACTCAAAGAGAATTGTGGCGCAAAGGGGGGTAAATAATAATTTATAAATTGAAAATCATTATTTTTTGAGATTTTAGGGTTGACTTTTGGTCATGTAGTAACAGAAATTTCATATTACTTTAATGGAATGATAATGAGAATTGCAGCCTATTGATCGGGGTTGTGTAAGTGTTGTGGTTTGTGGTCATATTTTGTTATATATCAGTGGATTGGGGCCTTAGGTTGTTTTTGAACGTGTTTTGTGGAGGATGTTTTGATTAAACTGGAAGGAGAAGAGACATAGGAGAATGGGAGGCAGTAAAGTAATAGTATAAATACATAAATAAGTAAATATATTTATGTAAGTGTTTGTTAAATAAATCCTCGCCTAGATTTTTTAAATAAATGAGTAAATGTATAAGCGTGCAGCTGACTTGCTGAGTGTGTCAGTGTGGTGTGAATCATCCAGAGGAAAAGGAAGGCGTGCACAACAGTTACAGTGTCTCCACGTCCTTGCCGAGATTTGTTATTTTCTGATTTTTGATAGTAGCCATCCTAATGGGTGTGCAGTGGTGATCACTGTGTTTTTGCTTTCCATTTTCCTAATGATTAGTGATGTTGAACCTTTTTTTCATGTGCTTATTGGCTATTTCTGTCTCTCCTTTATTATGTTGAGGTACTTTCCTTCTATACCCATTTTATTCAGAGTTTTTATCGTAAATGGATGCTGTATCTTGTTAAATGCTTTCTCTGCATCTATTGAGATGATCATGTGATTTTTATTCTTCATTTTATAAATGTGTATTATGTTGATTGATTTGCGAATGTTGAACCATCCCTGCATACCTGGAATCAATCCCACTTGATCACGGTGTATAATCTTTTTAACGTATTGTATGAGATTTGCTAGTATTTTGTTGAGGATTTTTGCATCGATGTTCATCAGTGATATTGGCCTGTAATTTTCTTTTTTTGTGTTGTCCTTGTCTGGTTTTGGTATTAGGGTAATGTCGGCTTTGTAGAATGAGTTAGGGAGCTCCCCCCCCTCCTCCATTTTTTGGAACAGTTTGAGAAGGATAGGTATTAAGTCTTCTTTGAATGTTTGGTAGAATTCACCAGGGAAGCCGTCTGGTCCTGGACTTTTATTTTGGGGGAGGTTTTTAATTACTGTTTCCATCTCCTTACTGGTGATTGGTCTGTTCAAATTCTCTATTTCTTCTTGATCCAGTTTTGGAAGGTTGTATGATTCTAAGAATTTATCCATTTCTTCCAGATTGTTGAATTGGTTGGCATATAGCTTTTCATAGTATTCTCTTATAATCTTTTGTATTTCTGAGGTGTCTGTTGTAATTTCTCCTCTTTCATTTCTGATTTTACTTATTTGTGCCTTCTCTCTTTTTTTCTTGGTGAGTCTAGCTAAAGGTTTGTCAATTTTGTTTATCTTTTTAAAGAACGAGCTCTTGGTTTTATTAATTTTTTATATTTTTTTTTTAGTCTCTATTTCATTTATTTCTGCTCTGATTTTTATTATTTCCCTTCTTCCACTGATTTTGGACTTTGTTCTTCTTTTTCCAGTTTCTTTAGGTGCATTGTTAGATTGTTTATTTGAGATTTTTCTTGTTTGCTGAGATTAGCCTGTTTTGCTATAAACTTCCCTCTTAGAACTGCTTTTGCTGTATCCCATAAGTTCTGGCATGTCGTATTTTCATTTTCATTTCTCTCCAGGTATTTTTTGATTTCTTCTTTGATTTCGTCATTGACTCAATTGTTGTTCAGTAGCATTTTGTTTAATCTCCACGTATGTGTGGCTTTTCTGATTTTCTTCCTATAGTTGATTTCTAGTTTCATTCTGTTGTGGTCAGAAAAGATACTTGGTATTATTTCAATCTTCTTAAATTATGGAGACTTGTTTTGTGGCCTAATATGTGATCAGTCCTGGAGAATGTTCCATGTGCATTTGAAAAGAACGTGTATTCTTCGGTTTTTGGATGGAATGCTCTGTATATATCTACTAGGTCCCTCTGTTCTAGTGTGTCATTTAAGGCCAATGTTTCCCTATTGATCTTCTGTTTGGATGATCTATCCATTGGTGTAAGTGGACTGTTAAATTCCCCTACTATTATTGTGTTACTGTCTATTTCTCTTTTTATGTCTGTTAATAATTGCTTTATATATTTAGGTGGGTGCATAGATATTTAGAAGTGTTACATCCTCTTGTTGGATTGCTCCCTTGATCATTATGTAATGCCCTTCTTTGTCTCTTTTACAGTTTTTGTTTTAAAGTCTATTTTGTCTGATATGAGTATTGCTACCCCAACTTTCTTTTCATTGCCATTTGCGTGGAGTATCTTTTACCATCCCTTCACTTTCAGTTTGTGAGTGTCTTTAGGTCTGAAGTGTGTCTCTTGTATGCAGCATGTATATGGGTCTTGTTGTTTTATCCAATCAGCCACCCTATGCCTTTTAATTGGAGCATTTAGTCCATTGATGTTTAAAGCCTTACTATAAATTCTTTAAGGACATTGTATGATTAGTTAATCCTGTATATTTTCTACAAGACACTAACTTCATACTGGGAAAATTAAGGAATCAATTTCAGGAAAGTCGAATTTTGGTCTACATAAATTAGCTTTCATGACAATACTGAAAGTGATTTCTCTGTGTAGTGCAAGTGTGATTGAAAAAATGACAATTGCATCCTAGCTGTGTACGACATAGAATTCTTGTAAAGTTGTTCTTTGGTTTGTAATTGTAGTGTTGTTTCTCTGTCTTTTTGATTCACTGTCAATATCATTACTCAAAATAACAGCAATGAAACCAACCACATTCCCATTGGGCATAATTAAGTCTGCCATTGTAGTTTATGAACATGTTACAACAATGCCGTATCTTTTACTGTTGTGATTCATCAAGTACCTGTTTATAGCTCTGTCATTTCTTTCATTATATGTTAGCTTTTGAGTAAATTTCTGTCATTTATTCTACAGCCAAGACTAACCCAGTGAGGTAGTTTGGAAGCAACCATTCTTTCAGAACTGATAGCTTGGCTTTGTTCTAAGACATTAGTTGGTGACATTTTTGCAATAAATGTTTTATTACTCTTGAGTGATGTTGTTCAAGTTTGATTAAAAGTCAAGGACCCTGTCAAATAAAGAAGGCTTTCTGTGGGGCTGAAAATAGAGTGTGTTACCCAGGAAGCTTAAGATAAAGCATAAACTCTTTCGGAACAGATTAGAATCACGTTGTGTGAGTTAAAATCATGTGTTATATGAAAGTTACAAGAAGATAAGTGTGTCTGTTTGAATGAAATGTTTGAGGACAATCAGTCTAGTGTGTGTATATTCCACAAACTCATGTTTGTGTGAAATATAAGGTTTTAGAAACTTTGTAACAATTCTCCACAGTATACATGTCAGCAACACTACTGCCTATGGATAGAAGAGAGAATGAATTCAATAGCTTTGCCTCAGGTCAGCCACCTAACACAGAAGTTGGTGATTAAGAAAACATTTTTAACATCTTACCTTTAGGAAGGATCTGTGCTAATTTCCTCATTTTTCATATCATCTTTAGATGCTGCCCAAGATGATTAATTCAGGGCTGGAAATTTAACTATGTAATTTAAAGCCATAGAGGCAACCACTGGGCTAACTCAAATAAGTAGTATAAGGTGAAGGGGAGACAGATAGATGAAGTAAGGTAGGTGCCCTCTCCTCATCTCTCATGGTGAGGAAACGAGGGGAACTTTCAGGCCTTTATAAGTAAAGAGAGACAAATAAACATATTATGAAGAAGGTAACCAGTAAAATAACTGAAAATAAAAACTGTTGAAATACCTGTTTTTAGGAGTATGGGGCTAGAAGGTCAGATTTGAGAAAAAAGACCTTACCTTTTCACTCTTAACTTTCGTATTGTTTGAATTTATTTTTTCATGTGTATCTTGTATCTTTAGAAAACAAACTCTCCTTTGTGTTTCCATTCCCCATTCTCATGGTCTATACGTTTTATATTCACATGAAGCTTTACCCAAATCTCAAATCGCTTAAATCCTTCCATCTTTCGATAAGAATGAGCCATCTTGTATGACCTTCAGAGCATTTTCACTGGGTTTTGTGCCCATGCCAGTCGTCTGGGTGGGACCGTCTACACTGTGCCTACACTGGCAGTTTGAGGGCTTATTGGAATAAAATAGCTGTTATAGAATGTGATTCCAAAGGTTAGAACAAAGATCTTCATGCAAATGTAAGAAGAAGAGAACAATCAGAGTTGTTCAAAGATGGGATAAATTACTTCGAGAGGGGCTGAAGACCTGTCACTGGAAGGTTCGGCTTAGGGTCAGTGGCATTACCATCATTCATACAGTGGAAAGTGAGATAAAATTGTGGCTGAATTTCTGCCTTATCCAGGTACAAGGCACATGCAGGGAATCTTCTCTTTTTTTCTTTCAATATGTAGAAGAGGATGTAGTGAAGAGCCTCTAGGGTAGTGTTTCTCCATGTATCATCCATAGACCCCCTAAATGAGAATCAATGTGGAATGTTTGGAAGTTTCTGGGCCCCCAAATGTACATGTACATTCCTCAGAGCCTTTTGAGTCCTGGGAATCTTAACTTTTTTTTTTTTTTTTTTAATGTTTTAATGGTTTCTAACATTGTGAAATTTGGGGTTGTACATTTTTGTTTGTCCATCACCATATATATGACTCCCTTCACCCCTTGTGCCCACCCCCCACCCCCCACCCCCACCCCCACCCCCACCCCCACCGCCCCTGGTAACCACGGTCCAATTTTCTCTGTCCATGTGTTGGTTTATATTCCACATATGAGTGAGATCATACAGTGTTTGTCTTTCTCTTTCTGGCTTATTTCGCTTAACATAATACGCTCCAGGCCCATCCATGTTGTTGCAAATGGGACGATTTTGTCTTTTTTTATGGCCGAGTAGTATTCCATTGTATATATATACCACATTTTCTTAATCCAATCGTCAGTCGAGGGACACTTAGGTTGCTTCCACTTCTTGGCTATGGTGAATAATGCTGCAATGCACATAGGGGTGCATAAGCCTCTTTGGATTGTTGATTTCAGGTGCGTTGGATAGATTCCCAGTAGTGGGATGGCTGGATCATAGGGCATCTCTATTTTTAATTCTTTGAGGAATCTGCATACCGTTTTCCATAGAGGCTGCACCAATTTGCATTCCCACCAGCTGTGTACGAGGGTTCCTGTTTCTCCACATCCTCTCCAACATTTGTTGTTTTTTTGTCTTGGTGATTATGGCCATTCTAACGGGCGTGAGGTGGTATCTTAGTGTTGTTTTGATTTGCATTTCCCTGATGATTAGTGATGTTGAGCATCTTTTCATGTGCCTGTTGGCCATCTGTATATCTTCCTTGGAGAAGTGTCTGTTCATTTCCTCTGCCCATTTTTTGATCGGGTTGTTTGTTTTTTTGTTGTTCAATTGTGTGAGTTCTTTATATATTATGGAGATCAACCCCTTGTCTGATGTATGTTTTGCAAATATTCTCTCCCAGCTGGTTGGTTGTCTGTTCATCTTGATTCTGGTTTCATTTGTCTGTTCATCTTGATTCTGGTTTCATTTGTCTTATAAAAGCTCTTTAATCTGATAAAGTCCCACTTGTTTATTTTTTCTTTAGTTTCCCTAGTCTGGGTAGGCATGTCATCCGAAAAGATCTGGGAATCTTAACTTTTAATAAGCTCCCCCAGGTGGTTCTGGTGCCCGCTAAGGTGTGAGAGTCTGTGCGTGAAAAGCAGAAACACATACAAAATTTGTGCCAGATAAATATGCTTCAAGAATGTGGCTCTTACGTGACCATCACAATGTGTGCAATGAAATAGCGTCTGGGGAGGAGAAGGTCAATGCCAAGATTTAAAAAAAAATTGTGTCCATTGTGTTTTTATAGTTTTATCTCCTCTCTTCATTTGACGTTATTTTCCTTTCACTTCATGCTATAGCGGTAGTGATGAATGCTGATGACGCAATAGTTAATCTAACCCCAGGCATTCATTTTCAGGTAATTATTTGAAACCAGAACAGCACTTAACAGCACCGACTTACCTGTTTGGGAGATTAACTAATTAAAAGCTCAAGCAAGACAGGTTTTTTTTCCCTAAACTGGTTAAGAGGAAGGAAATTAAAAAAAAGAATATTTACCTTCTGGTACTTTTCTGCCACGATTTTATAGTCTTAAAATACGGAGGGTGTTTTTGATTTCTCTGTTTTGAAAAATAGGATGGCACATTCATATGAAATGGTGGGGGAGGCACAATTGCAAAATGAGTCATATGTATTTAGCCATATTTATTTAGAAAGATGCGGTAGATGGGGGCAATGTTTTAGACAAATTATCCAGATGATTAAGGGAAAACAAAGAAAAATTGTAAGTTTCATTAGCTAGGTATATTTTTTATACTGTCTCAAACCAATATACTTTGTGGACTGTAAATTTTAGTCCAAATTATCATTGGTCTAATAAGAGAGATTAATGAGCTGTATGCTATAGGACGAGTAATCACTCTATTGATGATTCAAAAAGAAATGCCACCATCTTGTTGTTGATACAGTGAGAGAAGATTTATTTTATTTCTTTTTTCTTTTTTTTTAGCTTGAGACAACCATCAAATCAAACCTCAGTATATTTTCCACAGTCTCACCCTTGGCCAGGTCAGTATTGAAAATGTGTCTTCCTGAGAGCCCTTGTTGCACTTGGGTGCCCGTTTACTTTTGACGCTGTGTAGAGATACATCAAAACCATCTTTTTTAAAGCAAAATCCATTTCAAACGAGTCTCCTATCTTTAAAAGTTTCCAGCCATCTTAACTGTCTAAGAAAAACTGAAATACCTGCTATGGACGGCAAGATTTTGGCTAAATTTCACAGATTATTAATCTTATGATGTTCACTCATATACTCCAGGTAGTTTGGTTGCACTTTCCCTTTTCAAATGCGCTTTTAAACTGTGTAATGTCGCTCCGCTGTCTCCGCAGAGCTGGCTGTGATATCGTTGTGTGTGAAATGATCCTGTTTATAGTTGGATGTCATCTTGTTAAATCTGGGACGTGATTAGGGGTTTTTCTGGTTTGAGAAACGTTACGATATTGTGACTATTGCCATTCATTATGTAGGTTATATCCCTTTTTTCTTTTCCTTTGAAATGAAAAGATGAGGGCTTTTAAAGTTATTCTTTAAGATGTTATGTGCTCTTTAGTAGAATCTGAAATGTAACTGTAATAAATATTCATCTGATCTACAGGACTTGCACACGGAGCTTATCACCATTTCAATTTCAAGCTTTCATTATATGCCGTTAGCACTGTCACATTGGACTGGCTCATTTTTCGCCCTTTGATAGTGACAACAAAAGATCTAGACCGGTTTTATATTTTGTAGTTATGTTCAGGCTTAGTAAAAAATCTTATAATATTCATTAATTCACGCATGCTTGTCTCATGGGGTAAGGTAACCGTATCATTTGCTTCAGTTCTCTTCCTTTTCTTGTTCAAATTCTGAAGCTCTTCTATTTCTAAATTCATTTTCTTTGGTACATCCAATTCTCTCCAGTACTCCCAGGAACAGCTGTGGGTGGTGATGGGCGATGTGTGGAGATAGTAATTCCACGCTCTGCACATCCCCCCGAGCAGCCTTATAAAACACGGGAAAGTACAGGAGAACTCTGTGGCAGATGGACTTTCAAATAGTATTCACCAAAATCTTTCCCTCTCATATCAAGAAACTTGAGCTATATACCCTACTTAGTATGCTGACATTTCACGGTTGACATCCTCATATATTTTCCCTTTCACTTGATGGGCAGGGATGGGAATAGGGGTGCCCTTTTCAAACAAAACAAGCTTTCGTTTTTAGCATCTGTGAGTGTTGACTACAACAAATCTATTTGGCTGAATTCTACTTGTTTTCTAAATTCCTATGCTGTACACCTAATGAAGTGACTGCCAAGTGTTGGAAAAATGCTAGATAGTTCTCTAAGTGTTCCTTACCAGCTTGGCTCAACAATTGCAATATTCAAATATATATTTAGTTTAGAAATTGTTAAGAAAGGAATTTTATGCCATCTTTCCTTTCTTTTTCTCTCCAATAGTTGAGTATTTGTTTTATTGATTTAAAAACGTCACAGAAATTGGTGCTAAAAGAACTGTCGAACAGTCTGATGATATCAGATACCATGTTTAAAAAATCTTGACCTTGGAAAGCATTATCTAGTTTAATTTAGGTCCTGTGCTTTGAACTTATTTTTACTTTGTACTCAGGAATAATTAGATGACCAAGCAGTTTTCCCAAATAGAAAAAATGTTTTGCCAAAGAGATAGGGAATTGCACCTACATTTTCATCTTCTTTACACAAGGCAGTTTCAAATATCAAAAACTTTCAGCAGAAATATCACATCCTTGTTCTCAGTCCTGCAGTAAATTTGGTTACGGAAAATTTAATACAGTCTGTGTGGAGAGTCTGGAGATAAGTAAGTGTGTTGTTTCCTCTTGGGTAACTCTAAATTGTTTTCTTTAAACTTGTGATTTAGCAGGTAATCCTCTAGGTGAACCTTGGCAATCTGGTTACACTGTGACGCCAGGCCCTCTGAAAACAGCAGGTGATTGGCTAGCTGCCTCACCATGTCCAGCTCTGGGCCTGGGGGAAAGAGACATGTGAACGTTTATGATGAATTTTAGTGTGAGGTTTATTTAGATCGGAAAGTAACCATGAATGGTCATAAGAGAAGTTTGGGGTTTAGGACCCATTAGTGAGTGGCAGTTTCGAAAATTTCACTTGTACAGGTAACCCCTGGTACCACCTCTCCTGCTTATTTGAAGGGGAGACAAATGCTTATGAAAGATTTAAGATTAACCTGTAGAAACAGAAAAATCTGTCCTCTGAGAAATAGAAAAGAATCTGTGATAGGCAAGGGTTCAAAACCAATGACCCTAACCATTTTGTGGCAGTAGAAAGTGGGCTTTGTTAGAAGTGATTGGGCACAGCAGGGGCAGGTTGTTATTTGTAAGAGTAGCTAACAGTTTTAGGTTCACAATTATATGCCAGACGCTGGCTCAGATGCTTCGTGTGTATAATCACATTTTATCCTTTTAACTACGTAAGGTAGAAGCTATTATTTCTTTTGTTACACTAGTGAGAGAATTGAGACTCAGAAAGATAATTGTAGAAGACAGAGTGATGGTTCCCCCAAATATGTGGTTTCCCCACATCCTAATCCCTGGAACTCATGAATATGTTGTTTTCCCAGGAAAATGAGGCTTTTCAGATGTGATTAAGGTTGAGGGCCTTGGGATCATCCTGGCTTATCTGGATGGGTCCATCCTCATCACATGAATCCTTAAAAGGGGGAGCACTTTTCCTGGCTGTGGTCAAAGATGCAGATGTGATGATAGAAGAGGGGTCAGAGAGATGAGAAATTATGGCTTTGAAGATGGAAGAAGGAGGCCATAAGCCAAGGAATTCAGGCACCCTATAGAAATTGGAGAATGCAAGGAAACACATTCTCCCCTAGAGACTTCAGACAGTGTCTTAGTTCATTTAGGCTGCTATAACAAAATACCACAGGCTGGGTGGCTTATAAATGACAGAAATGTATTTCTTATTCTTCTGAAGGCTGGAAGTCCAAGATCAGGGTGCCAGCATGGTCAAGTGAGGGGCCTGTTCCAGGTTCCAGACTTCTTGTTGTATCCTCATATGGCAGAAGAGTCTAGAGAGCTCTGTGGGGTTTCTTTTATAACAGCACTAGTCCTATTTATAAGGGCTTCACTCACATGATCTAAGCACCTCCCAAAAGCTCTGCCTCATTGATTGCATCACATTGGGCATTAGAATTTCCATATATGAATTTTGGGAGGACACAAACGTTCAGACCTTAGCAGAAAGGAACAGAGCATTGCAAATATCTTGATTTTAGTACAATGAGACCCATGTCAGACTTATAACCCCAAGAACTGTAAGATAATAAATTAGTGTTGTTTTAAGCCACTATATTTATAGTAATTTGTTATAACAACAGTAGAAAATTAAGACAGTAAGGTTATTTGTATTTATAGAAGGCCTGAGAAAGCCTCAGAATCCTTAGCAGGGCTGACAGAATGCATTTCTCTTCTGAAGCCAGTCAGTAAAGACTAGAGGAGGTGACTGCTACTACAGATGTGAAGAGAGCAACTCAATACTTGAAGAAACAATGAAAAATCAAGGAAACATGACACCACAAAAGGATCCCAATAATTTTCCAGTAACCAATCCCAAAGACATGAGTATCTGCAATTTATCTGACAAAAAAATAAAAATAGCTGGGTTAAGAAAGCTCCGTGAACCCCAAAAAAACCCAGAAACACAAAACACAGAAAGACAATTTGACAAAATTAGGAAAACAATAGGGGAACAAAATGAGAAGTTTAACAAAGATAAAAAGAATAAAGAAGAACCAAACAGAAATTCTGGAGCTGAAGAATATAATGAATGAAATGAAAAATACATTACGAAACATTAATAACAGAATGGATCAAGCATAAGAAAGAGTCTGCAAAATAAAAGACAGAAGCTTTGAAATTATCCAGTCACAGGAGAACAAAGAAAAAGGATGAAAAAGAGTGCAGAAGGCCTGTGGAAACATTGGGTACCATCAAGACAAGCAATCTGCAAATTATGGGACTCTTAGAAGGAGAGGAGAGGGAGCAGGGCATGGAAAGCTTATTTAAAGAAATAATGGCTGAGAACATCCTAAATTTGGGGATAGATTTGGATATCCAAGTTCATGAAGCTTATTGGTCCTCAAAAAAACTAAACGTTAAGAGATCTTCTCCAAGATACATTATAATAAAACTGTCAAAAATAAAAGACAGAGAAAATCTTAGAGGCAACAGGAGAAAAGAAGCTTGTCACTTACATGAGAATCCCCATAAGACTATCAGTAGATTTCTCAGCAGAAACCTTATAGGCCAGGAGAGAGTAGGATGATATATTGAAAGTACTGAAAGAAAAAAACTGCCAACAAAGAATACTTTATCTCACAAAGTGGTCCTATGAACCTAATGAATACTTAATATAAGAGGAAAATTGTGACTTCAAAAACATAAAAAGAGGGAAGAGTAACAGAGTAGAGTTTTTGTATGTGATCAAAGTTAAATTGTTATCAGCATAAAATAGACTTTTAGGTCTATAAGGTATTTTATGTAAGCCTCATGGTAACCACAAAGCAAAACCTACAATGGATTCACAAAAGGTGAAGAGAATCAATGTATACCACTATGGAAAATCATCAATTCACAAAGGAATACAGCAAGAGAGAAAGAAAGGAACAAGGGAAATACAAAACAGCCAAAAAACAATTAATAAGATGACATTAGTATGTCCTTATCTATCAGTAATTATTCTAAATGTAAGGGATTAAATTATCCAATCAAAAGGCATAGAGTTGGGGCCGGTTCCGTGGCTTAGCGGTTAAGTGCACGCGCTCTGCTAGTGGTGGCCCAGGTTCGGATCCCGGGCGGGCACCCACGCACCGCTTCTCCGGCCATACTGAGGCAGCGGCGTCCCACATACAGCAACTAGAAGGATGTGCAACTATGACATACAACTATCTACTGGGGCTTTGGGGAAAAAAAGGAGGAGGACTGGCAATAGATGTTAGCTCAGAGCCAGTCTTCCTCGGCAAAAAAGAGGAGGACTGGCATGAATGTTAGCTCAGGGCTGATCTTCCTTGGGAAAAAAAAAAAAAGGCATAGAATTGCTGAATGGGTAAAAAAACAAGATCCTACTATATGCTGCCTACAAGAGACTAACTTCAGAATTAAGGACACACATAGGCTCAAAGTGAAGAGATGGAAAGATATTCCATGCAAGTGGAAACCAAAAGGGAGCAGAGGTAACTATATTTATATCCAACAAAATAGACTTTAAGACAAAGATTGTAATAAGAGACAAAGAAGGTCATTATATAATGACAAATGGGTCAGATTATCAACAGGATATAACAATTATGAATATGTATATATACATCCACCATTGGAGCACCTAAACATATTAAGCAAATACTAACAGATCTGAAGGGAGAAATGGACAACAAGACGGTAATACTAAGGGATTTCAATACCCTGCTTTCAACAATGGGTAGATTATCCAGAGAGAAAATTGACGACGAAATGTTGGACTTGAACTATCTTTTAGATCAAATGGACTTAACAGACATATACAGGACATTCCTTCCCACAGCAGCAGAATACACATTCTTCTAAAGCACACATGGAACATCTCCAGGGTAGGTCACATGTTAGATCACAAAACAAGTCTTATCATTTAAAAAGATCAAAATCATACCAAGTATTTTTCCTGACCACAAAGGTTTGAAACTAGAAATCAATACCAGTAGGAAAACTGTAAAATTCACAAATATGTGGAGGTTAAACAATACACTCCTGAACAACCAATGGGTCAAAGATGAAATAAAAAAATATATTGAAACAAACAAAAATGGAATAACAATATATCAAAATTTATTCCCATAAATTTTGCAGCAAAAATTTAAAAAAAAAATTGCAGCAAAAGCAATTCTAAGATGGAAATTCATAGTGATGAATGACTATGTTAAGAAAAAATAAATATTTCAAATAAACAACCTAACATCACACCTCAAGGAACTAGAAAAACAACAACAAACTAAGCCAACAGTTAGCAGAAGGAAGGAAATAACAAAGATTAGGGCAGTAATAAATGAAATAGAGAGCAGAAAAACAATAGAAAAGATCAACAAAACTAAGAACTAGTTTTTTAAAAAGATGAACAAAATTGATAAACCTGTAGCTAGACTCATCAAAAAAAGAGAAGACTCACTAAATAAAACTAGAAACAAACAAGGAGATATAAAATATGATACCACAGAAATACAAAGGATCATAAGAGACTACTTGGAACAATTATATGCTAAGAAATTGGATAATGTAGGAGAAGTGGACACATTCCCCAAACATGCAACCTACCTGGACTGAATCATAAAGAAATAGAAAATCTGAACAGACCAGTAATAAGTAAAGAGATTGAATCAGTAACCAAAAATCCTCCCAACAAAGAAAATTCTTGAGCCAGATGGTTTCACTGGTGAGTTCTACTAAACATTTACAGAAGAATTAATGCAATCCTTCTCAAACTCTTCCCAAAAATCGAAGAGGAGGGAACCCTCTCAAACTCATTTTACGAGGCTACCATTACCCTGATACCAAAGCCAGATGAGGACACTTCAAAAAAAGAAAACTATATTCCTGATGAATATAAATGCAAAATTTTTTATCAAAATACTAGCAAACTGAATTCAACAGCATATTAAAAGGATCATACACAATGATCAAGTAGGCTTTATCCCTAAGATACAAGGATGGTTCGACATATGCAAATTAATAAATTTGATACACCACATTAATAGAATGAAAGCCAAAAATCATATGATCATCTCAATAGATGCAGAAAAAGCATTTGAAAGAATTCAACATCTTTCATGATAAAAACTATCAACAAATTGGGAATAGAAGGAACATACCTCAACATAATAAAGGCCATATATGACAAACCCATAACTAACATCATACTCGACAGTGAAAGGCCAAAAGCTTTTCCTCTAAGATCAGAAACAAGACGAGTGCCCCCTCTCACCATTGCTATTCAACTAGTACTGGAAGTCCTAGCCAGAGCAATCAGCAGATAAAGAAATAAAAGGCATCCAAGTCAGAAAAGAAGAAGTAAAATTGTTTCTGCTGGCAGATGACATGATCTGATATATAGAAAACTCTAAAGACTCCACCAAATAGCTGTTAGAACTAATAAATAAATTCAGTAAGGTTGCAGGATAGAAAATCAACACACAAAAAATGCATTTCTATACACTAACAATGAACTATCTGAAAAATAAATTTTAAAAAATCCGATTTACAGTTGCATCATAAACAATAAAACACTTAGCAATAAATTTAACCAAGGAAGTGAAAGATCTGCCCACTGAAAACTGTAAGACTTTGATGAAAGAAATTTCAAAAGACACAAATAAATGTGAATTTACCCCATGTTCATGGATCGGTAGAATTAATATGTTAAAATGTCCATACTACTCAAAGCAATATACAGATTCAATGCAATCCCTATCAAAATTCTAATAGCAGTTTTCACAGAAATAGAACAAACAATTCTAAAATTCATATGGAATCACAAAAGACCCTGAATAGCCAAAGCAATCCTAAGAAGAACAAAGCTGGAGGCATCCCATTTCCTAATTTCAAACTGTATTCCAAAACTATGGTAATCAAAACAGTATGAAACAGGGGCTGGCCCCATGGCTAGTGGTTAAGTTCAGCGTGCTCTGCTTTGGTGGCCCGAATTCGGTTCCCAGGTGCAGACCTGCACAGCTCATTGGTGGCCATGATGTGGAGGCATCCCCCATGCAAAATAGAGGAAGATTGGTACAGATGTTAGCTCAGGGTGAATCTTTCTCAAGCAAAAAGGGGAAGATTGGCAACAGATGTTAGCTCAGGGCGAGTCTTCCTCTGCAAAACAAAAACAAAACAGTATGAAACTGGTATAAAAATAGACACATAGACCAACGGAACAGAACAGAGAGCCCAGAAACAAACTATCTCATATGTGATCAACCATATTTGACAAGGGAGCCAAGAATACTCGATAGGGAAAGAATAGTCTCTTCATTAATCAGTGTTGTGAAAACTGGATAATCACATGCAGAAGACTGATACTGGACCCCTATCTTACATCACTCAAAAAAAATTAACTCAAAAGAAAGACTTAAACATGAGACCTGAAACCTAAATCTCCTAGAATAAAACAGGGAAAAAGTTCCTTTATGTTGGTCTTGGCAAAAATTTTTGGTTATGACAACAAAAGCACAAACAACAAAAGCAGAAATTAGTAAGTGGGACTACCTTAAACTAAAAAGCTTCTGCACAGCAAATGAAATAATTAACAAAATGAAAATACAACCTATTGATTGGGAGAAAATATTTACAAACCCTCTATGTAATATGGGGTTAATATCCAAAATATGTAAGAAACTCCTAAACTCAATAGCAAAAAAACAACAATCTGATTAAAAGGTAAGCAGGGGACTTGAATAGACATTTTTCCAAAGAAGACATACAAATAGCTAACAGGGACACAAAAAGATGCTCAACATCACTAATCATCAGAGAAATGCATGTCAAACCACAGTGAGATATCACCTCACATCTGTTAGAATGACTATAATGAAAAAGATAAGAGATAAGTGTTAGTGAGGATGTGGAGAAAAGGGAACCCTCTGGCACTCTTGGTGGGGATGTCAGCTGGCACAGCCACTGTGGAAAACAGTATGTAGGTTCCTCAAAAAATCCTAAATAGAAGTACTATATGTTCCAACAATCCCGCTTCTCTTGATTTATGGCCAAAGCTAATGAAATCAGGATCTTGAAGAGATATCTGTATTCTTATGTTCCTTGCAGTATTATTCCCAATAGCCAAGACATGATACCAACCTAAGTGTCCATCTACCAATGAATGGGTAAAGAAGATGTGGCATATATATATATATGTAATGAGATATTTTATATATAATATATAAATAATATATAATATAATATATATAAATATAGATATATTTATATGTAATGGGATATTATTCAGCCATGAGAAAGAAAGATTTCTGCCATTTGTGAAAACATGGATGGAACTTGAGGGCTTTATGGTAAGTGAAATATCAGACGAAGGAAGACAAATTCTGCATGATCTCACCTGTATGTGAAATATAAAAAAAACAAACTCAGAGCAGAGAGTAGAATGGTGGCTGCCAGGGGCTGGGGGATGGGGAAAATGGGGAGATGTTGGTCCAAGTGTACAAACTTCCAGTTATAAGATGAATGGTTCTGGGGATATGATGTACATCATAGTGACTATAATTAACAATTTTATATTATATACTTGAAAGTTTCTGTGAGAGTAGATCTTAAATGTTCTTACCTCTAAAATAAAAGGATAATTACGTGAGGTCATAGAGACGTTAACTAACCCTATTGTGGTAATCATTTTGCAAATTATACGTGTATCAAATCATCACATGGAACACCTTAAATGAATACAATGTTATATGTCAATTATATTTCAATAAAGCTGGAAAAAAGATTTGTTGAATAAACAATCAAATAAATAAATAAATAAAAGACATTGTTACAAGGGGGATAAAAACGTTTAATGAGTGCCTGCTGTATGCCAGGCATGGGGCTTGGTGCTGGGTAGGTGGTATGATACATTGACATACAAAACAGTCATGGTTCTTGCCTTTTTGAAATATTCTTTTGTTGAAGACATTAAAAAAATATGAAAACAAGGAAGTGGACCACTAAATATCATCATTACAATTGTGATAAGTTATGGGGCATATAAATGTATGAATTATGAAAGAATAAGATAGTAACTGTGATGAACTTCCTTTAAATGGTTCGGGAAGTCTTCTCTGAAGACGTAATGTTTATATGGAGACTGTGTTTAAACTGAGAAGCACAGAAAAAGCCAGCCCTTAGGAAACTGGAAAGAGTGTTAGGCATAGAGTGGGGCCTGTGCTAATATCCCAAGGAAGGAGACAGCTGGTTAGTGTGCTCATAGAACTGGGAAAAGGCCCTAGTAACTGGAGGAGAGTGAGCTGGAAAGAAGACGCAAGATGAGGTTGAAGTCATGAGCCAGATCAGGCGGAGCTTTGCAGGCCACGCATAGGAGTGTGGATTTTATTGTAGCCACGTAGCCACTAGAAGAAGCCATAAAAGAGTTTGTAAAGCAAGGAATGATTTGAATTGACTTATGCCTTACGAAAATTTGATATGCAGAGAATGGATTGGAGAGGACATGAGTTGAAGCCGGGAGATGAAGACGACTGTAATCCATGACACAACAGATACCCACTCCTCCTTCCTGGTCTGCTCAAGTTTAGTGAATGTCTCCTCCTGAAAGAGATTATGCACGATCATTTTCTCTAGAAAAATGCAGAGGGGCTGCATTACACCTGCATTATCTTTTTTTTTTTTTTTTTTGTGAGGAAGATCAGCCCTGAGCTAACATCCATGCCAATCCTCCTCTATTTGCTAAGGAAGACCGGCCCTGAGCTAACATGTATTGCCGATCCTCCTTTTTTTTTTTTCTTTCCCTTTTTCTCCCCAAAGCCCCAGTAGATAGTTGTATGTTATAGTTGCACATCCTGCTAGTTGCCGTATGTGGGATGCTGCCTCAGCATGGCTGGACAAGCGGTGGGTCGGTGCGCGCCCGGGATCCGAACCCGGGCCGTCAGTAGCAGAGCGTGGGACTTAACCGCTAAGCCACGGGGTGGCCCCCACCTGCATTATCTTTTAGTCAAGATTCCAACTGCCAAAATATGAACTCCTTAAATGACTGGACATAAACAACAAAGATTTCTGTCAGCCTTGATATCATACTAAAATTTACCTTCTCTGCATAGACATTTGCATATTTTTTCCCAAAATTTGGTTGTGTGATTTGGGGGCAAGTATTAATCTAATCTGTGAGTTGGAAAGCTACCATATGGAGAAATAACTTCTTCAGTATCACAGCTTATATGAGAGCTGTTTTAAATATCTTCTTCTGACTCTTATTATAAAATTCGGGATAAATAGCCAAGTTTATTAGGTATGAAATTGTGTCTGCTACAGATCTAATGTTTCTACATATTCCTGTTACCTCAGATGATGAACTCACCTCTATATAAGAAGCTCTATTTTGCTCTGAAGATATTACATGAAATTCAAAAGATGCCAAAAATATAAGCGAATGCAAGTTCTAATTTCGTTTTTGAGTTAAAAAACCATCACTAGTGCCAAACTCGACAATAATGACAAGCTAAGTCTTTATACAGAAGAAAAAAAATTCTTTAGGAAATTAAAAAGCTAATCATCTTACAACAATAAACACTTACCCACATTGTTTATACATAGTATTCTGCTTGTTAAAGAGATTTTAAGAGTCTACATTAGTGTGTAGAGTTAGTGCAGTGTTGGTGAATTAGAGTTGCTAACTACTTGAATTGCCAACTGTGCATTTTGGTAGATTTTTGCCTTGAATGCTAATGTGGTCTTTTAAGTATCATTTTGATGAATTTTATTGTTACATTAGACACAGTCTGGTTTTTCCAATCAGTCACGTCCGCTTCATCGTCAACATTAAATATGACCAGAGGTAAACATTATTGAAAACTGTGCCTCTAACTGCTGTTTTACAACGGCGTAATTTTGTTTTTATTTCCTTTGATTTTATGCTGATATGGGTTTCAGCAGTATTTGCCTGCAGCCTCTTTCAACCTTTCTTTTTAATTAAAAAGCCTAATTGGGAGTAATAAAACTTCCAATTAAGCCTTTTAAATAAAAATTGAAAGCTGAAAGTGGCTGTGGCTGCAGATAGAGGCCTGTGCTGACATTTTCATTACTGCAATACAATTTGTGTTTCCAGGTGCAACTTGAGACCTGTTGAGTTAGGAGATGTGGACTTTGAGAGAGATACTCAAACAGATCATTATTTGGTTAAACATCCATGTTTTTTTGAGGGGTGTTGTTTTCTGAGGCAGAAAGGATACTGAAAGGGAGCTGAAATCAATCATCATCCTGGACGGTTCATTCGATAAGAATTTCAGTAATATTGCACTTTTAACAAAAAAAAGTAAGAGATTCTAGTATTCGAATAAAAAGGTAAAATATTTTAGCTTATTTGTTATTTTCATTTAGGTATAAAATAATCTAAAAGATTTTGGCTTGCTTTATTTTCTTTCATGTCTTGCATTAGAGAA
Source organism: Diceros bicornis minor (assembly GCF_020826845.1). Lineage (NCBI taxonomy): Eukaryota > Metazoa > Chordata > Mammalia > Perissodactyla > Rhinocerotidae > Diceros > Diceros bicornis. Next base: position 1,661,752 of record NW_026691812.1, on the reverse strand, counting down.
ATGTACTAGAAAAAGCCTGCAATGGAGTCTAGGATTACACAGTGTCTAATCGGACAGATTGGAGCATAATTTGCTGATCCTTATATACTAATTGAATAATAAAAGACTCAAACTTTTTATACTATTTGAAATGTGTGACTTCCTCCAATTTTCTTGTTTATATATCAAACTTTAATTCCTGTTAGCCTGTAGTATCATATATGCTTGGGGGCAGGAGGGAGGGATATGGTTGGGAGTTGGATCAGGCAGGAGGGGTATTTTAGCTTTGCTTCATCATTGGCTCTTAGTTGATTTCATGTAATTTGGAAAGGTTAAAGGAGGGAAACTTTCTATGTCTCAATGTCTCAGTTAAGTAAAATATTATTTTAATTCAAATTTTTATCTTTTTAAATCTATGGTCACTATTTATGCCTATTTTTAAAATTCAGTTTTGTTGTTTATTTTCTTATACAGGTAGCACTTGCTGCTTACAGAAAAATTGGAATGTATTAAAAATAAAAATAATACATAATTTTACCTCAAATCACAGTTAACATATTTGGTATATTTTTGTCCAGTTTTTTTCGTTTAATGCATTCTTTCTACATACAGGCCTACACACATAGGCGAAAATAATATAACTGGGATTATATTATTATAATGTTCTATTTATTCCTTTTTTTCACTTAATATTGTATCTAAGCATTTCCCATTTTTAAAAGACATATATGTCTATCCTAATTTATTTGACCAGTTTCCAATTTTTGGACATTTGGGATTGAAAGGCTGAATACCATAGCAGGTTAGAGCTTGAATTTTGGAGTCATGCTGTCTGGATTCAATTCTTGGTTCCAAAATCTACGAGCTATGTGATCTCAGGCAATTTCCTTTTCTGAGCTCTTTTTTCCCTCCTGCATAAAGTGCAGAAAAGCATATTATGCATCTCAGGGATAGATATGAAGATTATATGGGTTATCTATGTAAAAGTGCCGTGGCGCATAGTAAACACTACATAAGTATTAACCGTTATTATTTCTAATTATTTTCCATTTTCAATAATCTATGCATTTCAAATAATCTAATAATATTTTTACTTGGTTAGATTTGGCAAAATTAACTCATTCTTTGTTATCTTTAGTCGTACTAGATCAGATGCTTCTAGAAAGATTTATTTAGGTCTTTGATTATTCTCAGGAAAGTTTGGGAGCTTCCTTCCTATGGGACCACATATTTATTGTTAGGATTATTCTCAGATATTTTATATTGTTTTTGATAGCTATTATAAGTGAAATCTTTCTTCTCCATTGCACTTTTCAATATGCTTGTTATTTGTTTGCCAGTTGTTGATCTTTAGATATCTATCCACTGAAAATTTGCTATACTTTTAGTAATAATTGAAACTACATATTACTTTAATACATAAGGGGTATCTCAGTAAAATTGTTTCCAAGCTTTTTCAAAAATTTATATTTTGATAGATTTTTTTCTTTTCTTACCTGAATATTATTCTATTTAGGTTGCTGTTTTTCTTTGAGTAAATTTTGTAATTTAATATTTTTTTTTGCAGAAAATTATCTATTTCACAAATTTCTTTTCAAATATCTTAACATATAATTTTGCATTTAATTCACTGGTAATTTAAAATAACAGCCCTTTTATTTATTAGCAGATCCCTTTTTCCATGTTTAAGTTATTTACTTCAATCTTTTATTCTTGAGCAGATTTTCTAGAGATTTATTAACAATATTTTTTTACAGAAAATATAAGCCCTTTGATTCATTTATTGTTTTCCTTTTGTTTCAAATTTACTTTTACTCTTATTTTTTAAAACTTAATTATTTTTGTAATTTCTCCAGGTCAATGATTAGCTTATTTTTAAAAAGTTAGACAATATACTTATTATAAATTTGTCTCTGAATATAGCTTTGCTTGCATTTAGTGCATTTTTTCATACATTTTTCTTTTTTTCCTCATGTTTTGTATGTTCCTAAATTTTAGAAAAGTGTCTTTTTGACTCTAATATTATGTAAATTGTGCTGTTATAATTTTCTCATCGTTTCTTCTCTTGGCTTTTGAACTACTGTGGCAGTTTCCTTCATCTGTGTCTTCTTGTCACACCACGCTCCAGACTGCTGCTAGGAGTATCTTTCTAAAAGCAATATATTCTTCCCAATAAATGTTGTTTAAGGGTACAAACTTCCAAGTAGTAGATAAATAAATCCTGGAAATAGGATGCACAGCATAGTCATTATAGTCAACAATCTGCATTATAAAATTCAAAGTTGGTAAGAGACTAGATCATAATTGTTCTCACTACAAAAAAGAAATGATAATTATGTGACAGGATTAGGTGTTAGGTGTCAGACGTCAGCTAACACGATGGTGGTAATTATGTTGTGATACATAAATATATCAAATTAACACATTGTACACCTTAAATTGACACAGTGTTATATGTCAATTATATATCACTAAAAAAAACAAAAGCAATACACTCTTTTCTCCGCTCTCTACTTTATATGCTGTAAAGTCAACATCCTTATTAGGACCTCTTTAATTTAGCCCCAACCTTCACCTGTAATTCTCATCTGCCATTTTGTCCCCAACACCTCCTGAAAATCCTCTCACCATTTATATTGTGTGACTCCCTTTATTTGGTTACTTATGCTTTTCCTCAACTTCTCTGGTCATATCCTTTGTTGTGTGTAGCATCTTCTGTATAACTTCTCCTTTATCCTCGGTCAAATTCAGCCGTTTCTCCTGGGTGCTCTCAGAGAGTTTAGAAGCCATTCTGATATAGCACTCACCATATTCTGCAGGCATGATTTCCCTCCATGCTTGTCTCCCACAGTTGAATGTTGATAAACACACAGAACAAGTCATCTTGATTTTTATATTACTGTTACATTTAGTTGTTAAAGTACTTCTATGAATTAAATGTTGTTATCTATTTTTGAAGATGAATAAATTGAGAATCTGAGAAGTTAAATCATATTTCCAAAGTCACAGAACTAGTCAATAATGTAGGATATTAATTAATCCAAATTTGTATCTACTGCACTAATGTTTCACAAGCTTTGACAAAAATATCTCCTCACGGTCAAAGAAATGTAAGGGTGGAAGGCAGCATCTGAGGGCATAGCCTGAAATAGCTCAACACAAGGACATACTTATTTGAAGTGCTTTCTTTCATATTAAGCATCATTAGTTTAGTTCTACTCTAAAATATATTCATATATGTTTCAATATAAAGCAATATTTTATTATTCTCCATTAGGATAAATAATCATCCTTTACCTAGTTTTGATACTTCATTGTAGATCCAATTCTATGCTGATCTATCACATTATGATTGTTAGGCTGAATTATAAAGAGACGAAGCCACATTTTAAATTCACCATTGATGCAATTTTTTTACATTAATCTAGACTTCCATAAAAGTACAGATACAAATAACAACTGGTTCACCCTTAGGTCACTGAAGAGGACACACCCAGAATGCTCCTAAAAAGGTGGTGTGGTGCAAAGTTTTAAAACTATTCTTAGTGGAAATTTCTATATACTTATCATCTGATTGAGACATTAGACCAACTTTTTATATGGTGAACTGAAAAATTATTTGAGCTCTAGCTTTTTTTTTGTTCTAGGAAAAATAATGTCAAGGAGATTTTTTAATGAAAATAAGATTCTTAATTTTATCATTAATACTGGGTCAAACAACTTACAGTGCCTGCAATCAACTTTGTCAAATTCTTTAACTTCATTTTTGCTCTAGTAATCATGTGTTTTGCAGTAAAAATATTCATAGTTTTGCATGGCAATGTTTAAGCATTCAGTCTTGGGAGAATATTTGATTGCTACACTGGCTTTAAGAATTACTCTATTATTAAGGATATAAATGAGTTAATAACTTTGTCATTACATTTTTTGTTTCCTCCAACAGAAAAAATAGTACACTTTAGCAATAAATTAGAAGCCTCTGAACACTGCCTTTGTGAATCCTAGGAAAAATCTGTGTAGTAGAACAATCCTTAGTATTCACCTCTTATGTTTTATATATAGATGAACATTCATAGAGTATTTAAATCAGTTCTTTGCTCTCATATTTACCATCTCTACCACGTTATTGAACACAGTGAGATGATCTAGAAGCAAATTATTTGAGTTAAATTGTTCATAGTTCTCAGTATATGACATTGTAGCTGCTGGGTGTCTCATGAATTTGATCCAAGCTAACTTTCCTGTGGTTGTGACTGTCATAAATTTGACTCCATTCAAATTCGCCTATTATTTTTTCCCAGTCAATAGTGTTCCTTCTCGGAAAAACCATCAGATGGATTGTTGAAAAGTTGTTTAACACTTATTTTACTGTTGATTACCTTAAAATTCTACGTTTTTATAGACATCATCACTAGAAATAGTGTACCATGATCTACATAATTGTTTCATCATTCTGTATTCTTGCCTAACAAATTGTTTTAATATATATAGTAAGAATATTAACATGCCTGGGACATCTGATAAGTCATCAGATTGGCTATTCCTCATCTGAGATCTTTAACCATTTCCTCCTACTACGTGAATTCTACTTTCCAAGATAATTTTGAAGTTGACTTCGAAGGAAACTTTAAGCAATTTTACTTTATTTACTTGATTGTAATTTTCATTGTATTACTCCAAACTCCTCTGTAACTGAACTCAGTGGGTTTGTCTGTTGGTGAGCATGGAGCCGAAAATCTCAGCCAAAGCAGAGGTAGGTGAAGAAAAGTTTTATTGCTTGCACAAGCAAGGAGAACACCTGTGATAGCTCCCAATGCAGTGTCTCTCTGAGCTCAGGGCTGATGGAGACTTTATACACAACAGAGCAGAAGATACAAGGTTTATTTGTAACAACTGTGTAACAACTGTATTCATTTAGGGCACAGGTGTAGCAGGTAAACATGCTATTACATACATTGCATGATCTAAAAATGGCTGTTTGGACCCTCCCAGAGGAGGCGAATTTTAGATGCTAATGAATTTAAACTAACTTTAGGACACTTGGGCCTGGAACGTTTTGCAAGGGTCTTGGTGCAAACATGTAAGTTTCTCTGCAAGATAGCAACATCTGCAAAATGGAGGCAGCAAGCTCTGCAAAAGAGAACACATAGTTTCTTCTTGTCTGAAAAACATTTGACAGACCATGTTAGTTGTTGACCAGACCCTCAGTGACCCTTTCTTTGCCTGGTTCCCTGGTCGCACCTCTTCCCCTTAGCTGTTGGCAAAAGCACTCTGGTGATTTGATTTTAAAATTTCCTTCTTTTGGATTGTAAATATTGTTGTAAGTTGGCCCTCTGTAGTTATGGTGCAGGGCTTTCACGTAAAAGACACAAGATTTAGGCTCATTTGACTTCCCCTGAAGTCAATAAAATCAATGCTATAAATAAGCTTGTAAAGAAATCTTGCTGGGTTTAAATTTACTTACTATCAACTTACAAATTGTGGTTGGGTTAGGACTATCACCTCTTTTGCTGTTAAATTCATTGATAGAGCTGTAGGGTTAAAACTAGAGAATGATTAGATCTCTCTTACTATCATGAATATCTCCGAGTGCCAAGCCTGCTCTCTAATGTTACTATTTCTAGTGTTGCATCTTTCTATTTGAAAATAATTAACAAAGTTATTAACCTTTGAAAAGTAAGTGGAAAATGATGCAGAAATAACCAAAATCACAGAGTTTTTAGCGCTTAAATATTGACAGGGTAGTAAAAGCAATAAAAAATAAAATTATATCTTGTATTTTGTAAACCAAATTTTGACCTAGGTAAATTTCATCAGAAAGTTGAACTGACTTATAGAATAATTGTGTATGTCTGTATATGTGTGTTTGTGAATTCAAACCTTTAAAAACTCTGTAACTTATAAAGTGACAAACAAACAAACAAAAAGAACATAGATCTCTACGTGTGTCCACAGACTTGCTGAGTCATCATTCAGTAAGCGCATCTTTCTCTGGTGAACCAACGGAATTAGAATAAATTATTCTCCAAGCCATAGCTCTTTCACTTTTGAATGCACCTCAAATACTGATGCTGTAGGGGTTCAGAATAAGTAACCCCAAGCTGTGCCACTCTGGCATGCAGGAGTGGAGGGTTTCTGGAAGCTTATTATAATGAGAAGGCAAATATTTTCAGCTGTAGCTTCCTATGACTGCCTTCTTGGTGCAAAGGAAAACACTTTTCTAATGGGGTTCCCTGAATCTGATCTTTAGGTCCTATCTTTGCTCTCCAGATTTCATGGCACCCCAAATATTCTAAAGCACCTCCTCCTTTAAACTTCCATGGTGTAAATCTCCATTATTTTAAAGGAAACCCCATAAAGCAAATGCTCCAAAGTAGAACAAAATCCAAATACTCAACTATTTAGTCTATATTAACTTGAGTAATATTTTCAGCAGAACAGTCTCCATTGTAGACTTCAGCACTCTGAGCTGAAGGAAACTGGGCCCTAATAAATTGAAATATAGTGAAATTTCGTATGTTGATTTTTTTTTCTCATGGTAAGAAATGTTTGCTAGCATAATATAAGTTTTGGTAATCAAATCACATTTTAAATACGCTAGAGATGTTTGATACTTGAAGGAGTAACATGATGAATCATTTTGTAAGACAAATAATCAATGCGTAATCAATCTTACTGTATAGTCTTAGTTTACGTATATCATCTTAAAGTTGGCATATGTATACGATTTTCTGGCTTGTAGTTTGTCAAACACCAGGTATATGGTGCTAGTTTCAAATAAAATAAGATATGAATGCAAAGTCAGAGTTTTTTCCAACTTTGTGAAATAGTGATTATTCTAAATGGATATGGGAATGTGTATGTGCGTGTCGAGGGGAGCATTGGAGACACTAGTAGACTAAATATTAACTTTCATCAATTATTCTGATTACATCGAGCTCTTCTTGGGCTGTAGTCATTTATAAAGTAGCCCATAAAAGAAATAGAGGAGCACCATGCTGCTCAAATCAAGTATCCATCTTCCTTCTTTGTCCACAAACCTCCTCTTATGTGAGTTCTTGGCTTTGGGGACTGATGGGCTAGGAAAGAGTATGCAAGAATGAGAGGACATCAGTGGCTAAGAAAGAAGTATCTTTTAAAGGGAGAAGACTTTAGCTCTGCAACTGAGATGCATGAGGGTCCAGTCAAGAAGCAGCAAACTCTCTAGGCATTTCAGAGAGTTTGATACAAGGAAATAGTCACACAGACGATGATGATCTGAGAAGCCAAACAAGAGATGGCAAGTCAGTTAATATTAGCAACAGGAAGAAATCATTACCAACGATGCCTAGGGGACAACAGGAGGAGATGTTGTTACAAGAGCTCCCAAACCTGGGGATCTAGGTGAAAGCTAGAGCTGTGGTGAGGGCTGTCCCGTGGGAACTGGGTCTGTGAAGGAATGAGCTGTTCTGAGTGGGCTGGAGCCATAGGGAGATGTAGTTATAGATGCCACTCTAGGCTGTGGGAAGGAGGGCACCAGTGGAAACAAGGTTGTTTCTCCCTTCCTCTCACTCTCCATTCTCCTGCATTTGCCTTCCGTTAGTCAACTTTAGGTGGAAATCAGTTGGGAAGGGTGTCTGTGTTGTTTATGGGGTTAATTCCCCCAATACGCAGAACAGAGAAACAGAAGGGCAGAAAATGGATCTGAGAGTAAGCAAAAGAATGACCAGATCATGTAGTATTGAATGTTTAATTTCTACTTGGAAATCAAACATCACAGAGATGCAGATGCCTTATTTGGTTACGAAAAAAAAAAAGGTAGTAAGAGAACATATGGGGACATGGTGCCTACTAAACGTCTCCAGAGAATGCATCTAGAAATGAGTGGGTTTAAATCCAAGTCACTGAAACAGAGTGAATCCTAGTGGAGCTGTGGAAAAAAATTTCTGAACTGGGAATGAAATGGAGATTCTAGAATTGACTCAGCAACTCTCTAGCTCTTTGTTCTTGAACAAATCTTTAGCATTTTCAGCTTTAGTTAGTTTACTCTTTTCTTTCTTTTTCGTTCTTTCCTTTCTTCCTTTCTTTCTTTCTCTCTTTCTCTCTCTCTCTCCCCCTCCCTCCCTCCTTCCTCCCTCTTTCTCTCCCTCCCTCCCTCCCTCTCTCCCTCCCTCCCTCCCTCTCTCCCTCTCTCTCTCTTTCCTTCCTTCCTTCTTTTCTTTCTTTCTTTCTTTTTTCTTTTCTTCCCTCCCTCCCTCCCTCCCTTTCTTTCTTTCTCTTTCTTTCTTTCTGCCTTCCTGCCTTTGACTTCTTTCTTTCTCTTTCTGTCTTTCTTTCTTGTCTTTCTTTCTGTCTTTCCCTCCCTCCCTCCCTCCCTCCCTTCCTTCCTTTCTACTCCCTCCTCTCTCTCACCTTCCATTCCTTCCTTTCTTCCTCCTTTCAATGGTAATTTTGAGGATGGGATAAGAATACTGTAGGAGAGCAGAATTTGCTACCCCAAAATGTGTCTCTTTGGCTTATTTTTAAGAACAAAAGACTCAGGAAGAAAGTTTGGCCTTCCCCTTAACTACTTAAAAGAATTTAAGATAGAAGGCCTGTTCCACGTAGGAGCTATCACCATAGATATCTATAGTACAATATGAACTAGGTATAGTCAACAGGGAGGAACCTAGCAAGGCCCATTTGATCAAAGTCCTCTCCATGTCCCATTGTCTTTACAAGGCAGGGCAACCATCTGTTTACCAATCATTTGCTTTTCTATCTCCATGTGAATTGCCTTACTCCCTTTTGAAGTCCCAAATCACTACCCCCAGCATCCTCTTTTGTCTTTAACTAAAGAGGGTATTTAAGGTGGTGGCTTTGGCCATTTTGGTGAGCTACTCAGTTTTCCTGAGTTTCTCCCAAGTATACATGTTACTAAACTTGTTTTATTTTCTCCTGTTATTCTGTCTCATGTCAATTTAATTCTTAGACTAGCCAGAAGAACCTAGAAGTGTAGAGGAAAATTTCTTCCTCTTCTACAGTTGCGATGAGGATGGGAGACAACTTAACTGGCTGGACACAGCTTGCTCTGGAACTGCTGCAGCTGAGAGATGCTGGACCTCTGACAAGAACTGGTAAGAGGTAAAAGTTCTTACCATGTCAGTCTCCCAGATCTCTGCCTGCAGGGTCCAATGGAAGTGAGAGTGGTGGGTTTTTTCCTTTTCTAAATTTGGATTAGCAGGAGAAAATATTTGTGAAGACAATTTTTTGGACTTAGTGACTGGGAAATTTGGTAGAGTACTTTTTGGTTTTTATTGATCCTTCTCCTCCCAGAGATGGTCACCGTTTTTCCTTGTCTCTGTCTTTTGTGTCATTTGTCATAGAAAGGAAAAACCATAGGGCAGGACACAGGCATAGGCCCTATAAACCTGTGGTTTGGGCCAGCCCTGCGGTCAGAAACTTTGTTGTGGGTTAATATGCACACGAGGTAAAAGATATTGCTGAGGGACATCTTGAAAGCCAAGGCTGCAAAGTTGGTGGGCATGGGTGGAGCATTTAAGAGCCATTAGGGTGCTCACCACCTTGAGAAGACTCCCATGATAGGATAAGTTGGTCATGGAATAGGTTAGATGGACACTAGGTCACCCACTAACCTCAAGGAAACATCTGTGGAATGAGGTACACTGTAAAACCCATACACAATCTCCCACTCCACAGCACATCCCTCTTAGGTATTAATTTGGCACCAAGAGACCCAAAGCTTAGCTAAAGCTGTTATGTGCAAATAAGAAAAAAAAAAAAAAGGATGAGGTTTTCTTTTGTCTTATTATAGGTCTTGAGAGCTTGGCTTTGTGAGAATATCCTTTCTGATCTCCGCCATCCAGAGGATGCACACACCGGCATGCATCTTGGTGACCAGTTGAATTGACTGGGATTCCGAGATGCACTGTCTTTGTCCTGCTGTGTCAGCTGTCAGTGAAGTTTGTCATAAAGGGTCCCATTCCATAAGGGACCTTTGCTGTCTCAACCTTTGTTGCTTGTTAGTGCTGGAAAAAACCCTGTGGGAGACTGGAGCACAAAACCATCCTTACCGCCTGTGCAATGAAGGTCTTTGCTTCCTTAGACTATTTTTGTGAGTGAATTTTCTGGATCTTGTGTCTTTTGGTTTCAGTTGCTATTAGGATAAACTTTGTTTGATTTTTCTCCTGTTATTCGGTCTCATGTCAATTTAATTCTTAGACCAGCCAGAAAAATCTAAAAGGGTAGAGGAAAATTTCTTCCTCCCTTATAATACTCTCTGAGATTCCTTTTATGTGTAACATTTCATGCATGTTGGTTGCCAGAGTCCTGTCAGTATAATATGCCTTTTCCATAATTTTATACGTGTGCTCTTGCATTATGGTCTGACATCCAGAATATTATTCTACCCAATAGGAGCTCTGCCTATTGGGTTTTTACCCTTGTTTTTCTTTTAGGACATGGGGCCCCATGGAGGAAGAGTGGTAGCCTTCGATGTTCTAATAGTGAAATCCCTTGAAAGCATCATTTCTTTATAAAAACTCAGTTTTTCTCTCTTCCTTCCCTTGGACGACTCCTGTTCCTTCCGTTTTCTTTCCCTTTTTCCTATATGTATAAGCTATAAAAAATTTAAACAAAATGTCCTTTAAAACGTTTCATGGAAGACATATAATTATCAGAAAGTGAATATGCAGAAAGTAACATCAGGATTTATAAACACTTTGCTACTGAAAATTTGGTTTAAAAATGTAATGATTAGGTTTAAAAGGTAGCAATATGGCTGGACTTGCTTTTCAAAAATGCAGCTGCTAATCAATAATCACGTTTCCTGAAATTTCATCCTAAGGCTTTATTCTTCTAACTTATGGATTTTTGTCATCAATGAAATATAAATGGTATCAGACACTGGTACCATATTCCACCAAAGCTGATCAAGTACATTTTTTAGTTCATTTGGGCACCAGGTACCCAAGGGAGAATGGGGTGGGGCGCCCCACTGGAAAGGTAAGAGGGATAAAGCACAAAACAGGAGTCCCTGGAGTTGAAGGAAATTTTTGTCTATTTCAAAATTTACTTTAAGGCTAGACTGTGTGGTCAGGGAAGGGAAGGTTTTAGTCTGGGAGAGGAAGGTTGAAGGCAGATGTATATGCTTTCTCCTGTCTCTTTCAGTGGACTCTCTGCATGTATTGCCTCTAGATCCAGTAGATTCAAATGCTTGGATGAGCTACTAAGTAGAAATAAAAATGATAATTCTCTTCTATTTCCTCTTTTTCTATGCAGTCATAATAGGTGGATTTTCATTAAACATGGGAAGATAAAAAATGGGAAATGCACTTTCCCTGAACTCTCTCAATGTTCTATAAAATGTTCAATTAACTGTACTTGCCAGTGTCCATGTTTCTTTCCATACTCTCTACATTGCACAAGCTCTCTCTAGTGTCTAAGTTAACGTTAAAAAAAGAGAGTCAGTTTATTATTTTTTACTGAACTCAGAATAGCTGGGTGAATAAGTACTGCTATGAATCATTTCGTTTGCTTCATGACCTGTTGTTTAAACCTTTGAGGAACCATAACACAGTAGGAACTAAAACTATCCGAAAAGTCAGCAAGTAGATAATAGGAATAAAACTTGGTTTTCCCCATGCCTTTGTGCACCATATCACCATATCCAGCCACTACCTTTACTCTGGGCTATCAAACCATGTGACAGCCAAGCAAGTAATCCCTTTTCACACATCACATAGAGAATTAATAAGAATAAAGATTACAAAGGAGAGTAAAGAGCTGGTTAAGAATCTGAGGCATTACACATAGAGAAATTTCGGTATGAATCCCATATCTGTAATGTAATAGCTGTGTGACCTGGACAAGTTATTTACTCTTTCTGAGCATTAGTCTCCTCATTTGTAAAATGGAGATAGTAATACTTAGCTCACAGGTTATTGCAAGGATTGAGATACTGAATGGAAAACATCAAGAATAGTAAGTGATGCAGGGGAGAGCTTAATAGCTCAATAATGCTATTATCAATGGAAATGAAGCAAGAGCCTTTTCTGTCATTGTTATAATCAAGGGACTGTTTTGCCACAGGAGAACAAAAGTTGAACAGTGATTTCTCTTTTTATCTCAGAAAATGTGAATCTAACTCTGTCAGTTCCTATTAAGGAAGGGTGTGTGTGTGTTTGTGTGTGACTGTTGTTTGTGTGTTTGTGTGTGAGAGAGACAGAGAGAGACAGAGAGCATACTGGCACAGTGGGTGGTGATGTTCCTTCTTGGGTGTGTTTATATCGATTGCTTTAAAACATTATTTAGTGGCAACCTAGGGGAAAGAGCAATTGACCTGGAATAAGAAAACTTAGGTTGATGTCTCAGCACTGCCAAATATTGATTGTGTTAAATACTTGATTCATGTAGGTGCCCAAAAAATGTTTATTAGGTTTAAAGACAAATGAGTTGTTAGTCGCTGTATATTGGAGGTGGATATAATTTTAAAAAGCAAACTTGGGTCGAGTAGCTTTCCACGTCTGTGGAACAGATCGAACCTGCTAGAAATGTCACATCCTCCAAAATGTTTTCTTGGCTGACCTGGAGCCACTAACAGGGATTTCATTATTACTAATTTATGTCAATGATTTTCAAACTTTTTGGTCTCAGGACACTTTCACACTTTTAAAAATGACTGGGGACCCCAGAGAGCTCTGGTTTATGTGAGTTATATCTATTGATATTGCTGTATTAAAATTTAAAAGAAAAAAATTTTAAATATTATAATAAGACCATTACATGTTAACATAATGCTATCATGAAAAGAACTACATTTTCCAAGACTAAAATAATAATAATAATAATAATAATGAGAACAGTGGCATCCCCACCCCACCCCCATTTTTGTAAATCTGATTAATGTCTGGCTTCATAGAAGACAGCTAGATTCTCTTATCTGTTTCTGCATTCAGTCTGTTGAGATAACACCTATCAGGTAGCTTCTGGAAAACTCTATTATACAATTGTAAAATAATGAGAGTGAAACAAGCAATGAATATCTTGGATTTGTTATGAAATAAGTTTTGACCTCATAGGTCTCCTGAAAAGATCTCAGGGACTCTCATGGGTTCCTAGCTGACACTTTGAGAGCCACTGATATTGGTTAATCGTTGTTTCTTTCAGCTGTCTTCTTTTAAATTGAAAGACTCTTGGAAAGGATACTACACTTACTTAAATTCTTAAGTTCTGAGTGAGAGAGAGGGAAAGAATGAGAATAATGTAGACTTGAAGGGAATACAGACTTGAAAAATATCAGAAATGGGGTCAATGAATCCTAATATCAATTACATTTTGCAGTTTGTACATTGGCTCTATCACTGAATAGTGGCTTAAATTTGGACAAGCTACTTAATCTTAAGTCTCAGTTTCTCCATCTATAAAAATAGGAATAATAATATTTAATTTATGGTGTTGTGGTGATTAAATTGGGTAATATTTGTAAAACACTCAGCTTAATGTGTGACACATAGTAAGTGGCCCATTATTAAGCCATTATTTTTATTGTTATTTTATTCAAGATTTGACCCGCTTATAAACACATGTAAATGATCTTCTCAGGGTTACACTTTTGTGCAGAAAGAAATATCTTCCTGCAGAAGATTTCCATATTTAGAATAATGTCCTTAAGTTAGAATCTTATTGGAATTACTGGCTCAATAAATATTTTTAAAGCTTTGAATTTATGTGAAGAAATTACTTTCCAAAGTGCTATATCATTATCACTCCTATCAGGAATGTAGTGTTTGATAATTTTATGTAGATTCTGGGCCCTGGGATATAGCAGTAAGCAAAATAGACGAGCTCATCCTTATCTGTAGCGGGTAATATAATTTGTTTACATTTTTACAAATTTCATAGGTAAGAAATGAAATGTCTACTGAGTACAAAGCATCAACATAAGCATAGGTGTGGTGTTTGGTATATATGAAATTTTTCTAATGTCTCAACTAGCGTTTAATAAAAGTACATTTATTATATTTTCCTGCACTAACCCCTAGGACTAATGATTTTGTTTTGTTTTGGCTTGCAGACTTTTAAAAGCTTTTAGAGCATACTTTATCAACATATTTGTTTTCCAGACAAGAGCTGACCCTTGGGCAACATATTCGAAGGGGTCTAATTTTATCCTATTTTAAAATCTTGGTAGAGCTAAAGCAAGAATGAGGGCAGTGTAGGAGATAGAGTGCAGGCAGACTGGGGTTGAGATTCCAGGATAGGCCTCAGGAGACAGGTCTCAACTAGGACGGTGGGAGTAGGAGCATGGAAGAGAGCTTCAGATGGTGTTATAGGCTGAAATGCGTCCCTTCTCAAATTCACATGTTGAAGTCCTAAACCCTAGTGTCTCAGAATGTGACTGTATTTGGAGATAGGGTGTTTAAAGAGGTAACTAAAATTAAATGAGGTTGGTAGGATGGGCCCTAATCCATTATGACCATGACCCATGTCTTTATAAGAAGAGATTAGGACACAGACAGACACAGAGGGAAGACTGTGAAGACACCGGAAGAAGACGGCCGTCTACAGGAATGTAGTTAAGTCCCTTACAGGGGGGAAAGTCAGAGAAGAGTTTTTGCCTGCTCCCTCTGTGCTGAGCCCTGGAGGAATAGCCACTGTGGCCAAGAGCTTGCTTGCTTGCTCATTAGCAAGTATTTCTTCGTTTGCTATTGTCTCGTGAGACTCCTGAATGCTGAGCCCTCTTAGCTATTAGAGCTAAGTGATCTGGGGGCTTGTTCCTCAGGCAGCAGCTTTAATAGTTAGGGCCCTAGATGTTTGAACAAGCTACTTCCAGGGGGATGCTGGTGACTTGGTTTTATTGTTGGCATCAGCTGAGGGAAGAAGGCAGGGGAAGTCCCCACTGGCTCCTCCAGGCTCAGGGGAGATTGTAGTCAGCCCTGATGCATGCTAATTAGAAGTCAGACCTTCAGGCAGCAGCTTGTAAAGTATGCAGTCAAACCTCTTCCAGGGAGAAACGGGAAGATGTGGACTTTTGCCTGCTCCCTCTGCGCTGAGCCCTGTAGGGATAGCTGCAGCCCTGCTTGCAGGCCCATTAAGGACTGCATCTTTGTTTGCTGTAGTCCTGTGGGACTTGTGAGCACAAGTCTCACTGGCTTTCCGAGCTAGGTGCTTAGGGGTCCATCCCTCAGGTGGGGCAGTTGACACCGAGGCACTAGATGTGTGGTCCAAACTCTCTCCTCTGGGAGAAGCTGGGAGTTGAGGGTTCCATCCAGATTGTATGGGGTTGTCCCCAGGGGTGGGGTGATGGCTAGAGATGATCTCAGCCTTTCCTAACCATTTTGATATACATATTTTCTTTTTTGCCTGGTGAGTAGGAGTCCCTCAGCTAATTTCTGGTTTCTCTCAGAGGGAATTGTACATTTCCTGCGTGCATGGGAAGAGGGACATTCAGGATGTTCTTATGTTGCAATCTTGGTCCAGAGTCCAGTTAGTGTTCTTTTGAGTGAACTCTGACCTGGGTTTGTGGTTGGCCGACTGGGTGGATAATAATACTGTCAAATGTATAACTAGTAGGGCCCCTCTTTGAACCTGTAGTTGTTAGCATAAAGTGTGAACTTAATCCATTCTTTCCATAAGAATGTTTCATTAACTAGTTGTTTATAACACTTGCTCATTCTCACAAGCATCAAAAATTTTACTTGGTCCTTTATTTTACAAATGACCTTTAATTTGCCTATTAAAAAGTTTAAATTAACAACCAAAAGGTCTTCTTACAAGGTAACTTTTGCCCTTGTTAGCTTTTTTCTGCTAAAGTTTTTTTTTGCAAGTGTTGCAAGCTGATTTGGAATAAATTTAAACTTCCTTAATTGAGTTAGGTTTTATTAAAGTTATAGAACTATGGAAAATTAAGTCATGAACAATAAACTACATGAGATTTTAGTGGAAAAAAAATCAATGCATGCAAACTTGATTGTTGTTTTTCCTACAGATACTAAATTAGACACTGCAAATGCTGCATTGTGTATACTAAATTTGGAGCTTCTCTTTTAGCTAGTCTAATTAGCAGAGAGACCATAAACAAAATTAACTTAGGTGTTGGTTTCAATGTAACAACTTTTTTTCTTGCTTTTCTGACTTTCTGAACACTGATACCAGATTCTTAAGATTTTATTTTTTTAAGGAGACTGTTATTCATATTATTAGTTTCTTTTCTTTGTCAAATCAAGTTAAGTAGAAAAAAAAACACTTAATGGTGATTTGGAATTAAGCAAAGAGATAAATGGCAAATAGTACTTTTCTGATAAAAAAAGTCTTTAAGAAAGATATTTTTCTGAAATATTTGATCATTTTATACTGTTTACTCATCAGTGTATTTGTTCATGACTAAGAACTTCTTTCTTTTTGAGCTATTTTAGAAATTAAGATGGTAGAGTATCTTTATTTTTATAGGAATCACTGGAAAATGTGTAGGACATTTATTCAGAAAGGAGCATAAATCCTTTTAATAAGTAGACGTTCTCTTCTTTCTTTATTTCATGGTCTGCAAATCAAGTATGCAAGATATGATGTGTGTAAAGGATAACAGAAATTTAGAGAATATAATCCTAAGAATATGTAATATTAGAAATGTCAACTATGTAACTAAAAATTCACATAAACTCATGATTTACTTATATTTCTGTTAGATGCATTTTATGTCTAAATATATCTTAATTTCAACTCTTTACCTCTTTCTCTTTCTCCCTTCCTCCCTCCATCACCTTAGCCCACAGGTTTGTTTCACCTTACCATTTCAGGTGCACCATTCATGCTGCAGTCTATGTGACTGGATCCCACTGGAGTTATGCTGGACTCACCTCTGTGACCTCACACAGCGCTCCCATGAATCCAAGATACGGCCACTTCTTTCTTAATTTCTACAATAGCTCTACAACTAGCCTCTATGATTTCTCTCTACTTGATTTTCTACTTTGAGCCCAAGTAATCAAAACGAAAATTTAAGTTATAGAATGGCACTTGCTTCATGTGAGGTGCTTTTAAACAGTGAAGCACTCCTTGGGGAGTATGTCCATAGGATACATTCAGGTGTGCTTATTAATCACACCACCGGCCCAGTTCCTTCATCTATTTTTCTGGAGTATTTAAAACTCTTATAGAGTGATCTTTTAGTATCCAAAAAAATGTATGGGAACTTAATCTTCGCTGGTTAGTGGGATAGGTATCAAGAATTTTTGTGGATCTTTGCTTCTTCATCTGCAAAATGCAGGTTGTAGGACTAAATCAGTGGTTTTCAAACTCAGAATAGCATGGGATAGTTGTTAAAAATATAGATTCTAGGTCTCCACTCCAAGCCTTTGAAATATGAATATCGGTGACTCGGACTTGAGACTGTATTTCTAAAATGCTTCCCTGGTGTTTCTGATTTGGAAACCATTGGAACAGGGATTATGATACTTGGACACATTCCAACTGCCCATGACGATTTTTTCTTTTTCATTTATAGTTGAATTTTTTTTGTAATATCTTTCCCCTTCTTCCTCTCTTCCTTTTCCTCTCCCCTCCTCCTCATTATTTTGCATTTGGCTTGCTATTCATTCTGTTTGCTAATTTATTTTGAGCCGTGAATGCAGTGTTATTGTGCTGATGGCGTGTGTTGTGTCTAAAGCTGTTTTACCATATTTCGGCTTCCCACATTCAAAATGCCATTGCTATATTGAGTTACTATCTATTAATTTATGAGCTTAAGTTATTGAATATATCTACTTTGATCTCAGTTATTATTATTCATTGACTGTGGATGACTTTTCCTTAATGAGGATTAAATGGATTTCCTGAACAGACATAGAAAAGAAAATACTAAAATGATAACAAGAATAAAACTATTGTAGTTTGGCTAACTCTGATGATAGGAAGTATTGTGATAGATAAAACATTAGATATCAGAACTACCTCTGAGTTTTACATGTTTTAAGGGGACTATAGGATGAAAAGAAAAGAAGGCTCTGTTGCTGAAAGGTAATTGAGGTCATTGATTCAGTCAACAATTATTTATGGGGCACTCATTCTACATCAGGCTGTTCTGATGACACAGGGGTGAACAAAAGAGGCCAGGTCCTTGCTCATCTGGATTAGACTCATGCTGATGGGGAAACAGAGAGACAATCAAGACTCAGTCAGTAATAAGTACATACTAATATTAAAATAGATGGTGGTAAGTGTTACAAAGAAAAATTTAATGGGATGATGTGATAAAAAGTGTTTGTGTGGTCACTTTGAATTGGGAGGCTAGGAAAGGCCTCTTTGAAAAAGTAACATTGAAGCATGGAATTGATTGATCAGAAGGCAACTATACAAAGATCAGGTAGAAGAACATGCTGAGAGGAGGGGGCAGTTTATTGCAAACACCCTAAATCTACAGATGAGCTTGTTGCATGTGAGGAGCCAAAAAAAGGTCAGCGTGTCAGGAGAGAAGTAGATAATAGGTGAGAAAATTGAGAAGTGACACAAGTGGGGATAAATCTTGTAGTAATAAGAATTACGTATGAGCCAAAATAAGAAGTTGTAAGTAGGAAGTGGCAATATTTTATTTAATTTATATTTTTTGACTGTCATGTGAAGAATGTACTAGAAGGGGCCATAAGTAAACTCAGGAAGCCCAGTCACAGGTCTCTTGCATTGGCCAAGCAAAGATATGGTTATGCCTTGGACTAGAGTGATGGTAGTAAGGACAGAGCAAAGTGCAAGGATTTGAAATACGATTTCAAGGTAGAGTAGACAAGACTTGCTCATAGATTGATAAAGGTATTGAGGGAAAGAGAAGCATAAAAAACTTATGTCTTGAGCAACTGGGGGAATGGTGGTGCTATTTACTCATCTAAATACGTAGATGACTGGAGTAGCCTATCACCTACCCATTCTTCCTTTATAACTCTCTCAGGCATTTTGGATCCCACAATATGTCTTATGTAGTAAAAAGAATTGATATTGAGACATCTAAGCTCTGCCTTTTGCCAGCTTTGGGCAGTGAGAAATTTACTTAGATTTTGTGAACACAAATTTCTCATTTGTGATCAAAACTTTAGATGAGATTTATACTGAACCTCTTAAGCTCAGATCAATGTGCACAGTAAGCGAGTCACTGAGACACTTGGTGCTTGGAGGTAGAGAAAGGTTTATTTGAATTGGCCAAAATGAGAAGGCGGGAGAATAGGCTTTCTCAGAGCTGCCTTAACAAAGGAAGAAAGCAGGGGGTCTTCATAGGGCTAAGGGGTTTGGGAGGTGGAGTTTTGGGGAAACAAAAGGGGAAATCTGTGTTTCTTTCACTTTAGATAAGACCTTGGGCAACCAGACTTCTTGGCGGCAGTGGCAGTGGTGGGGGTGGGGGGTGCAGGGGGGGAGGGGGGCTGGTTATCTGGTAGTTGTAACTTCCTTAAAGGCATTCTTTTTCTCCTGCAAAACAAGCTCATAAATCCTTGTGAACCTTGAGTGACCCCTTTGGTTAGACAAGTAAACAACAAGTTAATAAGCTATAATTATGCATGTTCTGTGAAGCAAGCATTTGGACACAACATATACATCTAATGGGAACTAAGTTAGTTTATTCTTTTCATCTGTGTCTGTGTTGGGAGCAAAGTTGGAGGGTAACCATGCTCGTATGGAATATTTACAGTAACACTCAGGTACCCAGCTTCAAGATCATGAATGTGCGTAACAGAGGACCTGTACATAAAAAGGGCACCATTCTTTACATAAATTCAAACTTTCCCCAGCTGTATTCTATTCTCTTACTACAGAACATGATTCTTATGATTTAGATGCCGCTAGTCAAGGTTGTCACTCATGCTCATTTTAGTAGTTTTTATCTGAAATGGTGGAGGATTCTGAAGATTTTTGTTGCATCTGTTTGAAGATAAGTATATCTGAAACTGTAGCTACCATTTGAATTTACTTCTTAAGAACAAGTGTTTCTATATTTATCGACTCACAACATGACCATATTGGAAAACTATTTGTTCTTCTGACCTTGCAAAGTTGTATGTCTTCTTTTATTTTTTTCCAGCTTTATTGAGACGTAGTTGACATGTAACATTGTGTAAGTTTAAGGTGTATAATGCAATGATTAGATACATGTATGTATTGTGAAATATTTACCACAATAAGGTTAGTTAATACATCCTTCCCATCACATAATTACCATAATTGTTGTCATTATGGTGAGAACATTAAAGCTCTACTCTCAAAGCAACTTTCAAGTATACAATACAGGTACTGTTAATTATAGTCATCATGCTGTACATTAGATCCCTGGAACTTATTCATCTTATAACTGAAAGTTTGTATCCTTTGACCAACTTCTCCCCATTTCCCACACTCCTCAGCCCCTCACAACCACTATTCTACTGTTTCTATGAGTTCGATGTTTTTAGATTCCGCATACAAGTGAGATCGTACAGTATTTCTCTTTCTCTGTCTGATTTATTTCATTTAGCATAATTCCCTCGAAGTCCATTTATGTTGTCTCAAATGGCAGGATTTCCTTCTTTTTTATGGCTGAACAATATTCCATTGTGTTTATATATATATATATATATATATATATATCACATTTTGAAATCCATTCATCCATTCAAAGACACTTAGGTTGTTTCCATGTCTTGGCTATTGTGAATAATGCTGCGATGAATGTGGGAGTCCAGATATCTCTTTGAGATAGTGATTTCATCATCTTTGGATATATACCTATAAGTAGGATTGCTGGATCATAGGTAGTTCTATTTTGAATTTTTTAAGGAACTTCCATGCTGTTTTCCATAGTGGCTGTACAAATTTACATTCCCACCAACCAGCCAGTGCCCCTGGCTGTCAGTGTGCACAACCCTGGCTGCTGGTTCATTGCAGGCTCGTGGCAGAGGAGGCCGGTGATGACAGCTTGTGCTGGGTTTGTTTTCTTCCGTGGCAAAAGCAGCTGGGTTTGTGTGCAGAGTAGGTTACCGGGAACCCGGATTGCTCCGCTGTGTGGCTGCTACTGGTAGCCCCTGCTTTTCTTCCTTGTTCTGAGCCATCTCTGTATGTCTCAGCTTTGCAGGTCTCCGGGTGGGGTGGAAACAAGGCGGGACCTTCATGCAGTGCCCTGAAAGGCTGAGGAAGCTGGTCGCTCACCCTGCTCTTCCTTCCCCTGCAAAGGGAACTCTTTCTAGCTGGGAAGTTCCGTCTTGCTGCTGAGCCATGCAGCTTGGGAGATGGGATGATACAGGCAAAACGAAGCTGTCTTCCTTCCCTTTCTGGGCAGTTATTCTCAAGCCCTTTGTTCCACTGTGCTGCTGAAATTTCTTAAGTGGACCACAGAGCTCTCTCAAAGCTCTTTTTGTTTGTGGATAGCTGTCTAATTGTTGCTGTTTGTGGGATCTCCTACTTGTCCATCTTGGTGACATCACGAATAAACTCTGTGTGTCTTCTTAATTGACTAAAAGCAAATCATCGCTCCTAGAGGCGAGAGTAGTGTCAGATAGATTCAATGAAAATAAAGCAGCTGGTGAGTTGGGTAAACTGATACAAACTCAGCTGTGACTTACTATCAGAGTTTACATGCATATATTTGAAATTTATGTGAATACAAAACAATAAACAAGAGTAAGAAATATATAAAAAATCTGGATGCTCCAGAAATACAATTCATATTCTGTTTTTCCTTAACAATAAAGAGTAAGCATTTTCCCACTTTTGTGTATACTGTGAGGACCTGATTTTTAATATATGCATGGTATTGCATCATATAGATGAGTTACGTATTATTTAATAAGTTCTCTAATCACACGTAGAACTCTGATTTCACTACCAGTATCATAATTTATGCTATTTAACAAAGGAAGATTGAGAATTTCAGAAACTTATGGACTCTGTTTGTGGATTTACATTACTTTTGGCTGCTAATGTAGAGTTACACTCAGCTATATCCCAGCGGATATACTTTTTTTCGTGGATGGTGAACAAATTGAATTATTTTTAAAAAGACAGACAGTAAATGGTATATTTTAAGAAGTCTGTATAACTTACCTTTAGCTCCTCTTGTATATTTAAATATGTTTTAAAGGAAAAAAAATCGCAGTACCTAATACTTCTAAAGCTGGAATTAAAGTACATTAAGACTTTCTTGAATCTTGTTATCTGTCATTCTAAATCCTCTTGAAGTTAGGTATAAAGAATAATAGATATATATTCAGTCAAGATACTGAAGATTTTTACAGGCTTTTGGATGAGAAGATTTTCAGCTATCAGTGTTTAAGCTTCAACTTGCTGTCTGTTAGTCTTGACAAGGGCAAAATAAGATTCTAATAGTTGTGATTGTGGAGAGAGTGCTTTTTCATTAGGTGAGGCAAAGTGTCAATTAAAAGGGTATTGAGATAAAGAAATTGAAACTAGATTAAGTTTATACTTTTTCATGGATGATAAGAAAATCCATTTTCAAGTTACATTTCATTGAGGATATATACTATCAGAGGCAAAGCTGAAATACCTTAAATACTTAACAGACTGCCTTTAGTCTTCAAAAGACTTATTAACTGTCTAATAATCATTTCAAAAGAAGTTTTGTATATATAAAACAAGCATATTTTAAATAAAATGGTATGCTAAGGTCAAACAATGAAGTAACTTTTAAAGAAGCTATAATCAGCAATCTTATTTTCCCCTCTATCTTTCCTAGTAGTTCCCTACCATTTAAATACTGAGCCTTTGCAATCTTTCAATGGGGTTTCTAATCTTATAAGGAAATTTGAAAACTGTATTTGATATATATCCACAAAAATAAATACCGTGTCCATTTCTAGAGTGCCTGTCCATTTTTAGAGGCAAGGCACGGTCAGACTAAACTTAAGCTTTTAGTACAATGTTGAAAATTGAGTGTGCATCTATAAAATGCATGAAGTACCAAGCTAGAGTTTGCTCTCCTGGCTAATCTATGTAAATAAAATTAAGTTTCTCTCTGATGGTTACTGCATATAGCGAAAGTGGTTGGATAGATTTTCTCAAATTTAGAAATCCTGCTAAGGACATAACACGTAGGCTATGCATTAAATAAGAAATTCATGTAGAGAAGACCCAGGAGACCCTCAAAGAGATGCCTCCAGTGGAACTCCAGGCATTGATTTGCACAGAGCTGCTTCTCACACTGCAACTTGATCTAGATTGCTTCCAGGTAAGTAGCACTAGAGATTTATCTACATGTTTGTGATAGTTAATGATTCTTCCTATTTGTTTAGGAAAAAAACATAATATTGAAATTTAGCTACTTCCTTCTGGCCTCTATGGTTTCATAGGAGGAATCTGCTGTCATTAGAATGAGCGTTCTCCTATAAGTAACTCATCATTTCTCTCTGAGTGCTTTCAAAATTTTCTTTTTGTCTTAGACTTCAGAAGTTTAATTATGATGGATTTTGCCAAGAATGCCTTTGGGTTTATCCTGTTTAAGGTTTATGTAGCTTCTTGAATCTGTAGGTTTGTGTCTTTTGCCAAATTTGGGAAGCTTTCAGCTACTATTTATTTGAATACCCTTTCAACCCTACTGTCTTTCTCCTTGATTTCCGAGGCTCCAATGATATGAATGTTGAAACTTTTTGTTATATTCCCACAAGTCTTCTAGTCTCTGTTCATTTTTTTTTCCTGTTTTTTTTTCTCTCTTTTTCATACTGACTAAATTCTATTGATCTTTCCTCAAGTTCACTGATTCAACCCTCTGTCGTCTCCACTATTACTGAGACCATCCAGCAAGTTTATTATTCCTATTATCGTATTTTTAGTTCTGTGATTTTCATTTAGTTAATATTTATTATTTACCTTTCTTTGCTGGGATTTTCTATTTTTTCCATCTGTTTTTTAAGAGAATTTGTAATTGATCGTTAAAGCATTTTTATGATGGCTGCTTTCAAATCCTTGTCAGATAATTCCAATATCTGCTTCATCTTGCTGTTAGCGTCACTTGATTGTCTTTCCTCTTTCAAGTTGTGATTTCTAGATTCTTGACATGATGAGTGATGTTTGATTGTATCCTGAACATCTCATCTATTTTGATAGGACACTCTGGATCCTATTTAAATCTCATATTTATCAGGCAGTTACCCTGTTGATTAGTACACAGGCCTTAGCTACAGTTTTGGTCTATGGTTCAGTTTAACTTTCAGAGCATTTGCAGTGTTATTCTAGTCTACTTGGTTAATCGGTTACTGATGTGGTTGCTATTGGGCCCTGCTGGTGCTGCCCAAGAGGACTCAAGGGGTTTTCTGGGGCTGGGGAGCTGGCGTCTCTGGGTGGAGGGGAGGAGCCTCAGCCCACAGGGACTATGAGTCTTCCAGGTCCAAGTGGGGTTGTGGCGGGATCCCTCTTTCCAGCTACCCATATCTCTTGGTGAAGGAGGGGCATGTCGGGCCCTGTGCAGAGGAGAGCACTTCCTCTGGCAGCTTACTGTTAGTGTGGTTCCCTATCCGTCCCCTTATGGGTGTTGCTGAGCTCACCTGGTGCTGTCGGAGAGACTTCCAAACGACCGAGGGAAAGAATGAGCCTGTCTGCTGTTGCTAGGTTGAGAAGAGTGTGCATGTAAATTGCCCTTGTATTATTTTTTCTAGTCCTGGGATCCGAAACCAGTTCTTCTTCCTTTTGTCGCCTTTCAGAGTTTTCTTTTGATTGCCTCTTGTGTTATTTCTGGAATTTATAGTTATAGTTAGTAGGAGAAACAGGGAGAAATGAGTCTACACATCTTGTCCAGATCTCAAGTTCCACCTACCATGGCATATTGGAAATGGAAAGGAATTTGATGTCCAACAGTTTCGGCGTGGAATCCTTGTTTAGCCACAAATCTATATGCCCTATATGATCTTAGGAAATTTATTTAACCTCTCTGAGTCACATTTTCTTCACCTGCAAAATGGGTTCATTTATTTATTCACTCGTTATTCATTCAACAAAGTGGCTATCATTGTGATATTCCTTTAACTGGGCACTGTTCCAGGCACTGGAGATGCAGTCGAGCATAGGACAGGGAAGATCCCTGCACTCATGACATTTCATTTTTGTGGCATATGCAGCTAATCAACAGGTAATCTGAAAATAAATAATTCTAGAGAGTGATAAGTTCTGTGAGAAAAATAAAACATAGTAATGTTAAAGAATGACTGAGACAGATACCTAGATGGGTGTACTTCAGATACTCAGGCAGAGTCTCTCTGAGGGGGTGCCACTTCATTCATTCATGCCACTGATTCAGCCCACATTGATTGAGCTCTTACTAGGTCCTGGGTATATATTTGAACAAAGACCTGAATGATGAGAGGCCCCCAACCATTTGAAAATATAGGGGGAAAGCATTTCAGGCAGAGGAATTTTTGTAAAAAAGCCCTGAGGTGGGAAGAATTTTGACAAGATCAAGGAACGGAGAAAGGTGTCTCGTATGGTTGGAATGTGATAAATGAGGAGTATTGTACCAGAAGTGATCAGAAAGGTAGGCAAGGAACTGATTATGTAGGAGCTTTGGAGCCACAATAATGAGCTCAGCTTTATTCTGCCAATAATGGGAAGTCTTTAGAGGGTTTAAACAGATAAGTGATACAATCTATGTATGTTTTATAAAGGTTACTGTAGCTCTTTCATAGGGAATGGAATGTAGGAGAGCAAAAATAAAAGCTGAGACCTTAGTGAAAAGGTATTTCAGTAGTCCAAGTAAGAAATAATTAAACTTGAACCTGAGAGATAGCTGTGGAAAGAAGAAGTTGTAGATGGGGGATATACTGTGCAGTTGGAGCAGGCAAGATTTTCTGAAGGATTGGCTCTGTGAAGTTAGGAAAAATGAGGACTCTGTTTCTGACTTTGGGTGGATGATAGGAATCATTTTAGACATGAGAAGATTGGGAGAGGAGATGGTATTAGAGTTGGGGTCAGAAATAAATATACTTGTTTTGGCTAAGTTAGGTTTTGAGGTGTCTGTAAGACCTCCATGGAGATGTACTGTAAGTTAGTAAATATTCAGGCCTGCAGTTCATGGGGTTCGGGTCTGGGGCTACAGCATGAGTCTGGGTGTCACCAACATTTAGATGATATTTAAGGCAGTAGGACTGCAGGAGGTCATCTAAATGGAAATTATAGAAAAAGAAGAGAAAAATCGGAGCTACTCCATAATTTAAAGTCAGGACTAAGGGATGCATCCAGCAAAAAGAGACCAAGAAGGAGCAAGAGAAAGTGGGAACAGAAATCATGTAATTCAGTGTCAAATAAGCTAAGTGAAGAAAATATTTCAAGAAAAGAGAAGGGGTCAACTTTGTCAAATGCTTTAATAAAATAAAGACGTAGAAGTAACTGATGGATTGGTTAATTTGGAGGTATTAAGTGGCCTTGACAAGAGCCATTTTAGTGGAGTAGTCACGGTTATTATGAAAATCATTTATATATGAAGTTAGACATTCTACTAATTTTAATTACTTTTCCCTCCTTCAGCTTCTTCATGTGTGAAATGGTGATAATGATGCTTTTATGCTCATGACACTCTTTTTATGCTCATATCACTAGATTTTTGTAAGGATCCAATGACAACGCATGAGAAAAGTCAACCTATGCAGAGTTACACAAATGTAAACTTAATCTTTATTTTTCTGTTGTATATTTGGAGGTAGACATGTTTTAAGCAAATGAACACTGAACGCATACATCCAACGAATTGATGCTCTTCCTTTAAAAAATAAGTTTGATCCAAAAAGAATTGCCTCCACACGATAGATGTTTAAATGGTTGGACTTGTTTTTAAATTTACAGAAGATGTGGTATATATACACAATGGAATACTACTCAGCCATAAGAAACGATGAAATCCAGGCATTTGTGACAACATGGATGAACATTGAGGGTATAATGCAAAGTGAAATAAGTCAGAGGGAGAAGGTCAAATACCATATGATTTCCTTCATTAAGTAGTAGATAATAACAACAGTAAACAAACACATAGGGACAGAGATTGGATTGGTGGTTACCAGAGGGGAAGTGGGGAGGGAGGAGGGTGAAAGGGATAATTCGGTACATGTGTGTGGTGATGGGTTGTAATTAGTATTTTGGTGGTGAACATGATGTAATCTATGCAGAAATAGAAGTACAATGATGTACACCTGAAATTTTTACAATGTTATAAACCAATGTTACTGCAATAAACAAAAAATTAAAAAAAAAATTTACATGGAGGTATGCAAAAAAGCCCATTATTTTAAAACCAAATATTGAACCATACTTTTCCAAGGTGACAGATATAAACATTTTAAAGGCGCTTACAAAGTTTATTTTCAGTGATGACCTTATTTTTGTAATAATCACTACTACTGACATTACCATCATACCAACCACAATTTAAATCCCAGCAATACGAGCTACCATTTTTAGAGCATACTGTATATCAGATACTTTACATACGTTAATCTCATTTAATGTTTATAAGCACTCTATGATATAGGTGGTATGATTGTCTGCACTTTACATGTGAAAAATTGAGCCTCGGAGAGGCAGTTTGTCCAAGAACTGCAGACAGTGGATTCAGTTTTTAAAATCAAGTCTTTCTTAATCCATTGTTCTCACTCTTGACACAATCCTGCCTTTTCATTTTTGAGTGTGTTGAGAGGTAAGACGAGGGTTCTGGAGTACCTACACAGACAAAGTTTCTAGACTTGAGACTAAAACCAAGTTTTGTTTATTCTAAGAAAAGAAAAACTACATAGGAAAAAATCTAGAAGGTAGGTTAGAACATCAGATCTAGGAGGAAAATGACCTGAGACATGGGAAAACCATTTGAAAAATGTAGAACTCTACCCACGACTGGATGTGTCTATTGAAAGAGGGACAGGGGAGATAGCCAGGCCATAGGTAAATAGAACATAATATGTCTTGGTTATGAGTTTACTAGGCAGGAGAGAATTCTAGGAGTCACAGTTGGGGATGCTGAAGTTTAAGGATGGGATATCCATTATTTGGGGAGGGTCAGAAAGGGGAAAATTAATATGTATTTGTTTTATGGGAAGCTGAGACATGGGAGTGATTGTCATAAAGGAAGAAGTTTATTGTATTCCCAGACCCCTAGAATCAGGAGGCATGGCACGCAACACAGGGCCTCACAGGGAAGCACCAGTGTCAGTCAGAAGGGTCAGTTGCTCACGCTGAGGAGAAAATATGGGCAAGATCCTTTGTTGTGGTTTCCATGAGAAGGAATAGGCAAGGCAGGGTAAGCAGACTAGCTTTGGCTAGTTTGAATGATTTCAGTGGGCTATGGGGTATAGGAGCTTCCCCAATAGTTTGGTACCTGGCCCTAGGGTGATTAGGGCAGATGGATAGTGGCCTGCAATGTGAGAGGCTGATGAAGAGAGGGTTGGGTGTGTGGGCTCTGCATTGACTGATTTGCATGTGAAAGTTGTGCTCATGGGCAAGTTGTTCGATATCACTAGGAATTAGCTAACCCTGAGAAGGGCAGTCCCTCCCAGGTCATTAGGGCCCCAGATGTCAAAGCATCAGCATATAGAGAATAAAAATTCATGGTTAATACAGCATGAAGCACTTACTGTATACTAGGCACAAACTATCTCATTTATTTCTCATGGTAACTCTTAAGGTAGGAATTAGGTTTTGATTTTCATAAATGAGAAAATTTATGTTGGTTGATTGTGGGAAAAGTCCCAATTTGGGATGAAATCCTGACAGTGTCAGTGCACTAAGTAATCACTTAATAGCACTGGACGCTGCCATTCTGTAGTTGCTACAGGATGTGCCTGTGGGTGGTGGAGAGAAAGAAGACTAGATGATTTCTAAGGTTTCTCACTGCCTGAGTTGCCTGGTATAGTCTGATGGGATTTGCAGGAAAGGGGTGATTTGAGGATGCTTGTTGTGGCAGTGTGCAGGAAGCACTGTTAAGAGGGAGCTCGCCCAGAAGAGTGTGGTAATAGAGGCACTGGGCATAGGGGAGAATTAAATAGTAGAAAACCTGAATCCTAACTCTGTCTACACTACTTTGTTGCTGGGTGACACTGAGTGACTTCCTAGATTAAGGGAGAAAGGACTAAAAACAATTCCAAAGAGCTTTTGAGGATTCAAAGTTTAGTAGAAGAACTAACAGTGATGAAACAAAATAGGAAAGGAAAATTTTGTGTTGAAATAAGTTAACTAGTTATGTAGAAAGTATTCAATAGATACAAGTTGAATTGGATATAATTTCATCTGGTGTAGATTTTCTAAGAAAAGCGGGCTATAGTTCACCTGAAGAGAATCTGGATGCTCTTATTAAACTTAAATGCAGAGATTTCCGTTACTTATCTCTCCCTTTTCTTAGTTTCTATAACACAGGTTAGCTACCACACAATCTCTAGTAAATACTCCGGTAATTGTTTATTAATTGTCTTTTATTGTGCTTTAATGTTTTCCCTATTTCTTACAAAAATAGACTATTAGCAACTCAAGATAAGAGCTATGTCTAGATCTCTTATAGCATCTAGTAAGTTCTGGACATATAGATACCCAGTAAATATTAAGAGGTTATGAATTCGTTGCCTGAACGAATCTTAGAAAGCTTGTAATTTAGTTCTCTAGTCTTGCAAATGAAGAAACAATCTTGGGAAGGATGAGGTGCTCGTCTAAGGTCAAAGGTGAGGTAGTGATGCTGCCAGGATGCCATCTGGCACCTGCTTCAAATCGCGCCTTTTGATTGATAGATTGAGTGTCCAGTGCTTGCTTTGACTTTCTTATGAGCTTCATCGGCTTTAAAAGAAAAGCTAAATTCATTTAAATGTTTTATAAATTCTAATTGCCCCTAATTATATAAAATGCCTTGGATGATATAATTTTTTAACGAGGCCTTTATTCTGTCATTTGTCATTGATAGAGATGACAGGAATAGAATATGTGTTAAAAATGTCAAGTGTACTAGGATGATGACATTTTATGAAAGTGCATAATTAAATTGTATTTTGGAAGAACGGATAATACATATTTCCAAAGGAAGTGAATTATATTTGAGAACGCTTTGAGGGGTCTCCAAATGGCATTCCATAACTCAACACCAGCTTTGTATGTTATCTCAGAGCTGCCAAAGAAGAAGACAAGATGATACTCTCTATGGCAACATAGGAAAGACGATGTAAAGTGTACAGATGTCTAAATGCTTCCCAAAGGCACAGTGGAAGTTGCACATTTTATTTCTAACAGCATGTCCTGGGGCCAAAAACAAACTGCTCACCTTCATTACAAACATTGACAGAGGTACGATCTAATATGGGATTAAGTGAAGAAATGATTGCTTACTAGAAAATAATATTACTCATAGGGCTGCAAAAATGGTATTTTGCAGCACTGATGTATGGCAATACCTGTGTTTCTACTCTAATTGGATATAAGTCTTAAATTGCCAAACTCTCTACTCAATCCCTTGTCAAAAGAGGAGAAGTGTGGTGATAATTTTTGAAAACTTGAATATATCATAATTCTACTTTATAGTTATCTGAGCCTAATCCTATGGGGCAGATAATGTTAATGATGAAAAGAAATGTGTTCTTTGTTGGTAACACATTTATATCACTGCTGGCTCATATGCTGTAAACAAATGTGGACCAAGTAAGGAAGGAAAGTTAAGGGAAAGCAATAAAAAGTGTACAGGAGAGATGAGGTGAAGTGAATTTGGCTCTTTCAGTGGGCCAAAATTTTCATAGACCAACTTCAGTCAGGGGTTTTACAAATCCAATCTTTTTCTAGTGGATGTTGAGACTCAAGGGGAAAGCAGTAGGTGGGACAGGGGAATGGTACGGCTTTGTGAGATGAAGGAGCTTTAAATTTAGGAAAATTCACCTAAGATGATGGGGGGGGTGGAATGTGCTAGTAAATTGGCTTCAGAAGCTGCACAGGGCCATTGGACTATTAGAACTTCAGGACTCTGAGGGTCAAAGAAAATAGAGAAGGCTTGGGTGTCTAAGAAGCACAGAAAGTAGGGATCAAGTAAGTGACCTGTCTTCCCCATGGGAGACATACAAATGGTTTTAGAAATTTAGAGAAACAGTACCAAGGAGGTACAAAAATTTTTTAAAATTTGCCGTTTGATGAGGCAAGGGCTTTGATAAGTTGTCTTACTTGGTTTGGGCTGAGATGCAAATGCACTGAATTAAAGCACAGGTTGGAAGGAGTCTATCAAGTTAGTATGCATCATTTTTACTTTTAAACAAAGGCCTCTCCATTGCATTCTGTCTTGCCTCGGTTGGCTAATAACAGGAGTGGCTCCCCTTTATCCAGTGACCCTGAATCTTGCATCCAGGAATCAGCCTTCTTGCCAGAACAGAATATAAATATCTTAAATATTTAACGAATATGCTTCCATACGAGGGTTGTGTAATGCATTGCTAGATGGATGGTTTATTCATGACCAGCCAGCCTATTTGAGGCTAGATGCCTTGCTATAAATGGCTGAAGCAGGAGATGGGAGAGGTAAGACAGAGAAAACAGAAATTTAGAGATTCAAAAGTCTGAGAATGGTCTTAAATGGCCTATTACTTTCCACCCTCTTGAATTGACTATTTATAACTTGCCATCCTGTCAATTAAAGACCTAATTTCACCTAAACAAATTTATATGTTCCCTATGAAAACTACTTCATGTCATTTATTTATAGTCTACTTCAGACCTTTTGAAGTCTGAGTTTCGATGTGTATTTCATAAAACTAATAGAATTCTTAATATATTTTGGTATTTTACTATTACAGTTATCTATGACCATCATAATGTGTAGCTAAGAATAACATCATCATTTTTTCAACTCCATGTCCTGTCTCTCTTTCAATTACATATGAGTTGGGCAATATTGAAAACAAGAGAGCTGTGGTATCACCTATCACTGATACTGAAATACTCATTTAAAAAATACCTATCTTAGCTCAGGAGCAATACACCAGAAAGAGATAAGTTGAAAATGGTTGTTTCTTCAAAAGTTTGTTAGCATTGCACGTTAAGGATAGTACACTGGTTTTGTTTACTGTTGTCTGTATGGTTTGAATTTGAATGTTAAATGTGGGTATAAGACTAGATTGACAGGGAGTTTAATGGAACAGCACACGTGTGAATTTGAGGGAATTTGCCTTACAAATGACACCTTCTTGGTAACCATGTTATGTCTAAAGCAGTGAAGGGTATCTCTAGATCTTGGTTCACAGTTGAATTATTTATTTGTAAGTGACAGTACTTGTGGTCAAATGAACAGTCTCACAATTTGTCAATTAACAACTTAGTCTTGCTTTTAATATGTCATATACAATTCATATTATAGGATGCATCTAGGATAGTTACTGTTTTATTCAATATTTTCCTTTTAATTATTGTTAACTTCCTGTTGTCAGTAGAGAAGGAAAAAACATCTAATTTTTGGTTGCCAGTGAAAAATCTAGGGTTTTTATTCTCAATATATAACTGTCAACGTGTCTGAGGTAGGAGAGTTTTGCTGAAGAAATCATTCTTTAATCAAGAAGGTGCAAACTGGCCCCTCCTTGAAACAATAGAAAAGTAAAAGTAAAAAATGATTGAGTAGAATTGCATGAGCAACACAGTTACATAGGGTTTCATCTACAAGTCAGACTACATCATGATCAACCCTGCTATTTAAATGGGACAACGGTTTCTTGCAAACTGGGCAATTACTCAGGGCAAGAGAAACAGAATGGAAGTTCCACCCATCTGACCTTCTGCCAGGTTTCATGTTTATTCTTTATACTTGCACAGTCTAACACATTTATTCTTCCCACAGGAGTTGCTCTGATATGCATTAGACATTAATATGCACATTTGAATGAGGAGTCAGTTCCAAGTTACAATAAAAACCACCTGTAAAGAATTTCTTCCCTATTTCAAATATTTAAAACAGTCACAACAGATTAAATTATTTCTTTAAGGAAAGTAAGTTGTGCTTTATTCTTTTTAAATGTTCCAAATTTACTTTATTAGTTATTTTATGGTATGTCCTTAATGAATACATTCACATCAGACCGAGGGGAGTGAAGCCCGTTACTGAGAGGGCTCTCTAATGAGTTGTACAGAACTGAAATAACTACATATGCATTCCGCAAATGGACCATTAATTGGAAAAAGAACCAAAGTGTGAAGATATAATCCTATAGGATGGAACTTAAAATGGTGATATATTTTAAGGCTTTAGAACTTTCGATTCACTTGTGTGGAGGAAAAGGTGAATGTGAAACCTATTTGTGTTTCCTTCTACCTAAGGTATAGCATTTCCATTAAGCCATTGTTGTAAACTTTGAGAAAAAAAAAATTTTGAGAATTTTGTTCACGAGAACTCTTATCTTTTTCTTTTTTGGTTATTTAAGTAGCGTGTCCCGTCTCACTGGTGTCTCTCCTCTTGGGTTGCTGGTGCTGCAGGGTTTGCTTAAGCTGTAACATACTGCCCTGAGGAGGAGCAAAGACACCTCGATACCGCTGCGTCCACTAGAACAACCTGGTAAGAACCAGGGTCTTCTGTAGATGCCCGAGGGGCAGGGCAGGGCTGGGAGGGAGCATTAAATCAGGCCACACTGCCACTAGCCTCCACTGGCCCTGGAAAAAACAGCCTGGGTAGGGCCAACAGCCGCCTCTTCCCAGCCAGCCAACCCTGTCACCTGCCCACACTGCCACCCGTGGGGGCTTTCATCCCCAGGGCCCCAGAAGGTCCGCTGGTTGCCTTACTCGGTGCAACTCCTGCCCTCTAAACTGAGCTGGGGCCACCACCAGTCTTGCCTGTGATGCGTTTCAGGCAAACACAACCTCTCCCTGCTTTGCAAAAACAAAAACAAAACACTGGATGCATATGTGAGTGAAAAGGGGAGCTATTCATGTTCACAGTTGGACCACAGGCATAAACCTAGTCTGTCCTGGACACACTGGGACATGTGGTTGTATTAGTCAGGGTTCTCCAGGGTTCTTTATATGTATTATATATATAAAGAGATTTATTATAAGGAATTGTCTCATGAGCTTATGAAAGCTGGAAAATCCAAAATCTATAGAGCTCATATCCCAGTTCTAGTCTGAAGGCTGGAAGTGCTGTAGAACCAAGAAGAGCTGATGTCCTGGTTTGAAGGTCGTTCGGCAAGAGAATTCTCTTACTCCGGGTGGGCCAGCCTTTTGTTCTATTTAGAACTTCAACTGATTGGATGAGGCCCACTCACATTATGGAGGGCAATCTGCTTTACTTAGTCCACCAATTTAAATTTTTTTGTTTGTTTGTTTGTGAGGGAGATCAGCCCTGAGCTAACATCCATGCTAATCCTCCTCTCCTTGCTGAGGAAGACCGGTTCTGAGCTAACATCTATTGCCAATCCTCCTCATTTTTTTTTTTCCTTCCCCAAAGCCCCAGTAGACAGTTGTAAGTCATAGTTGCACATCCTTCCAGTTGCTGTATGTGGGATGCGGCCTCAGCATGGCTGGAGAAGCAGTGCGTCGGTGCACACCCAGGATCCGAACCCGGGCTGCCAGCAGTGGATCGCGCTCACTTAACCGCTAAGCCACCGGGCCGGGCCCTAAATTTTAATCTCATTCAAAATCACCCTCACGGATACACCCAGAATAATGTATGACCAAATATGTGGGCACCCCATGGCCCAGTCAAGTTGACACATAAAATTTGTAAGTGCAATGGTCATCCAACTTATTTGAAAGCAGCAGATGATTTAATTCCATGTTGAACCTCTGTCCACAGTGATTCATACAGTATTTTCTTTTACGTTTACTTGAATGAATTCAATCTCTTCTTGTTCTATACTTGCCCTTAGCTTGGGTCAGAACTTCCCTGGCTCTCATCCCATCACGTATTTACCTCTTTCTTGCATGTATTAAATTCTATCGTGTCATTTTAAAACAGTGGTCCCTCTGTGAGGGACGTGTGGTGGTGGTTAGTAGATGGAGGGATAGAGGCAACAGGAGGGTTGTCAGACACCACCTTGGTTTCAACTATGATAGCTCTGTTTTTTTCTGTTTTATTTGTTTTTCTTCCCAGTAAGCTTTTATGTGAGGGCAGATTAGTTGGCTAAAATATATTTGAAAATCACCGCATATTTTCCTTAATGAGTCCATGATTTTGCATCAGGTGATCCATGAACCTGCTGAAACTGTTTGTAATAATTCCTTTCTTCATACAGACATATTTTTCTGAGGAGAGGGCACACAAATTTCTCATTTATTTAGAGAGATCTATAACTCACAGCAAATCATCTTTGGTCAAATGTTATGCATGACATCTTACATTTTCAAAAGGAGATATGATTTAGAATTACATTCAAGGATTTTGAAAGTATCGATATTTAGGAAGTCATCCCCTGTGTTTCTGTTGGATCCCTAACAAAATGATACAGAAATGATGCAAGGATTCATCAGCACCAGAAAACAGAAGAGAAAAAAATGGTTCTTCAATCCACATTTAGTTGTGGACATTCCTGCCTTCTTGGTGTGGTGGCGTACTTGACATGTGGAGACTGAGATATCTTCCTGCTCGGCAGCTTTCTCTGAAACTTGGCTAAAGAGAAAAATCAGTGAGTCAGATCAAGTTTAAACAGAAAAACTGTCAGTTTTCTCTTGTTGCATAGCAAACATTCTCAACACTTAGTGGCTTAAAATAACAGCATTTATTTTTTTCTCACGATCCTTTTGGTTGACCGGGTGGTGTATTACTCCATGTAGTGTCAGCTGCTTGAAGCTGGGAGCTTGGCCAGATCACCTCGGTTCTCCACGTGGTGTCTTATCCTCCATAAGATTTTCGTGTGTCTTCTCTCCTAGGAGAATAGCCTGGAATTCCTCATAGCATGGAGACTGGGTTCCAGGAAGACAATCCCAGTGTACAAATGCTTATCAACCCTCGGCTCGCATCATGGCTGCTGACGCGGGGCCAAAGCCAGTCTCATGTCCGAGCTCAAAATTAATATGGGAGAGAACTCCACAGGCCCCAGTACCGGGAGTGGACTCCTTGTGAACCACCGGTGTAAAGTCTAACACAGAAAAGACTTGAGAAAGTTCTTTGCACCAAACAGGCTGGTAGCTCATGGTCAGAAATTAAATCTACTTTAAATTAAAAAAATTAATTTTTAATTAATTAAATGAAAAAATTAAATAATTAAAATTAAATTAAATTTAAATTAAAATTTTGTCCCGTTTAGAAAATGCGTCCATACATATAATAATAGAAAAACTTATACCTTGAAACCTTCCTTATTAAAGTAGGAAGAAAGAAAATGAAATAATTGTGTTCTATTAAAAATATGTTTTTTAATCCCGAAAATAAAAATTAAGGAGAACATAGGCATGAATAATAGGGCAAAAGGGAGACTTTAATAATTTGAAAAATCTTCACATGTTATAGATTAATATCAAAAATTGCTTCCTTAAAAAGTCTAACAAAATTGACAAAGCTCTCATAATTAAAAATGAAGTAAAACAGAGAAAACATACACAAAATGAAGAATGAAAATTGATCATAGGGACAAATATTATTATGATTAATTCTAGGCTTACTAATATGTCCTTCTTTATACTATTCTGGAATCCATTACCAAATACTATAAAGAAACACAAATTTGAAGTAAAAATATTCAAAAAGATGGTGCAAAATTATCATTATTTGTAGATAATGTGACTTGCTATCCAGATAACTCAAAATTATTGAGGTTAACAAGAAATTAGATATTTATAAAATACACGTAGAAAAATAAAGAGCTATATTATTTATCATCAATGATCACGAAACGTTGTGGAGAACAGTTTTCATTCACATTAGTAGCAGAATTTCAGGAATAAGTTAACACATTGCCTGGTTCATGAAAGGCTCCCCCCAAAATATTTTCTGGATGATCAAGGACTAATAAAATGAACAAGAAGAGTGTAGAACCTATATAAATAGAGCTAATACACTTTACTTGAGACACAATAAAAGCCTTGATTAGATAAATGTATATCATGTTCCAGGATGGGAAGTATGAATATTGTAAAGATGTTAATTTTATCCTATTAATTTAAAGGCTTAATTCAATTCCATTATGTACTTCCAAAGAATTTTTTGGAACTTAAAGTCATACAAAAGTTTAATGGAAGAACAAAAAAGGGGAGAAGGGTATACATTTCTTTTTTTAAAATGAAGGGTAAGGTGTAATAGCACTACCAAGTAGTTGATATCAAAACTGGACCGTGGTAATCAAAACAGCATGTGATTAGCACCAAATCCCAACAATCAGATTAATGGAACTGAATAAAAATGTCAGCCACAGGCTTTAATTGTAATCAGAATTTGATATATGGCAAAGTAAAATTTCAAATCAGTAGGAAAATAACAGTTTATTTAAACAGTGAAGCTGAAAGCATTATCAAATATAAGAAAATAAGATCTCTACCTCAAATCATGATCCGTTAAAAGTAAAAACAATGGTAATTGGTACATTTGTCTACAAAAAACTCAAAATTCTTGAATGTCAACGTATTATGAATAAAAATTAAAAAAAGTAAGTTTCAGTTATGCAAAATAAGTAAGTTCTAGAGACCTACTACACAACATTATGCCTATCGTTAACAATACTGTATTGTACACTTAAAATTTTGTTAAAAGGGTAGAGCTCATGTGAAATGTTCTTACCACAATAAAAAACAACTTGATAAAGTATTAAAAAAAAAAACAAAAAGTGAATATTCTCATGAAATAAAGAGCCTTTACAAAAAATAATGAAAGAATGAGTAATGAAAACACAAATAACAAAAAAGTGATTAGGACATGAGCTAACAAAGCAATACAAAATGAAAAAAGAACAGGATTTATTTAACCTCACAATTAATTGAAGAAAATAAAAATCTATACCTTTTTCATTTTAAAATATGAAAAATTGAGGAAAAATGATAGCCAGTGTTGGCAATAGTTCAGGTAAATGTGACTTACATGTTATAGAAGGGAATAAGTGACACATTTGTGTGGAACAATTTGGTAATATGTATCAGAATATTTTAAGTGATAATATCTTTTGATCAAGTAATTTTTTCTCCTAAAATTTACCCTAAGGAAATAATCATGGATGTGAATTAGAGCACTAATATTTAACAGCAAACATAAAATAAAATCTAAACTACTCACATTTACAACCATAGAGTATTATTGAAGGACCTCGAATCTATATGATGGGAATACTTATAGGCATTAATAATGCATGGCAGAAGAATATATACTTCATGGCAGGCAATAATATTCAGGATGATTAATATTATGTGAATATTTTATAAAATGTTATGCATAGTATAATCCTAGTAGAAAATATCCTGGGAGATATATACCAAAATATTAATAGTGCTTATTTGAGACATTATAAATAATTTTTATTTCTTTTTTGGTGTGATTTTCCAAAATTTCTTAATCATTATTTTAGTTTTGTAACCAGAAGAAAGCTATCCAAAGTTACTGAATATTATACACAAAAGGTAATGAAACAAGACTGATCCTTCTGCTTGCATACACTTATGTGAGCACATATTTACACACACACCCCTCCCAGAGTACAGATCTCTTTGTTTTACAGCATCAGCTCTGAGAGCAGCTGTGAATTAATAAAGCTTCCAGAGCTGTAGTGTCTGTGGCACAGGCGGACTATTTGGACATTCTCAGCATGTGTTCCCCAGTTACACGAGGCGTTGAAGACCCCTGTGACTGCGTGGTATAGAGATTTGATCTGCCGTGGCCAAATCTGCTATCTGAGGACTTTTCCTCAGGCCCAGACCTGACCGTTCTCAAATATTCAGAATACTACTGGCCTAAAAGATATTTATTTTTTTTCAGTTTTCCTTCAGTTACTCCCTGAGGTATTCTCTGTCAGCAACTGATACAAGATTTACTATTTTGTATAAGTCAGGAAACATTGCTATGTCTGTCTAATATTTACTTATTCATCTTCCCTCTGTGTTCCTTTGTTCTTTATTTCCTTTCTCCTTGCTTCCTTCTCTCCATTCTTTTGTTCTTTCTTTTGTTTTTCTCTCTCTCTCTCTCCCTTCTTCTTCTCTCAAGTGCCTGCCATATGCCAGGTGTAACATAGTGTTGACCAGCGATGATCAAACCTCTTTACTTGCCTTCAATGAGCTCAGTTACTTGGGGAGATATGTGGTAATTAAAGTAGAATTTTTCCTTTAAAAATGTTTTGTGTTTTCAAAAATTTTATGAAATCAATACTTTGCAAGGGTTAAATTGAATAATTCTCACAAGGATTTAGTGAGAAAGATGGTGAGAAGCTTAAATGTTTTGACAGAATACTTCAACAGAAGCCGGGCAACTTGCCTCACAATGTGACAACCCTGTTAATACAGAGCAAAACCTCTTGGAATGATGATGAATTTGAAAACTCTAGCCTAACAAATTTGAATTCTTTTTTCCAATTTCCTGCTATGGACTGAATGTTTGTGTTTCCCCAAAATTCATATGTTGAAAAAAAATCCCCAGTGTAATGGTATTGGGAGGTGGGGCCTTTGGGAGGGGATTAGGTCATGAGAGCAGAGACCTCGTGAATGGGATTAGTTCCTTTATAAAAGAGACCCCAGAGAGCTCCCTTGCTCCTTTCCCCATGTGAGGTTACAGCAAACAAGACAGCCCTCTGGGGGGAAGCAGATTCTCACCTGACACCAAATCTTCCAGTGGACTTGATCTTGGATTCCCAGTCTCCAGGGCTGTGAGAAATAACTTTGCATTGTTTATAGGCCACCCAGTCTATGGCATTTTGTTATAGCAGCTCAAATGGACTAAGGCATATCCCCTGGAAGTGTTTTCCAGCTTACCCTGACAAGGAACAAATTTTTCCTCTCCCCATTAACTATTAACTCTGTATGGGACCATGTCCCAGCCCCAATCCCCAACATCTGCAAATTGTTATGTCCTTCTCACCATGTTCTCAAATGTGGTTTTTCAGAGAACATCTGGTTTTTCTAGGGTGGTTAGAAAAGTAGACTTGAACTTTGCCCTCTTTTCCTCTGCTTCTCACCATGAATCGCTTTTACCTTCTTTTATTTCTAAAGATTCTGGATGTGAATATATCAACTTGGAAGTAGGGATGAAAAATGTGAAATAAGATTTTAATTTGTACCTGGGAATTTTCCCCCAGAGATTAAAAAAAGACTCAAGGCCATACTACTGTTGAAATTTCGTGTCGTCCGTACACTCATGAATTAAAGATAGCATGATACTGGCAGACAGGATTCAGCCATAAGCATGTTCTGATTTATTAAACTTGTCTTTTTAAGTAAGATAAAGTAGTTGAGCTAATAGACAATTCGAGTCTCTTCTTTCGGAGTCTCAGGAGGAAATAATTCTGCTATGAGAGCCTTGGGAGAGAGAGAATTATAAAACAGGTTCCACTCTGATGGACGGACATTGGGAAAGGAACTATATAGTTTTGTTCATTGGCGGAGGCTAATTCACA
The DNA here is from genome assembly GCF_020826845.1 of Diceros bicornis minor. Lineage (NCBI taxonomy): Eukaryota > Metazoa > Chordata > Mammalia > Perissodactyla > Rhinocerotidae > Diceros > Diceros bicornis. Next base: position 1,621,334 of record NW_026691812.1, on the reverse strand, counting down.
TAGTGTTAAGTGCTTCCCTGCTTTCAGTCAAGGTGATGCCCTGAGACTCAGTGCAATTCCACTGAATCTCCTCCCGGAACTGAGTGCTGGAAGCCGAACCATGGTTTAGGAGGAACAATGATCTTTGCTTTAGCTGTGCACCACAGCCATCCCAGCATGCCTTGGGGCCAGAAGTGGGAAAGTAGAGGAGGGGGCAGGCGCTGGTATTTCTATCTATTACTTTTCTGTCAATGCTTCCTGTAAATTAACTTTTGCTGTTAAGGGATGCTTAATTTATCTGAGTGTGCACAGGGGCAACAGAGGGATGACGTGGGATATAGAGCAACGTTAATAGCTTAAATTTTTAACGTGATTCCCTTTTTGAAGACCTCCTGAGCCTTCCTTCACTCTTGTTCACTTGAGCATCCATGAATCCAGGAAGAGATCTTAGGTTCTGAAATTCAAAAGGAGAGTTTTCGCTTCTATCCTTTGCTTTGCAAACCAGGCTGGTGGTTGATGAACTGTTTAAAGTTTATTTCTCTTTAAACATGGGAGAAATCTTGTTCAGCAGGTTAGAACACTGGGTTTTCAATAGAAGAAATTTTGATAGGTAGAAGAGGAAGAGGAAAAGGGGAAAGTTCACTTTTCCAGTCTTGAGGGATTGTGGGAAGGAGAAAGATGAAAGAGACAAAGTATCGTGTGAAGTGGTCAAAAGCAGGGGTCTCTAGGGCTGGCCCGGTGGTGTAGTGGTTAAGTTCTCGTGCTCCACTTCCGTAGCCCAGGTTCTTGGGTTCGGATCTGAGGCACAGACTCACACTTGCTCATCAAGCCATGCTGTTGCGGGGTCCCACATGCAAAAAATAGAAGAAGATAGGCACAGATGTTAGTTCAGTGACCGTCTTCCTCAAGCAAAAAGAGAAAGATTGGCAACAGATATTAGCTCAGGGCCAAGCTTCCTCACCAAAAGAAAAAAAAAAAACCCCACAGGGGTCTCAATTTCTATTCTCCAGACTTCAATCTAGAGCAGGTAATGTGTCAGATAGATAAAAATATCACAAAGTAAGGGCCAGCCCGTGGCCTAGTGGTTAAGTTCTCGCGCTCTGCTTCGGCAGCCCAGGTTCATGGGTTCAGATCCCAGGGGCGGACCTACACCTCTCATCAGTCGTGCTGTGATGACAATCCACATACAAAATAGAGGAAGACTCGCACAGACGTTAGCTCAGGGTGAATCTTCCTCAGCAAAAAAAAAAATATATATATATATATATATATATATATGTATATCACATAGTAAAGAGAGGTGGGACTTCTTCAAGCCCTTCTTTGCAACTCTGGGAGGAAGGTAGATGTGCACTTTGCAGACTGACCCACACCACATGCTGGGAGAACTTGATAGAAAGCACTGGACTAGCAGCATGGCCCTTTAGCCATGGCCATAGGATGGATCATCTGTGCCAGGAAGTGGTAGGATCAAAGTCAGGCCTTAGAACTATCTTTAGTGCCAGCAGGAGATACGACGAGACCTTCTGTCCCTGAACCCTGAGCAGAAACATGGGTCCAACCAAAGAAGAATGGACCAAAAGTTTACCAGGGCCAACTTCTGTGCTGGAGACTAGAGGAGCCTGACGACAGGTTGGGAAGCAACCTGTATTCAAGAATCGTAAATTGCTCCCCTCTGCCTCTAGTCTAGAGCATGTGAGCAGTACAGCTGTCTCATCTTAGGGAGAGAAGCGGCTGGAGGGATGTTGTCTGCAAGACTGAGCGTTTTTATCTAAGAGACTGAACTTGTCCTGAGGGGCTCTTTTTTGCTATCAGACTAAACTTTAGATTAGATTGGGTATTTACTTCACAAACAACGGGGGGCACAGTAGGAAGAATAGATTAGTTGTAGACAAAATAACAAACTCTATCCTATATTAAAAAGTTTGTTATATAACAAACTTTTAGTTCCTTAGGTTACAGTATGAATAAAAATTGGCAACTGCTCCTCAGATGTAAATTATTGAAATTAGCCCACAGATATCATTCTGCAAAATTGTCTAATTTCCCATTCAACTGTTTTTTTAAATTAAATTCTGATTAAGCCTCCTTTGTTCTTCCATGTTTTCCCCACACTCAATCCCCAACCCCTACCTCATGCATCTTCTCCTTCCAAGGTTTCTAGATTTGGATTATGGGAAACCAGACTTTCAAGATCACAAAGCTTGGCTTGATGAAATTCCATTCAGAGTGTCACCTGTTATGAACCTACTATGCTCATATCTTTTCTAGTTGTTAAAGCATGGGTGCAGATGTTCACTTCCGCATTTCTGCATCTAGAGCTGGAATCCACCCTTTTCAAAAGAAAATCTTCTTTTTAAGACAAGTGATAAGAAATGTTACTGCCTACTCCTGTCTGAAGTGATAAAGACTCTCTGGTTTTAAAATGCGTTTGTAGCAACTATAACTAACGGAGATGAGAAAGGTTTGCCGTACAGATAATCTGCATCTAGACTTTGCTTCTCCAGTTTTTTGCGTCTAGCTCTGTGTGGTGTTCTGCTTTTTCTGTCTCTCTAGATCACGTCTTGTGTCCTGAGGTGTGCATCTGCTTCACAGAATCTATGAATCCACTCAAGTTATATGCAAAGGCTGCGTGAATAGACATTTTTTTCGGTGAGGATACACATTTTTCATGAGATTTTCAAAGAGGAATGGGACTGAATAAATTTGAGAATTCTTATTCTATCTTTATATGTCAGCCTTATTTTGTCTCATCAAGTCTTCATTTTCCCCTTTCCTGTCCCTCCCCTGTTTCTCCTTCCACAATATGGGTAGAAAATAGGAACATAGGAAAACTGTGCTTTCTAATTATAACATAAAGAGGAAAGAATGAGATGTTTTATATATTATCTTAAAAAATAAATTTGTTTTGTTGTGTGTTCCTTGGTTTATTATTTAACTATAGATCATTACCTGTTTTGAAGCAAACAAATAAAAAATCAAAATAAAAACAAAAACAGCAACAAAACACCCTCTGGATTCCTTTTGATTTTGAAAGAAATATAAAAAACAAATTACCTAATATTTTGAGGAAATTGTTTTTCAAATGAAAACAACATTTTTTTCTGAATATTAATCAATTATTTTAGAAACATTTAAATCATACTTAAAGCAGAATATGTATATATCCTAAAATCTTACCACCCAGAATTAACCACAATGAACCTTTTACCTTTAAGGTACCTTTTGTATTAATACACAGTTTAAAATAAATAGGGTCATAATATAATTTGTGTTTTGCAATCTGCTTGTTTTTCCCACTGAATAATATATCATGGTCATTTTTCCATGAAAAAGATGATCTAAGATTTTCGATGCTTATGTAGACTTCAACTTATATCCGTGTACTATAATTAATTTTACCAGTATCCTATTGAAATATACTTTAGTTTTTCCGAGTTATTCACTATTATAAATAATATTTTCTTGTGTGGCTTTTATATGTATCTTTATATTTTTAAAGTTCATTAGGATATAGTTCAGACATAACAAAAATATATAAAGGAAAATAAAATGGACGTACATATACTCACCACTAAGCTCAAGACTTAAGACAATACCATAGAGTTGTGTCCCCTGTATGTGTTGACATCTTTACACAGTTGTCTAATAGACTACTTCAGATAAATTCCTAGAGACTGAATTTGTGGATCAAAAGCACAGTGAAATCATTGTTTTGAATACATTTTGTTTATTTGTATTTATTTATTCAATAAATATTCAGTACTTGTTGAGTGCTGGGGACTGTGCTTAGGCCGGGACTAGAGAGATAAAAGACACAGTTCCTATATTCAAGGAGAATATACTCTTGAGTCAAATAATATGACAAGTAAAACACAGCATGAAAAGTGATGAAATAGAAATAAAAATTGGATACAAATGGAGCATAGGGAAGTTGAACCTATTGGACTGTCATAACAGGTCTGGAAGAGGAGGTGATTAGAGTATGAATTTGTTAAGAAAGGAAGGTAAGCATGGAAAACTTTTGAAGTGGAGAGCAGCATTGGCAAAGGCCAGGAACGAAAGATCGGGTCCCATTGGGAAATTGTCCCTAGTCTGGTACAGCTGGAGCATGGAGTTCTAAGAGAGAACAGAGAGGGATGAAGGCATAAAACAAGGGGAATTTGAGTGTTAGAAACAGAAAGAACATTAGTTGGCACGATGGGTAGCATGAGTTAAAAATCGATTTTTAATAAAGTAGTAATGAACATGTTTGAAGGCAGAAAAGGAGAAGTCATAGAGGGAGAGACTGAGAATACTGGAAAACCATTAAATTATCTGATGAATTTTAGTATGTTTGGTGTTCTGTTTCTGTCTCATTATGTCTTCAATTTTAAATATTTCCTTTTGAAAGTCAGTGTAATAAATATTCATTCTTCTGGCTCATATTTAGGATGCAGCTTACAAAGAGAAGTCTGTGGTTCTTCCTTCCATATCCCATCCCTCCGGCTGTATGCATAAGGAGGCAATACCAGGTGCTTCCTCCCGACTGAACATTCTCTGTGTTAATGCTGACTGGGCAGAGATCAGAGTGTGGTGATGAGAAGATTGGGACTAGTGAAATTATTAGGTTTCTTTTCACTAAAAATAGAGCATCAGTGGTCATCCCAAAGCAGTAAATTGGCATGCAGTAGCAAGTTATTCATGATGTAGGCAATTCACTTTCAAGTTTTATCTAAAGGAATGATGCTTCTTATGGCAAGTTCTGTATAAAATTTATGGCATTTCAGGTTAACGCTATTGACCACCAGGGAAGACAGTAAAAAATTGAGAGTGTATGCCAAATAATCTTCTGTAATAGTAGACTCGTGCTTTCTTCATTTGACCTCTGATTGCCTAGATGATAAGGGCTGCACTATACTGGAACAGCGTGCAACACCCTGGACCTTTGAGTCTTGGCGTCTGCTTGAAGCTTAATGACTCACATCACTCTGGGCAACCGTGCTTCCGACTTACAGCAGTAATGCTGGTTCATGTGGATAATGGAAACAGTTTTCTGCCTCTGCTAGTAAATGGTCTTAAATGAACTTTGTTCAAAGAACTTTCCTTATAGAATCATTCACACTGTTTTTGACCTTGTACAGAACTCATTCTCCACTGTAAAAATAGTCGTCACTGGTTAGAGAGAGAAAATTACATAGCTATTGAATACGACTGGCATAACCTGAACCATGAAAATTGAAGAAAAGGGATTTTCTAGAAAAAATTACTTTCTATCCTTGCTGTATAGTGTTATTGTTTCCTCTATTTTTATGCTTGAGACTAGCTTTTTGGGGATTTATATTACCCAAGTAATTAGCTTTCTCATTTCCTTTGGGAATTATTAAACTGCCTGATAGACTAAATGGTTTAGTATAATTGATATATGTTTTGACTTTTAGGTATTTAGAATTCTAATGAGGGATTTCAGTTGTTCTATTTACACTGAAAATAAATAAAACTACTCTAATTTTGAACTTGAAGGAATACTTAAGAAATGAAATATTGCAATTGGCATAAAGCTTTACTTTTATGTTTCAAAAATTAATTCATTTATTAAATGCATGTGTGTGTGCATAAGTGTGTGTGTTTGTATTTAACAAAGGCTATGATAGTGACATACCTGAAATATTACAGAAAAAAATCAGAAGTTTGGGAGAAATGTTTGAATCTATGGGAAATTTCACTTTGTGAAGACCCTTACGTGAAACTAAGCATACCAGGAGCTCACTAAGACGATGAAGTTAGCACTAAAGTTGCTAAAAGGATCATTTTAAAGATCTGGGAGTGTTGCTGGAATATTGTTGAGACATATTTTAGGAGACAATTCTGATTATCTTCTTTATGAGGAAAATATTTAGATTTCTATGCATTCAGACTTTCTCTTTCAAGATCTATTAAAAATTAATATCAATTGGAAATTTATTCCAATTCTTGAGTGCCTCTCATATGCAAAGTTCCATGATAGACAATCTGAGTAATATTTATTCTTTCATTTCACAAATATATATTGAGTTTTTTATACTGTGAATCACTGGTAGCTTTCAATAAGCTAAAAACTAAATCTCTTCCATTTATTAGGTAGGTCAATCTGCCTGTGGTACCTGGGATGATTGATGGGTGAATGAAATAAAACTGAAGCCAGGGAGACTGATTTAGAGGTAATTCAATAGCCAAAGAATGGACTGCAAAGGAGCTAGACCAAGGCAGTGGCAATGGGAATAAAAATAAAGGAATGAATTGAGAAATATTTTAAAAAGTTGACTGAGTGTATATAGGTGGTATAGGCAAGAGAAAGAGATAAATGAAATAAGATTCAAGAATTTTAGTTTGTGTCATTAAATGAAAAACAGTGAAACTGCTAGAAATAATAAATCTAAAGGGGCAGATGATAAGTAGAGAAAGACCAAGGCTTTGATTCTAAAAAATATGAAGGTTATGGTAGAGACTTCCAGTTGCAGGGGTTCATTGGCATTTGGGGCTATGCAGAGGAATGGGTAGATTAATGTAGTGGCCAGGGGATCATCTAGTTGGATGGAGAAAGATATAGGGCAGGAAAATTGAAGTTTCTCTCTCAAGTTCCTGTTGTTGAGATTGATATAAATAAGTGAGTTTTGAGTTAAATATCCTATATTCAAGAACTACTTTGTGATAACTACTATTACATTGTGGTAAATGTCTGGGAATTTAGTGAGGTGATCAAGGTTTAGTAGTTCATACATACATAAATGTACATATACAAATAACCACATAGATTCAATGATGAACCTTTCGTCTTAGTTTTCTATGATTTATTTTGGTACCTACTTATATCCCTGGACAAGAGTGATATAATTGCAGGTATGAGGCGAAGGTTTATCTTACCTAGGAGGCAAAGTTTATGCCCATCCCAGAGTTTAGACTGAGCACTTCCCCTTTCTGAGCTCCTCAAGCTTGCCTAATAAAAATGGATCCACAACAGAAGAAAAAACGCAGCTCCATAATGCTTCTTTTACTTTTCTTGCGAGTGAAGCAAATGGAATTGTCTAGGTAGAGACTAAGTTCTTAGAGAGATTGGGAGGACCTGGAGGGGAAGAGATAGGGAAATGAGTATTTTTACATTAATTTCTCCATAGTGGGAGGGGAACATACCCAAGAATAGAGAGGTGAGACCTCAGCGCTCCGAGTAGTTTTCTACAGACCTGGGAGCTGCAGCTATGAAATACCTGGAGTCAGAAGGAGATCTGCATCATTCATATCTCTTCATTGAATTCTCAGCTCAGTGCCATCTCAACTCTGTTCGCGTTGGTCACCATCTCATCCAGACTCAGCATATAGAGCCCCATCCTCATTTTGGTAGTGATCATCCTGCATTCATCAGATCCCATGGGTCTTTAGCCAATGCAAAGACTAAACTGCCCTAATCTCCCTAATCTTTAACCAGATGTAATGGTAATGATAAATTTCAGGTCAACAGCCAGGAAAGAAAATGGAAAAACGAGCAAGGAAATGGACTGCCACCGAGAACTTTCAGAAAGGAACTTAGCTTTATCAACACCTTGATTTCAGCCTTGTGAGATTCTAAGCTGAGTCGACTGGACTTCTGATCTATGGAAACTGTGAAATAAAAATTTGCGTTGTTGAAAGTGGCTACATTTGTGGTAATTTGTTATGATAGTAACAGAAAATTAATATAGATAGTTTCTAGTTTGGGACAATTATGAAAAAAACTGTTATAAAACTTAAATATAGATTTTTTTAAACACAAATTTTCATTTATTTTGGGTAAATATCTCGGGGTGTCACAATCAATTCTTGTTATTTGTGGTAGTTATGTTCTATAAAGTCACCTTGAACACTGAGTTAGCGAGTAATGAGACATTGTTCCTAGGAGAAATGCAGGGTTAAGTTTCTGTGAGCCTCTAGCCGCAATGTTTTTGTCAACTGATCAATACGTAACTTTGTTTTACATGTGTTTTCTGTTTAATGACACCGTATTTAATACACATTGTTGCTTCATTAACACTGAACTCATGGCTAACAGCACTGTAACTTGTGGCTCAACAAAACTCATCTAACACACATTTTTTCCATAAGGCACTTTACAGCCTTCTTGAGTTTAAAAACACTAGACAGCACTTCAGCACTACACACCTAGGGGCCATTTTAAACAGCAAAGTCACCAACAAAAAGAACAAAAATGCAAAAAAAAAAAAACCATAGAAAACTAAATAGACTGAGAAAAGGACACATTTACAATATGAGAGTTAAAACAAGAAGCCAGAGCATTGCCTTGTTCAATCTCACCTGGGAATGTGCATGTTGAGTGACTCAAATTTTTTACTGCTCTGTACACGCCAAGGAATGACCACAAAAGCCTCATAAGTATCGATTTGGGAGTTACAAATGAATTTCAGCAAGTGGGCAAATTCACAAATGTGGAATCTGTGAATAAGGAGAATTGATTGTATTATTGTACCATACGGTGAGTGTATGTTTAACTTTATAAGAAAATGCCAAACTGTTTTCCAGAGTCACTGTACCATTTTGCATTCTCACCAGCAATGAGTGAGAGTTCCAGCTGCCCACTCCCTCACAGTAATTAGTATTGTCAGCTTTTCTGATTTTAGCTATTCTGATAGATATGTAGTGGAATCTCATTGTGGTTATAATTAACATTTCCTTAATGGCTAATTACACTGAACATCTTTTCGTCTACTTATATTTCATCCTTATATCTTCTTTGGTGAAGATATTTCTGTTCAAATATTTTGCTCATTTATTAAAAATTGTGTTGTTTGACTTCTTATGGCTGTGTTTCAAGAGTTCTTTCTATAGTATTCTGGATGTAAATCCTTTGTCAGATATGTGATTTGCAAATGTTTCCTCCTAGGGTATGGCTTGTCTCTTCATTCTCTTAAGAATATCTTTGGCATAGCAAATATTTTAAATTTTGACAAAGTCTAATTTATTAATTTTTTCTTTTATGAGTCATGCTTTTAGTGTTAGATCTAAAATCTTTTTGTATAACATCAAGTAATACAGATTTTCTCTTACTTTTTTTCTAGAAATTTTATAGTTTTATATTTTACATTTAGGTCCATGATGCATTTTGAATTAGTTTTTGTACAAGGTGTGAGATATAAATTGAAGTACAGATAAATAAATAAAATGTCCAGTTGTTTCAGAATCATTTGTTGAAAGACTATCATTTCTTCATTGAATTGCTCTTGCATCTTTGTAAAATATAAATTAACCATATAGGTGTGGATCTACTTATGGACTTGATTCTGTTTCATTGATCTGTGTGTCATTCTTTTCTCTAATACCACACTGATTAGTGTAGCTTTATATTAAGCCTTGAGATTAGGTATCGTGAGTCCTCCAACTTTGTTCTTTTTTTCAAAATTGTTTTGGAAATTCTAATTACTTTGTCTTTCCATATAAATTTTAGAGTTAGCTTGCTGACAAAAAAACAAAAAATCCTGCTGGGATTTTGACTGAGATTGTATTGAATCTGTCTATCTATTTGAGGTGAATCTTCATCTTTATTATATAAAATCTCTTAATCCATGAACACATTATTTCTCTTATTTAGGTTCCCTTTGATTTTTTTGATCAATATTTTGTGTTTTCAGCATACAAGTGCTGCACATATTTTGTTAAATTTATAACTATGTATTTCATTTTGTTACTTTTTAAATTTTAATTTCCAATTGTTTATTGCTAGTATATAAAAAAATTGAACTTTGTATATTGACTCTATAATTTTGACTTTGTAAACTCACTGAGAGTTTCAAGAGTCCCCTCTCTCTTTTTTTTTTTTTTTTTTGTAGATTCTATAAGGATTTTCTAAGTAGATAATCAGGTAGTTTATGAATAGTGATAGTTTTATTTCTTCCCTTCTATTGTGTATGCCTATTTCTTTTCCTTGTCTTAGTGGTTTGATGTTGAATAGGAGTAGGTGAAGATCTTTGCCTTCCCCAAGTTTGGGGGGAAACATTCAGTCTTTTACCATTATATATGATGTTTGCTGTAAATTTTTTTAAATGCTACTTAGGTTAATGGAAGTTCCTGTACATTTCTAGTTTGCTGAGAGGGTTTTGTTTGTTTGTTTTTACTATGAATGGATGTGGAATTTTATAAAATGCTTTTTCTGCATTATTTGAAAAGATCTTATGGTTTTTATTCTCTAGTGTGTTTATGTGATGAACTATATTGAGTGATTATATGTTGAATCAGCCTTGCATTTCCAAGATATACCCATACACCCACTCGATTATGACATATTATCCTTTTTATATACATTACTGTATTTAATTTGTTATAGTTTGTTAATAATTTTTGTGTCTGTGTTCAAGAGGGATAGTAGTCTGTAGTTTTCTTTTCTTGTGATATCTTTGTCTGCTTTTGGTATTGACGTTATGCTGGCCCCACAAAAGTATAAGAGGAAAGTGTTCTATCCTCTTATATTTTTGGAAAGATATTATGTGTAATTGATATTGTTTCTTCCTTAAGTGTTTTGAAGAATTCACCATTGAAATAATCTGAGTCTGGATTTTCCCTTGTTAAAATGTCAGAATAATGTTTAAAACATGTAATTGAGCGCATATTATGTATCTGAAATATTGGTCACTTTCTCACATATATTCTCAATTTCTATAATACATTTATTACCTCTACAGTGAGTTTTGGCTTAAGTTAGCACAAGGTATCGATGGAAAGAAAAATGAATAAGTAGGTTTGATGCAAAGTAGACACTACTTTGTTAGTATTCTTGATTTTTCACTGAAGATGCTGAAATCTTCCAGTCAAAGAGCTAGACCTAAAGATGAGGCAACTTGTAACCTTAGATTTAGTCATGAGACTCATTTGAGCCCAAGTTTTCTTACCTAAAAAATAGATATAATGCATCATAAAATGTGTTACATCAGATAAAGTATTCTGAATTTATGCCTAATTTATAAATGACCTAATTGGTTGGGTTTTAATGGAATATAAACATTCATTTTTCATCAAGTTAAAAAGTATCAAGGGTTTAAGTTATTTAACTGTGAAAGAAGAAACTAGTTAGTTGTTCATCAAAATATGCATTCCCTTTGCTCTCTGGGTACATAGGAAGGCTATTTCTCAGCCTTCCTTGGAGGTATTTGTGGCTATGTGACTGAATTCTAGCCAGTACAATGCGAGAGGAGAATTGCATGCCTCTTCTAGTGCTGGTTCCTAAAGGCCTCTTCCATGCAGTCCTCCTTGTTTTGTTCCTCTTCAGGCTGGCTGGGTTGGAGACAATCAATGGTGACCTTGAAGACTGCTGAGCTGCTGAGAACATGAGTCCCTGAATTATTGTGTGGATGAAAGTTGCCCCGCCAACACATTCCCCTGTCCGGTAATGTGGTGTGAAAAACACAATAATCTAATGCGTTTAGATCATTTGGGGATACACTTGTTAACAACAGCTAGTGTTACCCTAACTTGTACAATTAGAGAGGGTGAGGGTTCTCTCCTACTATTACTATAATTTTCTTTTTTTAAAATTATTTTATTGAGGTTACACTGGTTTATAACATTGTATAAATTTCAGATGTATGTTATTATATTTCAACTTCTGTATAGACTGCATTGTGTTCACCACCAAATGTCTAGTTTCCATCCATCACTATACATATGTGCCCCTTTACCCCTTTTGCCCTCCCCCCATCCACTTCCCCTCTGGTAACCACCCATCTACTCTCCTTATCTATGTGTGTGTGTGTTTGATCGTTTTTTATCTTCCACATATGAGTGAAATCATATGGTATTTGGCTTTCTCCATCTGAATTATTTTGCTTAGCAAAATACCCTCAAGGTCCATCCATGTTGTCACAAATGTCACAATTTCATCTTTTTTATGGCTGAGTAGTATTCCACTGCATATATATAAAACATCTTCTTTATCCATTCATCTGTTGATGAGCACTTGGGTTGCTTCCAAGTTTTGGCTATTTATAATTTTCTTACTAGGAAAAATAAATGTTCAAATTTGAGCAATCTCAAATGGAACAGAAGTATCCTATTTCAGAGAAGACACAATTTATCATCCCTCAAAATCTATAAATCAAAAATAAAAAAGAAAAATAATTTTTAAGAGTTTGTTAATCAGTGAACTATTTCAGGGGAGGATGTTTGTGATTGTGTTTGTTTGTTTAAGGATAGGCATAGTAATCCAAGTAATGCTGCAGAGGAGAGCATTCCACACAGCCATGATATTTAGTTTATGTAGCTAGAAACTTTACTCACACCTATAACTATGTGAGACAGTGGGTGAGCAATGTAGATTTTAGGAATTGCTAAATGACGCTGGAGAAGCTAAAGGATTTATATGTACTTGAGAGCAATATGAACTATCGGATATTTATATGGCTCACTAACAATTTCCATGTTTCTGCTTTCACGCTGAGAAATATTTGCACACATTTAAACAGGATGCCACAGTACTTTAGGAATAACAAACCAACAATTAAAATGCAGAGAGACAATAGATGCATGCTCTTTCGGTATGATGGAAGATTGTTTAGATTTCAAGGTTTATTTTGCCCTGCCAACAGTGTTATTAATCATCCTTCCTCATTTCTTTTCACTGCTGGAGTTTGACAAGGATTTTCTTTCACCTTGAAAAACTGCACATGGTGGAGAGTTTCTTGGCCTTATTCCTGCAGTCTTAATACCTTATACCCTACTGAGGAAGGGTAAATTGCCTTTTATTCCATATTCCACTATATTTCTGAAAAATGGTTTTCAAATCACAGATTTGATTCCTCTCTTGGTATTGAAAGATCATAAACAAATACGTTTTTATGTTATTTTTCTTTAGTAAGCTTTATGATTTTATCCTCGGCAACTGGACTAATTCAGTAAGCAGCAGACCATAAAGCAGTGAGTGGATACACTATTAATTTTTATTGCTAAAGTTCCCTTTATGTACTATTTGATCTGAAGATGTTATTCACATTTTTATGGTGATACTGGCAGACTTGAGAAAATCTAGCTGTATAATTCTTATTCATAAAGCCTGGGTATTTTTAACTCAGCAGCCCAGGGAATGGCAACAATTCAAATCTCCTCAACCAGTTCATTAAGTGAAACGTCTTGAGTGGGAGAGGGAAAGTAAAGCGGGTGGGTAGTAGTTTTGTCGCTCATTCAGTAGAGCACAATTGGGGTGGTTTAGCTGCAGTAGTTCACTACAAGAGCTCGGTGGATGATTTATTCTTTCCTTTGTTCACCTTCAAAATGAGAAGTATAGGCCTGAATCACCTCAAGAATAGCTTCTTAACATTGCTTTGATTCTGTTGCTGCACAAAATTGGAGCTGAAGCTGTTGACCATTAAAACAGAACGGTCAAATTTAAAAAAGAACCACAAAAGGAAAACAAAGATGTGTCCCATTTCCAAATGGGCGTTCTACAGGCCCTTGTCTCCAAGACTGTTTTGCTGCTGACTTTGAAGTTGTACGAATTGTTAAGTACAGCAGAGTCTCCCTTCCCAGGCTCACACTGATTCATCCAATGCTTTCAATCCATATTCCCTCACCTTCGAAAATAATGTGTGTCCTGTAGAGACATGGAGGAAGTGCTGGATATGATAGAAAACACTGGGGTGGTAATGGTAATACCAGCCTTCAAAGGACTATATTACATCAACTTGACCAATATTTATTGAGGACTTATTGTAAAACTTCATGGAAATACAAACAAATATAGTCCATGCCCACTAGGAGCTTGATCAGAGAAATAAGATCCAGTCATAAAAGATACATAAAATATAATTGATAATCATGCAAAAGCTGTTTTAAATCTGTGCAGTGCTATATCCTAAGTGACTGGTGTGGGCATTTAAAGGGAAGTAGCTCATTCTATGCTGTTATGATCTGAGAAGTTTTACAAGCATTTGGTTTACTCTTCGAAGGTTGTTTCATGTTAAGCAATATTAGAACACAAAAGATTTTTATCTTTACATCCATGAGGCAGACAATAAATACCAAAGGCACACAAAGAGGAAGACATGATTCAAGGCTGGAATGCGCTGAAAATTCTTTATGGAGGATGTAAGATATGAGTTGGGTATCTCCTAAAATCTACGGCAAACATAGTAGTTAACAGTGAAGGGTTAGAAATTTTCCTTTAAAATGAGGACTGAAGAAAGACCATTGATGATTGTTTCTATTTAACATTAGGCTAGTGATCCTAGTAAACATATTAAGATAACAAAAAGCAATGAAAGAATGAGAATTTGAAAGCAATATACAAAACAGCCAAGTTGCTGGGCACAAATCTATAGCAGATGCTTTCTGAAAAAGCTTTAATGAGATATAATTCACATACTATGCAATTCACCCTTTATTTAAAGTATACAATTGAATTTTTATATTAATTTTAGTATACTCACAGTTGTACAGCTATCATCATAATGTAATTTTAGAACATTTTCATCAATCAAAAAAGAAACCCTGTACCGTTAATAAAAAAAGAAACCCCATACCCTCGTCCCACACAAAATTTGTCTATTCCAGACGTTTCATATGAATGGAATCTTACAACATGTGGTCTGTTGTGACTGACTTCTTTCATTAAGGATGATGTTTTGGAGCTTCATCCATGTTGTAGTATAGATCAACACTTAATTACGTTTTATTCTTTATTGCCAAATAATATTCCACTATATAGATAAGTCAAATATTATTATCTATTGATAAATAGATAAATCCATTCATCATTTAATAGACATTTGGGTTGCTTCCACATTGTGGCTGTTATAAATTATGCTGCTGTAAACATTCACGTACAAGTTTTTGTGTGGATGTGTGTTCTATTTCTCTTGGCTAGGAGGGATTGCTGGGTCATATGACAACTCTACGTCTAACCGTTTGAGGAACTGACAGACTGTTTTCTCTACCCACCAGCAGTATATGAGGTTTTCAGTTTCTTTACATGCTCACCAAACGCTTGTTTTTATCTGTCTTTCTGATTATTGCCAATCTGCTGGGTGTGAAGCGTGTCTCGTGGTTTTGGTTTGTGTGTCTCTGATGGCTAGTGGTGATGGCACATGTTTTCATGTGGTTGTTAGCTATTTGTATATTATTTATGAGAAATGTCTATTCAAATCCTTTGCCTATCTTTAATTGGGTTATTTATCTTTTTATTGTTGACTTGTGAGAGCTCTTTGTATGTTCTGAATGCAAGTCCCTTATCAGATATATGATTTGCAAATATTGTCTTATCCTGTGGGTTGTATTTTCACTTTCTTAATTGTGTTCCTTAAAGAACAAAAGTTTTTAATTTTGATAAAGTCCTATTTATCTACTTTTTCTTTCGTTGCTTGTGTTTTTGTGTCATATCTAAGAATCCATTACCTAATCCAAAGTCATGAAGATTTATTCCTATATTTTCTTCTAAAAGTTTTAGCATTTTAGCTCTCACATTTAGCTCTCTGATCCATTTTGAGTTAACTTTTGTGTATGATGTGAGAAAGGTGTCCAAATTCATTTTTTTGTGTGTGGATATCTAGTTGTCTCAGCATCATTTGTTAAAAAGATGATTCTTTCCCCATTGATTTGTCTTGGTACTCGAAATCATCTGGCCATAAATGCGAGGGTTTATTTCTGGACCTAAAATCTTTTCCATTGAGCTATATGTCTACTTATGGCAATACCACAGTGTCTTAACAACTGTAGTTTTGTAGGAAATTGTGAAATCTGCTAGTGTGAGTCCTCTAACTCTGTTATTTTTTCTAAGTTTTTTGGCTACTCTGGGTCCCTTGTGTTTCCATATGAACTTTAAGATCAACTTGTCAATTTCTGCAAAAACCACTAGCTGGCATTTTGATGGTAATTGTGTTGAATCTGAAAATCAATTTAGGGAGCATTGCCATTCGACAATGTTAAGTCTTCTGATCCTTACACATGAATGTCTTTCCATTTGTTTAGATTGCATTTACTTTCTACAGTGTTTCATAGTTTTTAGAGTATGTTTTGCATCTTTTCTTAAATTTATCCCTGTCATTTATTCTTTGGATGTTATTAATGAAAATGTTTTCGTAATTTTATTTTCTAATCGTACATTGCAACTGTATATAAATACCATTGGTTTTTTTACTTTGATCTGTGTCCTGTAACCTTGATGAATCCATTTGTTAGTTCTAATAATTTTTTAGTGGATTCCTTAGGATTTTCTATACATAAGATTATGCCATCTGAGAATAGAGATAGTTTTACCTCTTCCTTTCCAATCTGGATATTTTCAAATTTCTTTTTCTTCCCCAATTGCCTTGGTTAGAACCTCCAGTACAGTGTTAAACAGAATTGGTGAAAGCAGATCTTTGTCTTGTCTCCAGTCATAGGAGGAAGGCATTCAGTCTTTGCCCATTAAATATAATGTTAACTGTAGGGATTTTTGTAGATATCCTTTATCAGGTTGCGGAGATTTCCTTCTCTTCTTAGTTTGTTGAATGTTTTTTATCATGAATGAGTGTTGGATTTTGTGAAATGCTTTTTTCTGTCTATTGAGATCGTGTGGTTTTGTCATGTTTTCCATTGATATGATGTGTGACACTAACTGATTTTCAGATGTTGAATAAATTTTGGATTTCTGGGAGAAATCTCACTTAGTAATGATGTATAATCTTTTTCATATACAGTTTTCATAAACTGGATTCAGTTTGCTAGTAACTTGGAGATGTTTGTGTGTGTATTCATGAGAAATATTGTTGTATAGTTTTCTTTTCTTGTAATATCTTTGTCTGTTTTTTGGTATCAGAATAATACTGGCTTCATACAATGAATTGGGAACTGTTACCTCCTATTCTATTTTTTTTAGAAAAGTTTATGAAGAATTGCAGTTAATTCTTCTTTGAATATTTGGCAGAATTCACCAGTAAAGCCAGTGGGGCATGAGCTTTACTTTTTCAGATGTTTTTGATTATTTTATTTCTTTACTTGTTATAGTATATTCTGATTTTCTAGTTTTTCTTGAGTCAGGTTTGGTAGTATGTTTTTCTAGCAATTTTTCCTTTTCTTTATTTTTTTATTTTAATTTTTGTGAGGAAGATTGGTCCCTGAGTTAACATCTGTTGCCAGTCTTCCTCTTTTTGCTGATGAAGATTGGCTCTGAGCTAACCTCTGTGTCCATCTTCCTCTACCTTGTATGTGAGATGCCACCACAGCATGGCTTGTTGATCAGTGTGTTGGTCCGCTCCAGAGATTCAAACCCACAAACCCTGGCTGCCAAAGTGGAGCACACAAACCTAATCACTATGCCACTGGGCTGGCCCCACAATTTGTCCGTTTCGTGCAAGGTATCTAGTTTGTTGGCATACAGTTGTTAATAGTATTCATTTATACTCTTTTTTAGTCATGTGAGGTCGTTAGGGTCGCTCCCTCTTTCATTACTGATTTGTAATTTGAGCCTTCTATCTTTTTCTCTTGGTCAGTTTACCTAAAGTTTTGTCCCTTTTGTTAATCTTTTCAAAGAACAAACTTTTGGCTTCATTGACATCCTCTGTTTTTTCATTCTCTATTGTAGCAAATTGTTACCATATGCCATGCACCGTTTATATACTTTTTATATAAATAACCCTCTCTTCAGCCCTTTGATATAAGTACTATAATAATCTACCTTTTACATAAGAGGAAATTGAAGAAGAGAGATGTTGAGTAATACGCCCAAGGACACACAGCCAGTACTTGACCAGACCAGGGTTTAAATCCAAGCAGTTTGACCTTAGAGTTCATGCTCTCAACCATTTACTATACTGTACAAAATGATTTGTAACAGCACTGTTTGTAATAGTGAATCATAGCTATTAAATTGAGTCTGATAACATTACGTATATAGACACGGAAATACATTACCTCTATGCATGCACAAATGCACAGGCACCTGCAAAATTGCGTGTTATATATGTTAATACAAGTGATGAGGGAAACAAAGCAACTTACTAGAGAATATGTTTTTTTTTTAATTTATTTTTGTTTAAAAAAATTTTTTTTGGCTTATTGTGGTAACATTGCTTTATAACATTGTATAAATTTCAGGTGTACATCATTGTACTTCTATTTCTGCATGTATTACATCATGTTCCCATGTTCACCACCCAAATACTAATTACAATCCATCACCACACACATGTACCTAATCATCCCTTTCATCCTCCTCCCTCCCTCCTTCCCCTCTGGTAACCACCAATCCAAGCTCTGTCTCTATGTGTTTGTTTGTTGTTATTATCTACTACTTACTGAGTGAGATCATACGGTATTTGATCTTCTCCCTCTGACTTATTTCACTTTGCATAATACCCTCAATGTCCATCCATGTTGTCACAAATGGCTGGATTTCATCGTTTCTTATGGCTGAGTAGTATTCCAGTGTGTATATATACCACATCTTCTTTATCCATTCTTCCCTTGATGGGCGCTTAGGTTGCTTCCACATGTCGGCTATTGTGAATAACGCTGCAATGAACAGAGAGGTGCATGTATTTTTACGCATTGGTGTTTTCAAGTTCTTTGGATAAATACTCAGCAGTGGAATAGCTGGATCATATGGCAGTTCTATCCTTAATTTTTTGAGGAATATCCGTACTGTTTTCCATTGTGGGTGCACCAGTTTGCACTCCCACCAGCAGTGTATGAGAGTTCCCTTCTCTCCACATCCTCTCCAACACTTGTTGTTGTTTCCTCTCTTGTTAATTATAGCCATTCTGACGGGCGTGAGGTGATATCTCATTGTAGTTTTGATTTGCATTTCCCTGATAATTAATGATGCTGAACATCTTTTCATGTGCCTGATGGCCATCTGTATATCTTCTTTGGAGAAATGTCTGTTCAGGTATTTTGCCCATTTTTTAATTGGGCTGTTAGTTTTGTTGTTGTTGAGATGCATGAGTTCTTTATATATTTTGGAGATTAATCCCTTATCAGATGAATGGTTTGCAAATATCTTCTCCCAATTGTTATGTTGTCTTTTCATTTTGTTGATGGTTTCCTTTGCTGTGCAGAAGCTTTTTAGTTTGATGTAGTCCCATTTGTTTATTTTTTCTATCATTTCTCTTGCCCAGTCAGACATGGTGCTTGAAAATATGTTGCTAAGACCAATGTCGAAGAGCGTATTGCCTATGTTTTCTTCTAGAAGTTTCATTGTTTTAGGTCTTACATTCAAGTCTTTAATCCATTTTGAGTTAATTTTTGTGTATGGTATAAGGTAATGGTCTATTTTCATATTTTTACATGTGGCTGTCCAGTTTTTCCAACACCATTTGTTGAAGAGACTTTCCTTTCTCCATTGTACGTTCCTGGCTCCTTTGTCGAAGATTAGCTGTCCATAGATGTGTGGGTTTATTTCTGGGCTTTCAATTCTATTCCATTGATCTGTGTGTCTGTTTTTGTGCCAGTACCATGCTGTTTTGGTTACTATAGCTTTGTAGTATGTTTTGAAATCAGGGAGTGTGATACCTCCAGCTTTGTTCTTTTTTCTCAGGATTCTTTTAGCTATTCGGGGTCTTTTGTTGTTCATATAAATTTTAGGATTCTTTGTTCCATTTCTGTGAAAAATGTTGTTGGAACTTTGATAGGGATTGCATTGAATCTATAGATGGCTTTAGGAAGTATGGACATCTTAATTATGTTAATTCTTCCAATCCAAGAGCACGGAATATCTTTCCATTTCTTTGTGTCTTCTTCAATTTCTTTCAGCAATGTTTTATAGATTTCAGTGTACAGATCTTTCACCTCTTTGGTTATTCCTGTGCTTAGAGGGATTGCTTTCAGTTTTTCACCATTGAGGATAATATTAGCTGTGGGTTTGTCATATATGGCCTTTATTATGTTGAAGTACTTTCCTTCTATACCCATTTTATTCAGAGTTTTTATCATAAATGGATGCTGTATCTTGTCAAATGCTTTCTCTGCATCTATTGAGATGATCATGTGATTTTTATTCTTCATTTTATTAATGTGGTGTATCACGTTGATTGATTTGCAAATGTTGAAGCTTCCCCGCATCCCTGGAATAAATCCCACCTGATCATGGTGTATAATCTTTTAAAAATATTGTTGTATGTGATTTGCTAGTATTTTGTTGAGGATTTTTGCATCGATGTTCATCAGTGATATTGGCCTGTAATTTTCTTTTTTTTTTGTGTTGTCCTTGTCTGGTTTTGGTATCAGGGTAATGTCAGCTTCGTAGAATGAGTTAGGGATCTTCCCTGCCTCCTCAATTTTTTGGAAGAGTTTGAGAAGGATAGGTATTAAGTCTTCTTTGTATGTTTGGTAGAATTCACTGGGAAGCCATCTGGTCCTGGACTTTTATTTTTGGGGAGGTTTTTGATTACACTCTCGATCTCCTTACTGGTGATTGGTCTATTCAAATTCTCTATTTCTTCTTGATCCAGTTTTGGAAGATTGTATGATTCTAAGAATTTATCCATTTCTTCCACATTGTCAAATCTGTTGGCGTATAGCTTTTCATAGTATTCTGTTATATTCTTTTGTATTTCTGAGGTGTCCATTGTAATTTATCTTCTTTCATGTCTGATTTTACTCATTTGTGCCTTCTCTCTTTTTTTCTTGCTGAATCTAGCTAAAGGTTTGTCAATTTTTTTGATCTTTTCAAAGAACCAGCTCTTGGTCTTATTAATTTTTTCTATTTTTTTTTGTCTCTATTTCATTTATTTCTGCTCTGATTTTTATTATTTCCCTTCTTCTACTGATTTTGGCTTTGTTTGTTCTTCTTTTTCCAGTTCCTTTAGGTGCATTGTTAAATTGTTTATTTGAGATTTTTCTTGTTTGTTGAGATAGGCCTGTATTGCTATAAACTTCCCTCTTAGAACCGCTTTTGCTGTATCCCATAAATTCTGGCATGTCGTATTTTCATTTTCGTTTGTCTCCAAGTATTTTTTGATTTATCCATTGATTTCTTCATTGACCCAATCATTTCTCAGTAGCATTTTGTTTAATCTCCACATATTTGTGGCTTTCCTGATTTTCTTCCTATAGTTGATTCTAGTTTCATACCGTTGCGGTCAGAAAAGATGCTTGGTGTTATTTCAATCTTCTTAAATTTATGGAGACTTTTTTGTGGCCTAATATGTGATCAATCCTGGAGAATGTTTCATGTGCATTTGAAAAGAATGTATATTCTTCAGTTTTTGGATGGAATGTTCTGTATATATCTACTAGGTCCATCTCTTCTAGTGTCATTTAAGGCCAATGTTTCCTTATTGATCTTCTGTTTGGATGATCTATCCGTTGGTGTAAGTGGAGTGTTGAAGTCCCCGACTATTATTGTGTTACTGTCTATTTCTCTTTTTATGTCTGTTAATAATTGCTTTATATATTTAGGTGCTCCTGTGTTGGGTGCATAGATATTTACAAGTGTTATGTCCTCTTGTTGGTTTGTTTCCTTGATCATTATGTAGTGCGCTTCTTTGTCTCTTTTTACAGTTTTTGTTTTAAAGTCTATTTTGTCTGATATGAATATTGCTATCCCAGCTTTCTTTTTATTGCCATTAGCATGGAGTATCTTTTCCCATCCCTTCACTTTCAGTTTGTGAGTGTCTTTAGGTCTGAAGTGTGTCTCTTGTGTGCAGCATATATATGGGTCTTTTTTTTTTATCCAGTCAGCCACCCTATGCCTTTTTATTGGAACATTTAGTCCATTAACATTTAAAGTAGCTATTGATAAGTATGTACTTACTGCCATTTTTAAACTTTTTTTCTTGGTGTTTTAGTAGTTCTCTCTGTTCCTTTCTTTCTTCTTCTCTTGCTCTCTTCCCTTGTGGTTTGATGGCTTTCTTTAGTATTATGTTTGGGTTCCTTCCTCTTAGTTTTTTGTGTATTTATTATAGCCTTCTCGTTTGTGATTACCATGGGGGTCATATATAGTAACATACATATATAGCAATCTATATTAACTTGATAGTCTCTTTAATTTGACTTCTGCTGAAAGGTCTACTCTTTAACTTCCCTCCTCCCACATTTTATGTTTTTGATATAATATCTAACCTAATTTTTGTGCATTTGTATCCATTACCCCCTCATCATGGAAATAGATAATTTTTTCTATTTGTGGTCTTCTCTTTTCTCCTTAAATAAGTCCCCTTAGCATTTCTTGTAGTACTGGTTTCTCGGTGACAAACTCCTTTAATTTTTGCTTGTCTGGGAAATTTTTTATCTCTCTTTCCATTTTGACTGATAATCTTGCTAGGTAGAGTATTCTTGGCTGTAGGTTTTTTCCTTTTAGCACTTTAAATATATCATGCAACTCTCTTCTAGCCTGTAAGGTTTCTGCTGAGAAGTCAGCTGATAGCCTTATGGAGTTTCCTTTGTATGTAACTTGTCTTTCTCTTGTGGCTTTTAAGGTTCTCTCTTTATCTTTAATTATGGACATTTTAATTATGATGTGTCTTGGTGTGGGCCTCTTTGGGTTTATCTTGTTTGGTGCTCTCTGTGCTTCCGGTACCTGGATGGCTGTTTCCTTCCTTAGGTTAGGGAAGTTTTGAGTTATTATTTCTTCAAACATATTTTCTGCCCCTTTGTCTCGCTCTTCTCTTTCTGGGACACCTATAACATGGATGTTAGTGCACTTGATGTTGTCCCGGAGGTCTCAGACTGTCTTCAGTCTTTTTAATTCTTTTTTCTTTTATCTGCTCAGTTTGGGTGATTTCTTCTAGTCTTTCATCCAGCTTGCAGATCCATTCTTCTGTATCCTCTACTCTGCTTTTGAGTTCTTCTAGTGAATTTTTCATTTCCAGTATTGTATTCTTCATTTCTGGTTGGTTCTTTTTTATATCTTCCCTTTCTTTGTTGACATTCTCACTGAGTTCATCTATTCTTCTCCCCAGATCAGTGAGCATCCTTAACACTCTTTGTTTGAACTTTCTGTCGGGTAGCTTGCTCATTTCTGTTGTG
This sequence comes from Diceros bicornis minor, assembly GCF_020826845.1. Classification (NCBI taxonomy): domain Eukaryota; kingdom Metazoa; phylum Chordata; class Mammalia; order Perissodactyla; family Rhinocerotidae; genus Diceros; species Diceros bicornis. Next base: position 1,598,423 of record NW_026691812.1, on the reverse strand, counting down.
CTTAGTTCCTTTTCTGGGGTTTTGTCCTGTTCCCTTGCTTGGAATGTATTACTTTCCCTGCTCATTTTGCCTCTTTTCCTGTGCTTGTGTCTATGTATTAGGTAGGTTGGCCACATCTCCTGCTCTCGAAGAGGTGACCCTATATAAGTGATGCCTTAGGAGGAGTGGCAGTGTGCTTCCCTCTCCTCTCCAGTTGCAAATGTTCCAGGAGTGACCCCTGTGTGGGCTACGTGTGTCCTTCTGTTGTGGCAGGGTTGTTCTTCCCATAGGTGCCCAGGGAGGCTGAGCTATGCCCCTGGCCAGCTGTTGTAATACTCAGCTGCGTGTAGTTGTTGTGGGCCCTTCAGTCTCTTTATCGGGTGTGGGGTGTCCCAGCAGAGTTGGCTGCAAGGTCTAATAGCACAATCCTGTTGCTGTATTTCTATTAAGTGAGTAGGCCCCCAGCATGGCAGGTTGTTAGGCTCAGCAGCTTACAATTGCTATAAGCCTCTATCCTTCAGGTCTCTTGTCAGCTCTCTGAGGATTGCAGCTGGGTGGGGCTGGCCTCAGGCATGGGAGCTCCCAATTGTTTCAGGCTTTGGAAGGTGGGGCCAACCTCCTACGTGGGTCTTTGAGAAGCACAAGTCTTCTGCAGCTGACAAGCCCTGCCGCCCACAGGCCCACACATACAGTCAACACAGTCCTGCCCCGTGCGTGCACCCTGACCTCTTGAGGTGGACCTTGTCTCTCCAAGACAGGAGCCCCACACTCTCTACCACTGCCCCACACTCTCCACCCCCTCCTTGCACACACCCTGCCCTACAGAGGTGGACCCAGTCACCAGGCTGCAAAGAATCCAGTCACTAATCTATGCAGGCCCACAAGTTCCCTGAGGGCTTGTTGTTGGGTGGGGCCAGTCTCTAGGGTGGGCTGCCTGCCCTGGTTGAGCTGGATTAAATCGGTGCTCTAGTGAGTGGGGCAGACCCTGGGCTAACAGGCCCCAGGGAGAACTCCAATGGCATATGCTGGTGTCTATGTCAGCATGCCCCCACCAGATCACAATAATGACTGCCACCAATGTCCCAGTCCCTGGAGAGGTCTCACCTCTCACCCAGATGCGCTCAGGACCTATCATATGAGTCTCTTTTCCCCAAAGGGTTGTGCACCTTTCTTTCTAGTGATTTTAGGTTGCTCTTTGAAATGGGTGAGTTTGTGTGTGGGCCCTTTAAGAGCCGGTTTTAATATCTTTGTGAACCAGCTTTTCTGGGGGTTCTCCGCAATGTTTTAGTAGCAGGCAAAGTCAGATATTCTGCCACTCGTCTTGATTGTGCTGGGTCGACAAAATGCCCATGGCAGGGGCGCTCCCCGGCTGGGGGCCCCACGCCTCCAGGGAGCCTGTGTACCTGTGGGCTGCTCCCCGCAGCCGTGAGGTGCTGCGGCTTGTGAAGGCGGCGTTTTCTCTCTCCAGAAGGGAGTTTCTGCCTCTTCCACCTCAATTAGGATTGTCATTTGTTGCAGGAGTTCCTCTTATCCAGTTTGCAGTTCCGTCTCAGGGGTAATTTTTCCACCAGTAGTTGTAAATTGGCCGTGTCAGGGGGAGGAGGTGGGTTCAGAGTCCGCCTACGCTGCCATCTTGACTTCTTCCTCGAGAATATGTTTAATGTAATCTTATTTTGATTCAAACAAAATAAAACCCTTTATTTCTAAACACATAGAAAAGTTCTGAAAGAATATTTAATAAAAGTTTAAACAAAGGTTGTTTTATTTTTCCTTTGATGATGTGATTATGAGAAGTATTCACTATTTGCAATTATCCATTTTACAATTTTTTTCAAAAAGCATATATTATTCTTTATAATTGAAGTATAAAGATATGTATCATAGATTGATTTCCATGAGAAATGATTGAAATAAGAAAAACGACACTTAACATGATTAAAGAAGTGTAGAATCCTCGTTAATACATTAAGATTTTTATAATTCTTAACTGTCCTGACAATGGTATGAAGACGACTCTGGGGTATATATTCAAACTATGGGAGAGAGCACACAAGGTGAATGATAGTAGAGAATTGTGTGAGTAATTAAATCAGGATCTCTAATTTGACAGTGTTCACATATATCTTTCTGTTTTCTATAAGGTTAAATAATTTTTAGAATTATCAATATGAAATTAGTGTGAATTCATTTAAACAGAAAAAGTTATGGGATTTGGAGGCTAAAATCAGCTGGAGACAATGAAGCTTTGGGGGACAAAGTGAAGGGATGATACAGGCAAGACCTTAGAACCAGAGGAAGCTGCAGAAGAGATTCCTATGCTGAAAGTAGATGACTCTAAACTTAAGATTATATGATTCTATACTTAGTATCTAGGCAATTTCCTCTGAATACAGTGCATTGAAATGGGAAAAATTGCCTTTGGTTGGATAGTTTAAGTCAATTGTATTTGACATACATTTATTACTTGTGTATTACCTGCTGGGGACTCGAATAGCTACTATGGCAATACAGAGGTTACGGGGTCATGATACATACCCCTTAGCAGTGCATAGTGCTTAGTCTACTATCTTCATGCAGCCTCACATGTCTCTTTTATTTTCATTAATCAACAAATCAATCAATAGCCATTTAATAAGCATCTACTCCAGAAAAGAAAAAATCCTTATCATTAACTGATAAAGTAAAACTTCGATTTAGCAAATTAGCATTTCACGTTCAGTATTGACAGTGAAAGTTTTCCTTATTGAAGTTACCCTTTATGAAAACAGAAAAATGCTAATAGCGTTCCAAATTTAACCTTGGCATTTGCAAGAGTTTTGATGTTCATTATATATGATGGCTTTGCTTCAGCCTTTCCCCTCCTCATGGGGCGAGGAATCTGCAGGGTCAAGAGACGCTCCCACGTCGAACGCTGCACTCCTCCCAGGACCCCAGAATTCTCTGAGCTAATGGACCCAGCTCACTTCTAAGGTCTTTAGGGGCTTCTTTCCCAAGTATGTTTTTTCAATGACTGGTCAAGTCACCAGTGTGTGCACCCCTCTGCCCAATAATCGGTCAAGAGGTAGCTGTTTGGAGGACAGTGGAAAAAATTTGGACATGTAGCCTGGGCTGTCCATATATATGTGTGTGAAGCCTGCAAAGGGCATGATGGGTCCGGGGTGGAGGGAGGTGATAGTCAGGAGCCTGCACTGGTGCTCTTCCCTGGACTCTGCAGATATTAAGGGAGGCCTGGTCTTTGTATTCTCTCTCTTGTCCTTTACTTATTCCTGAAATAGGCAATGCTTCTTCACCCCTCAGAGCCTGTTCACACGCTGTTCTCTCTGTCTTGCATGCCTTCTTCTTATCCTCGGCTTCTCTACTCCTCTGGCCAGCAACCTTTCATGCAAACTCCTACTTATCTTTCATTTCTTAGCGTAAGGTTGCCTCCCCAGGGATGCTCTCCTCACCAGCACGTGCTATGTCAGCTCTCTGCAGCAGGCCCTAATGAAACCACAGTGTGGTTTTCTTCACAGCACCTACTCGCAGGACTTGAATTTATATGGTTATTTGTCTCATGCGTGTACCAACCACTAGACTTAAGTTCCAAGGCAGATGAATGATGTCTGTTTCATTTATAGGTATTTCCTTACCACCTGGTATAGTGCCTGGCACATAATAAACATTTACTAGATGGATGAATAAATGAACAAATAAACAGACAAATGAATGAATGGAAATCTCTCCATGAAAAGAGAATTTTTCCTAATTTGTTCTTTATAATCTTTGGAGGCTCAGCATTATGGGAGGCTATTTTAAGTTTTGTGTGCAATGCAGGGTGCTCTTCCTGAGTTTGGAATTTGCAGAGCAGGCCAATTACTGTTGTTTTTGAAGATGTAATTCTGTGGTATGTGGAATAATGGCTCCTCAAACATGTCCATGCCGTAATCCCCGTAAACTCTGAATGTATTATTCTACATTGCAGATCAAGGTTATGGACCTTGAGATAGCGAGATTATCCAGGTGTGCCCAATCTTAGCATATGAGTTCTTAAAAATCAGAGAACCTTCTGTGGTTGATTAAGAAAGAGATGGCTGTGTGAGAAGGACTTGACACCCCATTGCTGGTTCTGAGATGTAGTGGCTTATATGCAAATACTGGAGAGAGGCCTCCAGGGGCTAATGATGGCCCCAGATGTCGACAGCCAGAAGGACTTGAAGTCTTCAGTCCTACAACCGCATGGAACTGAATTCTGCCAACACCAAAATGAGCAGGAAATGGATTCTCCCCTAGAGCCTACAGAAAGGAAGGCAGGCCTGTGGACACCTTGATTTTAGCACTGTGAGATCCATGTCAGTCTTTTGACCTAGAGAACTATAAGATAATAAATACATGTTGTTTTAAGCCACTAAATTTGTGGTTACCGCAATATAGAAAACTACTACAAACTCCTATCCAGTTCTGAGCTGCAATGGGGTCTTCAGAGTTAAAGTCTTTCCTTTTAATCTGGGGAGAATGCTCTTTACTGTCCTTAGATTTGTGAACATTTACTCCATGTTTGTTTCATGTCATGAATTTCAATCTTACTCTTTTACATATTCTTTTGCAGTCTCATACTACTGATGGAAGAATTTGCAAAAATTATGACATTTGTGAAATTCTCCTTATAACATACTGAAAAAATAAGAATAATAAAAAATATTTAATTTCTAATGGGGTATACAACATATTTCCTGCTTATCACTTAAGTTTGCCTTTAGTCGAACATACATCCTGCACACTTGAATGATTTAAATCGGCATCTTTTAACAAAAGAAAAATCAACATTTTGTAGTAAAGCCATGTAAATTAGAGCAAGACCTGAAATGATAATGATAATTTCAGTATGCATGCAACTGAAGTGTACTCTCTTGAAATCACAAGATCTTAGAGCTAGAAGTGATTTTAACCTCTTATGTCTGAAAAGGAGGAAACTGATACCAGAAAATGTAATACCTAACTGACTGCACATGTTTATCTTATCTGTTGCGACAGACCCAGAACTAGAATTCTGATACTATGTTTTCCAGTTGAAGTTAGCATCCACTAGGTGTTTCTTTCTTAAGAAAGAGGGTAGAGGAGATATATATATATAAATTTTATATACATATAAAATTTAGATTTAAACTGGATCTTATAAACCCAATAGTTTAATGAAAGGGAAGTATATTAAACTCTTGGGTTTATGGGATCCAGTTAAACCCAAATTATAATGAATAATGTAAAATATAGTAGTAGTTTTATTGCTTTGTCGTTCAAAGTTTATTTTCTTTTATAAGAGCATATAACTTTAAAAGATGCTGAGATTGGTAAATGTTAATACTTGTTAAGATAAATAGTAGATAAAATGTGTATTCATTATACTATTTTCTCACATTCGTATATATTTGAAAATTTACATAATTAGAAAAAGAACATGCTGTAGTTCACAAGGTTAAACTCTCAGAAGCACAGCAAATTCCATGGAGTTTGAAATTTTGCAATTATCGGAAGGATATTAAGCTTTGTTTGGTTTTGTCACGTCCTGTTCTTTGACATCCATTGTGTGTGAGTGCGTGGACGTGTGCTCTGCATGTTATTCTGTCAGAGGCACAATGTCAAGAGATCTTTTCTACAAAAACGGTAAAACTCTAGACATTTGAATTAACTGCTGGGGAAGGAACATGGAATATATTCAAACAAGGAAAAGCTAGGGTGAATATCAATTCATTATATAAAATATATGCAGGTCTAGATATTTGCAGATGTAGAGAGGTATGGCTATTTAAATTCTGTTCTCTATTTTAAGTAACTTTCTCCTTTGTGTTTATTTAAAGAAAAACAAACTAGGGCAACTTTGACAAAAACGGCAAGTTTTATGTTTGCATTTTGAAAAGTCTTTAATATTTATTGAGATTGTAAGTTTAAAGATAGCTGAATTACATTCCTGCAAATTTAAGGGAAATTAATAGAATAATGAAAGAGTATGTTGCAATTTAATGGTATCTCCATTAATGACCTCCTTCTCTTCAACCAGATGTATCTGGGGTAGCAGACAGTGGTGCAGACGTGATTTTTATGTTTGCTAACAAGTCAACGGAGAGAACCAACTCCAAACGCTCCTGTCTTTCGGGGCTTCTGTCACATTGTGCTCCAGCTCATTGCACTATCAGAGTCAAGCAGTTTCTCATCTCCTCCTCTGACTTGTCAATTTATAGTCGTTTAAAATGAAGTCCCAGTGGCAACCTTGTTTTAACTAGAATGAGAGACATGCTGTTTAGGGTTACAATTTTATTTCCCCCCCAAATGAAAGAATAATGACTCATTAAAGTGCCTGTATTTTCCCAGATATCCTTTCAATAATATACCCGGACAAAAATTCCAGACTTGTATATCTGACGTTAACAGGAAATACTGATTATCTCTTTTCCTAGCCCCGATGTTCAATGCCATTTTTCTGTATACATCTATTGTAGGAGAGTTCTTGGCCTCTACTTTTATTCCATGGGGCATCTTTAAAAAATCCAGTGACAATAAATAGAGTTAGAATCATGTCTTCTCTTAAAAGATTCTTCCACAACTTAGTAGATCTCAGGATTGAGTTTTTCTTGATCTGTGGAATAGAAATTGGCTGTTTGTGACCCTCTGATTTGGCCTGTTTCCCTGGAATCCTGGAATTATAGCTATGTGGTTTATTTCTGCATGTATGCAAGGTAAAATCTGGCCTTTCTCTGATATTTTTTTCTTATTTTAGGACAAGTTCTCCAATAATTTACTCTTTAAATGCAACTAAAAATAACCATGGTTACATATCATATTTCAAACTACCCCCAGATCATTTAAAAAATATATCATTTAAAAAGATTGTGTTGAAAGGTCCAGTATTTCATAACATTAACAATTTTACTCTTTTAGAAAGTAGCTAACTAAGAATGTGTCTTCTAGGTGCTTTCCTTCTGAAGACCCTTGTTTGTCAAAAAAGATGAACTTCCATGTCCCAAGTTATGTGAATAGATTTACTTTTCTGTTCAAAACAGCAGCCCCTCATTTCTCACTACTGAAAACGCCTCATTGGCTCTTAGTTTGCGTGTCCAATGACTGTACCATTGACAAGGCCCTCTTTTGTTTTCCTTTATTTAGAAACACCATCAGTTCTGACATGTTTGTTGTATTTTTTAAAGTCAAACTTCCTTTTTAATTCCATAGCCTTTTTTTTTTCTCTTGATAATTTCCCCAGCAACATGAATTTGAGCGACCCTAGGACCAGGGTCTCTCCCTCCTCCATGAGGCTACAGGACACAGGTAGAGGCAGCGTAGTCAGAGGAAAGCATGAGGATTCGGTGGCCAAACAGATCCATCTTGAATCTCAGTTTCATCCAATAAGGTTGCTGAGAAGAGTAAATTTAGTAATATGTGCAAAGATTCTGGCACAGTGTTGGTGTTCAACAAACATTATATCCTTTCTCTTTATTTCTGGCCACCATTTCTTTTGTACCACGTGCTTTATTATTTACATTTTTGGTTTTAATTAGCATTTGTAGCATTTTAAAGTATTTGGCAGAGTGTCTGTCATATAACATCACTCAACAAATATTATTCATTATTAAAGTTATTACCCTTATATTTCCACCCCAACATTTCCTGCCTCCATTTCCAATAAAGTTCTTTTTTTTTTTTTGTGAGGAGATCAGCCCTGAGCTAACATCTGCCAATCCTCCTCTTTTTTCGCCGAGGAAGACTGGCCCTGGGTTAACATCCGTGCACATCTTCCTCCACTTTATATGGGACGCCGCCACAGCATGGCTTGCCAAGCAGTGCGTGGGTGCACGCCCGGGATCCGAACTGGCGAACCCCGGGCCACCGCAGCAGAGCGCACGCACTTAACCTCTTGCACCACCGGGCCGGCCCCTCCAATAAAGTTCTTTATGCTTCCAATTGCTCATATATATATTGTTCTCCTCTAAATGTATGCTGAGAATGCTCTTATCTAGGAACTGGCTTTTTTTGATGTCCTTCTCAGGAGGATGAGTTCCTAAAGGTGAAAAGTGAAAAAAGGGTAAAGTGGAAGAAAAACTACATCATTAAATAATAAGGAAAAGTTGGAAAGGAAAAAAAAAAGAAACTATATTTGTCTTATTTGGATAGTATTTAAGAAAGAAAATTTTTGAAGAGCAAAGTGCATTCAGAAATGAATTGTTATGATATTGATATTTTTAGATTCACTACTTGGCCTTTGAGTGATTCATTGTATTAATAGTGCATACTGGTGTTTGACCAATTTAACAGTAATTGAATGTAACATGATGCATGAAATCTGCTGTGTGATTACCATCAAGATGCAATTTTGTTTCATGAATGATATGAAGTTTTTTGAAATGGGAATTTCAGATTTCACCTTGAGATAAAATTTGTAGTCATGTTTCGATACAGGTGGCTAGATACCTTGTTCAAACGCATTATGAAGAAAATGAAACAAACCATGGCCGCTTGTGTGTTCATTAAATTATATGAGGTTAACAGGTTGGCGCTTTCTTTGAAAATATATCTTATTTGATATCAACATTCTCCTGCTCTAAGTAACACTAGTTATAATAATTTCTTATATCTTCTTATCAATGCTGGCTCTTCCCTTCTCTAATTGTTTCTTTCTATATGAGCTGTTGTCACACAATGACTTTTAGCATTTGATTCCAGTCTACTGTAAAATCCTCTCCTTACTAGCAATGCTGTATTAATAATGGAAAGCACATATATGAAGTTATTGACTCTTCTACATATTTTTAATAGTCAGTCAATTTACAACACAAGAATGCTATGGGGGTGCTTTCTCTGGGAGGATCTCATTCCCCCAAGGGCTTCAATTGCAATGTCCCAAAGACTTCTGGGTCTATGCAGTCAACCCAAGACTTTCTCCTGAACTCCATGCCTGCATTCTCAACTGCCTACTGTTCATTGCTACAGGCATTTAAACTACAGTTATGAAGAGCTGAACTCACTGTTTCCTTCACAAATCTTAAAGAAAGTTACCACCACTCATATAGTTGCTTATTTTTTGAGAAAACAGTGTCATCCAAATGCCTCCTTCTCCATAAACAACCTCCATGTCCAGTCAATCACTGCATTTTCTGAATTCTGCCTCCTTAATCTATTTCCTTCTCTCCATCCCCACAGTCCTGCCACTTTTTGGGCCATCAGCATCATTTACCCATTTTACTGCAACAGCATGCTATTTGGTTAGCCTGTTTCTTGTGTAGATAAAAATGCAGGCACAGAATTATTTATATCACCTCACTCCCATGCCTAAAACACGTGGATGGATTTCCCTGCCCTAAAATTAAGGTTAAAACTCCTTAACGTGGGTTACAGTTTCCTTTATGATCCTGTTCCAGCTGTCTTCTCCAGCCTCATCTCTGTGTTCTTCCTCCCAGCATTCCCTGCTACAGCTCCACTGAACCTCTTCGGGTTCCTGGAGTAGCTCATTCACTATCCTGCTTCAGCGATTCTGCCCTACCGTTTTCTTTCCCTGAGACACTTCTCTCTCTACTCCATCTTTATGATTCACTTTTTATCTTAGTTAGGGTTCTCCAGAGAAAGAGAACGAATAGGATACACACACAGACACACACAGACGTGCGCGCGCGCACACACACACACGCACACACACACACGATTTGTTATAAGGAATTTGCTCACATGATTTTGGATGCTGAGAAGTTCCAAGATCTGTAGTCAGTAAGCTGGAGACCCAGGAGAGCTGATGATGTAAGTTCTAGCTGGAGTCAGGGTCCAAAGGCAGAAGTCCAATGTCCTAGACCAAAGACAGACAGAGAGAGTGAATTCTCCTGTACTCTGCCCTTTTGTTCTATTCAGGCCTTCAATGGACTGGATGAGGCCCACTGACACTGGGAAGAGCAAGCTGCTTTATTCAGTCGACCAATTCAAACATTAATCTCATCCACAAATACCCTCATAGACACACCCAGAATAATGTCTAACCAAAAATCTGGGCACGCTGTGGCACAGTCAAGTCGACAAACAAAATTAGCTGTCACACCCTTCTAGTCTCATTCTGGATACTCTTTTCTCAAGAAAAATTTCCGTGGCCCCCAAGTCCTGATGAGATTGCATTCTTACTCTCTTATCTGCTTCCATAACACCCTGCTTTCCTCCATCGTAGCCCATACCACACTACATGGTCATTCCCTGCTTGCTTACATCCCATACAGGACTCTAAGTCTTGCTCATCTTTACCTCTGTAATTCCTAATTTAGGAGTTAGGAATTACACTTTGGTTCAATAAATATTCGTTGAATGCATGAGCTATTCTATTAACCTTTAAGCTGAATCCTTACTAACATTAAAACTATATACTTATTTTAGCTTGATTGCTTATATAAAACCAACATTTACTGTTGGCCAATTATGGCTGACTATATATGTGTAACAATATTCAACATTCTGGTTTCATTAACTTTCCTCTGGGATTTATACACTAAACCCACTTGATCTGTGGTTTAGATATTTCATGCTGATTAAAACTGTGGCTACCTTAGAATTCTCTTGGTTGCTCACCACCAGGGAAAAGGGCATTCAATTTAGCTGTTTCAAATTAGAAAGCAGCGTATGAAAGGAACAGAGGATTTGGAATAACAAGACCCAGGTTAGAAGACTAGTGCTGGCAGCCTTCATTTTGCCTTAGTTATTGACTTCTGTATACTGAACATCTAGAGAAGTACTTGGCACAAAACAGATTCTAAAAATTGCTAGATGAGCCAACTTTGATAAGTTACAAAAAATATTTTAATCACAGGCTTCTCATTTAGTAAGTGACAGTAATTGTGTTTACTTCACAAAGAGTTTTGAGACTATAAATGAGTTAATATACTCAAATTGAGTACAGAGTGGATGTGAAATGAAAGTCTTGTATTTCTTATTTACATATCATGGGAATATCTGTGAACGTGTTTATATGTGCAAAATATCTGTTCGATCCTGTAGCCCCCAATTACACATTTTTTCCCCTTTATTTTCAAGCACTTAATATGTGCCAGGCAGTATCCTAAGTGCTTTACATACATCATTTCATTTTATTTTAATAAGGTATTGGTCTTTTTAATTGGCAATGAATATCTTGTCTCATAAAGATTCCATAACTTGCCCAAGTTCACACAGGTTGCAAAGCCTACACTGGCATCTGGGTTTATCTGATACCAAAATTCAATGGTCATAACTGTTCAGTTTTCAAACAGCTGGAATAAAGTCTGTATCCATTAAAGTTAATTTCTTTTCCCTTCTTGTCCTACAGGATCAGCGTCCTCCTGTTCTATGTCCTTTGGATTTGCACAAGCACAGAGTGTATGATGTTTGCGGCAACAAGGCAGGGACAATTTAATGGCATTTCCACCAGATTGTGTGAAGACACTCCAACTGCTCTTGGCTCCTTCCCAGTTGCATTGGCCTCCTTGCCCTCCCACAGGTGGGCTTTCATACCCAGGGCAGAGCTGGAACACGGCCATGACTGCTGCAGAAGAGGTCTTTCCTGGACAGACTGGTCAGACGGCACTGGAGCATTTGTAATGGGAGGGTTGTTTGTCTTTCCTTCATCTTTAAGAAGGTCAGAAAAGACCCAGCTCGCTATGTCCGGGTAAAGAGAAATGCAAAGATGAAACTTACCTTACATCTCTATACTCCTCCCTTCCCAATGTTCACCTCGGTATATAAATGGAGTCCCTAACTTTCACTCCTTAATCCCAACACCAGGTGATGTTCTTCCGTCTCTAGGGAACCTTTCCTTTCCTTACTTTTCTCAGATTTACTTCCACAAAAATCATCCTCTCATTCTATAAATGGTGCCTTTTTCTTCATTGTTATTATTGCCCTTATTCTTCATCTCTATCTTTGAGAATATTCTTTTTTCTCTCTATAAAAATAACAACAAATATCCTGATTTGATTCTGATTTTTCTTTTAATTACCATCCTTTCTTTTTCCATTTGATGCAAAACTCTTGGGACATATGGTTATCTTAATTTTTCTCCCATTACCTTCCAAGTTCTACAATTTAAGCTATTTCATTGAGTTAAATATATCATTGAGTTAAAAACCATCAATTGAATTACATTTACGACTTTATAAATTGCCTGAATGATACAAATTGATTTCATTGTTTTTAAAGTGATACTTCATATATTCATAGAAGCATTTCCAATCAACTGTATTATAAATTATCCCTGGAGAATCAGTGTTTCTCTGCAATGAGTAGGGGCCATCTTCCAATATTGCAAACATTTGGCCCATTTACAAATGAGTCTGCTTTTTATTTCAGGGTTTAATAAATTGATTTTTATAGTGAATTTATTCAATTATGATAGGAAGATATCCTATGCATTAATAATTTTAAAATTTAAATATACAAGTACCCAGTTAGTTTTGTTCTTAATTACTGTATATAGACAGACACACACTTTTTTTTGCCTACTGCAATCCATATAAAATTTAATAGTAGTTTGACTAATGTGATAAAAATTATTTTGTTTATAATTACTTCAATTTGTTGGAAGAACTTTAAACACTTGGTTCCTACAAGTGGAAATTAACATTTTAAAGACACAGTGTTGTCAGAGAGTTCAGCAAAGCATTTGAGTACTTTTTAGCCTCAAGAAGTGGGAAAATTGTACTTATTTAAATGTCACTGTTTTGCAAAAACTTTGAGTCTTTTTCTTCTTTGTCTCTTTATCCCTCATTTGCTAGTGCTTACACAATATATGCAGTAAATGTATTTTTTGGAAGTCTAACTATTTTTAACAGATGCAATCCTTAATTTTATTGCTTCATATTTATATTAGAGATTAATATGTTTGCCTGAATGCCAGGCAGATTAACTTCTCTTTGTTTAGCTTTATAATTTTTGCTTTAAGCACTGGAGAAGTTTGTTATTGACAAAGCTGAACTAATGTCAATGATCTTATTTTTCAGAATTTTTTGTGACATTTAAATTTTGGGAAAACATATATGCATATAAATTAGATGATAAAGGTAGAAACCGAGGCTTTAATTACAAGAGATACTCAGTGTACTTTTTATTCTTAAGCCTACTAGATGAGAAAATTCAAGCCATTATTCAATGTTTTTTTAAATAATTTATTGCTGTTTTTAGAACTCTTTACCGTGTTTATTCTAATTCTTTAATTCCTTCAATAAGAAAAATCAACCTAATTAAATAATTGCAGGTTAAAATTAAATTTCATTTCAATATTCTTGACCAGGGAACCCTAAGAGTTTTTAAGTGTTTAAGTAACTCAGTTGTGTAAGCGTTAACAGTCAGAAATATATCCAGGTCATCTAAGTCATACAATTGTCAGATGGTTGCTAGGCAACAGATATCAGGTTTGGCTGATGCTTGTTTCTAGGCAAAGCTTACCATGTGAAAAGAAGAACAAATTACATGACACCTGCATTTTGTTGTTATGCTTTTTGAAAATAAAGTTGTATTTGGAGGGGAAAAAAGCCCTGACATTTATTATGCACATCATCTTTCTTCTAAATGTCAGAACTATATCATTTGATAGTTAAGTGATAAGGTACAATGAATTGAAATGCCGGATGACATTTTATTTCTTTTATGGTTTTAGATAAGGGCCTTTTGCCTAATGCTGTTTTTATATCTTGTCATCAAGTTAATTAACTTTCTGAATTCATTATGATAGAAAAGAAGCTGCAAGTCAAAATTAATTGAAATATAATTAATTTAAAATATACATATTTCAATGCTACTGAGAACAAGAAGTGAAAATGACTTATGTTACATGATTCTAGTACAACGTCAAAATATTTCACTGGTGATGGAAGTGATGTTGAGAGAGAGATCACGTTTTAGAAATCTAAGGTGAAACTCTAATTCTTTGCAAATGACTTAAAACTACTATTATTACATATTACTTGATTAATTTTTATTTTCTGTAATATATAATAAATATAATAAGAAATATAAAATGTTCAGCATAATGACAACTTCCTAGTTATAAACTTCAATGATGTTAGTTTTTCTCTCCCCCTTTTTACTTTCCATATTAATAATTGATGTATAAGGAGTAGGTGAGAATTTTGATAGTGGTTAAAGATGGTTCAGTTCAGACCCAAGAGAAAATAACCAAAATTATCTGTTAGCCATCTGGGAAACAAAAACATTGTTTGATCATTAATTTTCAAACATTATATATATATATTTTTGTGTGTGTGTGTGTGTGTGAGGCAGATCAGCCCTATGCTAACATCTGCCAATCCTCCCCTTTTTTTTCCTGCTGAGGAAGACTGACCCTGGGCTAACATCTATGCCCATCTTCCTCCACTTTATATGGGACGCCACCACAGCATGGCCTGCCAAGCTGTGCGTTGGTGAGCGCCCATGATCCAAACCAGCGAACCCCGGGTTGCCACAGTGGAGTGCATGCACTTAACTGCTTGCGCCACCGGGCTGGCCCCAGACATATTATAGTTTTTAAAGTATAAATTTCAGAGACCTGATTTTTATTCCCCAAATGAGGAATTGTGGCAAAAATCATTTAAAAAATTCACTCTTGATTTGTTTAGTTTTTCACTGGGAAAATTTAATTCAAAACTTAGCAAAACCGATGTTTTCGTTTTGTGTAACTGGATGCAGTCTTTCACAAATTAAGAGATTTTCCAGTTCCTGGGATTAGATAAAAGACATAGAATATATATATATATTCAAATTCAATATTTTTACAAAAGAGAATTTTGTCAAATTTCTATCTAGAATTATGATTCTGGTGCCTCTTTCTGATTTCTGGAGTTAGATAACAGAACCTAGGAGAAAACTGAAATAAAGTACGTAAGATAGATGAGTCAGATGGAGGTGTATAATGACAACGATTTAGCAAGTCAACTTAGAAATAATACCATAATTTTTTTTTCTAATTCTAACAGAACTTTTTGTTTATAGAAACCTGAATTCTGTATTCAGTTCACAGAGCAGACACCTACTTAGTTACTACAGACTTAAAAAATTGAGACCAGGATTTGTTTTCTCTCTTAGGAAAATCACTCAAGGAATATCTCTTTATATTTTTCTTATAAAAAGTGAGGATTCCGGACCCCACATGAATTTGTTGCTGATAACATATAACAAATAATAATAATAAAATGGAGATACTTTAAATTATGAAGCATTATTTTATTTATGAATATGTCTAACATAAAGAGAAATTGTGGTTATGCTTATTACCTATTCTCTATACAGCAGCTTTTAAAATGCATGACCTTGTTCAAGAGCAAACTGCCTAACACTTTCTAAAATAAAGACTATGTAGACTTGAATAAATATTGTTACCAGGCTTTAGAAATGTTTCAACATCTTATGAAATAAGCACATTTAGAAAATCCGAGTTGTTACAAATTGAGGAGTAGATTGCTCAAAAGATGATGCTGCTTTCAAAGTTATGTCTCTTAAAACTATTATGTTCAATTTTCTTTTTCTTTTTGACATCCAGACACAGAGGCATGTCTGGATGAAAAGAGTTTTATTTAAAAGGCAAGAAACAAACTTTAAAGAATTAGTATTGATGCTTGAGGCTTTAATATGAATTTCTGGGGATATTTTGGGAATTCGTTGTGGTTAATTCACTTTTGTTCATTTCTTCTGTATGTCTTCCACGTTGAGGGACATGTGAAATCAATGCAACCAGGTGTACAGAAGAGAATCAAGCTTTTTCAATCCCACTTTCCTTAAATTACTAACTACAGTTATCGTTATTTTAATGAGACTTTTATTAGTATTTGAAATGCTTCTTGTCTTACAACTTCCATTGAGTTGTTAAATATCTATCTTTTTTTCCTCATCTTATTTCTTTAATAGGTTATCTGTATAGAATTTCATGGACACTCTAAGAAATGATGATAGATTCTTTAGTCCTGAACTGAGGATGAGTAAAATAGTAACTTTTGTTAGGTCAATCAAATCATGATGTCCATTTCAGTTATTTCATACAGCACATTTTGGTGGAGCCATAATAAGATCTTCCTTTTGAGACACACTTTATTTTCCCTCAACCCATGGGCATAATCTGCTAGAAAGTGACAGCACACCTACATTGTATAGCAAACAGTCCGATTTATACAGAAGAGATTCCACATTTCCACACCTGACTTGGAATATTTGAATGTGAATCGTAGAATCACTGAGAGAGATTGTCCAAACGGGTGGCCTGCTCAGCTATAAATAGGAGAATAGAAGAGAATATGAATAAGATGAAAAAAATTAAAAACTTCATGATGTCATTAGTTTGGCTTATATTGTAATTGAAATTAATTTGATTACATTACAATTACATTAGCAAATAAGTGTGAAATAGGATCACATATTATATGTTAGAAAAGCCATTGTTAGGAGACCAAGCCAGTAGTCTCAGGATGCTGACTGTACTTAGAAAAGGAACAACATCTAGGGATTGGAGAAGGAAAAGAAATAGAGAAGAGGAATGGAACCAACATTTATTAAAGGCCTGACACTTGAAAGACACTATTCTAAGTGCATGTTGTCCCATTTAACATTTATAACTCAATAAGGCAGAGTGTCATCTCCAAAAAATAGATGAGGAAACAAAAAACTTCAAAGAGTTATGTAACTTGCAAAAAGTTTTAAACTGGCAGCCAACAGAGAAGGCATTGGAACTCTGGCATGTCTGCCTGCCGGCCCGGGTTTATGTGGTTGCTGAACCTGAAATTAGCAGGGGTAGCAGCACCTGTAGCAAAAGATCCATCCTTATGTTCCTCATTTTATGGCTTTATGATAGGTGCTGAAAAAAGAAACCCTCAGTGATGAGGGCCCAACTTTAGAAAATAATCTATTATTTAATGGAGGTTATGTTTTGACACATTATTTAATGGAGGTTAAGTCTTAGCATACTTTACTTCCTAAATTTTATGTAAGACAAACACTTCTGCTGCAGATATGTACAGATAACAGCCTGAGTGTGTTCATTTTACTAAAAGGCAAACGCTGGTGTTATAAAAAGAAATAAATGATGAATATCACTTAGAAGAGTGGTTTTCAAACTTGTGCTTTTAAACTTATTTTTGAATGTGAATCAGTGAGAAAAATGTACTCTCTTTCATCACCAACACACACACACAAATTTCTAAAATAGTACTTTACCTTAACTGCATGTAATGCGTTATGTATCCATCCTATCCATCCCACCCCTCCCAATTCACACCATAACATAACACTTTTTGAAAAATACTGGTTATAGATACACTGAGTTGATTCCATAACACACTGTGGGCCATGATGTATGGTTTGGAATTTACTAATTGAAAGATATCAGGTAAAGCTTCCTGGAGAATGTAAACTTTAAACTATAAACTTAGACTAAGAAAATAAGTAGAACGTAGTTAGGCAAAAAGTAGGGGATGGGTGGCAGTGTACGGTTGTATTCTAGGCAGAGAAAACAGAGGTGCAGAAGCCCAGAATTGGAAAGGAATTTGGTGAGATCAGGAAACCGAGAGAAGGGACGGTATAGCTGGAATATATTGGCAGAGTGGGAGAGTGATGAGTGAATCGATATGCATATAAACCAAAGCTATATAGACCATATTAATAATGAATTTTTTGAAAGATGCTAATGGAGGAGGGAGAGGTGTGGACTGGATCACATTGGTTTCACGAACAGGTCAACCTGGAGGCCGGATGGGGAAGAATCTGAGGAGGGGCAAGAGTGGTCATCAGAAGAGCAGTTAGGGGGCTGTTATAGTGGGCTGGGTGAGAGACATAGCAGTTTAGAGTAGGCCAGTGCAGAAGCCTTGGAGGAAAGTAGATGAGATAAAGGTATGTTTATGAAATAAAACAAGAAGATTTGGTGATGCATTGGCTGTGAAGGGACAGTGAAGAAGAATGAGGGTTTAATGACAATAGTTAAAATAATTACTAACATTTTACAATAGTTACTGTGTGTCAGACACTTTCCTAAGCACTTTATATGGTAAATTTGGCCTTCAAACATTTTTCTGAATGCAACTCAAGTTAAGAAATCTATTTTATGTTCTCAGATACACACATGTATTCATAAAACAGTACCTCAGATTTCTGGCTTAACAGTTAGGTAAAGGCTAGTGCTATAACTGAAATAAAGAATAATGGAGAAGTCTGTTTTTGGAGGGGGAAGGGGGGAATGATGAGTTTGATTTTGCATATCGTGAATTTTAGATGTCTGTGTGTGGATCTGAGCTCAGAAAAATAATTTGGGCTATAGATAAAACATTTGGGAATAATCAATGCATAGATAAAAATTAAAGCCTGTGGACGGAGTGAGACAATCTGGGCACAGAACACAGAGTGAGAAGAAAACGAGGTTTACTTTAGAGCCGTGTACAAATCAAATATTAATAGTCAAATTGAGGAGGAAGAGCTGAGAAAGGAGCCTGAAAAGAGTGGCTTAGGACAGAGGAGAATGTCAGGGGAGGGTGTGGTCACATGGTCACAGAATTGAGGTGTTTTGTTTGCTTGTAAAATGACGAGTACATAAGAACGCGTAATGGACTGTGTCAAATACCTCTGTAAAGTCAAGTCAAGTAATAATAATAAAAGTTCCTTCTGGATTTAGAACACGCTTGTTGGTGGTGACCCTAGTGAGAGGTGATCTCTGTGGTGCAATGTGTAAGCGTTGTAAACGTGTGACTTAAACGAATTGTATTTAATCTATGACTAGGTAAAATTCACAAGTTAACATGTTTTTCAGGTAATATTCCCATTTTTGGATAGTTAAAGACCTAGTCAAAATTATAGCTTGGCCCACAAAGTCTGATGTTGGAACTCTGCCAAGTGTGAAGACGTATTCTTCCATCACGGTAAGGATATGTGGATGAGAAGAACCACAACACAATGAAGACAACAGTCAAGTAAGAAAGTTCTTGTATCAGCACAAAGGAAATTTTGCAGGAGTTGGGGAATGAGGAGAAGTTGGAGGCATGGAGAGGGGAGGTGTGGGGAGAGAAGCAGCTGTCATTGTACAAGATGTGTGTACACTCGGCATTCTTGCTGTGCTCTTCAACTTGTAAGGTTTCCCGTGGATGGTTATGGCAGCTGTATGAGAACAAAACAGAAGTTGATACTTTTCTCAGTTGCCTTATACCTGGTCCCTGAAGTTCTAGAGCACAGAGAGGTTGTCAGTTGTGTGATGGGACAGATTTTCAGATTAGAGAAGATAGGAGAGAAAGGAAAGGAGAGCACTGAAGACTATTAAGAATAAAAAACTCCTTAAAGGGGATTGCCTACGAAGAGAAGGAGAAGCTAGGTTAGTATTCGGGAGTTTTCTTTGAAATCGAAATATTTCTTTTCTTGGAGAATGGAGATACCTGTTGGTCCACAACCTCAGGAGATCCCCAGATGCAACTCAAAACTGGCCCCCATATGCAGAGGGCAGGGAGAGCCTGAAGAAAGAGGCAGACTACTCCAGATTGGTAGGTGGCAGTTTTAATAAGCAAGGAATCTTACATGTGAGGCTTGTCTTGGGAGGCCCCAAGACAAGTAGATACCTGCAACTGCCCACCAGAATCTTAAAAGTTTATATAGAGGCCTTCACAGGGTTCAGTCATGTATACCGTCCAGATGGTCTCAGCAACATATTACTCTCTCAAGGCTGTGTCCTTGAAATGACTCCTAGTGTGGGAACGGTGGGCAGAACACACATCCCAAGGGCAGAGGAGGGGGTAAGGAGCCTCCGATTGCTGGTCCAGCTGATGGGTCAACCAGTTGTTCACATCCGCTTGATGACCTCCTCCCACGATACCTCATCTCTTGTAATGGGAGAGAAAGTGGAAAAGAAGAGAGCAATTTCAGGTAGGCTTATGGGTATGGTGGTGCAAAGTTGGGTTATCTTCTGAAGGCTTCTATAGTCTCTGTGAAATATATAGATAAATGTAGGCAGTGAGATAATCTCTTGGGAGAGAGAGAAATGACAGGAGGTGAGAGAGAGTCGACAAGAGAAACCTAGCAGGATTCCTGGGCAGGATTGAAGTCCCAGTCAGTTTGCAATGGTTTTAATCTCAGTTGTGTGAACTTTCCCATCAGCCTCACAGCTTGCACAGGAGAGACAGATGGTTGGCTACGTCCTGGATTAGGGTGTTGGGAGAGGTGTAACTAAAGGACAACGGGAAAATTGTGTTCAGAGTATTAGTAAAAGAATGACTAAACTAATAACAACAGACTGTAATTGGTAGGCTGGAATTACACACAATGACTTCAAAGTAAAAAAGTGTATCTGAATTTTTCAGTCCTGAACTCATCTTGAGCTGGACCTCCCATTTCCACTAAGGATAGTAAAGTAAATTTGCTGATTAAAGATAACTGAATCTTGTATTTTAAAATAGTCTCTTTGGGAACACATATCCCATGAATTCAAAGTTCAAAATTCTTTTTGTGAATGTTTCTCTTCATCTCAAGGAGTCTTGTCTTCATCTTTCTCAGATGGCTTGTTGATAGAGGAGTTCAATACCAATTGGTTGGGGGAAAAGGACAGTTAAATCCACCTTTTGTCTTTATTCTTCTCATTCTCTCTCTCTCCTTGGTTACTTCTCTCAATAGCTGGAGATGCTTACCTCAGTGTCTTGTCTGAATAGGAACTATTGCCATATCACATTACCTTCTTTATTCAGGAACAATATTATGAAACAGGGAACTGATATACAGGAAGAAAGAGAGGGGTTGGTGGATTAATAGTCCCAGTGTGTTAGGAGAACAGATGTAGCAGAAATGGTTCAGGAAACAAGACAGAAGGAGAGGCAGATGTGTTCAGGGAGGATGATATTTGAATTTAGTATTGCAAAGCTGGGAAAGTTTTGTAGATGGCAGTGTCCAGAGGGCGCCCAGAGGAGTCAACAGATGAGGTAAAGTGGAGATCTTGGAGACAACAAGGTGGTGATGCAAGACTGCTGTGTAATTTGGGTCAGCAACATTGCCTTAGAATCATCTAAGACAAACGTAAGAGTTGGAATGGAGATTGAGACCATGATCCAGAATCTTCAGTTAATGAGGCATGCATTCCAGATGGCAGTGGCATGAATTTTAAATATCATTTTCAGTAGAGACTTTCTGATCACCGTAGAATAATAAATTGAAAGGAGAGAGTATAGTATAGAGGCTTTTTAGAGCTAGCATTCAACAGGAAATTTATAACTATAAAGTGACCAAAGAGAGCAATGTTAGAACTTTCATGCCAAGACTTGCAAAAGAAGATATAATTTCTGATGTATTCTGGAAGTTTTGTCTTTGGTCCCCAAATGTTACATGGCATGGAGTAAATGTTTTCTTCACTTCCAAATAGATAAGAGGTAGGAAAAGTATAGATGAGCAGTTGGATGAAAGGTACCAAGGTGCCCTTCTCTCCTCTGCCCCTTTGCCTCTAATCTGGTAAGGTAGCAAGATTTGGAGTCACCATTGTTACTGCCAACAGCCAAGTCTGCACATATTTACATAACAGAATATGAAAGTGAGTTATGAATAGCAGTCAGTGTCATTTTCTTGTATTTTGATCAAAAAGATTTATAGAAATATCCTTGGACTAATGGACCTTGCTGGAAGTGGTTTCCAGATATCTCACCCTGCTGACTTGGACGTGAAATGCAGGAAAGCAGTGGGGGGTTGTGAGGGGACTGAAGAGACATAGGCAATTCCTGGCTCAATGTCAACTTCGAGAGGCTTTGAAATTTACTGTTTAATTGTAATTAACTAGTTAAGCACTTGATTTAATTACTAGTTGCTTCAATTAGAGGAGAATTTGGTGGGTAATTTTTTTAATTTCCAAGGCTTCATTTAGTGGGTAGATTCTATCTATTATAAAATGCATTTGCATGTAAGACTGATTTCTTCAATTGCTTTTTCATAAAGAATTCTAGAATTGACACTTTGAATAAAGTTCCATATTATGCAAAGCAATCTTTTTAAAAAATATATAAACCGAACTGTTCTGATGAATTCACGGAGTTATCATGTGGTCTCTTTATTTACAGTCATTAGAATTTATGCTGTTCTCAGAAATTATACCTTATCACATGGCTTATATTTTTAATGCTAAAGGTGTTGTCTAATTACACCATAATTAAATGTAATTTATCAAATAGAAATAAAGACAAAACCAGTAATCAGAGACTTTTCCTCCATTCATAGATATTCAGTTGAGGTGTATCGTGTAATTAGTTTACCACTGTTTACTCTAGAACAAGTAGAATAAAATTGTCATCATTTTTCCTTTCATCATCTGACAGCACACTTGGAATTCATTTGCATAGGTTTACAATGGAAGTCATTACTCCCATCACAGATCTACTGTTGTATAACCAGCAAGGAAAAAGTGAAGTTTATGAAATGGTAGAGATAAGAAGATGGATTTATTGTTGAATAAAAGAGTTCAAGTTTTCTTTTCTTTTTTGGGGAGCAACTGATGTTCACATAGAATTCTTGTGATCTCAGGTTTGGCCAAATCTCCAAGAAGACAGATCCTATTTACTCCCACACACACAACAAGGTAGGAAAGACAACTGAGACATGACTTACAAAGGAGATGGCCTGAATCTGGTGCTCGAAACTTATTCCCTCACCCATCCAAAGCAATAAAGTGATTACAGTCAGAGAGGCTAAGCAGTATGAGATTGAAGATTTCTTCAGAATTGGTATGCTCAGTGTTCTTCTCCCTCCCCAAGGTAGAGAAGTGTGTGCGTGTGTTGGGGTGGTGGATTGTTTTCTTCTCATCTCAAATCTATTTAGAGGCACTGCATGAAAACCTCATGGAGACCCATCTATGTGTATCTGTGATTTGGATAATACAGAAGCTGAGGCAGGAGCTGCCTACCAAACAACTAAATAAAAAGAAGGATGCATTTCGGAAGTAAGTACACTCACACCAGTTACTGTCAAAGGTGTATATGTCCAGTCGTACTCTTTCAACAAGATGGGGTTACATTCATCTGTACCATATACATTTAATATAAAAGATTTAGCTTCCCAATTAGCAACTATATAACTGGTTTGAGTTCAGGATAAGGAAGCATCACTACCCCACCTCTCTACCGCGCCACCTCAATCCTTTCTTCACTCTTGGCTTTCTGGAGTAATGGTCTCTCTTAATCCATTTCTAATGGTTAACAGAATGGATGTTGGGGTTGGACACACCTGGAGTAGAATTTTGACTCTATTGCTTACTGATACATGAGAGGTTCTTGCAGTTTACTGAACTTCTTAGGCTTCTATTTTGCCATCTGTTAAATGGAGAAGATTGTAGTGCCTACCCCATGGAGTTACTGTGAAAAATCAGTACCTGTAAAGTACTTAGCTCAGTGCCTGGCACATGGTACTAAATAGATGTTAGCTATTATATAAAATATATATTAAAAATGGTTGTCCACTCTAGAGTAGCCTAGTGTCCCCAATCCTATCCCAAAATACAGATTCAGGAGTTTCTCCTCTGAATTCAGTTGGCAGTCTTGTGATCTCTGTTGGTGTTAAAAAGTCTCGAGTGTTGCTGGGAGATGTCTCACTGAGCAGCTGAATGATATAGAAGGGGAAGTCTCATATCCGTCCTATGGTTAATGGGCAGAAGAGGCTTCTGCATAAAGTCAGGAAAATATTTCTGTTGGTGAATTGAGTTGGCAGAAATATCTGTATGTAGCTACCAAGTGTTCTCACTTAAATGGTTCATGAAATGACCAGCTGCGTCAGTTCCCTGGCACCCCTATGGGTCCGAGGCATTTGAATGTGTCTCTTAAAAAAGTCTTCCTCCAGAATCTTTCACCGTGAAATTTTCCAAAGATTATACTCTGGAAACTGTTTTGGGAGTGACACTCCAGGGGTTTGAATCCTGGTATCCTTTTAACTTCCCTTTCTTAACCCCATCTGAGCCAAAGCTCAATTTCTCCTATTTTTTCCACAACAGGACTTAGTGAGACATTGAGAAAGACCAGATGTTAGCAACAAAAAATATGTTTACATTCCTAGAGGATAAAAAGAGAGTTGGGGAGGCTGTTGCTTTTCAAACCACAGCTCGTGTATAGTTTAAGAGAAAAAGGAGGTACTTTCCCACGATACTTTCTCTTTATGCGTCAGATAGTTTCACTTGTTGCAGAAAAAAAGGAAGTGAGGAAGAGATGAAGTGAGGAGGAGAAAGAGAAAGGAAGGTAGAGAGAATCTTTTTATTGCTTGTTACATATATGCACACATACACATTTATAAATAGCTAGGCAGCCGTCACTCACTGTGTGCTAGGCTCTGTGCTAGGAGCTTTTTTCCTAATCTGAATCTTTCCTTTGATCCTAAAAAAATGGGATCATAATCTCTGGTACATACTAGGAAATTATGGTTCAGAGGAGTTAAATACCTTGCCTAAGTTTACATGGCTAAGTAAGGGGCGGAAACTTACACTGTCTCATTCCAAAGGCCATGCTCTTTGCGCTATACCATGATATCTCTGATTACTCGTTTAGTTAATTTTTATTCCTTATGTAGAGATGACCAAAAAATGGGTATTCATTTGGAAAAAGTAACATAATGATTTGGACATTGGACAAATATCTATCATATCCATCTTGATCCTTTAAAATTTAAACTTCCTTAAGATATCACTATCTGTATTATATTTTGAAAATATTTTTATTTATTTCTCATCTTCATTAAAATGTACCATAATTATTATTTCACTGTTTAACACAAATAAGAAAGAACATAAAAGAAAAAAAGCCTAGTATTTTATTTTATTTTTTTTTGTGAGGAGGACTAACCCTGAGCTAACATCTGATGCCAATCCTCCCCTTTTTTCTTGAGGAAGATGGGTCCTGAGCTAACAACCGTGGCCATCTTCCTCCACTTTATATGGGACTCCGCCACAGCATGGCTTAACGAGCAATACGTCGGTGCACGCCGGGGATCCGAACCTGCGAACCCCAGGCCGCCGCAGCAGAGCGCACGCACTTAACAGCTTGTGCCACCAGGCAGACCCCAAAAGCCTAATGTTTTTATTGGCGTCAGTATGTGCTTATCTCCAGTGGAATTCATGTATCTTGATGTACATCTTGTTGTTTTTGCTATTACTAAATATCTAAACAATTTTCTATACTTTGCACTTAATTTTATATGTCTTTTTTCCTATTTGTTGCTGACCGGAGCAGCACAGGGACAGATGATGATGGGGCATTATGAGTGTAGTGGAATTCCGGGTTAGGGCCACCGCTATTACATCAGCCATTGACGAGTCACATTTCCATGTGAATATTTTCTAGAATTTTGGGAGGATATAGAAACACTGCTATGGAGAGAAGATAATTTCTACCTTTAAAGTTGCTTAAAACTAGTGTTTTACTTAGGAGTCTTTTCCTTTACATATTTAGGTTAATGTGTCTACATTTAAGAGTTCTTTCCTTTTCAATATTCATGTTTTGGTTTTAGCACCTTTTCCGCGTAAAAAGCAGAAGGAAATTGCTGCCGTCCATTTTCAATTTCCCTTAGGATTCAGAAATTCTGTACGCCAGAAACTTAAATCTCAAAATATTACGGATCCACTTGAGCACTGTCCGAGTGAGGAGGCTGAGGCAGCGGGGTGAAAGTAATGGATGAATGCTTATTTCCTTCTCTCTTTCTAGACCACAAAATCTAGAAGCAGGGTCTTCTGCTTTTTCTCTTGGTGTGGACGACAACTTGGGGCTCCCCCCTTCTCAAAGTGAGCACTCCAGCAGACAGACAAGAGAAAACCAGTAGGTGAAAGTTATGTCACATCGTGAGTTATTTCTTTTTTGAAAATTATTTTTATTTTCATTTTTATTTGTTTATCGTCCCGCTTGCTCTCAGAGCACACACAACTCAAAAGTAACATAATTCGTTGGAAAGAGCATTGGAAACTTATCTCCCTCCCCATGGATTCCTGTCTCCCAAATTGGAGTCAAGGTTAAAATAACCCGGTGCTGATCGTCATATCATCTAATGCTGTCTAGACACGGTGAAATGTTCTCATGCGCAGTTTTGCAGACAGGAAAAACACAGGTTTGCATAAATTGCTGGCTCAACCCTTCTGGGATATGATTACAAAAGGAGAACTCTGATTTTATTTCTTATATATTTTACAGCAAGGAAAATGAGGGAGTGAAAGCCATTTTGTGGACTCTGTTCCATGGGGCAGGAGCCTTGCTCCGTAGAGTCCTCAATGTCCAGGATGAGGGTAGAAAAAAAAAATTCTATACATGCTCAATTTTAACTGTAGTGTCCAGGCTCACTCTTTCCTCCAGCTCATATTTCGTCTATTTTTTTTGTCATCATATTCCTTGCTGGGCCCCTTCTGCTTAGAGCTCTTTTTAAATAAAGACACTTACAAATTTATTTTTTTTGAGTGATTGGGAAAATCCTTTGTCTCCATTTTCACCTGCTCTATAGCAAAACTTTTGTCATTTGCTTTTTTATTTCTGTTCCTTTCCTTCTATGTACTAGTGGTTTTTGACATAGGTCCTATGCTGGATCCCTTTTGATTATGATTCATCTTGAAAAGACATGAGATCTTCCCAGGTCAGAAGTCTATAGGAGGGGTGTGTGTGTGTGTGTGTGTGTGTGTGTGTGAGCACACAAGCGTGCATTTGATTCAGGCTAAAGGGACTGTCTCTGTTCCTAGGTCATGTGTGTGAGTTAAGCGATCCTTCCTTGTGCTTCAGCTGATATATCTGGGGGTGTGGGGCCTCACTTGCTCTCCACCCCCAGCAGAGAGCCTGTGCAATATCTCATTCAGGCCATTTTCTGATCCAGGTCCTACCATATGACATTCATTGGCTAATATTGGTTGTTATTGTTATTACAAAGTTATCATGTGTTTTTGTATTATTAGGATAGTGAAATGTTCTGATTATGTCACTGAGAATTGCTTACATTTAGAATGCCGTGGTTGTCATTTTGTGTAGGGCCTCTATGGCAAAAATCAGATCCCCAAATATTCAGAAATAGTGTTTTCCTGAATAAAAGTATTCAAGTATAACAGAAGTCTATACTTTTAGAAATGAAAAAGACCAATGATTGTTTTTTAAAAGATAGCTCATAGGTTCCCGTGTGGAAAGTTCTGTAGCTAATAAATAGCAGAAAATGAGTGACTTATGCTGTTACAAATTTAAATTATTTTCTCAAATCATATATATACGTAGTAACCAATCAAGCAGATCAGAAGGGCTTGTGATGCAAAGTAAAAATCACTACCCTCTTCTCTCCTACCCCCTGACCCACGGCCCAGAGGAAGTCTTTTACAATTGTTGTTCTGTTTATGATATTCTTAACTAGATAATGTGATCATGCCTCTATTTTCTGCTTTACCAACTTAATAAAATATCTATTGATTGTTTACTATAAAGAGTCGTTCTCATTTTACCTGTCATTTTTCAGACATTATTTTGAGAGTATAAATTTGAGATTGGGGCAAAAATTAGATCGGTTGAGACAGAACGGGCATGAAGGAGTCAGAGACAACAAAAATTGTCAATTCTGTGGAGTTTTGCTCTAAAGGGGATTGGAAAATGGGTCTATAGTTGGAGAGAGATGTGCAGTCACGAAAGGTTTTTGTTTTCATTTGTTTCGTTGGGACTAGAGAGCTTACATGTTTGTAAGTCAACGGAAATGATCCAGGAAAGATGGAAAAAGTGTTTTATTTGTGCAGAAACTATTCTTAGCACCCTAGCTCTGTCTGTGTCTATGTCTGTCTATAGCTATATATCATATCTACACGGATATATTCATTGAATCCTTACAGCAGCCCTGTGAGATAATATTATTATACCCATTCTACAGGTAGCAAACTTGGGGACTGACAAGTGACATTCTCAAGATCACAAGCTAGTAAGTGGCCATGGATTCAAAGTAGAATGTCTAGATTAAAAACCAGAGACATTGGTCGACTGCCTCTGATACCAGTTCATTTTTAATATTTCTGTTAAGTAGCGTTTACTTCTCCCACTGGAAGACTTTAGTATCTTCTCTTTGTAATTGGCATTCTGAAGTTTTGCACTATTTTATCCAGTTGTAGTTCTTTTTTGTTGAACACCAGAAAGGCAATTTCAATCTAAAAACCATGGCCGGTTCAAATCTGTGGGATTCCCTTTCATAGTCCTCATCAGCACTCATCATTATCATCATTCCCTCCTCATTAGTTTTCTGTTGCTATGTAACAAATTACGACAGACTAATGCCTATTTACAATTTCTCAGTTCTTTACGTCAGAAGTTCAGGTGGGTTCAGCTGGGTTCTTGGATTAGGGTCTCACACAGCTGAAATCAAGGCGTTAGTAGGGCTATGTTCCTTTTAGGCTGGAGGGGAGAATCTGTTTCCTTGCTCATTCTGGTTGACGGCAGAATTCATTGTCGTGTGACTGTAGAACTGAGTCTCCTGTTACCTTGCTGACTCTCATCCGGGGACCACTCTCAGCTCCTAAAAGTAGCCCGTATTCCTCGGCACATGGCCCCACTCCATCTTAAAAGCCAGCAATGACATGTTGAATTCCCTTTATGCTTCAAATCTCGACTTTTTCTTCTGCTACCAGCCAGAGAAAATCCTATGCTTTTAGAAGGCTCATATGGTTAGATTAAGCCCACCCAGATTAACTTAAACTCTCCTGATTGACAACCTTACTTACGTCTGTAAAATCCCTTTTGCCATGGAACGTAACATAGTCACAGGTGTGACATCTCATTATATCTTGTCGTATTTACCATTTTCGGGGTCAAATTTGGAATTCTGGGGCTACCATGTCCACTCTCCCTTAATTTTTCTCTGTTCCCTTCCACTGTCGCATGTTGGATTTTGTAGAATGCTCTTCCGTACTGTTTATGTTTTCTTTCATATTTCCCATCTTTTTGTCTTTTTCTTCTATATTTTAGGAGATTTTGTTTTCTTTTCAATTTCATTCTCTTTTGGAGAAATTTAATTTTTTTTTCTAAGAGGTTTTTCTTGTTTAATTTTTAAGCAATGGTATTCTGATATTGTTTTATGGTGTAATATATTCTTGAACTCACTATTACATAATTAAAGATTTTTAAAAGTTGGTTTCTGTGTTCTGAATTACCTGTTTTCTCTGGTGGTCACTTTTACTATGTTTATTTTGAATTTTAGCTTTTATGTTTCTGGAATTATATATAGTGATTCTTCGTTATATGTTCATATTGAGGACAGTGTTATTGAGAGAATGTAGTGGGTTTCCTTTGACTCTTTTTAAATAGGTCTGTTTCTTTAGGTGGTTGAGAATTTCAACTTGGGGCAAGGTATGGGACTAGATGGGGCATTTTACTGATAGACCTTGAGGAGCACAGGTAGAGAGCTATCTGATCAACTGTGGGCCAAAATGTAAGAATAAGAATTTTTGGAGGGTACTCACTTCAGAGTCATACTTCGACTTTCTCTAAACAGATGATTTCAATTTTTTTTAGAGTATGTTATCAAGTGTCATGCCTGGGGGAAAGCCTGGCTGTCTATGCAGAGGCTCTGGAAGAGAAATTAGGTTGCTGACTGGTAAATTTATTTTATATAATATTTTTAATGAATTTTCCTGTTTTCAGTGTTATTTCTCACTTTGGTTCTTTGTTGCATCAGTTGACTTTGAGCCCAAATCCTCCCCAGGTTGCTTTCAAGTGAATATTTTCACAACTACTCAGCAGTATTTTTATGGTATATTATGGCCTGTAGTTTTTTCACCTCTGTTTCATCTGTCAATCTGCTCACATATACCTTCATCTTTGAAAAGTTTGTTCTAATCTCTTGTATTCTCTGATGCACCTCTCATTCTTTTCTTTGGTAGGAAATTATTTATTTTGTATTTCAAAATCTTCCAAGAGTAGTTGTAGGGGTGGATAAAAGGCAAATACATGTTTCCAGCCTTCCATCTTAGATTGGATGTGAAAGTATGACTTTTTTTTAACAAATAGATGGATTGGTTAAGTATATTCTGAATTAGCTCATTTTAGCATAGTGATTAAGACCACAAGTTTAAAAAGACTTCAGTTTAAAACCAGCTGTACCACTTGCTAGCTGTACCCCCTTTAACTGAATATTTAACCACAGTTACCTCAAGAGGACAATGGTTGAAACTATTAGTTGAGATAACACAGGATTGACATTTAGAACAGAGTATATCCCGTGTTA
Organism: Diceros bicornis minor; assembly: GCF_020826845.1. Lineage (NCBI taxonomy): Eukaryota > Metazoa > Chordata > Mammalia > Perissodactyla > Rhinocerotidae > Diceros > Diceros bicornis. The sequence goes on along the minus strand of NW_026691812.1, from coordinate 1,568,294 downwards.
AGTGCTCAATGAATAGTAATTACTATAATAGCAAGATAATGACAGAGAAATAACTGTGTGATCAAAGTAATATGGGTTATTTGGTTTATACCATTGGTACGATCATTATCATTATCAAATATTGATTGAAACCTATGATGTCATAAGCAATGAGAACACAAAGATATAATGGTAAAAAATTGTTTTTCTCTAAAGATAATTAAAAATAGTTATTGTGTGTAATACTTATGTATTATTTTTATAATGGTATAAGATCTTCCTTTGAGGAAATAGTTCCAATTTTATAATGCTTATGTATATTAAAATATTTCATTAACAGAAATTATTTCAATTAGGTTCTGTGTTTCTTTTCGATGGGTAAACAAATATATTTCTTATTTATATAATTTTTTAAAGGAAACACTTGAATATAATATATATCTGAAATACGAAAGTAGCTTACAACTTACATAATTATTTTAGTATATATAATAAAATAATTCTAATATATATAAATATAGTCTAATAAGTATTATATTTTATATATAATAATAAATACATATATCCTAGGCAAAGGGCCATGTTATTCACTATATCTCTGCTCCCTTGGTCAGACAAAAATTAATTCTAGTTAATGGGATGCTGGATGATTATTAGCTTTGAGAGTAGAAGAATATTGCTTCACTTTGAAGTTCTAAGTCATTTATCACTATGTGCTTGGGAATAATTCTGAGACTTCGTACACTAAATAAAAAGATCAGCAATACAAACTAGATGTATTCTGTTTAGAAATACATTAGGAAAAAAAGGATGTGTAAGTATACAAACAGTGGCCAGTTCACCCTTGGAATTTCATTTTTGCTATTCAAAACATGCTAGGTTATTATCTTAGCTTATGGGAGCTGTGACTTACTACAACATATTACCATGTCTATGGTAGCACTGAAAACATTTTGTCTTTCATGCTACTGAATTTTAGAATTTTTAAATTTCATCTGGAAAGCATGAATATTGTTACATAATTTATCTATTGCTACAGAAAATATATGAATTTACAAACTGGAAATCTTCCATTATTCATACCTTACACGATCTCTTTAGCATTTGTCACATTTGACAACATTTTGTTTAGAACTTCTTTTTGAACTCTCAATTTTGGTTCTTTTCCCACTTTTTTATTGTCTGTATTGCTAGATCTTCTTATACCTTTGATTATCTTCTTACTGTATATCCTTTTTTGAGGAAAACTTATCCACAACAATCATTCAGCTATCATCACAAAACACTAACATTTATCACGCCTGTGAATCCTGCCCAGTCTATTTTCTAAACTGTAATTCTCTGTCTCCTATCATCTATCGTCTATCTTTCTATCTACCTACCTACCTACCTGTCTATTCCCAGCTTTTTTACAGCTATTTTACTGGAGATGTCTGCCTGAATGTCCTGGGAGGTATCTAAAACTCACCAGGTTACAAACCAAGAGAAGGCTTATTTATAGCATTCTCTATTCAAAAACGTTCCCCGTTTACTCCGTACAACATGTCCACTGCATCCAACAACAATCTCTGAATCTGCTACTTCTGACATGTTATTAGCAATATCATCAAACCAGTTTCTCAACTAGTAAATTCAGGGTCTTGTCAATGTCTCAATTTTCTTTTTTTTTTTGACTTCAACTTTTACTTTTTTAAAAAAAATTCAAAAATGATCACAACTTACTTTCTTCAGATTTATGACCAAACCATATTATTTTGTATTGAAGATATTTTTTAAATGTCTTCTTATTCCATTCCATTCTGACCTCCACTTTTCAAGTCTTTATTACTTTTTGCATCCTTTATTGTGTTTCTTTTTACCTATTTATATATTCTTAAAATCATTACAGAGAACCTATTATGAGCTAGTCACTGTGCCAGGGACTTACTTCAGATAGTAGTCAAGGAAGCCCTCTCACATGGTGACATTTATGCCAATGATAATGGGAAGATGATCAGAAGCCAAACTATTCCCACATCTCCTCTCCCTTCCAACGCTACTTCCTATCATTCATTCTCCACAGTGACTTCAGATTATTTTTTTCTAACACAGGTCTTTAAACACAAATATTGCTAAAGTGCTCAAATTTATTTAAGGACTCCAATTACTTATGATGTGAAATCCAAATTCCTTTAAGGCAGACCTCTGCCTTCTGTGCCAGCATGGATTCTTTCCTACTCTTTTTTTTGTACTAGGACAAAGATTTGTATTCTCCAACAAAATGTGAACAAAACAACACAACATAAAAATAAAAACTGTATGTTATACATTGTTCTTTGCACGTGCCTGAAATGCCCACCTACTCTTGTATGCCTACCTCATCCTTCAAGACTCATCTCAAGCATAACATCTTCAATGAGGCTTCCCTGAGAGAATTAGATTCTTCTCTATGCTCCCACATGCCCTCAGCTTCTAGAAAATACCTCTATTATAGCACCTCTCACATTAAAATTCAATCATCTTTTACATGTTTGTTTATTCAACTAGATTGAGCTTATTCAAGTCAGGGACTGAGCTATTCATTTCTGCTATTTCTGGCATTGAGCACAAAGCCCGGCCTATTCGATATTTATTACAAGTTTGATGAATGGTTAGATGGACGGATGGAGAGATAAATGACAAAAATTTGTTTTTTTCCAAAAATAATTGCTTTGAATATATCATTAGTCTTGCTCTCGGGATTTCAATGCCAACAGTTTCAAGAGATTTCAATGACATGACTTTTCTGACCCTAGAAATAAATTTCTATATTTTACAACTCCAACACAAAGAGCTTATAAAAACTTCTCAAGTTGTGCATTAGATTCTTTTATATTTTTAAGATTTGAGGCATGGAGGGAGGGATTAATGGAAATTCAAAGTGGGTTTGAAGGACATAGTAGTTACTTGTAAATAAGAACATTCTGTTTATCTTCTTCTAGTTCACTAAGGAAAAAAAAATGACCACAACACTGGGGAAAAATAGCTCGTGCATTTTAAATCACAACAAACAAAACTAATAAACAGCAAACCACAGAGACCTGTCAGCTGAAAGGAAGACACAGCATTCATTTTATAAACAATTCACTGGCATGTCAACAGACAATCTGGCAGGGAAAGAAAGTGAACAATATTTTTCAAGAAATATCTATTTTGCTGAATAAATCTTGAGCAAAATATTGTGTGAACTGTATGGATATGGAGTAAGGGCCGTGCAAAGTGAAGAGTTCATATTTCCAACATGAAGTATTTTTTTGTTGTTGAGATACATTTCCTTTGAAATTTGAAAATTATTCCAGTGTCATTAATAGTAACCCCTTTTCTACAATAGAACATTTAAATAGATGTTACAAAAGATTCTTCTCTTTCTAATAATGATGAGTCAGGTATGGTGATAGAAATAGTAAGATACAGGCAATTATCTTCATATTAGCAGTATGATTCTGGGGATAACAGAAGGAAGCCATAACATTGAAAACAGTTTAGAATTATTAACATGGAGACCAACTGATGTGATTATCCCCTCAACTTATCAAGAATTACAAAGATGATCAGATTGAACATTTAAAGTAATAGGATCCTTGTCATAGATTGAGTTCTCCCAAAAGAAGATTCTTAGATTTTGATTTAGGCACAGAGTATTTATTTGGGTGGTGATCTCAGAATGCTGGAGTGAAACAGTGGGGGGAGTGAGACAGGGATGGAGGGAAACCCAATCAAAAGTGGGTTCTTGAACTGGTTATAACTCTAGGCAACTGGGCTCAGTCTTACTGGGGACCCTTTGGGGAACTATGTAGAATGAATCTCAGAACAGTCCCTCCAATGAATATGAGGCTGGGACATCCCCCTACTGACACCCATCTTTCACTGACTGAAGGTTGCTCCTGGAGATGTATATTTACCGCACTTATGGACTGTGCCTTTAGAGTAGGACACTTTGGGAGCTTGAGGAGGGGAGCCTACAGTATGTGCAAGAACTGTCCATCACAGCTATAGCTGAAGGTAGAGCTGGTCCTACAGTGTGTGGTGTGGGGCACCAACAGTATCCAATGTATATGTGCATTTGCACTTAAATTTATAATTTCTCAAGCAGCTACTTTAAATATAAGGATGTATATTTCTGTAATTTAATTGCTCTGAGATCAAAAATAACCCAGTACTTAAAAATTTGCAAAATTTGAAACAAATTTGGAAAAGTCATAATGTGCCACTCATGACACATATGTGGTAAGTACATTCTAACATCTTGTTGTTGCTATTAACTAACAGGCTGGAGATAATTTGCTCTATGTAATTCTGAAGACATCATTTCAGTGAAGATCTCTTCTTGTAATTCTTCAAGACGTTTTTCTTTGAGGGGATCATGCTAACAAAATGGAAAAATGCTTCTGACATCTAAAAGAGTATCTTTGCCATCCATCCTTTTGTTGTAGGTAGAGCAGAGCTCCTCTTGGGCATTGGAACAGTAACTAATTTTTCTTTTCTTTTTGCTACTAAGCTATGTCTTAGATCCTCTATAAATATTATGTCATCAAACTTTTAACTTACAATAGTCATAAAATTTTTCAACAAATACGTATTTCATTGTGAATAAGTCTTGAGCAAAATATATGTGAACAGAAGTTGGTTACCCTGTTTCAGGCGCTGTTCTAAGGAAAGTATCTGTATTAACATATTTAACCTTAATTAAAATACTGTGAGGTAAGAAGCATTATTTTCCTTATTATGTAGGTAATGAAACTGAGGCACAGTAAGGTTAAGTAGCTTCCTAAAGGTCATAGAGTTGCTAAGTATCTGAACTAAATTTCAGACCCGACTGTCTGATGCTGGAGTCTGTGCTTGTTAACAAAGCTACTAAGTGGCAATATCAGGATTTAAATCAGAGGGTAATTTAAACCTGGATTGATCTGATTCCAAAACCTATATGTTAATGGTTATTCTGCATCACGTTGCTTCAAAATCACCACTTCAATCCTCCTCTGTTTGTGCAACAGACTGAGTTTTCGAAGTGCAAATGGTGTCGCATCTCACCTCATCATTTGTCTGTTTGAAACCCTTCAAGCCTCCCCATTACTTGAAGGATGAGGCTCAGTTCCCTTTTAGGTAGTTCCTTTTTACCTGCTGGCTTCACACGCTGCCAATCTTTGAATGCCACATTCTAGTCACATTGATTTTCTTGCAACTACTCGTTTCACACTTCCCTACCTCCATGATTTACACATGGTACACATTTACACATCTTTGGAATCCTTCTCTGACTTCACTTGGTTTCACCCCATTTTTTTTTATAACATTAACTAAGGTATAACCACTTTATGAATATTGATTTTCATCTGAGGCAGGAAACGTTTTAAAGTGAAATGAGACACTATTAAAAAGCTATGTCAAGACAAGTGTAAACCAGCACTGCTCAGGACAATATGGGACTCATGGTCACCCCATTGATGAAGGTCTTCCTGTCTCCTCATCTCTCCTAATTTGAGTTAGGTACTCCTTTCTGTCCTTGTATCTTATCAATGTTATATGCTTTTAACGCGCTACTGAAATTAACCCTTTTTGAGAGTCTGTTTCACTAGAATGGAAAATTATTGAGGATAGGAGTTTTATTTTGCTCACCTTTGTACTACTTTCCAAGCTCAATTGATTGTAGGTACTCCATGAGTATTTGTGTAATGAATGGACTCAACGTACATTTCCAAAAGCTAACTACAGCAGGAGAGGACAGGTTTATAGGACTTTGGTTTAGTATACAGAAGTGGTAGCACTGGGTACTGGTGGGACTGATGTAAAAGGGATGGCCAAATTAGTGGAGGTTAAATCGGATTAATTTTTTGGCAGGGCTAAGGATTAGGGTTTGGTCTCAGATGGAGAATTATCTGGTTTGAGGTGAGATTATATACTTTTGTCAAAACTGGATTAGTGGGAAGGACTGAGGTTACAGTGAGGGACGAAGGTAAGAATAAGAAATGCACGCAGCCCAGAAGGTTTGGCAGGGTCGGAGCTAGTATCAGCTTTCTCTCATAGTGAATTTAAACATGTCAAAATAATAGTATCTTAAAGTAATAATCATTTCCTTCTCTGTGTTCTGATTATATGTGCATATAATAGATATATGTACAAATGATTATTATGTATTTCTACTGCTACATCATATTGTATATGTGTGTGTTGGTATCTATTTGATTACATACTTGTTTCCCCCGTTAAGCCATATGCTTCTTGAAGGACTAGGGACTATGTTTTACACATACTCTTTTTCTCTTTCCACCAGATCCATTGATGTGCCTGACATATAGTAGACATTTAACTAATCCTTTTAAATAAATGAAAAGTTTTCTCTATTTAACTCAGTCCACTTTCTATGTTTGATCCATCAAACTGCTGATTGTATCTTCACTAAATATGTGTTCAATTAACAACAATAGAATGTAATCTTATATTTGTTTTTGGCTAACTGATGAATTTATATTTTTCCATTACTCTACTGTAAGCATCATGAGGGCAAAAGTTATGTCTGTTGTGAATATTTGTATCCCTTCTGGTGAATATAGTGATTGGTACATAATAAAATTATTTTTAAAAATGTTGCATGAATGAAAAGTTGAAATGTGCAGATTTATCTTTGAAGAGGATAGGGTCTTTAGTGGGCTGACTTGGGTTTTCTAAGTGGAGTCCTCTCTCACATTTTTCATCCAGGATCTTCTCTATTCTTTGGACAGTTCTAGTGGCTGAGAAGTCAGTTCTTGCCTATGATAGTGAAAAATGTCGTATTTTCCTTGGTACCATTCTCATGACTTTTTCCCCCCCTGAGGTTATGTGTGTGGAAGCTTCAAGTTCAGAGTTAATTCATACATTTTGCAAGTATTTATGAAGTGGGTTAGTTATTTCTAGCATTCTGCCATCTTCCCTTCCTGGTCTGTTTTTTTCTGTTACTGACATCCTTACTCTAAGATCTTAGGTCAAGTGACTAGCTCCTCTCTCCCTCCTGCCCCTGACCCACTCTTTTTGAGAAATACTTCATGTGTTGGAATTATGACACCTTGAGTCTCGCCTTAAGTGAGAGGGTGGGAAGTGAGATGCAAACTACAAGCTTGAACTTAAGCTCTTACCAAATTTCCACTCTTATCTTTTAATAGATGTTTATTGAATAAAGGAATGAACCAATGGAGACTGAAGCAAAGATAATTGATAACTAAGATCTTAGGCAGCATTTATTAAGTAGCATTCAGGGGTGAAAGCCATGCTTTACTGAAGTTTTATATTTCCCATTTTTTGTTGTTATTGTTTGGTTTCTGATAGGTAATGCTTTTTATTTTTTAAGAGGCTAGTTTCTCCTCTGAATATTAAAAAAATATAGAATTAATTTAAAAATTACATATTACTTTCCTTTCAAATGATCCTTAGATAAAAGAATCTAGACAGTCATCTATGCTTCAGTCTAACCCAAGGCAGGAGCAATTGTCCTCTCTTGCTACTTTCCATTATTTCTGAGTCATTATGCACATAGTTCCACAGTCATATCACAGTTTGAAGAGAGAAGATAATACACCAACTCATCCAGAAAAAACCTCATATTTAATACTCATATACTTAGCGCACGTTATAACAGTTTTATTCTGTAGTATACAAAATATAGCATATTATTCAATTCGATCATTCATTCAACAAGCATTCCCTGAGTGCACATTGCGTGTCAGGTACTATGCCACAGTTTGGGATGTAGAGGAGGATACAAGGTTGACCTACAGTCCTCGAGGAACTTTGGTGGAGAAGACAGGTACAATGCAACTGGATTAAAGGAGTAGGGAAAGAGGATGATATTTTTTTCTTCTTGAGAAGATCATAGACAGTGATCTTTAAAACACACACAAAGTAAAAGAATAGATATTTGTTTGAGAAAGCAGAGCTGAGCGGCTGGAGAATAAAGGAGAGGCCAGTGGGGAGCAGAGTGACTTGATTTGGGGGTTTTAAACATCGTGTTGCGGAGACAAAATGATGAAGGCTGGCCTGCCGGGTGGAGAGACCGAAGTAGGTTGATGCCTGTAATACGCTAACCAGGACGTGACGAGCGTCTGAAGCAAAGCTCTGGCGATGTGATCGAGAGGAGGGGGAAGTAGGGGGCTTGCTTAAGAGCAAAAACCCATTTCACGTGTGTGGTGAAGGCGACTGAGGGTTTCAGGAAGGCCCCGCCAGTGCTGGCTTCTTGCTGCTCGAGCGTCACGATCTTCTCTTGACCTAACGTTCCCAGGCAATCTTTCTCCAGGTTGCCACAGTACTTTTTTCCTGAAAGCGTATATCTTACAAGAATATATGGCGCCGTTAGAATATTACCTCGGAATGGTCACACCTAAGGGAAAGTGTGATAATTTTACCCATATTGGTAGTGATAGTGAAATACTCACCCTGGAGAAGAGACATTTCCTTCATGTATTAAGTAAAAGTCACTAATAGGCAATGACGTTTTATGTCCTTGTCTTTGCCACAATAACTGGAAAACAAAAGTGTGTATGTTTTTAGAAATCTTAACATAAATTCTATTCACATCGCAACACAGTTCTCATTGCTATGGTAGTGTGTATATATATATGTACTTACTTCGGTAGGTAGGTGGTTACTTAGAGCCTGTAGTATCTACAAAAAAGCAGTTAATGAGGAGTCAGGATCTGAATTCTTGTCCTGCTTCTGCTAAAAATGTTTATAAAAAGTTGAACAATTTATCTATGTAGCCTAAGTTGTAGATAATCTACTTTAAAATATACAAGTACCCTAGAGAAGGAAGAGGTAAGGAGGTAAGGTTTAAGTAAAAGGACTAAATAAAAATATAAATAAAAAGATCTTGAGATAAAGAATCGTGGGTTATGTTTTTAGAGTTGTCAATGATTCGTTGCCTAGAGTAACCAGTTTATCTGAACACTATGAAGAAACTGTTGAAATATGTGAACTCTAAAATTATATGATTCCAGAACATTTTATTCATTTAAATAACTCTATTTAATAATAGTCAAAATATAATAACTAATGTTTATTGAGTATTTCTTATGGCCTAGGCAATGTGTATATTGATTATCTCACGTGCTTCCCCAACAACTCACGGCGAATCATGACTATTCTGTTTTAGAGAGAATGAAATGCGTTTCAAGGAGACATAACAAGTCTCAAGTCATAAATGGTGGCGCTGAGGATCATATATGTCTTGAGATCATGTACCCACACGCATACATACACACACAGTATGTTTGCAGAACTAAAATGAGGCAGAATATTGTAAAATTGTCTGATGAATTTTAAATGTCTTGATAATTATTTGAATAAATATTTGCCTGTTGTTGGGTAGTGGTCATATTTATTGATTTTCATATCTCCAGCAACAATTAAATTGTCTGGCACATAGCTGCTCAAATAATGTTAGTTAAAATGAGTTAAAAGATCTGAATATTGGTAAACAGTATTGTTCTTGGAATTGTTGGATATATGTCTGGGACTCTTGATAGACAGAGTAGATTTGGTTATTCTATGGGACAAAATCAGCTTTCCTGGCCCAGGATGATGGTGGAGGGAACCGTAAAGAATTGAAGGAAAAGAGAAAATAAAACAATCCATCCACAGAACTAGCACTGAGATGTTGGAATAATATTTATATAATACTTTGGGGTTTTTTCTATCAACTGTGTTGTTGCCAGACCAAATATATTTTTATTCTGAGCCTTTAAGTTTTGTTCTTTTCATAAGACATCGCCAATCATCTTTTATTCGTTCATTTTTTAGTACACTAAAATTCAAAGTTGAGAGCACAATTAGGTCTATTTGAATAACTAAGAGTTGAGGTAAAAGTAGCCCCAGTGGGAAAAAGTCATGGAGTCGCAGTTATAATTCACCTCCCTATTCCCTGCTGCTACCCTTGATACAATGTTCCTCTTTTAAATGTTATACCAAAACCTTTTTTAAAAATGTCACTAAGATATGTATCCCCAGGTGATATAAGGAAACATGATATTCTTCTTTCTACTACTCATTCTCTTGGGAAAAAGAATAATCTAGCAATTTATTTTGTGAGAACCTCTGTCACGGCTTTCAATCCAGCTTTCTTAGACCTCTTGTTAGCTAAGGAGTTATGTAACTTTTACATGCTCTTTTGAAGCAAAACTGAAGTCACATCTGTCTTTACATGTTGCTTCCTACTGTTAGTAACTTTTATTTTCAAGTTTTTCTTCTTTTTAAGGATTTGTCTTATTAGATTTCATTTTTTCAGACATTTTTCAGGAAGCTGCTAGAATGTTTATCCTCTTTTCAATGGCTTCCTGCTGTTTTGGTACTAGAAATAGTTCCACTGGTGCCATCATAAGTTTTTCACAAATTTATTCCCATATCATTATTAGTCAAATAATCATAAAGCAAGGAACCTTGGCTTGGTGGCCGGCCAGTTTTTGTTCAAATATGTTTTCTTTTAATTTGTCCTTAGTTTGTCTTGGAAACAAAAATGCGCATAAAAAGTAGCCATGAAAAACTGCATGTCATTAATCATATGGTGGATTAAATACATTGTGTGGTTCCGGAAGGGAAAACTAGAACCAATGGGTACATGTTATATAGAGAAAGAGTAATTTATTATGGGAATTAACTCTATAGGGTTGCAGTTGTCAGAATTTTGAATGATAACCAATTCTATATCTTTGAGGATATTTAAGAAGAGATTTAATGATCTCTTGCCTGAAATGTGATAGAGGAAGTTATATACACAAAATATAAGTAGAGTTGAATTAAATGATTTAGGATTTTTTTGACTATAAATATGTAAATGCACTCATGATTACGTACTTACTTGTATGTACACACGTATTTCTCTAGATTATGTGTCTGTGCGTGTGTGATAGAAAGGGTTGGACATAAAATGTTGAATAGAGAGAATTTATGGCATTTTAATTAAAAAAGGAAACTCCAACTGTTTGAGAGATATAGGCAAATTGGTGGATGCTGAGGGGAGCCATTATACCACCACTGACACGTGGTAACCATTGCTGAGACCAAGCTGGTGACCTATGTGCTGGTAAAGAGTCAGCCAGGCAGGCAGCAGATTCATTGTGATTTGTGGATTCCTAGAATGTGAGAAGTGATGATAAGGCAACCCAGATACTGAGAAGTCAGGGTCAGAAAATGTGATTGTTTTCAACTGGGACATTTCCAGTGACGTTTTCTGATGGCTTCTAAGACTTGATGAGTGTGAAGTTTAGACTGAGAAGAAAGTGATTTACTTCACTTAGGGAAGTTTCTTCCAGAACAGTTTTGGGAAAGGAGGGAAGTTACTGCACGTCCAGAAAACTGGGAGATCAGACACAAATCTTGTATGCCTAGACAGTGATGATACCGGGAACTGCCTGGAATGAGCTGGGTTTGTGCTTTAAATCTATTACAAGGGAAATGTGACACTGGACAAGGGATACAGTCCAACATGTTCCACAAAGGAACAGAATTTTGGTGTTTTTGAGAGTATTGCCTGTGTGTGGTTGTGGGACAAAAGCTGGGAGGTGTTACAGCTTCAGAATATGTAAATTTCCTTTAAAAAAATGTGTGAATGCTAGTCTCAAAGACAGAACTCTTGAATTAACAGGGATAAGATGGGGAGCCCTCTTGAAGTACAAAGATGCTTCTGGTTTAACCACATAGCGATCCATAAAAGAGCTCAGCCTGCAAAACTGTTCACATACAATTGTCACTTAGCATGCTCATATAGTACACTAATTTATTTTTTAATTATTTTTACCGTGCTAAAATTTACCATGCCTAAATTGGTAAATACCAAGATTAAATGTTTCTTTCTCTATCAAAACAATATTTACTTGCCTTATCCATTTCTATCTCCTCCAGTTGATGATTGGTTGATGGGATTAATAATGTGTACTAGAATAAAAGAGATAAAGGTGGCTAAATCAGGTGGGTGTGGCAAAAACATCTATTCCCACGTGAAGAGTATACAGACTGAACAAGTGACCAAATAACTAATTTTAAAAGCAGCAACAACTGAATTGGTTAATATTTTTGGTTTAGTTAAAGCTGCACTACTGACTTCGGTGCTGGATTCACCGTGGCAAAACTAACGCAGATGCTCAGACTCTTGCATTCACAGTCTTCATCTTCTGCTCTGAAAGGATTACTACTACATAATGACACACATTAAAAAGTTCTATGCTATATATAAAGAACTCACACAATTGAACAACAAAAAAACAAACAACCCGATCAAAAAATGGGCAGAGGAAATGAACAGACACTTCTCCAAGGAAGATATACAGATGGCCAACAGAAACATGAAAAGATGCTCAACATCACTAATCATCAGGGAAATGCAAATCAAAACAACACTAAGATACCACCTCACGCCCGTTAGAATGGCTATCATCACCAAGACAAAAAACAACAAATGTTGGAGAGGATGTGGAGAAACAGGAACCCTCATACACAGCTGGTGGGAATGCAAATTGGTGCAGCCTCTATGGAAAACGGTATGGAGATTCCTCAAAGAATTAAAAATAGAGATGCCCTATGATCCAGCCATCCCACTACTGGGAATCTATCCAACGCACCTGAAATCAACAATCCAAAGAGGCTTATGCACCCCTATGTTCATTGCAGCATTATTCACCATAGCCAAGAAGTGGAAGCAACCTAAGTGTCCCTCGACTGACTATTGGATTAAGAAAATGTGGTATATATATATACAATGGAATACTACTCAGCCATAAAAAAAGACAAAATCGTCCCATTTGCAACAACATGGATGGGCCTGGAGCGTATTATGTTAAGTGAAATAAGGCAGAAAGAGAAAGACAAACACTGCATGATCTCACTCATATGTGGAATATAAACCAACACATGGACAGAGAAAACTGGACTGTGGTTACGAGGGCAGTGGGGGTGGGGGGTGGGCACAAGGGGTGAAGGGAGTCATATATGTGGTGATGGACAAACAAAAATGTACAACCCAAAATTTCACAATGTTAGAAACCATTAAAACATTAATAAAAAAAAAAAAAGTTCTATGCTAAGAAGCATTGGTTATGAGAAGCAGCTGGTCCTGGTATTTTATGGCAATACTGGGTGGGGCAAGATTAGTTTTACCTAAGAATGGGGGTGGTCATGAGAATGGCTCTGTTCATTTTCTGTGTAGGGTAGCAATCTGTGCTGCTCCTCATGATGTGCTAGTTTGGGCAGAACAGGCGTCAAATAATGCTGAACTGATAATCCTTTGAAATGTTTCATTTCTGATACTCCAGCGACCCTGAAATTCCATGACCAGCCAGAGAGGGGTTTTAGTCCTTACAATACCACTTTCTTAGTCCAGAATCTCATCATTTGTAACTTTGATCTATACAACCTCTTTTTGCCACAAGATCCAAAGGAAATATGGAAAATAAAGGTAAGTAAAAAAGATGAACAATTTTTTCGTGATTAACCCCACTCTAAAAAAAAGAAAAAAAAAAAACCCATAATAATCAAGAACTGAAATTCTAGACCAACCGATCTAGTAGTTTTGAGAGGAGGGGATTGAGAGAGATAGACCAGAAGCAGGTGAGAGCAGGCTACGGTTCTGCATTTTGAATTATATCCCTAATGGTGTCTGTCTGCGTGTGTGCGCGTGTGTGTGTGTATTACATTGCTTGTGACTCCTGTATGATTTTCTACTTTATATATCTATCATCTTTGACTTTCCCGTTTCCCAAGTGAAGTTCACCTTAGTTGCTTCAGCTCCCATTTACCTTAAACAGTGCAGAGAGGAACAGCCTCATACCTGTACCCTAATGAATCTGTTTATAGTTTCTCTGACTCATATACTCAGGGGGGGCTTATTGACTCATTGTGCGCATGCCTACATACTTTCCCTGAAATGCTTCACAGTGCTCTTCAGATGGCTCACCAGTTTGGCCTCCTCTCAACAGAGCATGAAGGATTCTGCTTTCCCACATCTGATAATCTTTGGAATTACTTAACAATAATATTCTCGCCAAACTTAAGGGTGAAAGTGCTATGCCATTGTTTCAATTATTCTCTAATTATCTGTGAGGCCGAGTACATCTTTTCCTGTTTTTAAGTCATTTGAATTTCCTTTTATTGTTTGTTGGCTATTTATGGCCTTTGCTCATTTTTCTGTTAGATTTTCGGTTTGTTGTATATTACCAGCAGAACCTTTTATGTTCCTGATATTAATTAATTGTTGGGCATAGACATTCGAAATGCCATTTCCTGTCTGGAACGGTTAACTTTGTATATGGCGTTCTTTATTGAACTGAAATGTTAATTTCAATATAGTCAAAATTTTTGTGGTGGTTTTGAATGCTTGGAAAACATGCATTGTTTATATGCATGTTTATATCTATTAACTCATAATTCTTGATTTAGTTAAGTCTTTTCTGTCTTTCCCTATTTTGGGTTCAGCTTCATCTGTTTCTGAAAATAATGTGACAAATTCTCTAACTATAACTGTGTAATTCAAAGTCTCCTTGTTTGCTGTTTGTGGTTCTATTGTAACATTTTTGCTTCAGTTTTTTGGTGGGGGGGGGACTGCAGGTACACAAATCATGGCACATCAGCCTCAACAGTGTACGCAACTTGGTTCTTGTTTTATTTATTTTTGTGTATTTTTTTCCTCTTCATTCTGCATTCCCATTCTTACACCGACCCCTCCCTCCACCATGGGCAGCCAGTCTAATGTATTTAACATATAGTCACAGATATGCATCTATGCTTTAAAGATCTATATTTTTGTTCTCCTTATTGATGAATGCCTCTTAAATTTACTTAATATGAATAACTATATCACCATGATAAGAGATTCCATAGTATTTCCTCCTGGATTCTTTTGACTTTTTTCGTGAAAACCATTTTTAAATTGGGTCTAGTGTGTCTGAAGACCCACTTTATCTTGTTTTCGCATCTAAAGAAAGTTTAAATGGACGTTAGAATTTTAGGTTCAAATATTTTTTCCTTCAGCACTTTGAGAATATCGCCCCATTGTCATCTTGTATCCAGAGTCAATTTGTGTTCCTTTATAGATAATTTGTTTCTTTTGATTTCTTTTGCTGTCTCTTTGCTTCTGATCTTAAAAAACTGTATTTTTTTTTCCCTTATCTATCCTATTTGTTTTGTGAGGAAAACTTTCATTCCGTAGGCTTACATCATCTTTTTCCTTTTTTAATTCTAGGGGAGTCTTAATCATGATTTCCTCTCCTCTTCTTTTATTTTTTTCTTTCCATGTGAGCTGCCAGATACGTGATAACACTTCTTCATCTATCTTCTTTACATCGTAATTTTAATATTTTCTTTTTCCTTGAGAATTTTCCTGTTTGTGCTCCTCAGATAGCTCCTTATTTTTCCCTTTGTGCATATTTCCTAGAAGTGTCAGCTAATACATATCTAGAGGAAAAGAAAACTTTCCAACCCAGCCTAGTTTGTGTCCTTCCTAGTGAGTTTTAAGAGATAAAGAAAACCTGTGTTGAAAAAAAAAACCTCAGATAATCCAATAGAAAAATGGGCAAGATACTGAAACATGCAATTAACAGAAGAAAAAAAAGCAGAGGAGACAATGGAAGAAAAGATACTCAACCACATTACCAATCAGGGAACGCCAGTTAGAGCGATAACGAGATATTATTACACACCCCCCAAATTAGCAACGTTAAAAAATCTGTGACACAATCAAATGCTGGTGAAAATGTGGAGCAACAGAAACTCTCATTCACTGCTGGTGGGAATAGAAATTGGTACATCCACGTCAGTAAGCAATCTGCCAACACAGAAGATGTACACACATCTAAAAATTCAACTCCTATGAATATCCACTTAGGAAATGCATGCACATATGCTGGAGGATATATGTGTAAAAAATTTTTCATAGCAACCTTTTTTTTGAAATACTCTACAACTCTCGACATCAAAATATTCATGTGCAATATAAAAAATAAATGTTTTTATATAATTGTACATTGGACTATTATACAGCCACGAAACTGGATGAACTACACCTCCACCAGCAACAGAATTCTTACAATCACAATGTTGAGCTTTATATAAAGTTCAAAAACCAGTGAAAAATATTTATATTGTCTAGGAAATGAATAGAAAGTGGGCAAGAACAAATCTCTTAAGGTGTTGGATAAACATTAAAAGCACGTTTTACAAACATAGCAGAGGAGAAGGCAAAAAAATGTGGAAAATTCTGAAGACCAAAAAGAGATCAGAACAAATCCTGGTGGGTAAGTGAACACAGAAGCCTCTCGATATCTGTTCGCCCAGAGCTTCATTTCAAATGGGTCTTTATTCTGCGAGGAACAGAAGACAAAGCCTAGGGCTCAAACACAATAAGCCATTAGATTGGAAACTTCTGCATAAAGTCAACTTAATGAAATAGAAAAGCTAAACAAATATTCATATATAAATAAACAAATAAAAAATTTCACGCTGTTGTTAGAAAAGAAATAACAGGCCCAAAATGGAGTAATTTGCCTCCAGGACAGCAAACCAAGATATAATTTCAGTTTTAAACATCTCCCAAGAATGTGATTTTAAGTAGTCAATCTGAAATTTTCTGATCAGCACTAGTGAGGTAATCTGTGTGATAAAACTCCCACTGTTCCCTTCCTCTCAAAAGATGTCCTGGCCTGAAACAATCCTTTCTTTTCTTTTGCTAATAACTTCCTTACCTCACCCTCCCTTTGCCTATAAAAACCTTCCATTTTGTACAACTCCTTGCAGCACACTTTTACTTGCTAGATGGGACAGTGCTTGTTCCATGAATCATTTAGTAAAGCCAATTAGAGCTTCAAATTTACTCGGTTAAATTTTGTTTTTTAACACCGTCAGTGAAACATGCCATTTACAACCATTGGTTGTAGGTGGAGGGGGGAATATTTTTCCCTAAGCAGATCTAAATGTAAGCTGTCCCTAATGTGCCTATAGATCTGGATTTCAAAAAAAGTGGATGGCTGAATACCCCAAACTTCAGAATTTATTGTAAAGTAGCCCTGGCTTTTTAGTTGACAGAGGCGAATGAAAATCCTCTCTGGAAGATTGGACCTTATTGCAGGACTCAAAAAATTCCGGTAGATAAAGTTCCAGGAAAATAAACTCATAACAAGGGTATCATAGAAATAATAGGAGGAAGCTTCGCAATGAGGAAGAGTAAGAAGAAATAAACAACGGATTCAGATTTGACAAGAATACAGTCGTTAAGAAATTCACTAAGTTAAGGTAATAAAGAAAACCATATGTAAGAAGCATTTTGTAAAATTTAACAATTATTCCTGATAAAACCCTTAGCAAGCTAAAAAGAGAAGTGAGTTTTCTTCATTTAATAAAATGCATGTTTACTTAGAGCTAGGTTCAGCTACATATGACAGCAAACTCAAGACAACGCTGTCCTAGACAAGTTGTTTTCTCTTTTAAATACAGTCATGTGCTAATTAACAACTGGGATATGTTCTGAGAAGTGCGTCATTAGGCGATTTCGTTGTGCAAACATCGTAGAGTGTACTTACACAACCCTAGATGGTGTAGCCTACTACACACCTAGGCTATGTGGTACTCATCTTATGGGACCGCCATCGTGTATGTCCCTCATTGACTGAAACGTCGTTATGCTGTGCATGAACGTAGGTGGAGTCCATAAACGAGTTCAGGGATGCTGTGGTTGCTCAGTGAAGCCTTGGTTATGCATTCTATTCTTCGTTTCAGTAAAATGCCCCAATTTTTTCCAACATTTTTTTTTGCTTAGTTTAGACAGAGTTGATCTCTCTCTCTTTTACTCAAAGATCCTTAACCAGTTCTGGAAGCAGCAGCTTATTCTGTTTAAAAATAGCTTTGAGATGTAATTTGTATACTATCCAATTCACCCGTGTAAAGTGTGTAATTAAATGTGTTTTTTTTTTCTTTTCTTTTTGGTGAGGAAGATTAGCCCTGAGCTAACATCTGTTGCCAATCTTCCTCTTTTTATTGAGGAAGATTTGTCCTGAGCTAGCATCTGTGCCCATCTTCCTCTATTTTGTATGTGGGACGCTGCTGCAGCATGGCTTGCTGAGCAGTGTGTAAGTGCATGCCCGGGATCTGAACCCGCACACCCCAGGCCGTCACAGCGGAGTGCGCGAACTTAACCACGACACCACCAGGCCGGCCCCCTCACTGTTTTTTAATCACAGGATTCTGACTAAACCACAACTAATTTTAAAATATTTTTGTCTCCCCTAAAAGAAACTCCCTTAGTAATTAATTTTTTATGCTGCCCATACCTCAAGCCCTAAGCAACCACTACTCTTTTGTCTCCTCAGATTTGCATATTCTGAACATTTCATATATGTGGAGTCATACAATGTTTGGTCTTTTGTGATTGACTTCTTTCACTTAGCCTAATGTTTTCAAGGTTCATCCATGTTGTAACATGTGTCAGTCTTTCATTGCTTCTTATCATTGAATAATATTCCATTACGTGTATATAACATCTTTTTTTAATCTATTCATCATGATGGACATTTGGGTTGTTTTCAGACTTTGGCTGTTATGAATAACGCTATTGTGAAAATTCATGAACAGGTTTTTGGGTGGACATATGTCTTCATTTCTCTTGGGTATACATCTAGGAGTGGAATAGCTGGGTCATTTGGTAACTCTATGGTTAACTTTTTAAGAAACCACCAACTGTTTTCCGCAGTAGGGGTACCATTTTACATTCTCACCCAGCAATGCATGAGGGTTTCAATTTCTCCACTTCCTCATCAACATTTGTTATTGTCAGTCTTTTATATTACATCCATCCTAGTCAGCATGAAGTAATATCTCATTGTGGTTTTGATTTGTATTTTTCTGACCATTAATAACATTTATGATCTTTTCATATGTGTGTTAGCCATTTGTATACTTTTTTAGATGTCTATTCAAATTCTTTACCCATTTTTAATTGTATTATTTGTCTTTTTATTATTGAATTGTATAAACTTTATATATTCTGTATGTAAGTCTCTTATCAGATATATGATTTGCAAATATTTTCTCCCATTCTGTGGGGTATCTTTTTATTTCTTGATGGTATCATTTGCAGCAAAGAAGTTTAGATTTTAATTTTGATGTGGTTTTATTTATCTATTTTTGCCATCTGTGCTTCAGGTGTTATATCTAAGAAAGCTTGCTTGACCCAAGCTCATGAAGATTTACTCTAGTGTCTTCTTCTGAGAGTTTTTAGATTTTGCTTTCTTTTGCATTGAGGTCTATGATCCAGTTGGAGTAACTTTGTATATGGTGTGAGGTAGAGGTCTGTCAACTTTAAAATAAGTTAGCAAGTTATTTTACCAGCAAAAAGAGTTTATTCAGGAATAGCAGAGGAATTGCAGTTCAGGAAATGCAAACTATGGTGAACCATAAGCAAGTCCAGAGAACAAAGCAGGAGAGCTTGCCTTTATAGATTAAAGGTGGGAGGTGGGAGGGGCTGTTCTAAATGAAAGTTCATTGAAGGAAGGTAAGAGTTCAGGGTGGTGATGGCTTCTCATTGGCTGGGCTGTTCCTGGGCAGGGAGAAAATCTTCCCTCTTCCTTCTGGAGTAGTAAAGTGGTTGCACTTCCTGCCCCAAATTGTAAAGTAAGCTGCAATGGAAGGTGTGTGTGTGAGAACTCCCCCTACAGGGCTTCCTGATTCCATTTTAAATGAAGTTTCCCTTTATTAATTTTAATAGGTTCAATTTCACTCTTTTGCATGTGACTATCATGTTGTTCCAGTACCATTTGTTGAAAAGACTATTCTTTCCCCATTGAATTGTCTTCATACCCATTTCAAAAATTAATTGATGATAAATTCAAGGGTTTATTTCTGGACTCAATTCTATTCCAGATCTATACATCCGTCTTTATGCCCAGACCACACTGTATTGATTAATGTAGCTTTGCCATAAGTTCTGATATTGGAAAGTCTAAGTCTTTCAACTTTATGATTATTTTTCTGTATTGTTTTGTCTGTACTGGGTCCTTTTCTTTTCCAAATAAATTTGCAAAGACATCAGCTGGGATTTTAATAGGGATTGCTTTGAATCAGTAGATTAATTTGGGGAGTATGGCCATCATAACAATAACAAGTTTTCTCATCCATAAACATGGGATGTCTTTCCATTTATTTAGATATTCTTAATTTTTCTCACCAATGTTTTGTAGTTTTCAGTATACAGGTTTTGTACTTATTTTGTTAGATTTATACCTAAATATTTTATTCTTTTTTGTTGCTATTTTAAATGAATTGTTTACTTAAATTTTATTTTAGGAATGCTCTTTGTTAGTGTAGAGAAATACAATTAAATTTTGTATATTGATCTTGTATCCTGCAATCTTGATGAATTTGTTCAATAGTTCTAGTAGTTTTTTTGTTGTTGTGACTTTTTTTTTAAAGCCTACTTTATTTTTTTTTTAATTTTTTGTTGATGTCATAATAGTTTATAACATTGTGAGATTCCAGTTGCACATTATTATTTGTCAGTCACCATATAAAGGCACCCCTTCACCCTTTGTGCCCACCCGCCAACTCCTTTTCCCCTGGTAACCACCAAACTGTTCTCTCTGTCCGTGTGTTATCATATTCCACATATGTGACAGGTCATACAGTGTTTGTCTTTCTCTGTCTGGCTTATTTCACTTAACATAATACCCTCTAGGTCCATCCATGTTGTTGCAAATGGGATGATTTTGTCTTTTTTTATGGCTGAGTAGTATTCCATGGTATATATATATACCACATCTTCTTTATTCAGTCATTACTCAAGGGACACTTGGGGTGCATCCACGTCTTGGCTATAATGCTGCAATGAACATAGGGGTGCATAAGTCTTTTTGGATTGTTGATTTCAAGTTTTTTGGATAAATACTCAGACGTGGGATAGCTGGATCATAAGGTATTTCTCTTTTTAATTTTTTGATGAATCTCCATACTGTTTTCCATAGAGGCCGCACCACTTTGCATTCCCACCAGCAGTGAATGAGGGTTCCCTTTTTTCCACATGCTCTCCAACATTTGTTATTTTTTGTCTTGATGATTATAGCCATTCTCATGGGTGTAAGGTGATGTCTTAGTGTAGTTTGCATTTTCCTGATGATTAGTGATGTTGAACATCTTTTCATATGCCTATTGGCCATCTGTATATCTTCCTTGGAAAAATGTCTGTTCATATCCTCTGCCTATTTTTTGATCAGGTTATTTGTTTTTTTGTTGTTCAGATGTGTGAGTTCTTTACATATTATGGAGATTAACCCCTTATCGGATATATGGTTTGCAAATATTTTCTCCCAGTTGGTATGTTGTCTTTTCATTTTGATTCTGGTTTTGTTTGCCTTGCAGAAGCTCTTTAGTCTGATGAAGTCCCACTTGTTTTATTTTTTCTTTTGTTTCCCTTGTCCGAGTAGACGCGGAATTCAAGAAGATCCCTTTATGACCAATGATGAATAGTGTACTGCCTACAGTTTCTTCCAAGAGTTTTATAGTTTCAGGTCTCACTTTCAGGTCTTTGATCCATTTTGAGTTAATTTTTGTGTATGGCGAAAGCAGACGGTCTACTTTCATTCTTTTGCAAGTGGCTGTCCAGTTTTCCCAGCATCATTTATTGAAGAGAATTTCTTTTCTCCATTGTACGTTCTTTGCTATTTTGTCAAAGATTAGCTGCCATAGATGTGAATTTTATTTCTGGGGTTTCAATTCTGTTCCATTGATATGTGTGTCTGTTTTTGTACCAGTACCATGCTGTTTTGATTACTATCGCTTTGTAGTATGTTTTGAAGTCAGGGATTGTGATGCCTCCAGCTTTGTTCTTTTTTCTCAGATTTGCTTTAGCTATTCGGGGTCTTTTCTTGCCCCATACGAATTTTAGGATTCTTTGTACTATTTCTATGAAGAATGTCATTGAGATTCTGATTAGGATTGCATTGAATCTGTAGATTGCTTTAGGTAGTATGGACATTTTAACTATGTTTATTCTTCCAATCCATGTGCATGGAATATCTTTCCATTTCTTTATGTCACCATTGATTTCTTTCAATAATGACTATAAAGTTTTATAGACATTATTTATAAAACTATTTTATAATTTTATATAATAGTTTTATAAAATTATTTATAAAACTATAAAGTTTTCATTGTATAGGTCTTTCACCTCCTTGGTTAAATTTATTCCTAGATATTTTATCCTTTTTGTTGCGATTGTAAATGGGATTGTATTCTTGAGTTCTCTTTCTGTTAGTTCATCATTAGAGTATAGAAATGCAACTGATTTTTGTAAGTTGATTTTGTACCCTGCGACTTTGCTGTAGTTGTTGATTATTTCTAATAGTTTTCTAATGGATTCTTTAGGGTTTTCTCTATATAAAATCATGTCATCTGCAAACAGTGAGAGTTTCACTTCTTCATCGCCTATTTGGATTCCTTTTATTCCTTTTTCTTGCCTAATTGCTCTGGCCAGAACTTCCAACACTATGTTGAATAACAGTGGCGAGAGTGGGCACTCTTATCTTTTTCCTGTTCTCAGAGGGATGGCTTTCAGTTTTTCCCCATTGTGTATGATGTTGGCTGTGGGTTTTTCACATATGGCCTTTATCATGTTGAGGTACTTTCTATACCCATTTTGTTGAGAGTTTGTATCGTAAATGGATGTTGGATCTTTTCAAATGCTTTTTTTGCATCTATTGAGATGATCATGTGGTTTTTATTCCTCATTTTGTTAATGTGGTATATCACATTGATTGATTTGCAGATGTTGAACCATCCCTGTGTCCCTGGTACAAATCCCACTTGATCGTGGTGTATGATCTTTCTAATGTATTGCTGTATTCGGTTTGCCAATATTTTGTGGAGTATTTTTGCATCTATGTTCATCAGTGGTATTGGCCTGTAATTTGCCTTCTGTGTATTGTCCTTGTCTGGCTTTGGTATCAGGGTGATGTTGGCCTTGTAGAATGTGTTAGGAAATGTTCCATCTTCCTCTATTTTTTGGAATAGTTTGAGAAGGATAGGTATTAAATCTTCTTTGAATACTTGGTAAAATTCTCCAAAGAAGCCATCTGGTCCTGGACTTTTATTTTTTGGGAGATTTTTGATCACTGTTTCAATCTCTTTACTTGCGATTGGTCTATTCAGGTTCTCTATCTCTTCTTGATTCAGTTTTGGGAGGCTATATGAGTCTAAGAATTTATCCATTTCTTCTAGATTGTCCACTTTGTTGGAATATAGTTTTTCTATAGTTTTTCATAGTATTCTCTTATAATCCTTTGTATTTCTGTGGTGATTGTGATTTCTTCTCTTTCATTTCTAATTTTATTTATTTGAGCCTTCTCTCTTTTTTTCTTGGTGAGTCTAGCTAAGGGTTTGTCAATTTTGTTTATCTTCTCAAAGAACCAGCTCTTAGTTTCATTGATCCTTTCTCCTGTTTTTTTTGGTTTCAATTTTGTTTATTTCTGCTCTAATTTTTATTATTTCCCTCCTTCTGCTGACTATGGGCTTTGTTTGTTCTTCTTTTCCTAATTCTGTTAGGTGTAGTTGGGGATTGCTTTTTTGGGATTTTTCTTGTTTGCTAAGGTGGGCCTGTATTGCTATGAATTTTCCTCTCAGGACCACTTTTGCTGCATTCCATATGAATTGGTATGGTGTATTTTCATTTTCATTTGTCACCAGATATTCTTTGATTTCTCCTTTAATTTCTTCAATGATCCATTGGTTGTTCAGTAGCATGTTGTTTAGTCTCCACATCTCTGTCACTTTCCCAGCTTTTTTCGTATAGTTGATTTATAGTTTCATAGCATTATGGTCAGGAAAGATGCCTGTTATGATTTCAATCTTCTTAAATTTATAGAGGTTTGACTTGTTTCCCAAGATATGGTCTATCCTTGAGAATGTTCCATGTGCTTGAGAAGAATATGTAATCTGTTCTTTTTGGATGGAGTGCTCTATATATATCTGTTAAGTCCATCTGGTTTAGTTTTTCATTTAAGTCCACTATTTCCTTATTGACTTTCCATCTGGATGATCTATACATTGATGTATGTGGGTGTTAAGGTCCACTACTATTATTGTGTTGTTGTTGATATTTACTTTTAGGTTTGTTAATAGCTGCTTTGTGTACTTTGGTGTTCCTGTGTTGGGTGCATATATATTTACAAGTGTTATGTCTTCTTGGTGGAGTGTTCCTTTTATCATTATATACTTCCCTTCTTTGTCTCTCATTACCTTTTTTATCTTGAAGTCTACTTTGTCTGTTATAAGTATGGCCACACCTGCTTTCTTTTGTTTGCCATTAGCTTGGAGTATCATCTTCCATTCCTTTACTCTGAGCCTGTATTTGTCTTTAGAGCTGAGATGTGTTTCCTGGAGGCAGCAAATTGTTGGGTCTGGTTTTTCAATCCATCCAGCCACTGTGTCTTTTGATAGGGGAATTCAATCCATTTACATTTAGAGTGATTATTGATATATGAGGGCTTAATGCTGCCATTTTATCTCTTGTTTTTCAGTTGTTATGTATTTTCCTTGTTTCTCATCCCATGAATTTTGGACTGCTAATTGAGTTTGGTGGCTGTCTATGATGGTTTTCTCTTTATTTATCATTTGTGTCTTTGTTCTGATTTTTTGTTTAGTGGTTACCATACAGTTTGTGTAAAAGATCTCGTAGATGAGATAGTCTATTCCCTGATAGCCTCTTGTTTCCTTAGTCTAAGTAGGTTTCGTCCCTTTCCTCTTCCCTTTCTAAGTTGTTGTTGTCACAACTTATTCCATTATGTGTTGTGAATTTGTGGTTAAAATGAAGTGATAATATTTATTTTTGATGTTTTGTTTTCCTTTATCTTTAGAGTTATAATTAAGTGTTTGCTAATCTGTTCTGATAGAGAGTTGCAATTTTGGATTTTGTCTGCCTATTTATCTGCTTGCTCAAGGCTTTGTAAACCCTTTCTTCTTTTCTTTTCAGGTACGAGGGCTTTCTTGATCAAACTTGTGGGGTGGGGCGGGTCTTGTGGCAATGAACTCCCTCAGCTTTTGTTTATCTGGCAAAGTTTTTATTTCTCCATCATATCTGAAGGATATTTTCACTGGATATAGTATTCTTGGCTGAAAGTTTTTGTCTTTCAAAATTTTGAATATATCATTCCACTTTCTCCTCGCCTGCAAGCTTTCTGTTGAAAAATCTGCTGAAAGCCTCATAGGGCTTCCTTTATAGGTTATTCTCTTCTGCCTTGCTGCCCTTAATATTTTTTCTTTATTGTTGACTTTTGCCAGCTTTACTAACATATGTCTTGGAGAAGGTCTTTTTACATTGGTGTACTTAGGAGTCCTGTTGGCTTCTTTTACGTGTAATTCCAGCTCCGTCTCCAGGTTTGGGAAGTTCTCAGTTGTTATTTCTTTGAACAAGCTCTCTGCTCCTTTTTCCCTCTCTTCTCCCTCTCGAATACCTATAATCCTTATGTTGCATTTCCTAATTGAGTCAAATATTTCTTGGAGAATGTCTTCATTTCTTTTTAGTCTATGTTCTCTCCTCCTCCATCTGAAGCATTTCTGTCTTCCTAGCCTCCAGATTGCTAATTCTGTCCTCCATATTATCAGCCCCATTGTTTAAGGACTCCAGACTTTTCTTTATCTCATCCATTTTGTTTTTCATCTCTAACAGTTCTGTTTGGTTTTTCTCTATAGTTTTAATCTCTTTTGTGAAGAATTCCCTCTCTTCAGTAATTTGGTTCCTGATTTCATTGAACTGTCTTTCAGAATTGTCTTGTAGCTCGTTGAGTTATCTTAGGATGGCTGTCTTGAATTCTTTGTCATTTAGATCATAGATTTCCATGCCCTCAGGGTGGGATTTCTGGGTGTTTGTCTTTTTCCTTCTGGTCAGGAGTATTGATATATTTCTTTAAACCATTTGATGGAGTGGATTTGTGCTGATGCATAGTGATAGTTTCTGGATGCAGGTTCCACCTGCTGCCACTTGAGGGGGTGCAGGAGCTGTGTAGTCTGAGCCCACTGCTGCGATCCCTGTCAGGTGTGGCTGTCTGAGCCTGGGTCACTCCTTGGGATCACAGTGGCCCTGTGGGATCTCCCACCAAATGGAGAAGTAGTCACATGGGGGGCTCAGGGCTTCTGCCGCTTGCTCCCATAGACTCACAGAGCTGTGCTCCCTGCTTCAGGGCCACAGCGGTACTATGGGTGTTCACAGCAGCTGGGAGCTTGTTTGCCCAGATTGGGATCTCAGCCTCCCTCGCCCTCTGCTCCTAGGTCACACCAGCCATTGTGCTTGGTGGGCGAGACTTCCCCTCCACGACTGAGCCAAGGCCACTCCCTGGGACCAGGTGGGATTGTAGATTCTTCCACCAGATGAGAGAGTGATCACATGGGGGCTCAGGGCTACTGCCGCCAGCTCCAACAGTCACATCGAGACACGCTTCCCCCTTTGGGGCTGCAGCAGTACCATGGGTGTTCACGGCAGCTGGGAGTTTGTTCACCCGGACTGGGATCTCAGCCACCCTCTACACCTAGGTGGCACCAACCATTGTGCTTCGTGGGTGGGACCTCCCCTCTGGGACCGAGCCGAAGCCCCTCCCTGGGACCATGGTGGGGTTGTGGTTTTTCTCACTAGATGAACGAGTGATCACACTGGGCTCAGGGCCATTGCCACTTGTTCTCACAATCCTGCTGAGACACTTTTCCCCCCTTTGGAACTGCAGCAATACTAGGGGTGTTCATGGCAACTGGGAGCTTGTTCTCCTCAGTAGCAGCTCAGCCGCCCTCTGCTCCTGGTAGCACTGGTCTTTGTGCTTGGTGGGTGGGGCTTCCCCACTGGGTGCAAGCCTGTGCTGCTCTCTGTGGACTGCATGGCCCTGAGGGCTCCCCCTCTACATGAGGAAGTGATCACATGGGGGGCCCAGGGCTGCCATCACCTGTTTCCACAGTCATGCTGAGGCATGCTCCCACCCTTGGGGCCACAGCAGTGCTATGATTGCTCCAGCCAGGAAAGTAGTCACACACGTGCACTGGGCTGCCTGGAGTCCAGAGGGTGCTCACCTATCTTCATCACCTCCTGGGGGGATAGTCCATCCACCTTCAGATGTACAGCTGCTTGGGTCTCTCAGGCACCCTGGTGTGCTGTGTGGGTATCCTCCAATGGTTGATGAATGTCCTTTTAGTTGTAGTTCAAAGGGGAGAGACACAGGGAACAGCTGACTCCACCATGTTCCTGACGTCCTCTCTAGTAGTTTTTTAATGGACTCTTTAGAATATATATATAATTTGAAAACAGAGGTAGCTGTAATTCTTCCAGTCCAATATGGATGAGCTTTATTTATTTTTCTTGCTTAATTTCTCTTTCTAAAACTTACAGGACAATTTTTAATAGAAGTAGCAAGAGCAGACAACTTGGTTTTGTTCCTGACCTTAGGGAAAAAGTATTGAGACTTTCACCATTAAGTATGATGTTAACTGTGAGTTTCATATAGATGCCCTTTTTTAGATTGAAGAAGTTCTCTTCTATTCTTAGTTTGTTGAGTGTGTGTATCATGAAAAGGTGTTGGATTTTGTCAAATGTTCTTTCTACTTCAATTGACATGATCATGTGGCTTTTCCCTTTTTCCTATTAATGTGAATGATTTTATGTTGAACCACCCTTGCATTCCTGACAAGTCGCACTTGGTCATAGTGTATAATATAATTTTTATATGTTGCAGAATTTGGTTTGCTAGTATTTTCTTGAGGACTTTTCCATCTGTATTCATAAGAGATATTGGTCTGTAGTTACATTTTCTTGTGATATTTTTGTCTCATTTTGGTATCAGGGTAATACTGGCTCATAGAATGAATTGTGAAGTGTTGCCTTTACTTGATTTTTTGGAAGAGTTTGAGAAGGACTTATATGAATTTTCTTTGGATGTTTGAAAGAATACATGAATGAAGCTGAGTCTAGTTTCACTCAGTCTAACTGAGTTCTACCTGAGTCTTTTCTTTTCGGGTAGTTTAAAAATTACTAGCTAGATTTCACCACTTGTAATGGTTATCTGTTGCTGTCATAACTTATTACCATGAACTTAGTGGCTTAAAACAAAATAAATTTTTATCTCACAGTTCTTTATGTAAGAAGTTTGAGACATGTCTCATTGATCTAAAATCAAGCCATAGGCAGGGCAGTGTTCCTTTCTGTAGGCTTTAGGTCAGAATAAGTTGCCTTGCCTTTTCCAGATCCTAGAGAATGCCCACATTTTCTCATGGTTCCCTTCCTCCATCTTTGAAAGCAGCCTTAGCATACAGAGGCATAAAAAATATTTAAAACAATGAATTTTTGAGATATATGAATGCCCAGTGGTTCTCTTTAGGGCTAGAAGTAAATATTTTCTTCTTAGACTTTCGCATTTTTTTTTTTTTTTTTACATCGCATTCCTTAGACTTTCTTTCCACATTCCTTCTAATGGACCTCAACTGGGAAAGGGTCTCTACTTTTAAGGGCTCATATAATTAGGCTGGGCCCATTGGATAATCCAGGATAATCTTCCTGTCTCCAAATCCTTCATCTTAATCACACTTGCAAAATCCCTTTCTCCAGGTCAGGTAACATATTCACAGGTTTTAGGGATCATGATGTGGACATCTTGGGAAAGGGGACGTTATTCTTCGAACGACATGTTTAAAAGTCTATTCAATTTTATATGCATCGATTTATGAGACTTCTTAAATTAGTCTAAAGGGCAAAGGTGAAGAAATATACAATTACATTGTCTTTTGTAATTACCTACATAATTACCTTTACTGACACATTTTTTTTTTAATGTGTGTTGATTCAAATTACTGTCTTGTGCCAATTTCTTTCAGCTTGAAGAACTTCATTTAGTATTTCTTGTAAAGAAGATGTCCTAGAAACAGATTCTCTCAGTTTTTGTTTACTTGGGAATACCTTTATTTCACCCTCATTTTTTAATGATAATTTTACTGGATATAAGATTCTTGGTTGACACTTCCTGCACTTTGAAAATGTGATCCTATTGCCTTCGGTTCTCCACTGTTTCTGATGAGAAGCCAGATATTAACCTTATTGGGATTCCTTTGTACGAGATGAGTCATTTTCCTCTTGTTGCTTTCCAGATTTTCTCTTTATCTTTCAACACTTCAACCATGGATCTCTTTGAATTTATCCAGTTGGAATTAATTTCGTTTTTTTGAATGTGTAAAGCAACGTTTTCCATCAAATTAGGGAAGTTTTCAGCCATTATTTCTTCAAATTTTATTTCTGTCCCTTTCTTTCTCTCCTCTTTTTTTTTTTTTGGTATTCCCATTAGATATATGTTAGTGTATTTAATTGTATCCCACATGTCTCTGAAGCTGTGTTAATTTTTCTTCATTGTTTTTACTCTCTGTTCTTCAGATTGTATAATCTCTATTGATCTCTCTTCAAGTTTGTTGTTTCTTCCACCAGTTCAAATCTGCTTTTGAGCCCCTTTAATAGTTTTCATTTCAGTTACTGTACTTTTCAACTCCAGAATTTTTTTGTTTTTTAAAATAATTTTTGTCTCTTCATTGATATTCTCTATATGATGATACATTATCATTATATATCTTTTTCATTCTTTAAGCATGGTTTCCCTAAACTCTCTCTATATATTTATAATAGGTCATTTAAAATCTTTGTCTGCTAAGTCTACCATCTGGACTTCTTCAAAGGCAATTTCTATTGCCTGCTTTTTTTCCCCTGAGTATGGGTCACACTTTCCTGTTTCCTTGCATATCTTGTCAGATTTTATTGAAAACTAGACATTTCAGATAGTATATTACAGTAATTCTGGATACTGACCTTCCCAAGGAGTTATTGCTTTTGCTTGGTCATTTGTTTATATGCTGAGTGACTTGACCTAAATTCTGTAATGTCTTTTTCCCTTGCCATGTGCAACCTCTGACATCCCTGCTAAGACTATTCTTTTGCTTTTTGTTTTTCTCTTATCCGAGCTACCTAGGAGAACCCTCTGGTTTGGCATAACAATTAACTGATTAAAGTTTTGCTTAAGCTTCCTTATTTAGTTAGATTTTTATCCTTTACTGTTGGTATACATGTGTGCTTGAAGGCTGCTATATCAGTTCAGGGAGTTTCTATGTCTTTTCTGTCCCCTCTTCAGCCTGGTACTATTCTCTGATTTCTCTGAGCTTTAGTCTCTGATTTCTCACAGGAAAGCACAGCCTGGGCGTCACACAATCTTCCAGACTTCCAGGATGACTGTGATATTATTTTAAATCCTGGCTTCTTAGGTGTCAACCCTGGATGAGAGTATTGTTCACTCCGTGTTTAGTCAGAAGTTGTGTTTAAGCACCACCATAAAGGTATCCAGATTTAGGTAAGGAGAGACTTTATTGAAGAGATTATTGCAAAGTGGAGGAAAGGGACTATTGTAACAGGGAGGATGCAACAACTTTAGCAACAAGCATTAGGCAAAAGGAGTTTTTCTTTTACAGGGAGGAGTAAACAAGGCTAGAAAGAACTTGATGTGGGTAAGGGGAATGAAAGGGTGGAGTGATGGGATAGCGGATCAACGAATATTTTATCTTGATGTCAGCCTATTTTCAGGAGGGGCTGTTTAGGAGAAGTTGTATGCTGGCTCAGAATGAGGGTAGGTCAAAGTTCAGGGGTCTGCAGGAAGGAGAGAAACTTAACCAAAGTTTGGTTAACAAGTACTTTGTTCAGATTGATCAGTGGGGACAAGCAGTTCAGCAAATATTTAAGAGGCAAAGAATGGGAATTTGGTCTGGTCTTGTCATAGGTCAATGAGGGGGACATATGTGAGTCTTATCTAAGTCATATGGGAAAGGGTGTTCCTTTGCAGTAACTTATTTCCAGAACACAAGGAGTGGGGGATTTCTTTAACCATGACGGTTTTCCAGGATG
The DNA here is from genome assembly GCF_020826845.1 of Diceros bicornis minor. Lineage (NCBI taxonomy): Eukaryota > Metazoa > Chordata > Mammalia > Perissodactyla > Rhinocerotidae > Diceros > Diceros bicornis. The sequence goes on along the minus strand of NW_026691812.1, from coordinate 1,537,405 downwards.
AGAGGGTTCCAGTAAAATTCAAACTTGTCAGCCTCTGTTGCCATTCAGACTTTCGCCCTGTGTTGATGGGTCTGTGTATCATTTGGGAATGCTGTCAAGCTTGCCCCACATCCTGCTGTGTTTGCCCCTGAGTGGGTGCAGCCTGGTGCACGCAGAAAGTCTTTCTGACACTTAGAGTTCTCTATTTCCTGTTACAAATAACGTTATTCTCCTCAGGCAGGGCTGAGAACCTCTTCACCCTTATGACCTGCCTTTCTCCCTGGACAGAATTCCTGTGCTACCATACCGGAGCTGGGGGCAGAAATCTGCTTTTCCCAAAGTGACATCTGTAATCCACTATAGGCACCGGAGTGTGTGTGTGTGGTAGCTCTTGGTCTTCCTGGCTTGCCTTTCTGGGCATTGAATCTCCACTCTAACAGGTGCTGGGGCAGAGGTGATGGGCCCCAGTATCCACCACCTCCTCCGCCTGGGGCAGAGTGGGGATGAGATGGGGGAAGAGGGACCAGGGTCTCCTTTACCACACCTGCTTGGAATAGAGGTTCTGTGGGGGCTGGGGGAGGGAGGAGTTGAGGGAGGGATGAGAAATGCCAGCAGTTGCCGCTCCTGGGATGATATCATAGACCCTAGGATCTGGGGGAGAGGGAGCCCTGTCTTCTTGGCTGCCCATCCCTAGGGTAGAGCTTTTATAATGTGGAGCTGGAGAGTGGAGGTAGGTAATGAAATGAGGTTGGCTCAAATTCCACAGACTCTCAGTGTTCTTACCAATATTGAGTAGCTTTTGTTGAATGAATTTTTATGCATTTTCTATATACTCTTGTGACAATTTCCAGAGACTTTAAGTGATTGTTTTTTATAATTTTCACCAGTGGAATTGATATTTTTCTGGGGAGAAGGTCAACCAAGCTCCTTACCCCATTCTTTTAGAAGTATCACAGCAGTTTATTCCTACTCTGGCTTCTTCCACTTTTTCCCTTCTAACTTCTCTAGTTTTATTTGAGTAGCTCCAAGTTTTTACCTCTTTCAAACTCTTCCCAAATTACATAGAGATCTGCCAGCTGCCCTCTGCCAGGTCAGACCATAGTTTTCCCACAACTTCTTTTCTGTGTTAACTATTGATGGATATTCATAGACAATCAGTCTTCTAACTTTTCAGAATTCCATATGAAAATATTTACTTCTAGCCCTAAAGAGAACCACTGGGCATCCATATATCTCAAAAATTCATTGTTTTAAATATTTTTTATGCCTCTGTGTTTTTTGCACTCATATGCCTGCCTCAATGCACTCTAGTTAGAATATAAGTTCTTAGGTGACAAAAACCAGACCTACATCTTTCTCTCTGTGCAAAGCCTTGCACAGTGTCATTAAAATAAAATCAGTGTTAAATGCCTGAGTTAGATTTTGACTGTGTTTAAGCATGGGGTAGTAAAAAGAATCTTTCACACCAAGTCAAAAAAATTGGTCTCAAGATGAAATAGGTCCATTACATAACAGTCAGCCCCCTCATCAAACATGGGGTAAGAGTTCACTCATTCACAATCATTCATTCAACATAGATTTACTGAACACACATCATGGGAACAATACTTGCTTTCCCTTCCTCATAATATTATGATGATTTTCCAAATGAAACAATAATGATTGTGAAAGATTTTTTTTGTTTTTTTTTTACAGCTATTAAAATGTGTAGATGCAAAATTCTGACTCCAATTACAATGTGTGTGGAGGGTTTCCACACCACTAAGCAATTCTTGGACACCAGCTGGGTGTCATATACTTCAACTCAATTCTGACACTATCTACCTGGAGATGGTGTCAGATCCCACAGGTTAAGGGTTCAGTGATACAAGACTGCACCCCGCCCCTTTCAGATGCCAACTGCAAGTCCAGGTTGTCACCTGTGCTTCTGACGGACTGGCTATAGATCGGAGGTTCCAGTGACCGCTCCTTGGGTTTGATTACTTCACTAGAATGCTCACAGAACTCAGAGAAACATTTACTTATTAGACTATTAGTTTATAACAACCAGATGGCAGAGGTGCATAGACCACGGTATGGGGAAAGGACGTGGAGCTTCCACACTCTTCACTCTTGCCAAACAGTCACGTGGTCACCAACCTGGAAGCTCTCGGAACCCCCTCCTTTTGGTTTTTATGGAGGCTTTATTACATAGGCATGGTTGATTAAATCACTGGCCATTAGTGATTGAACTCAATCTCCAGCCCCTCTCCCCTCTCCGGAAGTCTGGGGGTGGGACTGACAGTTCCAACCCTCTAATCACATGGTTGGTTCCCCTAGCAACCAGCCTCCATCTTTAGGTGCAGTCCAAAAGTCACCTCATTAACATTTGACAGACCAAACTCAGGTGTGGTTGAAAGGGGCTTATTATAAATATCAAGACACTTTTATTGCTTTTATCACTTAGGAAATTCCGAGGGTTTTAGGAGCTCTGTACCAGAAATGGGGATGAAGACTAAATACATATCTCTATTAAAAAATCACAATATCACATGACGTAAGGTTATGTGATTCATTACAATTGTTTTCAACGATATATAGTTCTCATAACAACAATCAAAATTAACATTTGTCTGCTGCAACCCATTTGTTACCACCTTTACATACAATTTGAGATTACAAAGAAAGTCAAATTATTAGAAACTATCTATACAACAAAACTCACAACATACCAAATGTTCGAGGCACGTTATGAAATATCTCGGTCCATTATTGATCAGATACTATTTTATTAAGAAAATTTATAATAATAATGTGTTAGAAAAGACAGTCACTGGCAGAGGAGACCCAAGTCAGACTTTAACTCACTTTGTGGCCTTGAGTAAGTCAATTTAAGTTTCAATCACATTCTCTGGTCGTATTATAGTACCTGTCCAGTCTAATTTGCAGGATGGTTCTGAGGATCAAATGAAATTCATGTGAAAACATATTGAAAAGTCAAAAGCATTATGCAAGTCATAGGTGTTAGTCACAGACTATATTCAGTTGAGTTATGAAATTTTCAGAGAAAAGCTACAAACTAGATATAAACTGTATTAGAGACCCATAAAAGTATTCCCTCATTCTTGAATGGATAAACTCTTGGCTTCTGGGTGATAATAAATAGAGTAAGGCGAACATCAATTGGAGGACACTTCTAATAAAACAATTGCAGGCATGATACAGGAGCCAGAGGCACAGCACTTAGGACCAGAGGCATTGCTCTGTCCCTCTGGGAACACATGCAGTCCACAGTGGCGCAGGATTTTGACAGAGAATAAGGAGATTGCTTGTGTATAGAGTCCTGCTGCATATGTGACATTTCTGTTCATTACTCACTCACTGGCTAGGTTTGATTACTGCTGTGGCCAGATAGTCTGGGAAAGAAAAAGGAAATAGATGGGCCAAAGACCTTTGATATATTAGAGTACAATAAATGACAGCAGAAAGTAAACAGCCATCTGAGGGGGCTGGGATAAGAAGTGGTTAGCACACGCCCTGACAAGCTCTGTGGCTGCTTGATGAATTTCACAGTGGCCTTTTCAGAAAGGCAGAGAGTTCATTTCCTGGAGGAATAAAATATTTTCACACAGTTTTCTCCACAGAACAGTTAGATAATTAGGAGGGATGATACAGGTCAATCATATATAAATACTAATGATAGCCATTAATTAATAGTAGCTCAGGACTTCATGTTTATTTTTATTTAATCATTACAACAATCCATATAGGTATCATAATCTTCATTTTAGAGCTGAGAGAGTTTAAATACCTAGACTAGGGTTGCACAGCGTGTAGGTGGTGGATTAGAATTCAGATCTAGATGATTCTAATTCTAGATGTCATGTTCTTTGCCTGCATCTCTGATTCCCAAACACCAATCCTTGATCAGTGTTTCTTCATGTCAAAATTTTCCTTGGTTTACTGAACATCTTTCAGAGAAATGCATGACTCTATGTTTGATAAATCTTTGTGACAAAATTGCAAGTTGGATATTCTATGTCTGTTCTTTCTTATTATATTGTAAATTTCTGCTTCATGAAATTCAAACATTTTTACACCATACTGACACCATGAGTAAACAAATAAACAAAACTTAAATGCTTATAAAAATTGAATCTCTGAAAAATATTACTTCTAGGGGCCACGTTATTCTTTTATACACAAATGTTTAAGTCACTCATACTCTTAAATGTACTAAAACGATAAATATGCCAAGAGGACATGAGAAAAACTCAGCGTTAAGCGTTAAGCTTCCTTTAAAACTATTGATGTTTACAGCATTTGCTGTTACAGTAAAACGCTCGTTAATTGTGATGCCTAGAACGCACCTGCAACACGTAGACATCCTTTGAGGAGGCACTTTCCCTTCCCCTTTGTCTGAGCGTGCACATGGCATTTCCTAGGGTTCTTTCCGTGAATTCTCCTTTGTGTGCTGTCACTGAGGCTTTCATCCAATTCGTGGCTGAAAATATTAAAGTGGTTGCTTAGAAACGCTGAAGTGGGAAATTTATGAGTTTTCAGAAGGTTGCATTGACGTGTAGGGGTAGCATATGGTGATCTGACAGGTTTTATTCCCTAGCCAAGGAGAGGAGTAGCCTTCTGTGGTCTCTCTAATTATTTCATGGCACTTTAAGATGCCAAGCTGAATTTAGAAAACAGCAAGGCATTAGGGCTAAGGAAAAATAGAGCGTAATTTTTGTTTCCGGCACTTATGACGGAAGTATTTGTTGTTCATTTTTTAAAATTGATTGGAATGTTTTTAGAAATCTAAAAGCAGAGGATAAATTTTATCCAAAGGATAGAATCAAAAGCTCATTATTTTGGCTGAAATAGAAACAAAGCAAGAATGTTAATGTGGAAAGAAAAAAAGACAACAACGAAATGCAGATATTTCATAAGGAAGAGTTATGGTCTTAGAAAATTTTAACATATCAAAATCCATTTAATAATATATACTGGGAGAGAATTCAAATTTTTTTTCCAACAACTCAAGAGGAGTTGGATATTAGGAGACAGAATCAAGGAAGACAAATACAAATAAGAAATTAATATATGATTAAGGAATTGAAACCCTAGTAATGCATAGGTGTTAATTTGTGTTATGGCACCAACTTGGTCTTGGGGGAAACATCATGAAAATTTTGGATGAACGAAATGAAATGAATAATTCATTCATTTTCTCATTCTAAAAATGTTCACCACAAGCCAACTATTTCAGGAAAGATGTTAGGCTCTAGGGATAAAAAGAAGAGAAAGACATGGACTTTCCCCTCATAAAACTTCTAGTTTCTGAGACACAGGCATATAAGTCAATGTGGAACCCTATATGGAATGTATAATAATACAAATGTGCCATGGGGCTTTGTGAACATAGGGGGCCACAATATGGTCATGGAAAATTAGGAAGACATAAGGGTGGGCTAATTACCATAATAATTCTAAACTATTGTGGTTTAACACAGTAGGACTTTCTCTAGCTCGTGTATTTCTATATATTTGATATACTTGGTGGGGCCCCTCTCACTTGGTGTTTTAAATGCTCCCATCCTATGGCTCTGGCATCTCCTAGGGCCTCAGAGTCCACTGCTGGATCCTGTGCATCAGGCAGGAAACAGGGGACAAGAAGGCCTGTAGGTCTTTTTTTTTTTTTTTATAGGCTAGGCCTGGAAGTGGGACATAGTCTAGTGACCACAGCTTAGTCACATGGCCGCATCTAACCTCAAGGGAAGCTGTGAATTAGGAGGAATAAAAACAAGTTTGTTGACTAATTGCTTATGACAGCTTATTGGAGAGGATTTCATCTCAACTGAACTTTAAAGATGTGAATCTGGCATTCAGATGAAGAAGATTGGGTAAGAACATTCCAGAAAGAGGGAAAAACATGATAAAAGACATAGATGTAAAAAACTTAAGGGACATTTTAAAGACCAGTGTTGTTGGAGTATAAGTTGCAGGTCCTGATTAATGAGAGATGAAGCTCCACTGCTGATGTTTTTTCCTGTTACACTTTCAATGTATATCCAGTTGCCTACCTGACATTTATCCTCTGATGACTCAAAGGCTTATCAAATTCAACCTGTACTAAACCAACTCCAGGATCTTCTACTCTACTTCTTGGTCTTTGCCCTGGCCCCCTTCAAACCTTCTCCTCCCTCATCCTATCACAGAAATAAAAAATTGGGATAGACTGATGGTTGCCTGAGATAGGGGGTAGGAGGTGGGCTAAATGAGTGAAGGGGGTCCAAATGTACAATTTCCAGTTATAAAATGAATAAGCCATGGGGATGTATTGTACAGGGTGGTGACTATAGTTAATAATACTGTATTGCGTATTTGAAAGTAGCTAGGAGAGTGGATCTTGAAAGTTATCACGAGAAAAGAAATTTTGTAACTATGTATGGTGATGGACGTTAACTGGGCTTATTGTGGTGATCATTTTGCAATATTGAATCATTACGTTGTATACTTGAAACTAATAATGTTATGTCAATTATACCTCAATAAAAATAAATTTTAAAACATTGGAAATGATCCTTGACATCTCCCTTCCCTAATTCCACAAAACTAATCTATCACTAAATCTTACATATGTTAAATTCAAATTTTTCTTGAATATGTTCATTTTTCTCTATTTCCACTCTACCACTCAGCTCCAAACTAACATCATCCATTGCTAGATCTATCACAATAGGGACCTAACTCATCTCTACTCTTGCCATCCATTTTTTCCTCTGTTCAGTCTGTTATACACAGTGATACATTAGAAACCAGGCCCATTACCAGCAAAATGACTTGCATTTATTTGGTGCTCACAAAGTACTAGGCATTGTTCTACATATATTGCATTGATAGTCTTATTTAGTCCCCACGTAGTTACATATAGTAGCGTCTATTCCCATTTCATTTTATAAATGTAAAAACTGGGGTTTGGAAGGTTTAGGTCATTTGCCCAAGTTCATGCACCTATTAGGTCTGATTAACTTTAAAATTTAGGTGGTCTGTTTCCCGACCCTATGTCCTAAATCACCATGCTAAATTTTCTCTCAGTGCAGACATTTAAAAGATTTATTTATTGAGTAAATGAATAAGTGAAGAAAAAGTGGCAGATTGACAAGTGCCACATATAATGGAGGATCATGTTAACACATTTTATCTTGTCCATGTGGTGGAAAGGAATGGTTACATTTTTTTAAGAAAGCAATGATATAGATCTAGAGATTTGAAAGGTGTGTTCATTACATGCATGGAAAATGGAATGGAAGGGGGAAGGTTTCAAGGCAGAGAGTAATTTCATTAGAGTATGAAAGAAATGGGCAAGGGGAATAAGGACAAAATTATATCAGAAAAGGTTAGAGATTCTTTCAAGTTCTTGATGGCATATTCCCTCTTTGTCTCCTTCGTAGTCTCTTTCCTTCCCCAATATACCACCTGGTCCAAATGCAACATTAATTGTATCTTTCAAAAACAAGTTCAGTGTCGACAGACTTTCTAATGGTGAAATGAGGCATCGTATGTAGAGTGACGACCCAACACAGTTCTTCAAGAAAATGAAATTCTTTCCTTCACCTTCTTCACATTCCCCCCTCAAATGACCTGGATACGAGAGAGAAATGAGTGTAAAGTTACCACAGACTTGAGTTTAGAAGAATAAGCAGTCACAAAAGTATTAGAAGATAAGGATAAAGTGTCCAAGCTTGGAGAACGTTATTTTCTTGATTTTAGAAGATGGAAAAGTCAGTGAATGTATTTTAATTTTGCCTGTTTTGCTTATTCTGCTTAATTCTGGTCAGAGCTAATGGTTTCAAATGATCCCAAATGGCTCTAAAATTTGGTTAAATATAAGAATACATGCAAATGAGAATAGAAGAGTATGCAGTTTTAACTATTTATGTAAATGATTTCAAATAGACATAGCATTTGAAATCTCTCTTTCCCTCTGTGTGTGTGTGTTTGCGTGCGTGAATGTGTGTATGTGTACCAAGAATCAAAATGAATTTCTTAAGCAGAATCTATCTTGGGATATTTATTCTGATTAATATGATATGACAATGTATCAGAGTAAATAACGTGGTAAAATATGTTGGGCTAAATTTCTAGTTTCTACTTTTTTTTCGTGAGGAAGACTAGCCCTGAGCTAACATCCGGTGCCAATTCTCCCCTTTTTTCTTGAGGAAGATTGGCCCTGGGCTAACATCCACGCCCATCTTCCTCTACTTTATATGGGACGCCGGCACAGCATGGCTTGACAAGCGGTGCGTTGGTGTGAGCCCGGGATCCAAACCTGCAAACCCCAGGCCACCGAAGTGGGTCGCGCACACTTAACTGCTTGTGCCACTGGGCCAGCCCCTCTAGTTTCTACTTTAAATGCCATAAATCTATTCCTGTAAATAGGATTTGGGATAAGATAGAAAGCCTAATGTATAACAAGCATATTCAATGAATACATCAGACATGTAATCACAAAAAATGCTAAAGACACAGGTTCTGCAAAATGTTATGCATTTTTGCTGAGCATGTAGGACCTGCATTTTCTGAAAATATCGAGTTCCTCTGTGTGTTATTTAACTTTCAAAGCAATGAATTACAAGGACTAGGGTTATAGAATGAATTCTTCATAGTAGAGAATCTGGGAAGTGACAAAGAAGGAGAGAATGGCAAATGGGAAGGGAGATTTCCTCTATGTTCCTCTCTCTGTAAATGCATATTTCTAGTGCAGGAAGACCACTTAGCTGAATAATTTATAATTATTCTGTTAGCATGAAGTTCATCAGAGAAAAATAAATGAAAATAAAACTCGCATGCACTGTTACAATTCTTTCTCTGTATTTTGTGTTGACTTTTATTTTTTCAGGGAAAGATTCACCCTGAGCTAACATCTGTTGCCAGTCTTTCTTTTTTTTTAACTCCTGAAAGCCCCAGTACATAGTTGTATATTCTATTTGTAGGTTCTTTTCATTCTTCTGTGTGAGCCACTCCCACACCATGGCAACTGACAGACGGGTGGTGTGGTTCTGCACCTGGGACACGAATCTGGGCCGTTGAGGCAGAGAGCACAGAACTTTAACCACTAGGCTATCAGGGCTGGCTCTGTATTGACTTTTGATACTTGTATTTTTCTCTCTAATTTTAGATGATTTATCCACTATTAATAACATATCAGTAAATTCCGATAATTTAAATATTTTAATAATTATCCTGTAGAGAAGGAAGAACTATTCCTCTACCCTCTAGCTTCTTCTGGCTGATCTAAGAGTTAAAGAATTAAATCGACAAAAGACAGAATAACAGTGGAAAATCAAACAAAATTTAGTAACATGTATACATAGGAGAAACCCAGGAAAACTGAGTAACTCACCAAAATGGCTGAAGCCACCACCTTAAATACCATCTTTAGTTAAAGACAATGGAGGATGTTGGGGGTAGTGGTTTGGGACATTAAAGGGGAGGAAGGCAATCCATATGAGATGAAAAAGCAAAAGTTTGGTAAACAAATGTTTGCCATACCTTGCAGAGACAACGGAACATGGAGAGGACTTTGATTCAACGCACCTTGCTAGGTTCCTCCCTGTCCATCACACCTAGTTCATACTATACTATAGTTCCTTATGGTATTAGTTCCTTCCCAGACCAGACCTTCCATCTTAAATTCTTTTAGCAGTTAGGGGGAAGGTCAAATTTCTTTCCGAGTCTTTTGTTCTTAAAAATAATCAAGCCAAAGAGACACACTTTGGGGTAGCAAATTCTGTTCCCCCACATTCCCAACACGAATGTGATTAAGAACAAATATAAATAAAATAAGAGAATCATGATAGTTTCTTATGTGAGAAAAGTAAGTGAAAAGAAATTAATGTTTGGACCTTTGTCACTGAATAATAATAATAATCAATTTGGGGGGTGGGGGTGGGCGAAATGGGTGAAGGGAGTCAAAAGGTACAAACTTCCAGCTATATATAAAATAAATAAGTCCTGAGGTGTAATGTACAGCATGGTGACTATAGTTAATAATACTGTATTGTATATTTAAAAGCTGCTGAGAGAGTAGATCTTAAAAGTCCTCAACAGAAGAAGAAAAAATTTTGTAACTGTGTGTCCTAATGAGCGTTAACTAGAGTTACTGTGGTGCTCATTTCGCAATATATACGAATATCTAATCATTATGTTGTACACTTGAAACTAATATAATGTTATATGTCAATTGTATCTCAATAAAAAATAATAAAATAATATTACGATCCACAAAGCAAAGTCAATTGGAGTTGTCAAGAACTTTAACATTTTTAGATGTTATCTGAAACATTTAGAGAGGAAATGACATAATGTCTGGGATTTGTTTTAAAACACACCAACAGACAAATATAAAAGAAAAACGGGAGAATAAACGAAACCGTCATAAAAAATGTTGATTGGTGTTGAAGCTTAATGTTGACTTTGTTATATTTTTTCTATGTTTGAAAAATTTTACATTGAAATTAAAAAAATAAAGTTAAAATAAAGCTCTTCAGCAATGTTAGGTTGCATAATCATCCATCAATATATGTACGGCAATAAGGTAAATGTTGTTGATGACAAATCTATCAAAATTGAAAGAGTATGGTAGAAAAGAAAGAGCAAAACTTTAGACGGAAACAGACCTGGATGTGATTGCTTCCTTTTATGTTTGCCTACCAAGTGACTTTGGGTAAGGTCAGAGTTACAATTTTCCCTTATATAAAATAAATATAATATTTTTTTGCAAGGCTAGAATGCGATGGTCTTTGCAAATGGCTAACAAAATGAGTGGAATGTATATTAAACTCTATAAATGCTTCTCATAGTAATTGTTCATGATGATGATGACAATGTTGATATTGTTAAGACTCTAATTTCAGAAATCTCATTTGGTCTTGGTTTAAAAATCTATTAGGTCAAATGACTCTAATGATCAAATGATCTAACATTTGGTCTTAACTCTATTGGCATTGATGTCTCCAGAAAAGGAATCATTTCACAGATCATTCCACAAGAGATAAAGGTCTCAAATAGTCTTTCGTTCAACAAATATTTATTGAGCTTCTACTATACACAGGTCCTGCTCTAAGAGCTGGGAAAAAAGCACTAAACAAGATACACAATGCCTCTGTCCTCAAGTGATTAATATGCTAGTAGGAACATGGCATTATGACTGAAAACATAAAAATTCAATCACTTGAAGTATTGAAATATACGAAATTAAATAAATTTCAATCATTGCAACATGATTGATAACATATAAATATTAGATATAATCAATGCAGAAGCATTGGGTGGAAAAATTCCAATACCATCAAATTCATACCAAAATCAATATTCACAACTAAAAGGGAGATTCACTACATTTTTCTAAATATCATAACCAATCAAACCCATTTTTGGTTTATTTCTTCAACATTTTCTTATTACATGTTCTATTATGTATTTTCTGCATGTGCCATAAAATAAATAAAGCAAAATATTTATAAAATATGATAAATTTTAGTTATTTGGTAAAAGTGAGTCACTTTATTTCTATTATTTACGTTCTAATCTTACCCATAATTTCCTTATAAATGTTGCTGTATGTGTTCAAAAAACCTAAATACATGGCATAATTTTGAAGATATGTATAATTTTAAATCATCTGTTTAAATGAAGCTACTGGATATTTACCAGTAAATTATTAAACAGAATAATAGGAATAATGGTTTATTTCCTCCCCCATAAGTAGTAAAGTTATATAGACAGGCAAATCATCAGTAGGACCGGAAATCTCTGTGCTATCATTTTCAAATTTCTGTGACAAAATTGCTCAATTTCTTTAGCCCAGTTTATGTGGCAGCATTTCTAGAGTAATAAGGCAGGCAATTATTTAAAAGTCTGACCTGTGGTACATTTATTATGTTATGAATGTAACCTACTTATAATGTGACTCTTTCTTTTACTTCCCATTAAGTAATTTCTCCCTACCTTCACCCTAATTTTAAGAAAACCACCAGATTTTCTGTTTTGAAAGAAAGTGTCACATAATTAAAAAATTATGTGCCTGAAAGAAAAACATAAAAATACTCTCATATCATATTTATTTTCAACTTACCTTATGATTGATTATTAGAATGTTATGAGCCTAATTAACATCTTTCTCTACATTAACTTTTATCTTTATAAGTACAATTGTTACTGTAGGTCTTTGTCATTGTGGGCAGCTATTTATTTTTAAAATTTAAATAGATATCATGATGATCTTGGCAATGTTGACAAATCAAGGATTTTCTGTCTTTGGTGACTTACAGGAGCCTTTTCTAAAAATATTAGTAAAAGCTTTAGCCATCTGAGCAGGTAACCTTAACTTATTATAACAGCTGGAAATACAATTTGGATCCAACTATTCTTTGATAAACTAGTGAGTTTTGCATTATCATACCTGTATCATGGCTAAAATTTTAAAAACAAAAGCTATAAGATCTCTGCACCTGTCTGTATGTTTACGTATGTCTATATATGTAAGTTACAGATGTGTTTTTCTATCTCTGGATGATATATTGCCAAAATTAATTTGTAAAGATCTCTATTTAATTGGCTCAAAGACAATCATGTATATAAATCAAGTATAGTCTCAGAAATATAGAAACTAACCCAAAAGTTTTTCAAGTTCATGTGATCTAGGATAATCTTCACTAAATAAGAGCTAGTTTAAGTTTGTTGGTTTAATTAAAACAGGCATGTCTTTAGAGTTAACAGCATTAAATACTTTTATTCTGCCTATCAGGTTCTGAATATCAGCTTCCAATATGGCCAACTTCTGACCATAGAGCTGCTTAAAAAAAAAATCCTTTTAAATATCTTATCAAGTTTCAGCCAGGAGAAACAGTAAATGTTCTTGACAGTATTGAACAATACCATGGGGACAAGAGGCATCTCTAAAGAGAGTGTAAAAGATACTGTCCTCCCAAGACCCAGAGCCACTCCCAAAGACAACCAAAAGAAAGACTTAGATGATTCCCCTGAGAGCTGGCAACAGTCAGCAGGACCATTGCAGCAAATGGAGTGCAACTTACACTTATGTACAGCCATATCTAGCCACAAATGAGGTGCCACTTACATCTCTGTCTGTTCATATTTTGGGGGCCCCCAACCTGATGGTTGCCAAGCCAAGTTCTCAGGACACAAAATGAGACAAACAAGAAGGAAATAGCTGTCCCTGGGAAAGAAAGGACTGATAACCAATGTTTTTCCTGCCAATCTGAATTTGGAAAGGAAGGGACAGCATAAAATTTTACCTTCCTCTCTTCCTCTCTCGACCAGTCACCACAGACAGAGATCAGGAGAGCTGACTGGTATGAATTCTTACCCTTTGCCAGTTTCTGCCAGTTTTCCCAGGATGCCACCTGCAGGCTTAGGAGTGAGTAGAGTGTCCCAGTGGGTCTCATCCAGGTCACCAGAAACTGTAGAAGAGGGAAAATAATTTTCCCTGTACCCCCTCCAGCGCACTTGTAAATGGATAAGCTTACCTAAGATGGTTAAAAGTTCTCCACTGTGGCCACTGTAATTCAAGAAGATCTTTGGTGAGGATAACTTACTCATTCAGTATTAAAACAAAATTTTATTCACCCGAGGCCTCACACTAGCCCCAGTCTAGTTCAAGTTGGACCCAGTCCCACCCCAAATCCAGTCTGGTTTCTAAATAGGACCCAGTCTGACTCCAGACCCAGTCCAGTTTTTAACTCGGATCCACTCTGACTCCAGCCAGTTTCTAGACCCAGTCCAGAAAAAAAAAAAAAGCTCAAATGAAGTCTGAAAGCTTATAACAAAAAAGCAGTGGAGGTAGGATCCAGGATCCGAGCGGGACTTGCCCGTGCCCTCCAGGGGCAGCAAGAAAGCAGTGACCTCAAGGGGCTTAACAGGGTCCCACACCTTGTTGCTCAGCGTGCCTAGGGGCCACCGGGAGTCTCCTTTGCTTTCCTCTTCTGACACCAAAACTGTTCAAAGATAATCTGAGGCATATTAAAACATTAAGAGTTCACTTGAGTAAAAATCGATTCAAATCAGGTAGTGTCAAACCAGAAGTGCTTAGGAGTGCTCCCTGGTGGGACAGTTCTTCGCTTTACTGTGGGCTCCCAAAAATGAAGAGGTGATTATAAAACATATGGAGTAATCAATTCATAAAATATTCACTGAGTGACAGGTGCCAGCCTTAAGCCTGGAGCTGAGGATTTAAAGACGAATGAGGAAGTCTTTACCCTTCTATAGCTTACAGTCTGGTGGAGAGTTTGTAGGACTTCAAGTGGACGGTCAAAAGTGAATTAGGGGAAAAGCAGAGACCGGAAATTCTGCCCCATCTCTCAGGCTGGGCAGCACGTGGTACAGCTGCATGTGTGACGTTTTCTTTCTATTAGCTCACAAATGGTGAAGCCCTCTGCCCTTTCTGAAGGACGAAACTATTCTGAATGCCTGCGCCCAACTCCATTTCACTCTTGGCTTAAATTGTTTTAGGAGGACATCTCTCTTTCCTAAACTATCCTTCATGCCGGGAAAGGACTAAAAGCCCTGCTGATGCCGGGTAGCCAGAAATTCAGGGAAAAAGTAAAACAAGATTTTGTTGATTGAGCACTAGGAAGGTCGCATGCGCCTCAGAGCACGGGCCAGCTGCTCAAGTTCCGGCAAGGCTCGCAATGACCCACGTGCCTGAGTTGGCTGGCGCTGACTGGACTTTTCCTCACGGCATGGCTGGGACTAGAACAGATTTGTGTGTGTGTGTGTGTGTGTGTGTGTTTTAAATTGGTGTGTGTACTAAAAGTCATGAAAAAGTTCAAATATATGTACAAAAAATTCTAAAGAAGCCCATGAATGCAATTAGAAAATTTCCCCTGTACAGATGTATATATTAGCTCTTTCAGTAATTACCTTCAAAAGAACTATATAAGAGAAAAGATTGGGTAAAATACAGTTAATAGCTTCTCCCACCACTCAAATCGAATGTCGAAATAACAAAGAAATTAAGAACTGGCGTGGATAACTGTCCTTCATTATGGCAGTCCATAAGCCACATCTGGAGGACAGAAGGCTCTCCAGTGAACACCCTCCCACTCGTGCCCCTTCATCACACTGTGTGAACACAGAGACCTTTCAAAGCAATGAGTGGAAAAAGTGGGCCCATTAGCTGAGAAACTGAATAGGTGATGTTTTATTTTTCTTTACCATTAAATGTAAATTAAGGTAAAACTGAAGTAGAGTCATTACCATTTATACAAACAGTATCTATAATAAAGTATCAACTTTAGAATGGCCAGGAGGATCTTGCAGATGAAACGAGCACTGGACCACACATGACAAAGACTCCTATGTACACTCAGGTGTATGAATAAATTTAGCACCTACTTTCAATTTGACATTCCTATAAGACTTAGAAAGAATAAAGTAGATCCCATCAATATGAAAATTAAAAAAAAATCAGTTGTGAGTTTCCATTAATGTGCAGCAAAACTCAAATATTTTATATTTTATTTAAATGAACCCTCCCATTTGCAAATTTTTTACAAAGAATTATGTTCAAGAATACAAAGAAAAACAGGAACTGATAAAAGTATCAAACACTGCCTAGCGGATCTGAAGTATTTCTTCATATGATTAAACTACTAATTGGCAGTACAACTAAATTATGTTTCTGACTAAATGGGCTTCAATTTTTTTCCATTTAACATCAAGGCAATAGTGAGTTAAAGCGTGCAAACTTCTCGGAGTTCTCAGAAGTGCAATGTCAATATAATCATGATAAGAATAATCATTAATATTTTAATATCACTAAGTGTCTTGCTGTAAACTGATCCTTAGTTATTTACTTGACTAATGATACTCGCTGGTAATTTTTTTTAAATCAAACATCTTAGACATGGCGATCTTCTCTTGTAGTTTTCAATACAATTGAAGCTGGGTCATAAAATTTAGCTCACACTGTACTCAAATGTGCTGAGAAAAATTTAATTTATTTATTTTGTTTTTAAGCTAATTTGGATTTCTTCATGAGAGGAAGGATAAATAAACCCCCAACCAGTTTTAACCTTTTCCAATGCAATACGATAATCAGTCTCGTCATGCAGTGAACAAGCCATCCGCTTGCCTCCTCCTCTCTTCCTACAACAGCACACAGGTACATGAACCAATAGAAGCGGCTTGTATGATTGTGACATCAGAGGGAACTGCCAATCCAGGAGCCATGTGCTGTCCTTGTAGTGCCCTTTGGTAAGCGGTCATCTCCCTTGTCTGCTGGCTGCTAGGGACCTGTTGGGGCCAAAGTCTGGGGAGGGGAAATTAGGGACACACATATCACTTTCTTGCTCTCCCCCATTCTTCTTACCAACCCGCAGGCTAGAGACAGCACAGTCTCTCCTTTTACTTTCTTTATATTCTCCGCCTTCTACTATCAAGCAGCAAGGCCTCTGCCTTCTAGGTCCTAGGTGGAAGAGCTAACAGCCCTTCTAAAGGAGATCTCTCAACACTAAGAGCTGGAAACACCAGTCTTGGGCTTCCCTACGTGACAGAAGGCAAGGTGGCCACCAGGACACTGGAGGAAAAAAACCTTAATACAATAGGCTCATTGTACAACTATTATAGTTTCAGAGTAATTCCATCTGCCTCCCAGAAATGAATATTAATATATTTTTTCTCTTTTCATTCCTCCTGTAAGAAATTCTGTTCTCCTTCTGGACAGAAGATGCCTCATGCTAACAAAGTGAAAGTCAAGTACACAGAAAAGTAAAAGAGAAAGCACATTAATGCTTTTCTAATTGACTCTTGATATCATACAATCTTTGAGGTTTGTTTTTAACGCGGTTGAGTTGTGAGGTATTCTATTTTGAAAATGTGATAAAATGCATAGTTGACTCAAGCTATAATGGTAAATGTGTATGTACTCATTTTCCTGTGCAACTCATGTCTCTGAAGACCATATTCTTTATTATGTAATTCAAATTAGTTGTTCTATCTTCTTTGGGGGCACCTCTTCCTCTCCTAATTTTCCCCTTTTAGTTTTCCCCTTTTGCTTGAAGTTTTGAAGTCTACGTTAGTTTCTCTGCTTTTCATACTATCTCTCACCTAGGTTAGCATTAAAGAACCCAGTGAAATTTCCTCCCCCTTTACTCACCCTCCTTTCTGGCATTCTGTTTTTAATTTATTCAAGTGAATGTGTTGACATTTATTACTTACAGTGTCCTGCTCTCTGTACCATGCTCTGGTTCGGGATTTTGTTTTTCACATACTTGCAAAGTTCTCCCTGCTTCTAGTCATCAATCCATGTTATGTAACTCTACAAAATCTATTTTTAATCTCACTTTCTCCAGGAAGAATTCACTGATTAATACTAGTCCTTTGTGATGTTTTGTTGTTGTTAGTGCTGTGGAGTCCATTCTGACTCTGAGCGACCCTGTATACAGCAGAGTGGACCCTGCCCGGTCTTTTTGCGCTATCCTCTCACCTTCTGCTGCTATATGAGACACTGCTCTACCGCTATTCACAGAGATTTCATGGCCAATTTTTTCAGAAGTGGGTGGCCAGGTCCTTCTTTCCAATCTGTCTTAGTCAAAAAGCTCCGCTGAAACCCGTCCACCATGGTTGACACTGTTGGTATTTGAAATCCTGGTGGCACAGCTTTCAGCATCACAGTAACACGCAGCTGCCACAGTATGACAACTGAGAGATGCGTGGTGTGGTTCCCTGACTGGGAAACGAACCCGGGCTGTGGCAGTGAGAGCATGGGATCGTAACCACTAGATCACCAGATTGTGATCTTACTTTTACACTATTGGTCTGTATCACCTATTTGAATCATTATTTATTATGGAAGGTAAGATTCAATTTTAATAATTTTGATGAAATATTTTTTAATCAGTCACATTAAGACTGATTTTCACAGTTTACACAGAGAGATATTATTTGCATAGTGGTTGCATTCCTACTAAATACAGTTCCCATTAAAAAATGTCCATCTTGCCACTTGCTCTGGTTTGACCTTTGTACAATTTCCTTTACCTTCCTTCTGTACTCATCACCATTTGTTCCATCTCATTTGTTCTCAGCAACTCTGTTTTAAGAACTTCTTTTTGTGATCATAAAAGTAATTTATAATAAAACAAATGAATGCGTTTCCTGTTTGAATATCTCTTTTATGATTGTGCTGTGCAATGCTCTTTCTGTTGTTTCTATTGTCTTTATTCAGCTTCTCATTTTCTTCTTTTTTTGCGTTGTTTGGTCCCTTACTCATCTCGTGTTCATAAACCTTGCTAAGGTTTTTGTACTTTAGTAAGTATTTAGCCTATTATGTCTCATCCACATTCATCTCTAATATCCCTACACTTTTATCATAATGGGATGGGATTCTATTTGACATTGAGGTTGTTGATAAATAATTTGTGATTCTTCATACTTATGGTATATGTTTTTATCTCTGATTTGAATAGACACATCGTGAAGGCATGAATATCATCTATTTATTTTACACATTCACAAAAATTAACAGAAATTCTCTAATCTCTTCCCAGAATGCCTAGGAACATTAATTACTGTCAACTAAGTATGCATTCTGGAAAGTTTAAATTCATTCAGTATCATCAAGAACAAAGTACGAAGAACATTCTAGAGGCATAGTCCCTAGTTTTGAAGAGTTCTTCACGTGCTGTTGCTTCTATCCGAAGTGCCCTTCCCAACCACTCAAATGTATAATTGTCCTTGAAGACTGAGCACAGTGCCGTCTCCTTCACAAAACTTTCTCTTGCTCACCTCCCTCCCAACAATCAACCCATCTTTCATACCGCACTTTGATTAATGCCCCCAATATTGTATGTTTCATAGTGTAATATATTTTTCTGGCTCCATGTCTGTTCTTCTTCCGAGAATATGAACACCAAGGCCAGGCAATGTGGCCTTATTCATCTTTGTATTGTCAGTGACCAGAAAAAAATATATATTCAGTAAATACTGAATAAATCATTGGGATTCATATGAAGCTATTTTTAGAAGGTGGGATTTGGTTAGAGTAAGTAGTCAAAGGAAATCTTCAGAATGAAAATCTATAGGAGATTCTGTTTCCTCACGTATACAGCTTATTTCTTTCGCTTACTCACATTTATACCTACTCAGCTGCATTTGTTATTTCACACATATTTTTCACTTGGCTGCATAAACCTGTTTGAAAGCACAATGCAGTACCTTGATGGTCGGTAAAATAGAGCTCATACCTAGACTACCTTCTTTTGGTTGATATTTTCTTGGTGGGATAGTGACGTGAGCTAGGCAGTTTTCTGCCTACCTGCTCACTTTAGAATACCTATACAGATACAGATAGAGTTGTAAATATATTGTAGAAATAGAAGTTTAAAATTTTTTTCTGAACGTTAGCATGAGAGTTACTCTTTAAAGTTTATAACAAACAATAAGCCATAAATGTTAGCTCCAGTGTCCTAGTTTTGTTTAAAATGACAAAATTTTTTAATATAAAAAGTAAATATGCAATATTAATATTGATAATATGTAAAGTTGGGATATAGAAGAGATTTCTATTTCCAGCAATATGGCAAATTAGATTTCCTGAAAATTTTAATGGGAAAAAAAGATGACAGATAAAATACAATAAGTAATACATATAAAATAAAATAAAGCACAAAACACAAATATTTAAATAAAACACATGGCTGAGTTTACTAGGATGGAAAGGACAGCTCTAAGGATCAAAAAAAAAAAAACAAAAACAAAAAACGAACCTTGAGAAGAAAATATGCGAGCTAATGCTGAGGCTTGTCAGTACTTGCCATTCTGAGAGTGCTTGCTAGTCTGGGTAACTAGGAGATTGAGTATTAATGCCCATAAAGGAACAGAAAAGAGAGTTGTAACTGAGACCCAGTTTAGTTTACCTAATAATCCAAGAACTCTCAACTAGCCACCTGTAGTGAAGTGGTGGACTAGAATAAAATCCATCCCTTCGAAAGAGAGATGACTTGAAAGATTGACTTTTTGACTTGTTCTATAGGTAGGATTTTTTCCAGTGATAATTCACAAACATATGTTTGGGATCTGAATTTACTCTACTTACATAATCTGAGAGCGTTCATATACAAGGAATTAACATAAAAGTATTCCAAGTCCCATAATACTCCTGGGGAGGCTTTTAAAATAAACAAAACGTTACTGAAGATTTGTTTCCAACCCAAGCTGTTGCTAAGTCCGGAAGATAAAGCCCCACTGAACATTACTTCAGTCCAAAATTACAAGAAACAACATAAAGAAACAATCCAATATAAGCAAGAATCAGTGGATACCAAAAGAGTAGTACAAGTCTCCTGAACTTGTTGCATAATAGAAATGTTGGAGAAAAGCTATTAAATAAATATTTTTAAGATTAAAAAAATCATAAGAAAATAATTTACAAAAAATAGGAAGTGAGCAGGATATTATGACTAAAAGATAGTCTTAAAAAAGAACAGATCTTGAGCAATTAATAAACATATTTTCTTTAAAATTACACATAGTAATTTTAGAAGAAGAAGATTAACTGGTATTACATATTGAAGATATTACACAGAAAGAGAAATTCAAAGATAAAGATGTTGAAAACCTAAGACATCGGTCAGATAGACTGAGAAATTCAACATTTAGTCGATAGGGGTTCCTTAGCTGAATATAGAAAATGAAAGAGCCTGCTCAAAAGATAACATCTGAGAATTTCACAGAGTCAATGAAAGACATGAATCCTCTGATTTAGGAAACATTGGAGGCAGAAAAATCACACCTACGAATTCAAGTAGAAGTGAAACAGCAGAATATAAAATAGAGACAGAAGATCTGAAAGGTGGCCAGACGAAAAATGCAGTGTTTACAAAAGGACAACAATTAAACTGGCAGCATTAAAAGAAGCCAGAATATGATAGTATGTTCAAAATGCTGGGAGAATATCACTGTAAATCTAGGCAGCTCAGCTATCTTTTAGGATAAAGAAAAAAATACATATACCAAGAGTTGAAAATAATGTGAAGCAACTAGAACTCTTACGCTGTTGATAGGAAAATAAATTAGTACAATAACTTTTTTTTTCCTTGCTAAAATGGAGATAATATGGTTAGCACATTATAAGCATTCAACAAATATTAGTTTTTTACTGTTTAGTAGAGGTAGAGATGAATATCATAAAATGGTTTAAACGTCCAAGTTCACTTTACAAAGAAAAATAAGTGCCCAAGTCAATGAATAAGCAAACAAACAAACAAAAAATAGAAATACCTTGTGGTACTGAGAATGGATTCCTAGGAATCATTAAAAAAATACAATATGCTCAACTTGAAATATATGTAATTAGAATTTATAAACATTTAATATAATGCATAGAAAAAGGCATCTTTAATTTGGTACTCTCTTTTCTAACTTTTGATTATTTTTTGTTTGTTTATTCCTGATGGAATAGCCCTTAGGAAGTTATTTTCAAATACGTGTTCCCAGAAGTTCTGTGAAAATCATTTTGACACTGGGTGGGGAGAGGTTGGAGATGAGAAGGTGGAGTTCTCAGGGCTCACTCCCAGTTCAACTAGAATAACTCCTTTATTTTTCTGCTTATACACTGAGCTTTCCTACACGATAGGAGACAGGGGCAAATTGCTATTTTTAATCACAGCTACTTTTAATTAGAATCAAATTAGTAATTAAAAGAACATTTTAGTAAATTTGTTTAGGCACATTCAGCAGTAAGAGAAGGGGTATGCTTAATTGTTCTATAAAATAACAAAATACTTTGGGGCTATAAAGAAATCTGGTAAGAGTGGATGAGAAGATAAGGAAGGAGAGAGAGAGAGAGAGGCAGAAGAGAAGCTGAGATTGAGTGAAGGAGGGTCAATAAATCTTCCTTGTGGTGGAGTGACCAAATGGCGATGCCTACTCTTCCATTGGAAATTATGGTGTTTCTCTGATGTAAGACTGTCATCTGGCTCTCTCCCATACAGTAAGTAGAGCTTACTGATGAATTTTCCTTATAATTTAAATTGCTAAGATGGCTGAGAGATGTTTGACAATGTATTTAGAAGCAGTTCTCTTGGAAAGGGGCACTGAGGTAGAGGAATCCATGAAAATGTCACCACAGGAGTTTGTATAAATCCGTGAGGAGAGTCTGACTTCCATGGGGTGTAGAATTTTAGGGGTTGGAAGTGTTGAACCAAGTCTGGAATCTGGGCTTCATGAATAATGTTTCATTTGGAGAAAGGATTTTATGCTAAGTTTGAAAATTATTCCTGTAGTAAATGATTCATACAGTTACATCCTGTTTTGAACACAGAAGAAGCCATGCCATTTTCCATACATCATAAGAATTTTTACTGAAGTTGAATCTACTGTAAGAATCACACACAAAAAAATGGTTTAACTCAATCCTTTTCTGGCTGGATTGGAGGTGACATCTATACTAATGGAGTAGGGACCATAGTCACAAAAGAATTGTTGATTTCCAAGAACGAAGTGGGACCAAGGTGGGCCCTTGGCAGGGGACCTTTAGCTACTTCACAGTTAGTAAGCTTTTGCTATACAGTGTGACTTTCCCTAGGGTACTATTTGCTGGTCAATACATGGCTCCGCTATTCTAAGCCACTTCATTGGTCAAAGTGTGAGTCTCTTCTAAAAACCTAACAGGGTCAAAAGTTGATGGTCAATACTCATCTGTTGAATGAATAGTTGAATGAATAAGTGAATGTATGAATGTCATTTAAAGCTTTGTAAATATCATGTTCTCTATTGGTAAAACCTTTCTAACCCATTTTTTAGAGATTCTTTCATTATGAAAGGAGAAATATAAACGTAAATCTTATAATGATAGTGCTTTGTCAATTGTGAACGTAAACACAGTATTTAATAATACCACTTCTGGTAGTAGAATATGAATATGAACCTAAACAATAGTCACACAAGGTCATTTATGTGTGGTCATGATTGGAGGAGCCTATTTGCATGAGATACAAGGAGCCTTCTAAAGAAAAGTTCATTTTAAGAAAAAAAAGAGTCAGAAAAATAAATCTGAGGATAGGCTGAGGTTAAAGAAGATTGGCCATCTGGGGCCTGTGTTGATCATATTAACCTTTAGCCCTAATGGTTTTCTTTCCCCCTTCTCTTTATCCCAGGTTCTTGTGCCAGAGTACAGAGGAGTGGAAACTAAAACATATATTTCAAATAGCTACTTCCTTAAGAAGTCTGTTAGGCGTTGGTACCGTAACTCACCAATATTCTGGGATCCACACAAGAGAAATGTGAAGAAAGAAAGAGAGAATGACGTTCCTTACTTGTGCAGAGGACCTTGAGCAGAGTGAAGCCACCTTTTACATGTCTTAGATCCTAGAGTGTTTACTGGTAACATCGGCACTAGAGGCCCTTTTGGCACAGGTGTATGGCAGCATAGAGAGGCATTTGTCCACTCATTCATTTACACGTTCCTTCAACCGAGATTTACTGGGGCCTTAGGTAACGTGCTAAGGATTTAACCGAGTAACACAAACCCCTTTATTGAAGGCAGTGTTGGACAAAACAAACAAGTAGATCAATACTTCCAGGACACTGTGAAAGAGGAATGTGCTATGTGATATAGGATTATTTAGATGGGCAGTCAAGACTACTCAGAGAAGATTTCTATACCAGGTTCATAACCTGAGTGTTAAAGGAGGAGTAGATGTTAGAGGAAGCATGTTTTCATGACAGAGACAAGAGTAATTGTGAAGCACACAGACATGAGACAAAACTAAATTTGCAGAATATTTTGGCAAACTACATGCCATCATCTACTGAATCCTTCTTTGGGTTTATCTAAACAGGTCATAAAGTTCATAAAGTATTAATTTTGAAATACTCAAAGGAAATAGGCACAATTTTTCAATTTGGTTTGTTAACTCTTCTGTCCTTACGCCTCTTACAATCTACTTTTCAATAATGACTCTGGTATTTCCGTTGGTTGCTTCTCTTTTCAGCTGGCTTTTTACAGTATCCCAGGTCAAGTTTCCTGTATGCCAAGCAGTAACTGTGAATTCTTTTTTTGATCATAAAGAAAGCTCCAAAACTTTTTTGTCTTCACACTGCCTCGATCATTGCCTCTGCAGAATAGAAGCCAATCTCTATATTTTTACATAAACTTTCTTAGCACAAAAATTCACAAATCTGACTGGATATTCTTTTTGCTTAGATGGTCTTGGTAGCTATGCTCCTCAACTGACCACCTTGCAAGTGGGCAGTTTCTATAATGAAGTGAAAAATGAGATTATGTTGATTTAAAACTTTGTGATATGTTCTTATATCCATTCCAGGTGCCTGTGGTTCAGATAGATATTTTTGGCAATGTTCTGCAAAGTTGGAAAAACATTGCTCTGTGGGTTTCTGAGAAACATTTGCTATTTTTCTCATATACGTCGTGCTAGTAGCAACTTCTAATCAGCAGGAAACAAAGGGCATGAGCAATTTATCCATTAAGTGAGTCATATGAAGTAAGCAAAAGAAGGAGACTTGCTGATGGTTAAAAGTGATATTTTTACATTTTGGTCAATGACCATTTCTCATAAATGTTTTAACATATGCTAAACTGAAAGTATTTTGGTTGAATTGTTAGTGAGATAGCAAAATCTCAATATTTTTAACATGATTTTTTTTTTAAAGAACTCAAAAATAACCATGGAGCTTTTTCCAAGACTACTTAAAAATCACTTTTCAGTTGAGATGCCAAACTTTTAAAATCAGTTTTGGAAAATAAGAAATCTATATAAATTTATCAATTAATATAGAAATAAAGTGTAAAAACCAAAGAACAAAAGAAACTCAGATGTTAGAAATCTTCTAATTTTTGAAGAACTTTAAAAACTAAAATTTTAAAGTACAATTCTATTAGTATCACTATCTAGTTTTCTGCATTATTTTTTCCAATTTTTTTATTTTGAAAAATTAAAATCTATATGAGTTGTAAGAATTCATCAAAGGACATCATTTTACCACATTTGCTTTTTCTTTCTCAAATACTTCAGCATGTACCGTCTAAAAACAAGGATACTCTTCTACATTACTGTAATAAAATTATCACAATCAGAAAATATAACATTTAAAAATACAATTATTTAATATATAGTCCATATTTAAATTCCTCCAATCGTCCAAACAGAATTCTTAACAGATGTTTTTTGATCCAGAGGACATGAAGAATAACGCATTGCGTTCAGTTGTTATTCTCTTTAGTTGGCTAATAAAGCAAAGCTTTGTTAATTGTTAGTAAATCAAAGCTAAATTGATTACAACTAATTGGAGCAAGGGAGAATCATCTTGACAGAGTAAGATTCTCAAAATAGAAAAAGTTCATATGGTTCCAAATTAGAAGAATGCACCTCAATTGGATTCATTTAAGGTTTTTCTCATGATTTGACTGGAGTTAAACATTTTTGCCAGGCATACTACACAGGTGATTTTTGCGTCCTCTGTACAGAACATGATGTCAGTTTCTTCCATTATTGGTGAAATATGGCTTGATCATTTCTCCAAGGTGTCATCTCTCAGATTTACTCACTGCACAAGTTCTTTTTAGTAAGTAATCTGTGGGGGAAAGTTTATGAGGACATAATATTGTGTTCATAAATCCACTAATTATTAGCTTCCATTGATTCTTTCTGTCATTACTATGATAGGTGAAAAAGAATAAATTTTAATTTCTATAATTTTTTGAACATGTTAGTTGATATTTGTCCATAAAGTAGAGCTTTTCCTTTTCCTCACTTTGTAATTACTATTATTTAATAGCAATATACATATTAGGTTCCTTTCTTATTGCAGTGTGTTATGTTCTTATTCAGATTGATAGCCAAGCCATTCCCCATTTGGCCAGTGGGAGCCTATTCATGCATGCTCCAGGATCCTTTTGATATGTACCTATAATTTTTAAAAGAAATTCCTTACTTTCTGTAACAAGAAGACTTTCTAGTCTTACCTTGTACTTTCCTTGCCTTAGCCCCGGAATCAATATTTCTCCAAGGGACCCGCGTTTTTTTCTATCCATTTCCAAGCCATTGCCACTCACCCCCGTGCAGGTAGTCATTTCATTGGCTTCAGGTTTTCACTTCCTGTACTTATTTTTTCAAAATTAAAGCAATATATACTAAATATTCCTTCTCATTCTTTCTTATCCAAAAAAGGAGTGCATTATAGGTACTTTATTGAACTTAATTTTTTTTTTCACTAAAGAGCTTGTCCTGAAAATCACTGCATATGAGTTCATAGAAATTTTCTTCATATTTTGGTTTAAAACTGCATAGAACTTCATTTTGTGGTGAACAGTCATTTATTCAGTCAATCTCCTGTATATGGGCTACATTTTTTAATTGTATTTTTGTAAGTGTATCTTAACAGTAAATTCCTAAATTTGAAGTTTTGTTAGATACTGCCAAATTCTTCCCAGAGAGCTGAATCTATGTTGTATTTATATCAGCAATATATGAAAGTACTTGTTTCCAAAGCCTTCAAACAAAGTGTTCTCAAACTTTTGTGTTTTATAAATCTGATAAAGAATACATGGAATCTTAGTATAGGTGAGATAAATATGAAATTCTCTTATCATGAGTGAAGTTAAATGTCTTTTCATATGTTTAAAGGTCATTTGTATGTCTCTTGTGTCTCTTTTTGCAAGCCATTTATATCTTTTGCCTTTATTTTTATTTGGTTTTGGTATTTTCCCCTGTAATTTAAAATGTTCTTTAAATACTTAGAATGATCACTTTTTACCTGTGATATATACAAATAATTTCCTTTCTATGTATCAATTTTATTTCCATGTTTTTTTGGGGGGATGTCCTACAGAATTTTTTTTCAATATTTCCTTTCATTGCATCAGGATTTTGAGTTATAGGTAGACTTTTTTTCACCCAGTTTATAAAGGAATACCATGTATTTTTCCCTGGTAATTGCATAGATTTAATTTGTGTATTTAGATCACTGATTCATTTGGGGTTTCTTTTTCTTTTCCAATTCTCGTGCCTCTAATTGTTTCTTCTAATCTAATTTCATGGGCAATACCTCTAATTTATTGTTAAATAATAGTGGAGATAGAAAGTATTCATGCTTTATTCTTGAACTTGATGGGTATATCTCTTTTTCTTCCACATTAAGATGCTGGCTTTAGGGCTGAGTATATAATGTTATATGTATGTGTGTATATTTCTATATTATTGAATAAATTTTAATCAGAAACGGGTGTTGGATTTTATCACGGGCTTTTTAGCATCTATGGAGATAATTATGTATTTTTCTTTTATATCTATCAATATAGTGAGTTTTACAAATGAATTTCTATCTTTAGATTTATTAAATAAACTTCAATTAATGATGCTATATCTTTTCTTAATGTAGTATTAGATTTTGTTTGCTAATGTTTTATTTAAGATTTTTAGATTGATGTTAAGAAACAAAATTGGTATGTGCTAAATTTTTTCAGTTTCGGAATCAATGCTATTCTTGCTTTCTAAAAATATTTTAAAGTGTTCCTTAATTTTCTACGTTCTGTAACAATTTATACAGCATTGGAATTATCTAATCTTTGAAGTTTTGATAGAATTCTCTATGGAATCATCTGGATGTGATGCTTTTTTATTGGGTAGTTCTTTAATAACTCTCTCACTCTTTCTGTGTCTCTTTCTGTCTTTCTGCCTTTCCATTCTCTCTCTTTCTCTCTTTGTCATATGCAAATCATCTGTTTAAACTTTTTGTCTCTATTATAATCAAATTTGATAAACTATATTTTTCTGAGATATTATCTATTTCATCTAAGTTTTGGCATTTATTTGCATAAAGTTTTGCACAGTCTTCTCATAATATTTTAAATCCTTCTGTTTCAATTGCTGTTTTATCCTTGTTCTCACCCTTGTTCTTCAACCATTGTTACCACCTCTGTTTTCATCTTAGACCTACAGTTAAATATATTCAGGGCTGAAAATCAGTCCTTTTGCTCAAGTTTCTTCAATCACGTCTTGAGTGGAGTAAGCTTGTCCTGTAACTGATTTTGCAGGAAGGGCTCATACAGTACTCCTGGAGTTCTTACAGGAGTAAACAGTTTCTATAGACTTGACACTTGAGAAACGGTTTTGCTGATTTAACACCCGTAGCTCACACTTTCCTTCCTTGAGTTATTGGAACAAAGGTCTCACCTCTGTCTTGGTTTCAACGTCCTTGTCTAGAATTTTGATGTCATCAGATTTTCTTTCGTTGATACGTGACTTTGTCTTTTTGCGCGAATATTCCAAGGATAATTTTCTTTACGCTTAAAGAAAGATATTGAAGCTAAACATTAAAGGGCATATTTTTTTCAGTATATGGTGATCTCTTCACTTACATAGCTTCGGGACTTCTTTGTTTCTGAATTTTTTTGAATTATGGTTTAAAATATTTTCAATTATTTTATTTTAGTCTTTAACATCTCCAACTATGCCTGTCTTTTATCTTCTTTGCCTATACTGATCAATTTCTCTCTGAACATTTTGTTTCTTTCATTATTTCAATTTTGGTTTGTCTTAGTTGTTAGAATGCCTTTCCTAAATCTTCCTTATTAACTTGGAAGTTTAAGCTTTTCTCTCTTGGACACTCTGTAATGTAGCTAATATTAACACATGTTAATATTTATCTTAATATTGAAAACTTATTTTCAGAGTGAATGAACTTGGATGTCCATTTCTGTTCTAAATTTTGGAATTTATAATTCAAAGTTTTTTAATGCCAGTTTTTACTTAAGCTTGTTTAATTCAGTTTGGAGTGTTGTGTTAAAGGTTTTACTTTAATTATTTAGTTAATTAATTAATTTCCTTGTTAGCTCTTTTATTAGAGAGAATTTTTATCAGTTGAGATGTTTTGATTCTCCTTTTCTTGTTTTCTTTTTATATTAGGTCCATATGGAAGTACTCTGCAATTTTTAGTTGATTCAGTATTTGAAAAAAATTATTCTGGATTGGCAATAACAAATGTCTACATACAAGACTTTCAGATGGCTAATTAGGTTTCTCTGTTCAAGAGTTCTCTCTTCTGTTAATATTTTGAAGTGCAGTTTATTTAATGGATACTACTCTTTTCAGGGAAAGAGGCTTTGATTTGTCTTCTCTTTTTATCATGTCTTTTTTTCTTCCTTTGGAAAAATAAATTTTCTTTTTCTTTTACATCTTGCCCTTCACCATGAAGTCTCAAATGTGTGCCTCCTGCTTCCCTATGTGCTCTTCTCCCTCAGAAGTAGTGATACAAAATGAAAGGAGTAAAATAAAAATTATACAAGGAAAGAAAAAGATAAGCAAAAACTGTTTAAAATACTTAAGAGAATACGCTACTTGGATAAAATTGATAGAATGATGAGTTTCAAATAACAGAGGACACAACTTAACACTGGCTTAAATATAGGTTGGATTTATTATCTCTCATTACAAAAAGGCGAAGTTGGGTTAATTCCGCGACTTATTGTTCTCAAAGGCACAGGTTACTTTACCCTTCACGTTGTCATATTGAATTTTGTTTTCACATTTGCTGTCTTATGGTCTAAATCACTTGGACAAGAATGTTCTTCTGTAAGAAATAGCAAAGGCCAGAAGAATGTCGTTTTCTTGAGGGAGTAAGGTAAACTTTCTCAGAACCTTAACTTCCCCCACTGCCACAAACCTGGTATTTTTCCTTCATGTCTCCTTGTCCAGATTTCATAAAATTATATATAAGTTTACCAAGATTTATTTTTAGATAAATAAATATTTTCTTGTCCTGGACCACCAGGTATTTAAACTCTGTGTTCTTTTAAAAAACACAAAAGGGGTATGAGACGATTGTTGATTAAACCACCAATTGTGTCTGACACAGATAATAAACATAACAAATTCCACTAAAACATAAGTGTATTTAATGGGAGATAAAATAATAAGAATATCCTAAGAATATGAAGGATAATAATCTTGAAAATATCTTAGAGTAAGATAAAAATTATAGGATCATCTTAGAACAAGTATCTGAAAGATAATAATCTTAGAACATTCAGTAGAGTTCTTAATGATTTTTCTCTCTAGATTAGAGTAACTGTAGGACGTCTTTGGGAAGAAAGTCACAGCACAGAGAACTTAGCTCTCTAATTATTTCTAAAGATTCAACTCCTAAAATTTGAGATCTTACATTTGTGGACAGGCAATATCAATTACCAGTTAATGCTGATCCTTCTGGTTCTACAGACTTACAAAGCTGGTACCAAATTCTCCCCTTACGAAACATAGTGCCCAAG
Organism: Diceros bicornis minor; assembly: GCF_020826845.1. Lineage (NCBI taxonomy): Eukaryota > Metazoa > Chordata > Mammalia > Perissodactyla > Rhinocerotidae > Diceros > Diceros bicornis. Next base: position 1,507,143 of record NW_026691812.1, on the reverse strand, counting down.
AAAGTATTAAAAATTATTTAACTGTATTCTTATTAGGGATCATATGAAGAGGCAAAGGAATTGAGCATTATTTTCTCCCCACTTCTCTTCCTCTTTTGGGAGAACTTGTCCATTAGAAATCGTGCCTCCTTAGCCTTGATGACTGGGCCAGACGGAGTAATATGCAGCATGTTGACTGTACTTAATAATACTGTATTGCGTATTTGAAAGTTGCTAATAAAGAACTTACAAGTCCGCACTACAAGAAAAAAAATTTGTAACTATGTATAATAATGGTTGTTAACTAGACTTATTGTGGTGATCATTTTGCAATATATACAAATATCAAACCACTGTGTTGTACACCTGAAACTAATATAGTGTTATATGTCAATTATACCTCAATAAAAAAAAAAGAACACAATAACACAAAACAACATAAGAAAATGTAAGGTACAACATTCCATTAAGAAGAAAGGAAAATGAACTTATTTCCTCGTTTATGTAAAAAAATGCAGAAAACTAAATATGACCACTATTTCCATGATAAATTTATTGTGGGAAATATCAAATTATACAATGATTTACACATTCTAATCTAAATTATTTTAGAAGTATTGGTGATCTATTATACTGAACCTTATTTACGTAAACACTATTTTGGCCATTATACAAATTATTTTTCAAGAAATCAACTTTTGAATACATACTATGTGTCCGGCACTGGGCTAAATTGCTCTGCATAGCTCCCTATTAAATAACTGCTAGTATTAATACTTTGTACAGGTGAGGAAACTGTGGCTTATGGAGTTTAAATAACTTCACCACTATAACACAGTTAGTGAATGGTATAGATGGGTTCTGAACCCATGTAATGGTCTTGTATGCTTAACAAATTGTCTTAGTCAGAGCAAGTAACCTTATTAATTTAAATGTAACTATCTATAGAACTTGTTACCACAGTATTCTTTAGGTAGAGAACAGAACAGAAAGGGGTATACCACGTCTTCAATAGATAGGCCCAAACTTCATGCCATATTTAGGACTCGCCTAAGGAGATAACAAACTGATTATAATGAATTGTCTATACGGCCTTCTATGATCAGACTCAAGAGAAGTTTCTTTAGCCTTGCACCTATGAAATGAATTGTCAGTGGTGACTCCATTTTGTACCCTGGACTTCACCTTGTTAAAAATATGAAACTGTGCTGACCATGCTGACTTGCCAAAAAGGGAGTTATTTGCTGAGACAGAACTTTCTGAAGGACTGTCCAAAAACATACTTTTTCTGGTAGCAACCATATGCCCTTGAGTAAGCCAATAAACTGTAGCAGAAATTTACCCTCCTTAACAAACAATGGAGGGAACTGTTCTGGGCTCTCTTTCTTGCTAATAAAAAGTCTGGACTTTCCAGCTGCTGCTGGAACTGTGTTCCTTGAATTGCAATTCTAAGACCCCAAATAAATGCTACTCTTCTATTTTACAGTTTTTTTTAATAAGTTGGCATATTTGGTGTTAGAGATATGGGATGTGAAGCGACTTTCCACCTATTTCTGGGGCTGCTGTTGGTTTGGAGCAAGACCCCTGTGTGAGCCTCCTGTGCTCTGTCATCTCCCTGACAGCCTCAGGCCAGGTGAGTCCTCTCAGTTCTGAACCTCCACCTTGGTTGAGGTTCTGGCTTTTATCTGGGTGTCTTTTGGAACTAGTTTAAGAGAATTTACTTCCTCTTTTGGTGAGTCCATACTTGTAGCAGGAAGTATGCAGTCTATTGCTATAGGGATTCAGCTCTTTGGGGATCCCTGCTGGATTTATGTTAAAAAATTATGGGCCCTCTGCATATCAATTTTTAGAGAAATGGCACTGGTATACCAAGGATGATTTAAAACTTGCTTGGCCCCAATGGGGCTCTTTTGAAATATATAAATTAGTTTATTTGCATGCACAGTTAGAAAATAAGAGATCTAAAACTAAGCAAGTGGAACGGGAAGCTTATTTTGATTGGTATGTTGAAGTGTCCTGGGAAGTGCCCCATCCTGTTCAAAAGGCGGGGAAACGTGATTCCAGTGAACAAGAAGGCCTATCGTAGTAAAGAAGTTTTAGGGAATCCAAAGGCAAGATAGGTTCCACCTGGTCTATGGACCAGGATCTTGTGCCTTTCTGGAAATGGGTGAACTTTTGGATAATTTGGGATTGTAACAGCCATTCTGGAGAAACTTTCTTTTGGATAAGTCCACCTTAAGGGGCACCCTTAAAAGAGAGGATTCCAAACCTCTCAGAGACAATGGAATGCATTCTTTGATTCCTATGCAGAAGCTTCTAAAAGAAAAAATGACTTCAAAAACAGCTATAAAAGGGTCCTCACAGCATGCAAATAAAAAAAATCTTTAGTAAAAGTCTTTGGCCTTCTGAGCAGGTAAACTTTACTTAGTCCATCTGCCAGAAACACAATTTAGATTCAACTATTCTTTTGGGTTTTGTACCTGAGACATGGCTAAAAATTTTAAAGATCTTTGTGTCTCTCTGTATGTATATACATATGTGTGTGTATATATACATATATACATATGCATACATACATATATACATACATATATATATACACACATATATGTATGGTATTTTTCTACCTCTGGATGGTATTGCCAAAATTAAACATTTATATATATTAAGTATTCCTAAAATTCTCAGAAATATAGAAACTAACCCAAACGTCTTTCAAGTTCACATTGTCTGAGATCAGGCATGTCTTCAGAGTAATCAATACTGAATGAAATACAAGCATACAAGTTTTTCTATCTGGGTTTACTAATCAAATAATTGTTTACTAGTCAAATAATTCTGTTACAGAATTTGTCAACAAGAAAAATAACTTAAGATGATGGTTAACTCTTTAATGTCTAATCCAAACATAATTGTTAAAAACAAGTGTTTAAATAAATGTAAATAAGATAAAAGCTTACACTAAGCTAAACTAAATAATGGATATCCATTAAATATCTAAATCATTTCCAGATAGGATAGTCACTGAGACATTGACTGCTAAACATACAGGGAAACAAACAATATTTGGGTCCACCAATAGACATGTTTTGTGCCACATTGAAAAGTTTGCTGTAAAGAGAAATATGCTTCTAGAAATTATGAAATTTGTTTATGGGTTTGCTAATCTACTACAGGATGCTAATAGATGAGCTTATAATATCTGATAGCTCACAATTTCATGCTTCCTAGTTTTCACTGGAAAGCAAAGAGTTAAAAAAGTTGGAAGAAGAGCTGAGAATATAAGGTGAACCAAAGAGAAAATGTCAGAACACTTAGAGTGATAAACATAAATTAACTCTGTGCAAACTGTGTGCATTGACGCTGAGAGAGTGCAGGCAAAGCAGCAGGAGCCTCTGAAAGATGAGAAGCAATGGGATTCTCTTGAGAGCTTTTTCCTACTATGGAAGGATTCACTGAAACTTTTTATTTTTCAAACTATTGTCACAGACGATTGAGAAATTATGATTAACGTTTATTTAAACAGAACATGTACATGGTATCTACATTTATCAATATAGATAAATGGATAATACATATCTTCAACTTTATAATTCATAGATAAATTTATTAGAAATTTATTTATTATATATAAATAAAAGAAAATAATTTCATAAAATGCAAAATAGAAGGCACATATGGCATATATTAAGCATAGGAAATACATATCAGTTTATTAAACTTTTATTTCAGATACTTATATGGTTTTATATATATAGGCAAATGCTGGACCATGATATACACTAGATTTCTTGCTGTGGAATGATTCAACATGTTTGAAAACCATTGCTCTTATACTACAGTAAATTGAGCAACAGAAAGGTCTGTGCAGCCAGATGGAGAGGCCAATGCAAGAACCACCACCCTTGCTGTCCTGTAGGCACACAAGGATAACTCCTCAAGGCCAGGCTGTAATCATTCTCTGACAGGCTCATACTCTGTTGCCTGTTTTTTCAGATTTACAGCCAGGCAACAATCTTTGTTTAAAAGAACTTCCCCCAGTTCTTATAACTACTTACAATGCTGGGAATTCTGGTGACGGCTTCCCAGATATTTATAGCCCTGCCATCAGTTTAGACGCTGTTGTTCCATCTTTCAAATCTTTATTCTGCCTACTCAACTTACAGCAGCCGTCTTCAGCAACCATGTGGGGATCTTGTTCTATCCGCCTATTCTATCATGAACAGTGTGGCAGAGCAATGTCAGGATGAACCTATAGACCCAAGTGAATCTCGTTCTATAATATCCAAAAAGCATATGGCTTACTTTGTACTATGTGGAAGGAGTTTATATTCATTTAATGTAATGCATAGGCAATTATGCCACCCTCCAAGGTAAAATCTGTAATTATTCTGTAACAACTGCTTTGCTTCATTTCTTTTCTGGATACACTTTATAAGTTTTTGAAATTGAGAGAATGTCTGTAAATGAAAAGTAAGCAAGAAAAGTAGGCTATGTGTTTTCAGTGAAAGAAGATATGAAGAATGAAGAGGGAATTTTGTTGAAGGAAAAAGAAAGTAATTTTGTTCTAAAATAAAATGATTGCTCCAAAATAAAAAAAAAAAAAGGACAAAACAAGACAAAAAATTGTAGAAGACTGTGAAAAACGAATCTTTAAAAAGAAATTTTAATGTGTGGTCAAGCTGGCTAAGATTAAAGTGAATTTATTGAAAAATAATTTTAATATCAAAAGTACACTGGTGCAAAATTAAAATTCGGACATTAATTAAAAGTACAAAGAACAAAGTCCTTGGACAAAGTCTTCTCAGATTATTGATCTGCTCTTAATAAGAAATTATAAAGAGCGGGCCGGCCCGGTGGCACAAGCGATTAAGTGCGGGCGCTCCGCTGTGGCAGCCTGGGGTTCACAGGTTCGGATCCCGGGCGCGCATTGACGCACCGCTTGTCAAGCCATGCTGTGGCGGCGTCCCATATAACGTAGAGGAAGACGGCCATGGATGTTAGCTCAGGGCCAATCTTCTTCAAGAAAAAAGGGGAGGATTGGCATCAGATGTTAGCTCAGGGCTGCTCCTCCTCACAAAAAAAAAAAAAAAAAAGAAATTCTAAAGAAAGTTTCTTTATCTTTAATGTAATTTGCCTAGAAAACAAAGATTCTCTGTTTTGTCTTTATTAGGTCTTCAATTACTTTGAAAAGCTGCATTTTCTCAATATTAAAAGAACTGGGTTTTGGGTCCGGCCTGGTGGCGCAAGCGGTTAAGTGCACACGCTCCGCTGTGGGGCCCCGGGGTTCACCGGTTCGGATCCCGGGTGCGCACCGACACACTGCTTGGCAAGTCATGCTGCGGCGGCGTCCCATATAAAGTGGAGGAAGATGGGCACGGATGTTAGCCCAGGGCCAGTCTTCCTCAGCAAAAAAGAGGAGGATTGGCAGATGTTAGCATAGGGCTGATATCCTCACAAAAAAAAAAAAAAAAAAGAACTGGGTTTTGCTTAAAACTATGTAACCTTCTGCATTTTCCCTTAAAATCTTTTTGTTGCTTTGGTTAAATGGATAATTAAATATTGTTTCATAAAAATCTGTGAACCTTTTGGATTAAATGTTTTAAAATCTTTTGATATTTTTAACCAACTTCCCTGAATCAAATTCTAAATACTGTCTTTTTGACCTGAGAGATATTAACCTAATTAGGTTTATTTGATATGTTAAATTACATGGGAAGTATCAAATAAGAAGTAATACTAAGCCTTCTTTACATCATATCTGTGTAGGTACATATTGTTAGTGCTCCAGAAATGACACGAAATTCCTGGAAATCGGATGTGTCCTAATATAACATCATCAAACTCCAACTATTATCTTAAAATGTTGCATGTCCCCAAAATAACCAAATTCCTTTGTCAATTGCATTATAATGACTGCTCATCAGATCTTTAACAATGGGCATTTTAGAGTCTTTTGTCATTTATAGACAGTTTTTGCTTTACTCTGATGGGCTTTGGCAAAGAACTGTGGCTGCAAAAGTGCTTCATCTTCAAAGAGAGTGATAGAAAAGACTTTGACAAGTACTTTAGAGTACAGGTCTTTGATAACTTTGGGTTATCAAATCATAACACTGAACTGGGTGGGAATTTCTAAAATTCTAATGGGAAACTGATTGCTTTGATATTTTGTTTTCCAGATTTAAAGGACCCTCTTTTCTCCTCTCTTTTAAGCAATCTATAACTTACAGCAATTTGGTAAAGTGTATCTTTGCAGCGAAGGTTGAAGCGTTTATCTTTTTCTCCATACCTGATCCCTCTAGAATTCTGAAATTCTTATTAAATATTCTTAGTTTCATGACAATATACATATTTGCATAAGTTCAATAAGAATCTGTTCTCCTTATAACGGGATACTCAATGCACCTAGCCCCTACTTCCTTTGATCCACAGCTGATAAAAGGGGATATACGTCAATTTGGCAAAGGCCTAACCAAATCCATAGAGAATAATCACACTTTGGTAGAACAGTCTTTCCACAGTACACTCCCGGGAGACTAAAACACCAGACATCATAATCTGCAGCCCAGAACTTTCCTGTAGACACTGGAAAAGACACCTTTAGAAATTCTAGACTCCCTCCAACCTCACTGGAAGGAAACTTATCAGCTACTGTTAACCAGCCCTTGTGTCACTAGACTCCAAGGTAGACCCTTGGATTCATAAGTTACATCTAAAGAGACCACTAAACCCTGACTGGACCTGCACACCAACTGGTGACCTGAAAGTAAGATTTCCAGGAATTGAAGGAGATGACAGCTGAGTAGACAGCTTTCCCAAGATTCTGGACCAGTCCTGTACATTTTTTATACCTTTTCTCACTGAACAATTTGTTATTCCCTTCATACTTTTATCTTTTTTAAAAAATTAAGGTCATATTGGTTTATAGCATTATATAAATTTCAGATATACATCATTATATTTCTACTTCTGTATAGACTGCATCGTGTTCACCACCAAAAGTCTACTTGCCATCCGTCACCATACATATCTGCCCCTTTACCCCCATACTTTTCTCTTCATCATCCTATTGGGAGAACTCTTTTATCTATTCTTCTACATCATGAAAGCATATGACCTCCATTTGTAACTCGTATCTTTATACTTCTTCTTGTGGATCTCTTTACATGAAGTGAAGAATTTCAAGAATGGGTTAATGCTTGGCATCTTAACCTAGAAAGCATCCCACAGATCTTTGGAAGACTGAAAATGAAGGATTGTTGGATTGAAGCATTTGGGCTATTATTTGTCCTGATAGGTATTTCAATGCTTTCTTCTCTAATGCACACAGTGGAATTCTTAGGTGGTGGTAAAACCCTATGAAATCAGAAGAACTCACTGCTGTTATATTGGTTATTGCCTTATGGATCGAACCTCTTACATAGTCGACATATCAAACCACCTTTCTTAAAGTTCTTCTTACAATGGCTTTTGTTATTAGGGTGATTTTCACTCTCAGGTTGGCCTTTTATTTTTCTTCATAATCCTCATTATTAACTGTCATACCTTATCACACTCTTTTTGTTCCTACCTTGCAGAAACTTTCTGATTCTCAAAATCTCACTGATTGTTGGATCTGTGCTAGAACAAATGTGCCTCCACAGCCCTGAGGACTGGGCCATGACCCAAGAGATCACAGTTGCATGGCAACAGATAGTCAGACAAAATGTCTCTCTCCTGGGAATTTGAATTTGAGATCCAAAATCCCTAGTTGGCTATTCAGTCAATGAAGTCATATAACAGTGAGGTTTTGGTGACCTCATCATATGTGGTCACGTGCATGGAAAAGAAGAGCAAGCCAGTCTTCAGAGAAAGACAAAAATGAAGGAGACATGCACAGAGAAGAAGAGAGGAAAGTATGTAGTCTAAACGAGAGCGAGAGAGCTCCTGAGAGAGGCAAGGGCTTAGCCGTCTTTGCTTTTCAGGTCCTGGTTACAGTTCACTTAGAGTTGCCGAAACTTCTTGCCTCTCCTGTCTCCATTTTATTTTTACTTAAGTTAGTTTTGGAAGATATCTAAACCCAACAATCCTGGCTTTAACAATATTCTCTTGCTATTGTTTCTATAGTATGTCTGAGAATCAATTTCAGAGTTTAAAGGATTCTAAGATATCATAATTTTATAGATGAGGAAGCCTAGAGAGGTTAAAAATATTACACAGATGACTGAAGATCCTGACTAAACCTAGGATTCCTGATTTTACAAACACCAGTGTTTTGTAGAAAATTAAAACAAAGATTTGGGAATAAATAGTCATTTTCTCCTAATACCACCTCATTTTCCAATGAAACTCTTCTAACAAACTATTAAGTTTAAAAAAAATTAATTTTGAAGGAAAACCAACTTACCGAAAATAGTGAGATATCTACTCCCTGTACCCAGATCTATCAGACATTTTGACATATTTCCTTCCTATATCTCTTTTTGAAAGATATAAAATAGTCAAAATCCACTCAAAATTTTGTTTTAAAAGATAATTTTAGAGCACATAGTCTAGTATGTGTACTTTTATAGAGTACCCTCTACTAAACTCAGACCCTTTACTAAACTCAGATATGATTATACAGTCTAATTGTTTTCTGAGTTTCCTAAATAGAGATGTTTAAAATATATTACCAACATTCATATGACTTTTTTTTACTGAAAAAAAATTTATATTTACCTCAAACCTTAAAAAAAATGATACTGAATGCACTTAGCTGTACTTTACTAGCAACAAATTGAGGTATATCTTTACATTTTTATGTTTGTATAGTTTTGGAAAATAATCTTTAGTTTCAGCTTTCTTTCCTTTTCTCATCTTGAGCCTTTGCTGGAAGTGACGTATCATTCAAAGGTAGTAGCAATCAGTATTCTTTCCATTCTTGTTAAAATATCAGCATTGTTCTATATTATATGGAGATTAAGAATATCAAGGGAGAATATTTAAAATACTGTGGCAATGAATTTATATAGTAGTTATGTGACTATCAATATTCTTTCAAGGGATTTATATTGTAATTCAAGATTACTTGAGCATAAGCATAATAAACTCTTAAAATAGTAGCCAAATCTTCTTACGCAAGACTCTGAAAGATTCTTTCCAATTAAAAAAAAAGTAATACTAATCAACTATAATGCCCCTGGAGGAATTCTATAGGGAATACGTAGTATTATTCCCTCAAATAATGAAAAATTTAAAGCAATGTATTTACTCATTTTCTTCCTTATTCACCCTAGTATATATATTTGTCAGAATATAAAAATTATGAAGTGTTATCAATCTGATTGTTTTCTTCCTATTTGACTTATTTTAATTGTTTGCTTTTATCTATCAGCCACTTTTTATTTTGCTACGATTTGAGATAATTTCAAACTTAGAGCTGCAACATTAGCACAAAAACCTCCTATATACTACAGTACAGTTATAAAAATCAGAAATCTTAACATTGATATAATACTACTGTCTAATCCATACTCCACACTTAAATTTCTGTCCTAATAATGTTATTTGTAGCTACTTTTTATACCGCCCCCCTCCCCAGTCCAGAGTCCACTCCAGGATAACTCCTTATATTTAGTTGTCATATTTCTTTAGTTTTATTTAATGTGTAATTGTTCCTCAGAATTTCTTTGTACTTTACAACCTTGGGTTTTTGAAGAGAACTGGCTAGTAACTTCGTAAAATATTGCTCAATTTGGGTTACCTTAGCTTATTAACTCTTTCAAATTACTAGAAATTCCTGTATTGAATTATATTGCAATGTACTTTTGGAAGTTGAATTATTTTTTCTCTAGATGCAAGTTGATCTACCTTAGTCATTTAGGGAGGACATTTATTGCACAGGTTGAGCATTCTGGCTTTGGAGTCAGACAGATTTAGATTTTATTCTACCTTTCCTGCAATTAGTTGTACTCATCTTTCCGAGCTTCAATTTCCTAATCTGTAAAATAGGGAAAAAGTTGCATTTTAAAGGGGTTGCTGGAGGGATTAAATGAGATAACATATGCGAAGCATTTGGTAAAGTGCCTGGCATATAAGCAGAGCTCCATAAAAGACTGGACACATTATACATTTGCCAATGGAAAGTAACATGAAAAAACTGACAAGCTGGTTTAGTGGCATTAAATAATATTGCACCAATATTCAGGCAAAGAGGAAAGTGAGTTAAATTGCCTTTTTCATTTGAAGGCCTCTGAAGCATTCATGTTTCCAAGTTTCAGACATTAGGTTTTTTTAATGTGTCAGTTTTCAGTGTACAAGGCTTTATATTTAATTTTTCAAAGCAAAATATCTCAGTTTATTTTAATTTTTTTTGAAATAAAAATCATAGCTAAAGGAATTTCTTTCTGACAGTGTAGAATTTAAAACAAGAGTTTCCTAGTAATTTGGTCATTTGCAACTAATTTGTTTATATGCTATATATTACCTACATGCTTATTTCTTACATAACAGTACTTTCTCAAGGTAGATCAAGAAAGTCCATTTAGCAATCATGTAGCTGAATTGACAATAAGAGTAATAGCTTTGATTTGGGCTGTGGGAATATGGGTTCAATTGGAGAAGGATGCATGCGAAAGAGGCAAAAATACACATTTTTAGCTTATTGCTTGATGCAAGATTGATGTGAATTATCTTGACCTAAGCTGTGTCTTGTCTTTGGAACCATTCCTTCTGGTCATTTATTCTACTTTCTGGTGATCCTCTGTCCCATGGGTCTTAAGCTTATAACAACATAACAGTTTTGTTATAGCTTTTCCTGCCCTGCCATACTCACATACACCTTTCCTTTCTTCTTGGGTGAAGAACTCAGATATTTTTAGGGAAAGTTACTGCATCAGTAAGGCATTTTGGATTCTTTGCTAGATGTCTTGATGAAAAAAAATTTATTTAAAACGTTCATAGATATTTACATTTTAAATAATATATGTGATAATTAAATAAATAATTGGCTATTTTCTAGGCTTTGTGTTTGAGAGAGAGTTTTTGACAAGTTTGGGCCAACTTGTGTTCTGCAATAGTGTTCTGTGGGCTCTATTGTCTCTAAGTTGATACCGCCCTTCATGCCTTCTTAACTTTCTCTAGTTTTGAAGATTTAAGTATTGTTAGTGTATTTAGCCACAGTACTCAGGTCAAGGCCAGAGGCAGGAAGATCGGAAGCATGAATCAACTCATCAAAGGATGGGCTGCCTGCCTGGAGAAAACACTGGAGTGTGATGTGGGACTTTTAGACAGGCAGAGGGCTCTGACACCCAGGCACTCTCTGGCTGGAATGTGCCTGTGGCAATTTTGCACTGGTTAATTTCAACTGAACAGAATTTTCATTTTAGTCAAAAATAGGGAGGCTTGAATTAAATATATCTAAGTTTGTTATGACCTCTGTGAATAGGAATAAAGAAGATAAAAAGCAAAAAACAAAAAAAAAATTTAAAAAGAAAATGATTTAAGACATCATCTTAAACATGAGTAGATAGGGTGACTGCATGCTTTTGTTTTATGAGCTTCTGGGCATTTGCTTTTCTCTTAAGTTACATTTTTGCTTTATATACACAGTGTTACTAATTTCTCATGTCTTGGCAACAGCTAGAAAGTCACATTTGAAAAATTATTTAAACAGCTTACCATTTTGATGTCATCTCCTTGTAATATTTAGAAATCAGTTTTTCTCCTGTAGGACACAATTACAATTTTCTAATATGAGTGTACCTTATTTCTTACATTTTAGGAGCTCTCTTTCTTTGGAATTGAGACTTGACATTCAGATACATTAACAATTAAGTGGCCAGGACATTTGAAAGAAATTGGAGGTTAGCGCAGAAGTGCCCTTCTACTGGGGAGGCATTCATGTATCAGAGACATTCTCTTGAATTTATGTAAAAGTTAGAAACACAGTATTGTTATTTAAATAATTTTCCCACATAATAATTCCGTTAAAAGTTGTAATTGCTTTAAATTTTACTACTGATTGTAGTCATTTGTGTGATTGTGTCTATGATTGATGCATTTTAATGTTGCAATTGTCTGGCAATTTTCCATGATTATATCCATGACTGGTATTCTTTATGGTGCAATTGCGTGGTAACAGTCTGATTATATTGCTATTAAGGTTTTTACATAACTTTCTCTCAGGACACATTTGAAGAATAGAGGCTTTATTTTCAAGAGTATAAGCTCCCGCGTAAAGCAAATCAGTTCACCTGGCTTGGTGAATTGTCTCTTCATCAAGTCAATAGGCTGAATGATTTTCAGAAGAAAACCACCACTTTCACTTTTCATATTATAATATTGAGAATGTTATTTAGAAATTTATATTACTAAAATTCGTAACTTCTTAATATGCAATCAGAAAAAGCTGTGATAACAAAGACTGAAAAGAAGTGACCAGAATATTTGGGAAAAATCTAGCAAAGAGCAGCATTAAGAAGGCCAAGAGAAGAAAGACGAATTAATCAGATGGCACAGAGGGAGATCAGGTGAAGAAAGTACTTAGACACGTCTACTGAATCTGGCACTAGAGACAATAACCTTGACCTCATTGAGACCAGATTCTGTGGACTGTGGGGAAAGAAGCCAGGAGTAAATGTAATTAGGAATCAACGGGAGATAAAGAAAGTCACACAATGTGAGAAGACAATGTTTTTCTCGGGGACAAATGTGAAGAAAGGAAAAAGATAGGATAATATACATAGGAAAATAAAAAAAAATGCTGGGAGGTTTTCTTTTTAACACAGAAGAGATAATTATACACTGAAGGTAAAAAAATAAAAGAAAGAAAGATACTGAGGAAAAAGGTCTCTGAGGAGGTTCAAAGTTCTATTAAGTTCAAAGTAAACTGAACAGATAACTTGGCCCTTCTTTCAGTGAGATATGAAAGAAGGAGGGAAAGTGGTATATGAAGATCAGTTCATTTGTGGGTGGAGGTAGAGGTTGAGTGAATTTCTGCTACTTGGCTTTTGTCTTTGCTGTAACTTAAAAAGATACATTTTCTCTATCAAAGACGGGCATGGAGGTGCGCATGAGCATGGGGACAAAATGGAGAAATAGAGAAAAATGTCTAAGAGTTGGAGACTCTGCCACGTAGAAGGGCTGATGGAGTTGACAGACGAGAACAAATAGAAGGATTGTTGAGTGAACTTGAACAGAGAAAACTTATTTGGTACAGAGGTATGATTTTTCCCAGCAGTGCTTAATGGTCTGCATATAAAAGCAGGAGAGCAAATGTTTGGAGTGATTTCCTGATAGTGATGTACAGATCCAGTGTAGTGGGAGGACAAAAAAACAAAGCAGTTGTGGGTTGCGGGTGGAGAGTATTTGAAAGTGATGGACCACAGGTTCAACAAGGGACAAAAGTACAGTCACTAGGAGGCTGATGACACAGTATACGAAATGGCTCATGCTCTGGGGTCTTGATGAAATGCAATAATTTGTACAGTGAGAATATGAAAGTAAAAATGCTAAAGGGTAAATGTTTTTCAGTAAGAAAATAGGATTTTAGATGGAAAGATTTTGAAATACTGTTATTTGGCAGGATGACAAGAGAATTGATTTTAAGATCAACAGCATTGTTCATAATGATTTTAATTAGCTTATTTATTCTTTTGAAAATTAAAGTCAGAGCTATAACTGACTAATTCATCTTGTCGTTCTCAACACTGCCTCTCTTTTGAGGGAGATATTTCTTTGACCAACACATCTCTGGCAGCGATCTGCGGCCTCCGTTTAAAATCACTAATTTCCATCAACAAGTGAGGTTAGAACTGTGCTGTCTAGGATGGCAGCCACTAAGCACACGAAGCTGTTGAGCACTTAAATATGGGTAGAGCTATGGAGGAAGTGAATTCTAAATTTTATTTAATTTTAACTTAAAAACTGAAGCACCTAAAACATTTTTTCTTTCATAAATCTTTATTGCTTTAGTGGGACTACATTTCACCTTAACCACTGCATCAACATTATTGTGTTGTAGTGAATATGACAGGTATATCATTAATAATTTTTATATTGATTAAACGTGTAAATGATAATATTTTGGATACATTGGGTTAAATAAAAATATATTATTGAAACTAATTTCATCTGTTTCATTTCTACTGTTTAAAATTTGGCTACGAAAAGGTGAAAATCACATATGTGGCTTGTTATATTTCTATTGGCCAGGACCAGTTTAGAGTTTCTTTGATTGTAGCTGTCTTTTCGAAACTAAAAATAATAAAAATTTCTTTGTTAAAATTAAAAATATTTAGAGAGAGAATATGTTCGTACCTTTTCCTTTATGTACGGGAAAACCAACATTCTGAAAAGCAGAACCGACAAGATGGTGGAAGTAGAGCCGAAGAAGAAGCGGACCTTCTGCAAATGCACCTACCGCGGGGCGGCTCTCGCCCAGCCGGGGTCACATTCTAGGAGCAGCTGGAGCAGCGGGTGCAGCCGCAGCCACTAAACCCGCCCTGCCGTGGAGGCGGCTCTTCCGCTGACGCGCCTGCGCGAGCCCAGGAAGGAGGCGCTGCCGGGGAGAGGCCTGAGGTGCTGAAGATGCACCTGGAGACATGGTCGTCCTGCTGGAGATGGTGGGCGTCTACAATGGCAAGACCTTCAGCCAGGTAGAAACCTAGCGAGAGATGACTGGCCACTACCTAGGTGCGTTCTCATCACCTACAGGCCCGGGAACCATGGCCAGCCAGGCACCGGGGCCACCCACACCTCCCACTTCATCTCACTCAGGTGGCCTGCTTGGCCAATAAAGGCACAGAGTTCCTTCCTTCCTTCCTTCCTTCCTTCCTCCCTCCCTCCCTCCTTCCCTCCCTCCTTCCCTCCCTCCTTCCCTCCCCTCCCCTCCCCTTCCCTTCCTTCCTTTCTTCTTTCATGGTTTTTACAAATATTTTGTTTATTTTAATGAAGGTGGTACAGACAATGTCTATTTAAAACCCATATCCCAGGCCAAAAAGTGCAAGGAAAATAAACAAGAGCCATGTTCTGTTCTGTACACTTCTGTATCAATAACTTTATTAACTGGTAATGAAAATTAGAACTTTTCTGGGATCTTCTGACAAGATTTTTCTTCAATCTTTAAAATGCCTTCTCTTCAGTGAAGCTAGCTTTGGAGTTAGTCATTACTCTGGCCGTATCTGTTATCTCGACCCCAACCTGATATTCCTCTTTTTTGGTCCAGACCTTCAGGTTTTAAAATTTGAGAATATTCTGCCATCTCCTTGTTTTTCTTGCCAAGTTTTACTAATGTATTTGGGAGACAAACTTCATTGCTTAGAATTATTATATATTAGTAGGAAAATGAAAATTAAGGCCATAGTGAGAAGCCAAATTTCCAATGTGTAGGGAAACCAATTGAGTCGGGCCTCGACATTCTGCAGGTTGCTTTCTCATTTTACCCCATATGCCCCATAGGACATTTGCTCATTCTTGGTGGGAGAGGAGAGACAAAGCAGGTTGAGAAGCTCCTAAAAGGCAGGGGAGTCAGGAGAGCTTTAAACAATTTTTCAGATCTGGAGAGACAAAAATTAGAATTTGGTTCTGCCAAAGCACCTGGATTTGAGGAACATCAAGATCCCAGAAAGAAGGGAGGCATGAGAAGTGAATCAAATATTCCAGTTTTTCCCTTGAGACATTGACTGTTTCCAAGCTTCTCAGTACAAGTGCTAAAATTCAGACGCCTCAGTCTCCTTGAACTCCCGTCTTTGCATCCACATTTCTCCGTCCCTGCTCTGGGCTTGGAGAGCAAATGCCGTCAGTAAAAGGGAGAGGTTTTAGTGTTTTCTTCTTTTGTTTTCTTCCTGAGGATCACAGCCCTGCATTGTGTGTTTTCCCAATATCTGAAAAGAGTTGTTTCATGCTTTCCAGTATTCTT
Source organism: Diceros bicornis minor (assembly GCF_020826845.1). Taxonomy (NCBI): domain Eukaryota; kingdom Metazoa; phylum Chordata; class Mammalia; order Perissodactyla; family Rhinocerotidae; genus Diceros; species Diceros bicornis. The sequence goes on along the minus strand of NW_026691812.1, from coordinate 1,491,284 downwards.
GCTTTTTATGGTGAGACGGCAAGTCAAGGACCAAGGCAAGTTCTGTCATGGTTAGAAGTAGAAATAATTTGTTTTTAAAGTTTTCATAATTAAAATAATTTCTTACATGATGATAGTAGAGCATCTTTAAAAGATTCTTGTGATTTCTTTAGATTATTTTATTTATTACCATAATCTTGGGTTACTTATAGTTATTGAAATTTGAGCTCCTAAACTTGAGATGATTTGTAAATCAACATAATATAAGTAGGCAAATTCAGATTAATTTAAGCATAAGGACAGCTTATCAATGAATATAAACCAATATTGTGAATAGAAGCATTTCAGAAAGATTTTTTTAGCATGTGGATCAGTTGCCCATCCTTATTTGCCATATTTTAATTTAAATATTGATTCAATATTTAATGGTTTAGTTTATTGCCATATTTTAATATAAGTATGTACATGTACATTTCTACATGCACATAACTCAGAACACAAAGTGCATGTGGTTCAAAAAAGGGTTACCTGGTGGTATTTGTACCACTCTTCCAGCCCCTAGCAGCATGATACCCAAAGAACAGGAATAATGTGTGTGAGGTGTGGGAACCAGTTTAGAATTACTGAAACTGTAAATTTAAGGTTCTTCACCAATTAAGCAAAGGTGGAGGAATTTGCCAGATATAAGAGAGTATAATGGAAATGGAGGAAACAAGAAATGGCAGGTATATTATTTTGTGAACTTTAAAATAAAATGGCCAGTTATCTTACCAGCAAAATGAGTTTATTCGAGAGTAGACAGAGGAATTGCAATTTGTTAAATGCAAGCTATGGCGGACCACAGGCAAATCCAGAGAATAAGGGAGGGGAGCTTGCTTTTATAGAGAAGAAGAGGGGGTTGGGAGGGGCTGTTTTGAACAAAAATTCATTGGAGGAAAGTAAGAGTTTGGGGCGGAGATGGCTTCTCGTTGGCTGAGCTGTGAAGCTTCTCATTGGCTGGGCTGTTGCTGGGCAAGGAGAAAATCTTTCTTCCTCCTGCTGGAGTAGTAGTTGCACTTCCTGTCCAAATTGTAAAGTAAGCTTCAGGGAAGTTGTGTCCTGTAGACCTCCCCTAAGGGGCTTCCTGACTCCGTTTTAAGTGAGGTTTTCCTTTATTAATTTTCACAATTTCTACAGTGAAGCTCCTACCTCAGAGCCCTTCTGCATGTGTTATCCTGTTTGCCCCACACCTGTTCTCAGCAGTAGAGCACATGTTGCAGATGAAGAAAAGGAGGCTCAGAGAGACACCAGTGATTGTCCCAAGTTATAGGTTATGTCAGATACATTGTTCTGAAACTAAATTCAAAAATACATCTGAAAATGATGCAGGTGTCAATAAGTATTCCTACCCATATCCAAATCCAAAACTATGTTTTCATCTACGTCCAGATTGTAAAGATGGTGGGTTACCAAAACAATTACACCAGTTCTTCATCCTCAGTGCCAATATTCTGTTAATTCCTGGAGCTGATAAATGTGATATTGGGAACTGTTAATTCAGTCAAAGAGTTTACAACTTTGCAAGAATGAATAAAAATAATGATGACTAACCTTAAGGGGCAATTGTGACTTATTAATTACTAACTTTTAATCTATTTTCCTATGAAGCAAATTTCAGAAAGCATTATGTATACTAAAGGAAGTGATTATTTCCTAAAGTCTTCTTAAGAATTAGCTAAAATGGGATAAAATATTCTGAAATTCAATAAGAATTCAGTGAAAATTGCTGTGAAATCTATTGCTACCATGTTATTTTGCAAAGACAATGGTGTCTAATTTAGATTTCTTTGATTTATTGAAAGAATTGTAAGGTAACAAAGATGGTTAAATTAACAGCTCTGCACTTTTGGTGGTTAAAACTAAAAGCAGCATTAATAGTGTAACTGGCCTTTTAATTTAAGATTCACAGCATTAGCAAAAAAGTGCAACGTATAATTACACTTTTCCTAGCATGTTTACATTCTTTTTCTCATTGTCTTGCTTTAGAAAAGAAATCTGGGCACCAAATATTAAAATATTCAACTGTTATGCTAGCATTTTTTAAAACATCTAACTTAACAAAAATAATTGTTTTAACATCTGTTTCCTTTTCAATGAAATCTCAAGTCTCCTAGATCATCTGTAAAATATCACAAGCATAGAGATAATTCAAATTCACTACTGCTCATTTTGAATTTATGTGCTCTTTTAAATACATTACTATTTAGTAACCACACTTTAAAATCCCATCTTAATTTGAATATTAAGATGAGAAATATGTTTTTCCTCTTGAAATCTTTCCTATCCATTAAAACACATTTCAAGTCTCACCTCCTTTTTCAAGTGTTCTCTGTTTTTTTCTGTCCTACACTGATCTCTTGTTCTGAATTCCTACGTGATATTTCCTCTGTCCCACTTGCATAGTCTCATGTACTCTTCACCTTTGTATGGGGATAAGCCAACTACACTTTAACATCCTTAAGGATGAGGGCCAGCCCCGGTGGCCTGTTGGTTAAGTTTGACGTGCTCTGCCGATTTACTCACAGTTGGCTTTGCATAACAAAAGAATCTCCTGGTACCTGCGTTATTGGTAAAAATTATATGGTTTTCAAAGTACATACCAAGGGATCAAATGTAATAATCAGAGCCAGTTAGCCTTATCTCACAGCCAAACCTGTCTAAGAGAATTTACTTATAATTTCTAAGAGAATTTACTTGGGAAAGTTGTAAGTTTATAAGCTGTGTGGTGGTTGGTTTTTGGTGTTATCATAATTGAGGCATTCTTGCAGGCCTTGCATGGATCCCTTTATTTCTACTCCTGGCTGTTGCACTATTGTCAATTACATGTCTCAAATTTTTAATCTGAGATATTTTTCAGTATGAGGACTGAGAGGCAATTTTATTATAGCACTTTCTTTGTCAAAGATGATTATAACAACCAAAAGGTGTCAATGGGGGAATTTATCATAGACCAAACATGCCCAAAAGAATCAAAAGGAGATGGAAATTTTGTGCAAAAATTTTGAGAGGAAAGAGATATAGCACCTTATTTTTCTTTAGGTGTTTAAAAAAATTGAATTAACAAGAAAGTCTAGATATAGAAATATGTGAGAATCTACAAATTACCAATAATATTTCAAAATAACTACCCTTCTTAGCTTTGACTATCTTTCATAACTCTTCTAAGAAAATAATTTGGAGGAAATATCTTTGCATCCCAAAATGTTTTTTTTATATTCAGCTAAATATATTTGGTTAAATTTTGCAGATACTGTTTTGATACATTTATTGTGTACACAAAGATCAAGGCAATATTTTATTTATAAATTCCACACCCAAAGAGTCCCTCTGTGGGTTTTGTTTAGTCACTAGTTCCTTTTGAAAAGGAGCAGCAAAGTCATATTAATGAGTCCATCTGTTAATGGAGTTTAAAGTTTCCTTCATTCTCAGATGGCTGTCCTTTTCTAAAGATTGTCTTCTCCAGCTCAATAGCAAATACAGATCCCTTTCTTTGCTCCTTGCCAAGTAGTATTTTCAACTGGGATATCTTTCTATATTTCGTTTTTGTAAAATCTTGAAAATATTTGTCTTATGGAATTCCATCATTTTCCCTGAGAGCACAGTTCCTGCATTTGACGGATAACCTCTTGACTTGAGAAATGCTTTGTTTCTCCAGAGAATCTGAATTCATAAAACAATCAGAAAATTTTATTTAGATGAAAGTCCACAGCGATATAACCTCCTCCTTTTTGTGCAAACATGTATGGAGTTTGGTTGCCATGGTTACTTGTTACTAGCCCTGTGCTCTCTGTGGTTCTGTGTGAAGCTGGGCCAGAGATCAGCAAGCCTAGAGTGTCGTTATAGTGAGGCAGAAACTGAGAAGAATGCTTTAGTTGATGACCATGCAGCAGTTTAGAACACACAATTTTAAGGTCACAATTAAAAAAAAAATACTTTAGGGGCTTCCCTCCACAACGCTAACTGCTTATTCAGTAATGTCATAGGAACAAGAATGAGAAGAAAAGAAAGACTCAAAAGTATAACTATATTGATTTTCTATCTGTCTGTCTATCTATCTATTTATCTATCTATCTATCTATCTATCTATCTATCTATCCATCCATCCATCTATCTATCCAATATGTATAACTAAAAGAACTTATTCATAAAGTAGAATTTTTAAATGTGTGGATTAGTTTAGTACAATACTTATAGTTTGTGTGTGTGTGTGTGTGCATGTGTATGTCTTAAAAGAAAATTCAAGTTCACAAATGTGTATTTTGACCTAAGGTGAACCCAACAAACACAAAGTTGAACCTCTTAGGAGAAAAGTTGTTCCCGGGATTCTATACTCAAGGATAGTTCTGATCCATTTTATTCATGGAAATTATTTAATTTATCCTGTGAAGCAATATTATAACATAGATTTGGAATGGTGTTCCAAAAGACCAAGCTATATCTTGAAAATTATGTTTTAGTTGTGTTTATGCTATCTGTGTAAAATTAAAATAGTGTTATATACCTTTATTTTAATTTGGCATCTGGATAGCAACTGTCATGTAGTTATTACCTCCAAAAACTTCAAGATTGTTACGCAGAAAAAAGACTGAGGGATCTGATGGTAGAATTCTTTGATAGGTAACTAAAATATGATACACTTCAAGAAATCCGGCAGCAGCCCCATCACCTGATGCACAGTAGAAGTGTATTCTGTTCTTTAACCATTATCTTCTAACTGTTCTTGGAGACACAGGATCAGTATCAAGCAGAAAACTGAATGCTATTCATCTTCTTTGAAGGTGTGGCTTCTTGAAAACAGCAGACTGCAATCCTTTTCCTCTTATGACTTCTAGGACCCCAAATCCCCCCAACTAAGCTATGATGGATAAGGGCAAAACTGGAGATGTCTTGAAAACTGTATTTCTATGTCTCATATTTATTCATGGAATTCTTTAATTTAGAGTTTTAAGATGTCAGGCAAGGAAATAGGTTATTCCACTTACATCCAATAGAATAACACTAGATTAAGTGTCCTAACCTGGGGTCCAAATTCAGGGGCTCCATGAAATTGGATGGGAAAAAAGAAATCTTTATTTTCATTCATCTGTAACTGAAATGCAGCATTCCTTTTAAGTACGAATGTAGGCAATAAACCACAGTTATACTAGCAGGACTCGTGACTTTCTCCCCAAGAGAGATCATTAATAGTTTGATAACATATTTAAGTAACTTTAGGTGTCTCAAAATATCTTTTATGCTCATTGATACTTTGGATTTATGGTAGTTATGAGACTTTTCACTAGATCTTGATATTAATGATTAATAAAGAAGCACATATATATTGGTATATAATGTATATTTTTATTTTAAAGTAGATTGCTATCTGTGTTTCAGCATAATTTATTTTCTTGAAATTCTGTATGCCTTTTTAAGGTTTCTCTATGGTTCAGTGTTCTGGCAAATCTTTCCATGGCACAAAAACATAAAGAAGCCCTGCTTTAAGCAGAACATTTGCTGGAAATTGTGTAATAGACTGGGACTTGTGTATATCAACCTGCTCTCCAGCCCTGACTCCACAATGAGGATTTAGCTAGCACCCAAACACTAAGCTGTGCCAAAGCAACCCAACACCAAATCCCTTGGTAAGCACCAACTCTGGATAACTCCTACAAAGTTTAATGATGAGAGGGGTAAAAGCACTGCAGATCAAAGGAGTGAAAATATCAAATGAAGACTCAGAAAAAGACCGTACCTCTGAAAATGAGCGATTATTACAGAAACCATAAAATTACTTCAGAAAACACTTTGACATCCTTGATATAGAAAACCATCAAGACTGAATGGGATAAGATTAAAACGGAGAAGGAAAACGTAAAGAAGTAATCAAGGAAACAAAATATGCAATGTCTGAATTAAATTTTCATCAGAAAAATTAACAAACAGGATTCTGGAAGAAGAGAATCAATTTAATGATATAGAAGATCGACTTTAGACACTTTGATTCATAGCAGGAAAAGAAAAATAAAAAGGAATGACAGACAATGAAATTATAGGTGTTTCAGCAGGAGAAAAAAACAAGATAATTAGATTAAATTATTGTTGAAGACATTAAATTATTGTTGGAGACATGTTTCTTCAGAAAAATAATTACCGACATATACCAAATGAAACAGCCTCCAGGAAAACTACCACTTCAGGTAAAACTTTTTAAAAAAGAAACCTCTATTTTAGAAAAAAGTCCACTAGGCACATGAGGAAAAAGAAAATCTACAACACAGAGGAAACAAAGAAAAAGGAAAACAGATTATCTGTAAAAGAAGTAGTCTAGCCTCCAAATTCTCTGTAACTCTAAATATGAGATGTTATGGGAGGATGTTTATGGAGACTTGAGATAATTTTTATCCAAATAAATTTCCTTAGAAATAGAACAAGTATTCAAATATACAAAAGATGCTCTTACAGATTACTTTGAAAAGTGTTTAAAAGTTTTCAGTATATATTTTAGTAATATTCCAACTAATTATAAAATAATTCCAAATTAATTGCTCATAATTGGAGAAGTCAGGTATAAAAATGTGACAACTAGTACAAATTAAGCCTAAATCATTGTTCAAGAGAATTTATGAGATGTAAAATTAATCGCAATAACCTTGGTGTAAATCATGTTACGTTAGTAAATGTTGTAATGTGGGAATGGGCAGGGGAGAATTAAGGGGTGTTAAACTGCTTATTATAAAAAAGAGGCACTTTATTTTGAGTCTAATGCTATTCAATGTTCCAAACTATCTCTAGACTTGTTATGAAGTTAAATTTATTAGAACTTTCTAATAAATTTAGAAATTTATTATTTCCCTCTAGTAAGGGAGACTACCACAAAGTCTTCTTACTGTCTCAAAAGGGGAAAACTAAAGTGGGGTTTTATAGACTTTGAACCTAGGATCAAATGATTTAAGGCAGGTCTTTCCAAGTGGGTATCTGATGGAGACAGGGCTGAATTCATGATGGATTAGTTTAAGTTTGGTGGACACAACAAAATGGGGGTCTTGAACTGAGTCTTGACTGATAACCAAAATGTTACCCAAGGGAGCAGATTATGTCTGATAAATTGATCATGAGAATTTCCTGAATGAAATAGTGAAGTTGTATAGTGGTTTCAGCCTTATCATTCATAGACCACGTTTATTTGGAACAAATGACTAAATCACGTTGACATAGGTGGTCTTCAGGTTTATCTAAGTTGTGTTAATACACATGGCCTCAATGATGTTTTTAAAACTTCTTAAAAGTAACCAGTAATAAAATTAACACCACCATAATGTGGAAGGTATAATTACAGCAGATAAATATGTATGTGTGCATGCATAACAAAACTATATCTGTCAAAACATTAAAAATTCTGTTAAAAATGTAAATGCTTAAACCATTGTATTGACAAGAAAAAAGTTTCAGCTTGAGTAAAGGTGATAAAATTTCAATATATGCTGTTTACATGAAATATACAAAAAACAAACATAAAAAACTAATGGGCAAATGTTGAAATGGCAAATGCAAAATAATAATTCAATAATCACTTAAGGCAAAGTTGTCATCAAAGTAAAAAGTCCTAGAAGGGAAAAAAGGTAAATTTTAAATAGAAAAAAAATACAGACCTTAATAATGAGATGACATGCTTTATGTAGTGAATAGTAGAGAACAGCAATATATAGAAAAATAACTTTAAGGAATCTGAGGAAAAATAATCAAGAAGATAATTTCAATACATTAAAAATTCCAGCCTTTACCAGAATAAGCAGACATAAATTTTAAGTATGTTTGCAGAATTATAAAGAATCTATTAAAAAGTTTAATTTTTGTGGAAACAGAGAAGATTGAGTGTCTATTTGACAAGATCTCAAGCAAATCCTATAAATACAAAGGTTGTATTATATAAGACACATTTTCTGATTTGTGTGCAATATATTTATTTTTATTTTTCTCCCCAAAGCCCCAGCAGATAGTTGTCTGTCATAGTTGCACATCCTTCTAGTTGCTGTATGTGGGACGCGGCCTCAGCATGGCGGGAGAAGCGGTGCGTCTGTGCGCGCCCGGGATCCGAACCCCAGCCGCCAGCAGCGGAGCGCGCGCACTTAACCGCTAAGCCACGGGGCCGGCCCTTTGTGTGCAATATAGATGGACGTTATTGTCAAAGGTTTAAACATTATCAATAACAACATCAACAAACTACAACCATTTTTAAATTTAAGACAATACAAAACTTTACCAAACAATTTTTGAGTCAAAGTAGAAATTAAAACCATTAGTAAACAATTAAATATGATGAGAACACTACTCACTAACACTTACATGATGCAGTCAAGGCTATACTTAGAAGAAAAGCAATAACACTAAAAGCTTTTGTTGGAAAATAAGAAAGAAAGTAAATTAGCTAATCAATAGTTCAAGAAATTAGACTAAATTAAAAATAAAACTAGGCAAAGCCAGAAAGAATAATTACAAAGAAAATTATGACTATAAATTATATAAATGGAAAATTAATTCTTGTAAATTTTTTTCCAATGAGTATTATATGTCAAATATTTGCCAACTACATATCATAGACCATATAGATGAATCCTCACAACTGCCCTATGGGGCAGTTCTTACATGGTTTTATAGAATATTATTATATTATTATTATACCATTTTATAGATGAGGAGTTAAAGCGTTATAGAAATTAAATTTCTTTTAATTGGAGCATTTAGTCCATTGATGTTTAAAGTAGCTATTGATAAGTATGTACTTACTGCCATTTTTTAACTTTTTTTTTTTTTCTCAGTGTTTTAGTAGTCCTTCTCTGTTCCTTTCTTCTTCTATACAGAGGGGAAGCAGGGAGGGAGGAGGGTGAAAGGGATAATTTGGTACATGTGTGTGGTGATGGGTTGTAATTAGTATTTTGGTGGTGAACATGATGTAATCTATGCAGAAATAGAAGTAAAATGATGTACACCTGAAATTTTTACAATGTTATAAACCAATGTTACTGCAATAAACAAAAAATTAAATAAATAAATAAATAAAGTATAAAGCTATTAAAAAAAATTTCTTTTGTAAGCATCCATAGTTCACAGGTGGTGAGGTTGTAATTTGATCATTGTTCTTTCTGATTCCAAGGTTCATTTCTTAACCAGTGTGTTAGTTTTCTATTGCTGCTGTAGCAAATTGCCACAAACCCGGTGACATCAACAACACAAATTTACTGTCTTATTGCTTGGGAGGTCAGAAGTCCAAAATGAGTCTCATTGGGCTAAAATCAAAGTGTTGGCAGAGCTGTGTTTCTTCGGGAAGCTTTAGGGCACAATTCATTTTCTTCCTTTTTTCAGCTTCTAGAGGCTACCACATTCCTTGGCACATGGCCCCTTCCAGCTCCAAAGCCAGCAATGGTCTGCTGAGTCTTTCGAACATAGCCTTACCTGGATGCTGTTCTGCCTCCCTGCTCCTCTCATAAGGATCCTTCTGATTACGTTCGGCCCATCCAGATAATTCAGTATAATTTCCATATTTTAAAGTCAATGAATTCTATCTGGAGCTTTAATTTCCTCTTGTCAGATTACATACTGTATTCACAGGTTCTGGAGATTAGGATATGGACATCTTTGAAGGGCCTGCCACAATAAGCATGCTTGAAATGTTAATCTTCCACGTACTGCCTCTTTGAATATAAAACAGGCAATTTTGATGAGGAAAAAATGTGTAGAAATTAGAAATGAAAATATCTAAATAAATTAATTAAAAGTGAGTTTGTGTTGTATGGATAGGTTCTTAGTAGAAGACACTCTAGCTGTTTAAGTAGAAAGGAATCTGGTAAGGGGTATATCTTGCCCACAGAACCTTTAGGAGGCTGCAACAATACAACCAAACACAGAATTAGCCCAAAGATGCTGCTTTATCTTTCTGGAGTAGAAGCTGCCTACAGGTACTGCTGTCTCCAGATCGTTCTATTTTGCTTCTTTTTACTCTAGTATATCAGTCTGCTTGGGCGGTCCTAATAAAATACCACAGACTGCATGGATAAAACAACAGAAATTGATTTCTCACAGTTTTGGGGGGCTGGGGAAGTCCAAGATCGGGATGTAAGCATGTTCAGTTTCTGGTGAAGATCTCTTCCTTGCTTGCAGAGATGGATGCTTTCTCCCTGTGTGTTCAAATGGCCTCCTCTTTTTTGTGCTGGGAGGGGGCTAGGGAGCACTCTGATGTCTCTTCTTATAAGGACACTAATCCTATCAGATTGGGGTCTCACCATTATAACCTCATTTAACCCTGATTATTTCCTTAGAGGCTTTGTCTCCAAATACAACCACACCAGGGGGTTAGAGCACAATTTGGGTGGGGAGAGGACGCAAAGATTCAATCTGCAGCATCTAGTAAGATGGAGTTTCCATGCCTAGCCTGGATTATCATGCAACTAACTTCTAAACACAAGAATCCTGTCGGTACCTTGACTGGCAGAGCTGAAATCTAGCATCGGCACTATACTGAGACAGATATGAAGAAAGGGAGAGGTTGTATTTATTTGTTTGTTTTTTGGAAGGTGAGATTCGCTTGTGGAGAACTATCAAACTGTGGGACGGATGTTCAAAATATTTTTGGGCAGCCCCAGAAAAAGTGTATAAAAGTAGATAGAGAAGAAATATTAAAATAAGTATATTCTGTAAAAATCTTATTAATTAATTTCAAGGGTCTTTCTGTGAAATAGATGAATCATCAGGAAATTATCAAAGTTGACTAAAGTTACTATAGAAAACCTGAGAAGTATGAAGTAAGTGAGAATGTTGCCCTATCCCCTAAAAGAGTGGATCTGGGTTATTTTATAAGATACTTTTTTCAAATCCTCAAGGAACAGATAATTTTCAGCCTATTTCAATGTTTCTAGAACAGCGAAAAAGAAGAAAAGCTACCCTGTAATGCTGATAACCCAACCTAACAAAGAGCATAGAAAGAAATTATCAATCTCAATAATGAATATAGATGCAAAAATGGCAAGTAAATTACCAGCAAATGATATCCAGCTGTATTTAAAGAACTTAATCCATCATGGCCAGTGGGGTTTATTTCATGAATGCAAGAATGGATCATTACCAGGAAATCTATTAATCAGATCCTTCATATCTAAATCAAAATCAAATCAAAATCAAATCAGATCTAAATCAAAATATATTTAACTATCCCTATGTGAAATTTGCTTGAATATAATTATCATTTCTAGCTCAAAATAAAAGACTAGAATTTTTGCCTTGACCCAACAAAACTGTATACAATATATATCTCAGATTCAAAATCTGCATCATGATTCATGTTAATCTTAATTTGTTTAATTGGCTAGTTCATTTAGCACAAATTAAAAGCTACAGATATTCTAAAACAGAGACAACATTTTCATTATTTACAGACAAATTATCTGTGTATTTTGGGGCAACAGAATCATCAGAAAAACTAAAAGAAGACATGTAGCGTGTATAGTGATGGCTGTGTCTTTGAGGTCTGACATCCAGCTGGGCCGTTTGCTCCTTGGGCAATTGTTTAGCATTGGACAATAGTTCAACTTCACTGTCTTATTTTATATAGGTTAAAATAGAGGTGCTACTTGTGCCTGCCCCCTATTTTGAAAGAGTAAAATGGGATTACAGACCTCAAACATTTAGCATGAGGCTGGCACAGTGTGAGTGCTGGTGATGTTGTTCATTATTATTATTGTTGTTGTTAGGATACATAGAATAACAGTTAAATATAAAGTAAATATAAAAGAATCAGTAGATTCCTTATATACCAGTTAACGTCCCATTTGAAATTTTTTAAAAAACCAAAAACATCAAATTTGACTTCTTTTGTTTTATTTATGAAAACATAAAAATACAATCACATCATCGGAAAAGCAATCCCATAAATTCTATCTTAACACATGTAGGAAAATGAAATAAGAGAAAACAGAATAGTAGCAAAAAAGACACTTTGACTTGAAAGACTTACTTTACTAAAATGATGACTTATTTTTTTGCCCACGAACTTTGAATTAATGTCTACAAATTTGTGGAGAGTTGGGGTGACTAATTGACTTTGGATGGTTGTGCTAAGTGCATTTGTACTGGGTCATCACTAACAACTGCTGAAGAATTAAGGAATTACCTACAATCTCTGGGACCTCCTAATTCATTCCATTGATCCTCTGAGGCTAGGAGAATGTGAATACCTCTTTCAAATACAAATCAATTTCCTGTTGTGATTTCATACAAGTAAACAATATAAAAGCATATCAGAAAGAAGTCCAGTACAAATCTTTCTACCATTTTCTCTGTCATTTTCCTTTAATATCATATATATGTTACTTCATGGATATGTTGTTAGTATCTGAAATTGATTTTATTCTTCTTGATTCAATAGTCCCAAAATGAATAAAAATGACCTCTAATTCATTCATCTATTCAGTCATTGATTTACATAACAAATATCTACAGAGTACCTACTCTTATGTCAGGCACTGTAGATGATTGGAATACATTAGCGAACAGAAATGACGTTCTGTGGCTTATATTCTAGTGGCAATTTCCTTCTATTGCAGTTGTATGATTTCTGGGACTTACATGGATTAGAAAAATAAATTATCTGACAATCTCACATCAAAAGATTTGATTTCTCACATCAAAAGAAATCAATATTACTTTGCCAGTAGAAGTCACATTTGGATATTTTAAATATCTTTCTCATAATTCTAATCACATAGAACTGTCCCTATACAACAGAGAATAATTTTAAAAAGTGCAAAACCTATGTCAAATTAAACTTAGTAGATTCAACCATAAATCTGTATCTCCAAGACTTTTTAATATACTAATTATAGTATATTATAATTCTTTAATTTTCATATACTAATTATAGTATAATCATTTAATTTTCTCTGTTATAACAAAATGAATATTCAATTCAACAAATATTTTGAATGACTATGATTGTGTTACATCTTATTTAGCAAAGAGATTTATCTAAAAACACTTTTCTCAAGGACCTTACAGTTGACTGGATAAGATTGTCCAAAAATAATGACCTTTAACATAAATGGGGAATATAGGGGAAAGAAAAAATCAATGAAAAACAGAAGAAAATAAATAAGGGCTAAGGGCATTGCCATGAAGCTCAACGTTGATACAATGGGCAAATGCTAAAAGGTAGATAAAGAGTGAAGGGAAAAAGAAAGTACAGTTTGAGAGAACAGGATAATTAAAGTCATAGAAGTGCAGGAGTGAAAATATACTTGAACATTGAAAGGTGTTAAGAAGTTCGAAGTGGCTGCTATTTTCCAGGGTACGTGGAAACAGTGGTGCTAGATGAGTTTGCAAATGTGTAATTGTGAAAGCCTTAAACACTAGGGTAAGGAGTTTAAACTTTATCCTATAAGCAATAGAATATGGTAAAAGTTTTTGAGGACCAAGATCTAATTTGAACTTTACTTTAATGGTTGATATCATGGAATTAATTTGGGAGAAGGTAGAGAGTAAAGATATAAAGACCCAGTTAGTAAGCTATTACCATGATTCATTTGAGATGTGATATGGATCTGATTTGGGTACTGGAAGAAGGAATGGAAAGGAAGAAGAACTGACAGATTAGATGTGGATGACAGAAAGAACTTGACATGAGTTCGTTATTATCCAGAATAATTTGTGAGGGTGGAGATGCCATTAATCAAAAAAGAGAACATAGGTAAAAAAGGAATTTTTCGTGTAACGAAAACTCCTCCTTGCTTACTTTTAGCTTTGGTTGTGTTTAATTTGTCTTGTGGGAAGAGTTTATGTGGAAACGCAAGCTGACGATAGTATGTTCGAGTTAAGACAAATCTCACATTCAAAATTCTTCCTTATACATACCTTAATATTTTGAATATTAGTGACATTAGCTGTACATTTTATAATGATATTTATAATTACAAAATATTTCATATATTGGTAAGGAATTTAATATGTAAATACTTCCCTAGTCATTGGCTAGATTGTGTTTGAGTGCTCAAATTTCGGTAATTGTTAGAAGGGAGTTCAAGAAAGAGAAGAAAGACAGAGAAGGAGGATAATTAGCATTCAGTACTATCCAAAGAGAATGTTGGATTACTTTTTCTCCTTTCACTTAAAATAAGAATCAATAGAAACAAAATTTTGAAGGATCAGTAAACACGTCATTAAGATCGAATTCGATTATGCCAGCGTACCGTGCACAAATAATCAGTGGTTTATGTTCTCCTAGGGAAGCGCCCATAGACTTGGTTTACTTCTCAAAGAAGCAGATTTTAGATTAATGTTTCAAACTTGAATTCATGCAAACCTAACGCACTGTAGTCAGATGTGGCAGGTCTGGCGTGGGACCCAGCATCGTGCTTTTCTAACAAGTTCCAGGAGATAGCGGAGCTGCTGGTCTGTGGAACACACTGAGCAGCAAGGCTCTAGATTGAAAATGTGAACTTTGGAAGAGAAGAGATGAATGCGATGATTTAAATTCCCCAGCGAATCTTTTAGCAATCCAGAGGAAAAAGAAAGCTGTGGAGCTTTTGGTATTAAATTACTGAACTCAGTTTTCTTAGCTAGTTTGATTTCATTCAGATCCTGAGCACTGGCCGTGTCGCTGGAAATGGCTGCTCACATCGCAGAATGTGAAGTCACAGGTCTTTTTCAGTCTCGGTTACCTGAAAATGGAATCTTGAGTTGTGACGAATTCTTAATCTTGGCTCAGCACAGGATAGCCTTGGGTGCCACAGACCCCTGGAAGCAGCACCTCCAGTTCTAATGTTGCTGTGAGATTTCAACAGCCCCTTCATTTTTCCCTCTTTTCTTTGAAGTTTCTTTGATCTCTCAGCTACCTGAAGAGGAAGGGCGAACTTTCTAGCCTATCGGGAAAATGTCTCTCAACCAGCCCCACTACAAACACAAACAAAAAATAAATCTCAAATGCAGAGTCAATTTTTTTCCTTCTGGTTTTCTTTGCTGAATATTTGATAATGGATTCACAAATTTGTGAGGTAGCTGAAGATTAACTTCCATAACTTCCCAGCCTTCAAAAACCCCTCCTTTGTCCATTCCTAGGAATCCATGAACTTAATTTTTTCCCTCTACTTGTTAACAAGCCATTTATTTGATCTTCTATTCACATGAATGTATACACGATTGACAAAGTGTTATTTCTTCCTTGAAAAATTTACAATGTAGTTAATATAGACTAAGTTTTAACTGCTAAATTTCAGACAGAAAATCAGGAATGCTAAAGAATTAATTTGGGATAATCAGTTCCTTCTCTGTGGTTCTTAAATCATCTCTATTTCTTTTTGAATAGGTCAGTGGAAGACTATCAGCCAAGGCAGTGGCCAGAAGGAATTCACACACGTTGGACTTGGTTCATGATAACTTAGTGAGCACTCGACTAATAATCAGAGGGTGGGGGCCCTTTCTGTTAGTGCAGGACAAGGAAGTTTGGTAATGTAGGACAAGGAAATTTGGAGTCCTCAATATGCAGTGTCATTGCAATTATGGGTAACTGTGGGAAGTACAAGAACCAAAAACTTTTTAGGATTTTAGATATGCATTTAAGTCAATTGTGTTGCCTTGTTTCACTAATTTGGTAGTTTTTACAGTTGATGAAGACCTCTGAAATTTTGTTTAGGCAAAAAATTAAATCATTTGCACTGTGAGAACTGCCACCTAGCCCGTGAATGTCCCTGTTTGGTGCCCAGCATCTGCCTATCAATATGACATTTCTCTCTTCTCTACCCATCCTTACCTGTACGGTCCTTATTATCTTACACCCTACTGCACTGAACAGCAATATTTTATGGTATAAAGATCTCAGAAATTATTATTATAAGCATATATTAAGAATCTATTGTGCTTGGACTGAAGATGGGGACTTTTTTCATTCTCTGGCGTTTCTATTTTAGCTTCCTCCCTCTTATTCTAATCATGACTTAGTGTTTCTGAAAATCAGAATGGTAAATCCACTACACCTATTAAAACTGGTCCAAGAAAGTTTAGCTATATAGGAAATGCCACATGTACATTTTAGGGAAATAGAGCAGATTTCTCCAAAATGTCTCCCTTATCACTATTTCTTGGTTGTTTAAAAGACAATGCAATTGTTTAGCATCCAATAATTTTGAAGATGCGGGATTTTTTTCCTAACGTTTATGCATATTAAAACATCTTGACTCATTATACTGAATGTTTTATGATTATTCTATCTCATGTCTTTCATATTTAAAATGCATGCTTTATTTTGTGTTTCAGTGGAATATTTATCTGTTTTGATTTCTTTGTACTTCAAGAAAACAATGATCATTACACACAAGTAGAATTTTTTACATTTTATTCTTTTTCTAAGTTTTGGTATTTTGTATTTTGCAAACCAGGAGCATTTTGTTCTTTATCCCTATATATGCTGTAAGTTTCTGGTAATTAGAATATAAAGTAAATATATGAAAGCAAAAAGAAGCAAATCTCTGCTAGAATTTTATTTCTCTAAACAAAGAGGTCAAAACCATTCCTATTTCTACACTGTGTGAGATTAGTGATTGATTCAATCCCATATCTTGTCTTTAAAAAAGGTATTTGGAGTCTCATGAAAGGCACAGAACATTTTGAAACTAATGTTAAAGTTAAAATATATCTGAAATTAGCCATGAAGTTACTTTTTAAACATTTAAATGTTTTCCAGTTATCCATATCTTGAGTAGTTGTGATTCTACAAGAGAAGTACATGGGCTTATGGTGCTGTAGAAACAGGTAAACTCACTTTATCCATTTATAGAATTTTGCAGAGAAATTTCTGTTCATCTTTTCCCACCAATCTCAATTTTATTGCCTCCTGTTTCCTCTCAATGGTTATCATCCCAAGTGAAAATCTGCATATTTTTTTCTATTTTCTCCATCTCTTGGTAATTCTAGTTGCCTTTTTTTGAATATTTTTTTTGCTTGACTACTGAGAGAAACAATAAAAATAAATACATCATTGTATATTATAGTATTTGTTAAGATAAAAAAAGAAGGGAATTTTAAAGGAGATCAACTGGGGATTGAATACAGATTTGGGGATATCACTGAGCAAGTGGTATTTAAGTGGTATTTTCTGAGACCAGCCAAATAGACAGGACTTAGCTGGATTGAGAGTGCAGAGGAATTACCTTCTAGGTAAAGGAAAAGCATGTGCAAAAATCCTGAGGCCAAAACATATTAGGTGGGTCGAGAGACTCTGAGGCCAGACTATAACTTGAGGAGTTAAGAAATTGAAAAGGGACCAGTGTTTTCACACTGTAGTGAGAAAGTGTGAGAGGGACATGAGATGATATTGGAACAATAATTATTGGAGGCTGTGACAAAGATTTTGGTCCTTTGAGCGTCTAGAAATCATTCACATAAAAATTGTATTTAATATATTTTTTAATTATTTTTTTATTGAGTAACATTGATTGATAACGTTATATAAATTTCAGGTGTGCATCATTATATTTTGACTTCTGGATGGACTACATTGTGTTCATCACCAAAAATCTAGTTGCCATACATCACCATACCTATGTGGGTTTTTACCCCTTTCGCCCTCCCCCTCACCCCCTTCCCCTCTGGTAACCACCAACCTATTCTCTGTGTCTATTTGTATGTTTGTTGTTGTTGTTTTATCTTTCACATATGAGGGAACTCATATGGTATTTGGCTTTCTCCATATGACTTAATTTCACTTAGCATAATACCCTCAAGGTCCATCCATATTGTTGTAAATGGCAAGATTTTATCTTTTTTTTATGGCTAGTAGTTTTCAGTCGTATATATATACCACATTTTCTTTTCCGTTCATCTGTCAATGGGCACTTAGGTTGTTTCCAAGTCTTGGCTATTGTGAATAATGATGCAATGAACATATGGGTGCTTATATCATTTTGAATCAGTGTTTTCATGTTCTTTGGATAAATATCCAAAGGGGAATAGCTAGATCCCACTGGTATTTCCGTTTTTAATTTTTTGAGGAATCTCCATACTGTTTTCCATAGAGGTTGCACCAGTTTGCACTCCCACCAACAGTGTATGAGGGTTCCCTTTTCTCCATATCCTCTCCAACACTTGTTATTTCTTGTCTTTTTAGTAATAGCCGTTATGATGGGCGTGAGGTGATATCTTATTGTGATTTTGATTTGAATTTCTCTAATAATTAGAGATGTTGAACATCTTCTCACATACCTGTTGGCCATCTGTCTATCTTCTTTGGAAAAATATCTGTTCAGATCCTCTGTCCATTTTTTTAATTGAGTTTTTTGTTATTGTTGAGTTATATGAGTTCTTTATATATTTTGTAGATTAATCTCTTGTTGGATATATGATTTTCAAATATTTTCTCCCAGTTGTTGGGTTATCTTTCCATTTTGTTCCTGGTTTCCTTTGTGTAGCAGAAGCTCTCTAGTCTGATGTAGTCCCATTTGTTTATTTTTTCTTTTGTTTCCCTTGCCTGATGACACATGGTATTCAAAAAGATCCTGCTAAGACCGATGGCGAAGAGCGTACTGCGTGTGTTTCCTTATAGGAGTTTTATGGTTTCAGATCTTACATTCAAGCCTTTAAACCATTTTGAGTTAATTTTTGCGTAGGGAGTAAGATAATGGTCTACTTTCATTCTTTTGCATGTGGCTGTCCAGTTTTCCCAACACCATTTATTGGAGAGACTTTCCTTTCTCCATTGTATGTTCTTGGCTCCCTTGTCAAAAATTAGCTGTCCATAGATGTGTGGGTTTATTTCCGGGATCTCCATTCTGTTCCATTGATCTGTGTGTCTGTTTCTGTGCCAGTGTCATGCTGTTTTGATTGCTATAGCTTTGTAGTATGCTTTGAAATCAAGGAGTGTGATGCCTCCAGCTTTGTTCTTTTTTCTCAGGATTGCTTTGACTATTTGGGGTCTTTTGTTCCATATAATGCTTTGTATTGAATCAACATTCAGATTGAGGGAGTTTTTTTTCTTTCCTCAGGTTTCCACATGGAAATTTTTATCATTACTTTCATAAGTTCCATGATAGATTTTTAAAAGCACCCTTCTAGAAAGACTACTGAAAATCCTTGGGTTCTATTACCATATTTATTTTTATTTGTTCTTGTCATATATATTCTTAAAAAAATATATTTGTATAAGTAGAAAATATAACTTTCCTCTCATTTTTGGAACATTTTTAGCTTTATAACTTTTATAAACATTGCTCTCTCTAACATATGAGATATCTGCAAAATATTATGACTAATTGTCTGTTGAAACCAGAAAGTCATCTTCCGTTGACACATCGAAGATACCGAAAAGCTACTTCATTAGGAGAAAGTGTATCCTCAGTAATATTTATTTTATACTTGTGCTCTGATGGACTGTTTTGTTCTCTTCCTGGCCACTTAGGCATTTCATTAATGAGACAATTCACTTCTTAGAGCTTTGAGTTTAGATATATTTTAATTATGCCATATGCTTCACTAAAAATGGAGCTATTATAGATATCATTAAATTCAAGCTTTTATCACAATCGTTTCAGTTGGAAGGCTTTGCATGAGAAAAAGATGCAGAGAAAGTATTGATACTGAGAATAAGATTATACCTATAAAATCCTTGTTGCATTAAACATTTTTAATTTTAACTGATTTAGGTATTGGTTTTCTGCCATTTTGCTTGGGAAGATCACTTAGATCAAAATGATTCTTTATCAGCAAGTTTAAAACACATTGACCACGTATTTATTCAATTTCAAATGATCTTCTTAGCCAATCAGTGAACTAGCCTGAAATAAAAGCTCTTTTCCTTAATCTCTAATACATTTCAATATGTAAGCATTTTAGGTGCTTTGTCCTTCAAATTGATATCATTTTAAATGAGTTTGTATACACTTAATGTACTTCCTTTCTTTTTATGAGTAATTTTGTTGCATTTTACCAATTTTTTATCTCCAGATTTCTTCTAGTTAATTCATCTCTTTACGATAATGAAGGACAAACTAATTGCTGACTTAGCTAAATTATCTAACCAGATATTATATCAGTTGATTCAGGTGATATAGAGGATACAACTTCTTGCTCTTTTGATAATAACTTTTTCATCTTGAAATGTTTAACACTGTTTATTTCTCTTTTTTCTTGTCTCAAATTCATCCTTCCTTGTTACTTCTTTCTGCTCAGCTAATTTATTTCATTTCCTTTGATCTAGAGATTTAAAAATTATAGCTAGTTTTATAAAGACTCAATATTGTAAAGATGTCCATTATTCTCTGGTGAATCTATAGATTCAGTGCAATCTTAATTAACATTGAACCACGATGTTTTGTGTGTGAAAATTTCAAGCTGATTTTTAATTTTATGTGGATCAAGAATTCTTGGACCAGGTATAACCAAGAAAATCTTGAAAATAAGAACATATCAAAACATTTAGTAAAGACACTTTCATGAAGACGGTATGGGATTCATCTAAATACAGCCTAACGGAACAAAGTGGAGAATCCAGAACCAGAATGACAAAGGTAGTACAGCAGGACATTGGTGCAAAAATGTTTTATGTGGTGGCAGCCACAAAAGCTAGGGCTCCAGGCATGTGTACAAGCTCCTTCCAGAGAGATGTTGGTGACCTGATTTTATCCTTGGAGTGAGCCGGAGGGAGAAGGCAGTGGAAGTACCAACACGTTAATTAGAAGCTGCAAGCTCAGGCAGCAGTTTGTAAAGTATCCAGTCAAATCCCTTTCAGGCAAGGACTGAGAGATGGGTGTTTTTGCCTACTCCCTCTGTGCTGAGCCCTGGGCAGATGATTTAGGTGAGTGCTCATGTGAGCACTAGTTAAGAACTGCTTCTTTGTTAGCTACAGTCTTTTATAACTCATGAGTGCAAGCCCCATTGGCTATCAGTGCCAGGCAATCTAGGGGCCATCTCTTGGGTGTCAAATGCAAAACCTGGCACGTGAATAGCTAAAATCTAAAATATTGACACTGCATAGTTTTGGCAGGAGTGTAAAGCAAGTGGGAGTCTTGATTACTACTTGAAGGACTATAAATTGGTATAACCACTTTGTAAAACTATCTGACGGTATTTACTAAAGTTTAGCACCAACTTGCCTTATCATCCAGCAGTTCTACTCCTAGATATTTCCCAAAGAGAAATGAATGCTGCAAAATATACATACAAGAAGGCACATAACAGCGTTGTTCATAATGTCTCTCAACTAGAAACTATCCAAGTATTCATCAAGAGAAGATTTTGGCGGGGCCTGCCCTGTGGCCGAGTGGTTCAAGTTCCGCATGCTCTGCTTAAGTGGTCCAGGTTCATGAGTTCATGGATTTGGATCCCGGTCGTGGACCTGCTCCACTCATCAGCCATGCCATGGTGGTGACCCACATCCAAAATAGAGGAGTATTGGCATGGATGTTAGCTCAGGGCAAAACTTCCTCGCCAAAAAAAATCAAAGAGTAGATTTTGGCAAATATATATCTGTGAAAACTATTGAGCTATTATTATAATTTACAATAACACAAAAGAATCTCACTAATTCATTGAAAATTCATCAATGATCTTAGCCTATGTGATTTTAGCACTTTCTTTGCATGCACAGTATACTGAGGAAATAATGTATTTAAGCAAGCACTACACAAATAACTTTCATTTTAAAAAGAAAAAGTATTTTTTAATTTAAAATTAGAGGTAATAGGGAATGAAAAAATAGAGAAAAAGGAGGAGGAGGGAAATAGATTAGGAGTTGAAATATTTATAAGTATTTTTCCATTGATTATTTTCATTGTAAAGCAGTAAGTGTTGTGAGAAATAGGAAAGAATTAGATCTTGTCTAAACTAAAAATTTGGTTGATAAGACTAAACAAAATGAGAAGAGAAGTAAATAAATGTCTAAACAAATCTTGATGGATACAAGGGGGAGGGAGAGTCTAAGTGTGGCCAGGAATCAGGAATGCTGGAGGAAATGGCATTTGGCATGGCTCTTGAAGGATGGGAAAGATACTGACAGATGGTATTATCCAGGAGGGTTTCTCAGAGGGGTTAACATATGGAAGTAGGAATGTATAGGGCAAATTTGGGAAACCAACAAATCAGGAATTTCTGGATTGCATCAATTTAGAAGGTAAATGTGGCAGAAAACGACGGGAAGGTGAGTTGGGTTCAGATGCTGGGTAGAGTTGAATTCCACTCTAAGTAATTTGAACCTTTTTCTATCAACATTGAGTTCCTGTGGAAGGATTTCAGTAGGAAGTTGATGTTTGATCTATGTTCTGAGACTATAATTGGAGGAAATGTGAAGGGAGGATTTAGCTGGGGAAAAATTACATGACTTTAGGGGAATTTTCAGAGAACACAATCCCCGTATTTAATACATGATAAAAGAGGCTCATATCAATTGATAGCACAGGAAATGATAGAACCCAGTTTTCTGAATTTTTAACCCAAGTAATCTTTTCTCTAGAATTAGGAATAGGGGCAAGCTATTGAATTGTCTAGGTGAGAAGAGATGATGGTGTGAACTAGGGTAGTGGGAATAAGAATAAATTGACACAGGAGAGAGACTTTGGAAAGGTGTGACTGAGAGGATTTGGTAACTAATTATATGTGGGGAATGAAGGAGAATATTTTTGGATTCCAGCTTGAATGACTGGAAAGAGGAGAAAGTTTTTAACTGAGCCGGGGAAGAGGAGAACCAGCAGGTTTGCGAGGGAATCAAAGAAGATGTTTAATTTATTTCTGTGTATAAATCACTAACTTTACTTGGGAATCAGCAGTAAGTTCAGAAGTTCTATTGAAGATTCCTTTTCAAGGCTGAGATGATATGTCAAAATGATTAGTTCAGCTGTTTGAATGATTTACTCAAGTCAATTGCTAAAAATTAGATTGATTATTCGAGTAACCAGATAAATGCACTTTTTGATTTTCACTTAGTTGTTTTAGCATTCTGTAGACATCTTAGGAATTTTCCTTCATAAAAGTATGTCTGATATTTGTTTTTTTGAATTTTATTTTGGGCGTCATCTAAGTTAACTATGGCAAGAGGGAGAAAAAGATGCATCGTTCAACAGCAGCCGCATTTTTCCCCAAGCAGCTTTGAAATACAACATTGAAAGTTCTCTATCCATAATGATTTATTTATTCAAAAATAGTGACTGAGTTCTTCCTATGATGCAGACATTGTGATATGCCTAGGATTACAAAGGTGAGTGAAAATGGAGGCAGACCTTGCTCTCCTGGAGTTGACTGATTAATGTGGAAGCCAAGGATCTATCAATTCATCACCAAATGTAGTGGTTTAATCATAAATACTGATGAGTGCTCTGCAGGAAAGTCATACTGTGCTATGTGAGGGTGAGGCTGAGAAAGCTCTGTATCTCTGTCTACAATCAGTGTATTAAAAAGAATTAGCACAAATAGTGTTTGAGAATCTAATTCGAATATGTTTTTTCAAATAATATAAACAGTATCACTCTAAGAATCTAAACTAAATGCTGATCCAGATCAGTAAAGGTTGTGATTAAATCTTGTTCTAATATATTATAATTTACTAAAAGCTGAATGTATGGGTCATGACATACCAGGAAAATTAGGATAAGGTCTTTTTTCTATGAATGTACTTTTCATCTCAAGATATTTAACTCATTTGAATTTTTTTGTGAAGTGAAATCTGAGCCAATTTAATTAATTCTAAATGATACTTGAAAAATACTACTTTCTAAACTTTGCTAGAATCATCTGGTCTATTCGATTCGCACTTTATTTTTGTAGAATTTTATTATGGAAATTATCTCTGTTTAGTCTAACAGAGAATTTTAGACACAACATATAACCCTAACCCAAAACAAACACAATGGAATACTACTCAGCCATAAGAAACGATGAAATCCAGCCATCTGTGACAACATGGATGGACATTGAGGGTATAATGCAAAGTGAAATAAGTCAGAGGGAGAAGGTCAAATACCGTATGATTTCCTTCATTAAGTAGTAGATAACAACAACAATAAACAAACACACAGAGACAGAGATTGGATTGGTGGTTACCAGAGGGGAAGGGGGGAGGGAGGAGGGCGAAAGGGATAATTCAGCACAAGTGTGTGGTGATGGGTTGTAATTAGTATTTGGGTGGTGAACATGATGTAATCTATGCAGAAATAGAAGTATAAAGATGTACACCTGAAATTTATACAATGTTATAAACCAATGTTACTGCAATAAACAAAAAATTTAAAAAAAATTTTGTATTATATGCAGAATACCTTGGATTATTGGAAGACACATCTCTTGGTCTCCTCCTACTTCTGGGTTGATTCTTTATCTCCTGCGCTGGCTTCTTGGTCTCTAACCTCTACTTAAACCTGCTGTTCTCCAAATCCTGACTTCAGTTCCTTCTCTTGCTATCCGCCACCTTGAGTAACCTCATTTGTTCCATCAGTGTAATTATCATCAGTAATATAACTCTTATGTCTTCATTTGTAGAACATGGTGATTTGCTGATTGGGCATCTCCAGCTGCTTTTCCTCAGGTGTCTCATGATGAAGAGTTTGGTTCTGAAGTTAGATACCTAGGTTTGAATCCTTGCTTTACCACTTACCAATTGTGTGTCTTTTAAAGATATTACTTGACTTCTCTGTGTTTTGGTTTCTTTATCTCTAAAATGATAGAATAATGGCATGTACATCATAGGGTTGTTTTGAGGCTTAAATAAGGTACGATTTAACAGTGCCTAAAACATTTATCTAATTGTTCCATGTGTTTATGAAAAGGAGTTGCATTCCCAAACTGCAGAGAGGGAGAAATAGCTGTTAGATCCACCTACTATTTGATTTATTAGATTCCTATGTATTCTTCCTTTCTCTATCTAAATAATTTTATGTCTGCTTATAGATACTATTATATAGATACTATTATAGATATATAATATAGAATATATATAATCTATATAAGTATATAGATAATATATTAGATAATAATACAGATAATAATCTGTATAAATAATATAGATACTATTATTTGTTTCACTGAAGATCAAGGCAGTACTACATTATTTATCGTTTTTACTTTTTGGTGAGGAAGATTGGCCCTGAGCTAACATCTGTGCCAATCTTCCCCAAATTTTGTATGTGGGATGCCACCACAGCATGGCGAGTGTTGTGTAGGTCCAAACACAACAAACCCGGGATCCAAACTGGCAAACCCCAGGCTGCAGAAGTGGAGCGCATGAACTTAACCACTATGCAACCAGGCCGGCCCCTATTTATCTTTTAACATGCCTCCCAGATATTTTAGGATAAGGTGGTAAAGTGAGTTAGTGCTTAAATTTAAATGTTAATGGAAGATAACATAATAAAAACAAATACAGAGTTATAGCTATGCTCAAATATAAGGCACGTATCTCCACGAAGCAGAATGTGCACCATGGTGAACAGAGCTGATTTTGTGGGCCTGCTGGCCTCTGGGTTAGTAGATGCGCAGTGGAAGCCAGAAGTTTAGCTCCTATCAGTAAAGTGCATTAGAAATGATTTTCAAATAAAATATTTCATTGGTTGAAAATAAAGATTAAGATGTGGCACCTGCTCACAAGATGTGGCCGGAGAAAACTGCCTCCAAGTTTGTAAATTGATTTCCGAGAGCCCAAAGTACCTTGACTGACTCTGCCATGTCCCTTAACACACTGGGAATAGACCCATATTCTTGACAGATAGGGCCAGCTACAGGCATCTTTAAAAGAGCCAAAGTGGGGTGATGCACAGGGAGAAAGAGAGTGGGGAAGAGGGAGAGGGAGAGCATGTGCAGTATTAGTAATAACAACAGAAATCTTCCACCAAATGTGAACCTGAGAATAAAATTTTAAAGTGCATTTAATATCATGCTAAGAAGACAAAACAAGGGGCCTGCCCAGTAGTGTAGTGGGTAAGTTTATGTGCTCCCCTTCAGTGGGTTGGGGTTCACTGATTTGGATCCGGAGTGCGGACCTATGCACTGCTCCTCAAGCCATGGTGTGGCAGTGTCCCACATACAAAATAGAAGAAAATGGGCATGGGTGTTAGCTCAGGGCTAATATTCCTCAGCAAAAAGAGGAAGATTGGCAGCAGATGTTAGCTCAGGGCTGATCTTCCTCACAAAAAAAAAAAAAAAAGAAAAAAAAAAATTTTCCTGGATAAAAAAATTTCTATAATATTTTGATAGAGACTTTAAGTATGTTGTGGCTGTTCAACAAATCGAATTAATACCTAGCTTCTATGAAAAGAGAATAAAAAATTATGCTCTCAAAAATTATATCCTAAACGCTCCAACAGTATATGTCACATAGTAATTCCTCAATAAATATTCCATGAATAAATTAATAAAAAAATAGACCAATATCAATAATGAACATAAGACTAAAGATATGAAATAAAATATTAGCAAATAAAACTCAGCAGTGCTTATAAAAAAGTATAAAATATTGGCAAACTGAATTTATCAGTGTATACGTTTAAAAAATCATATTATGGGGGCCGGCCCGGTGGCGCAAGCGGTTAAGTGCGCGCGCTCCGCTGCGGCGGCCCGGGGTTCGCTGGTTCGGATCCCGGGCGCGCACCGACGCACCGCTTGGTAAGCCATGCTGTGGCGGCGTCCCATGTGAAGTGGAGGAAGATAGGCACCCAGGGCCTATGGGTTAGCCCAGGGCCGTCTTCCTCAGCAAAAAAAAAAAAAAAAGAGGAGGATTGGCGGATGTTAGCTCAGGGCTGATCTCCTCACAAATAAAAAAAAAAAAAAATCATATTATGATCAAATATGGTTTATCCCAGTAATCCAAGGAAGTTCAACACCACAAAATCTATTATCGCAGTGTATATTTAGTTGATAGTGTGATGTACCACTAGATACTCTTTTTGGACTTGAGGACTATTTTCCTATGCCTGGGAATGCTATTTCCTAGCAGATAGCCCTCAGCTACTGGTCATTTCCAAGAAATGAGTGGATGAAGAGAGTCACCTTGTCCGAGGTTAAGCTCCTTTTCCTAAACAATTTGCATTAAGTGACTGGTCCACGAAGGAAGTTAAGGCCATGGCCCCCTCCCGCCAATTTAAGAAAAGTCTGACATACCATCCCACCTCAGCTGTGGAGCCTCTTGTAGTGTTGGCTGATGTTTCCCTTGAGATTTCATTACAGACTAACTTCTCGCTCTGCCCCATCCTGCCTCTTTCCCTTTCCTTCCATAGATGATGATCCCAAGGCTTGATTCCTGATCATCTTCCTACATGTTAATTTACATCTCAGAATCTGCATCGTGGGAAACCCAACTAGAGATGGAATAATACTAGTACAGTCACGTGTGGCATAATGACGTTTCGGTCCATGATGGACCACATATACAATGGTAGTCCCATTATAATAGTACCATATGGTCTAGGTGTGTAGTAGGCTGTACCATCTAGGTTTGTGTGAGGACACTCTGTGATGTTCACACAACGATGAAATTGCCTGAGGACACATTTCTCGGAATGCATCCCATTGTTAGGTGACTTGTGACTGTACATTAAAGAAAAATATACAGGAAAAACATTTGAATGATTTAACATTTACTGAAGATATATCTCTTAGGAAACTAGAAATTGAAGAGTATATCCATAAAGTGATAAAATATGTTAAACCAGAAGCAAGTCCAAGAAAATCCCCAGAAAGAGCATTGGAACTAATAAGAAAGTGAAGCAAGTTTTCTTACATAAAAAATCAACATGCAAAGGCTCAAAAGCATCCCTATACAACAAGAAAAACTAATAGAGAATATAATAAAAAACACATTAATAATAGCAGTTAACAGTTTTTGAGTATGTACTGTTTGCCTGGTACTTTGATAAAAAGATTTACATATTCCCAAGTAAGGTATGAATAAGCATCTAGGAATAAACTTAACAAAAAATGGCAATGTGTATATGGAGAAAATTATAGAAAGATATTTAAAGATATAAAAGAAAATCTGAATAAACGAAGGATATGCCATTTTAGGGATCATAAGATTCACAAACTTTCAGAAGCTAATCTTGATATTTATACATAAGATCTAAGTGCCAAGAAGAGCCAAGACATTTTTGAAAAAGTTGGAGAAACTTTCCTTATCCTATATAAACTTACTATAAATCTAGGAGAATAAAGACAGAGTAGTATTAGGGTAGAGATAAATAAAAATAGAGCCATGTAACAAAATAGAGAGCTCCAAAACAGGCTGTGAGTATATGGAGCCCTGATCCATGACAGATGGAGCATGCACATCAGTGGAGAAAGAATACAGCAAATGGTTCTGGGACAATTGACTAACCTTATAGAAACAAATCAATTTAGATTTTAATTACACCAGGCGCAAAGATCAATTCTAGCTAGGATAAAAAAACCTTAACGCAAAAAGCAAACCTTAAAAACTTTCAGAAGAAAATATTTACGATCTGGTGGTTGGCAAGGATAATTTCAAGAAGACAAAAAAGCTCAATCCATAAAGGAACCAACTGATGCATTGACTTCATTAAAATTGAAGTATTCTGAGTATCAAAAGATATCACACGACTTCATTTTTTATTATTCCTTAACTTGTTTTTAATACTTTATTACATATTTATGGATTTTCAAACATTATATATATGAACATTTCATAAATAACATCCTAACTTGGTTTTTGTTTTCATTTAATAATATATATATGTATATTTTTAAGAGGATAAATGTAGCCTTACGTCATTCATTTTTTTGTGTGTGTGTGAGGAAGATCAGCCCTGAGCTAACATCCATGCCAATCCTCCTCTTTTTGCTGAGGAAGACTGGCCCTGGGCTAACATCTGTGCTCATCTTCCTCTACTTTATATGGGACGCCGCCACAGCATGGCCTGACAAGTGGTGCATCAGTGCACACCCGGGATCGAACCTGGGCTGCCAGCAGCGGAGCGTGGGCACTTAACCACTACAGCTTAATGGTTAATGAACGGGGCCAGCCCCATTTCATTCATTTTTAATTTCCATAACATACTGAGTTGCAAGAATATTCCTCAACATACACATTGATAGAAATTTATATTGTTTACTATTTTTTCTTTTTATGAACAATGTGGCTATGAACACTGTTGCAATATGACCTTGCATGAGGTTTTCTCTAGAGAGAAAGTATGTAGAAAAGCAAAAGAAAGAAGGTAGACCATTATCTTACACCATACACAAAAATTAACTGAAAATGGATTAAAGACTTGAATGTAAGACCTGAAACAATAAAACTCCTAGAAGAAAATATGGGCAGTCCACTCTTTGATATTGGCCTTAGTGGTATTTTTTCAAATACCATGTCTACTCAGGCAAGGGAAACAAAAGAAAAAATAAACAAATCGGACTACATCAGACTAAAAAACTTTTGCAAGGCAAAGGAAACCATGAAAAAAATGAAAGACAGCCCACCAACTGGGAGAAAATGTCTGCAAATCATATATCCAACAAAGGGTTAATTTCCAAAATATATAAAGAACTTACACAACTCAACAACAAAAAAACAGTCCAATCAAAAAATGGGCAAAGAATATGAACAGACATTTTTCCAAAGAAGATATATGGTTGGCCAACAGACACATGAAAAGATGTTCAACATCACCAATTATTAAGGAAATGTAAATCAAAACTCCAATGAGATACTACCTCACACCTGTCAGAATGGCTATAATTACCAAGACAAGAAATAACAAGTGTTGGAGAGGATGTGGAGAAATGGGAACCCTCATACCCTGCTGGTGGGAATGCAAACTGGTGTAACCGCTGTGGAAAACAGTATGGAAATTTATCAAAAAATTAAAAATAGAAATACTAGTGGAATCCTGCTATCTCACTTCTGGGTATTTATCCAAAGAACATGAAACAAACAATTCAAAGAGATCTGTGTGTACATCCCTATGTTCATTGCAGCATTATTCATAATAGCCAAGACATGGAAGCAACTCAAGTGCCCATCCATGAATGAGTGGATAAAGAAGATTTGCTATATATATACACACACACACACACACACACACACACACAAAGGAATACTACTCAGCCATAAAAAAGAGAAAATTGTGCCATTTGCAACAACACGGGTGGACCTTAAAGGTATTATGCTAAGTGAAATAAGCTAGACAGGGCACAACACCGTATGATTTCCCTCATGTGGAAGATAAACAAACACACAGATAAGGAGAACAGATCAGTGGTTACCAGAGGGAAAGAGGAGGGGAGGATGAAAGGAGTAAAGGGGCACACATGTGCAGTGAGGGATACAAATTAGACTATTGGTGGTGAGCACGCTGCAGTCTAGACAGAAACCGATACATAATAATGTGCACCTGAAATTATACAGTGTTATAAGCCAATATGACCTCCATAAAATAATTAAGTAAAAAAACAAAATTAAAGGAAGGAGGCAGATAGGATGAGGGACAACACATGGAGTTTCATACAGAACAATGAAAAAAATTTAAAAAGTTGAAGCAAATATGGCATAAAGTTAAAATTTGCAAACGTTAGGTGGAGGGCACATAGCTCTTCCTCATATTATACTACATGATTTTTTATATATTTGAAACATTTCATATGAGAGAGAACTCCTTGTTTTCTTAGTGCTTTCTGCATTGAGTTCAACTTTATATGGTATTGATATCATGAACTCTTCTTTTTGTTTTTCTCTGATGTGTATTTGTGTAACCTGCTACTTGCAACATTTCCGAGCTATTTTCTTCAAGATGCAGTTTTAATTTAATTACTGCATAAAAAATAGATATTGTTTCTTGATTCAGTCTGACATCCCTTTTTCCTTCTAATAAATAGATAAGTTGATCTTACTCATATTTTTCAACTGCTTCATGGAGATATAATTCATATACAATACAATTAACCCATTTAAATTCAGTCATTTAAAGTATACAATTCCATGTTTATTTGGTAATTCATTCACATAGTTATGCAATCGTTGCCAATTAATCAACCTAACTTGAGAACCTTTTTGCCTTTCAAAACAGAAGCTTTATACCCCTCCAGTTAGTTTCCTTTTTTTTTTCCCCCACCACTACCTTCTGCTGGGCAAACAGTACTCTAATTTCTGTCTCGCTGGTATTGCCTATTTTGGACATTTCATATAAATGGAATCACACGGTATGTGCTTTTTTGTGTCTGGCTTCTTTCACTTAGCATGCCTTTGAGTTTCTTCCACATTGTAGTACATATCATCACTTCATTCCCTTTCATTCCCAGATAATATTCCATGCATTTGTTTATTCATTGATAAGTTGATAGACATTTGGATTGTTTCCACGTTTTATGCTACTTTGAAGGCTGCTATGAACGTTTATGTACAAGTTTCTGTATGGATGTATAATTTCATTTTTTTGTTTTGCTAGAAATGTAATTGCTAGGTTATAAGGTAACATTTTGTCAAACGTGTATGCTTAACATTTTAAGGAAGGAAACTTCTTTCCTTAAAGGAAGGAAGGAAACCTTCCAAACTGTTTTACAAATCAGCTGCAGCGTTTTACATTCCCATCAGCAACATATGAGAGCTCCTGCATCTCCACATCCCTGTCAACACTTGTCATTGTCTGGTGTTTAAATTATAGCCATTTATAGTGGGCATGAAGTAGTATTTCATTTTGGTTTGATTTGCATTTTCTGAGTGAATAATGGCGTTAAACATGTTTTCATGTGGTTATTGACCATTTGTGTATCTTCTTTTGAGAAATGTTTATGTAAATACTCTGCCCCTTTTTGAATTGTATTGTCTATTTATGTTTATTTTTATTTGTGAGGAAGATCAGCCCTGAGGTAACATCCACGCCAATCCTCCTCTTTTTGCTGAGGAAGACTGGCCCTGGGCTAACATCCGTGTCCATCTTCCTCTACTTTATATGGGACGCCACCACAGCATGGCTTGGTAAACGGTGTGTAGGTCCACACCTGGGATCTAAACCTGCAAACCCAGGGCCACTAAATTGGAGTGAGCGAACTTAACCACTATGCCACCGGACAGGCCCCCTAGCCTCAATTTTTTTTTCTTTTTTTTTTTGTGAGGAAGATCGGCCCTGAGCTAACATCTGCCAATCCTCCTCTTTTTGCTGAGGAAGACTGGCCCTGGGCTAACATCCATGCCTATCTTCCTCCACTTTATACGGGAAGCCGCCACAGCATGGCTTGACAAGTGGTGCGTCGGTGCATACCCGGGATCCGAACTGGCGAACCCTGGGCCACCGCAGCATAGCTGGCGCACTTAAGCGCTTGCGCCACTGGGCTGGCCCCTAGGCTCAAATTTTTGATAAAGAAATATAAGCTTGCCCCAAAGTTATAGTCCTCTTTGGACCCCTCCCATAAGAAAGTAAAAAGGCAAAGCATAGCCTGTGAGAACATATTCACTATGTCTGTCTCTCTGTCTCACTCTGTTTCTATGCTTCTCTCTCTCTCTTTCTCTCTTTATCTGTAATTGCCTATCTGTCATCTATCTGTCTATCAATCTGTCTGTCTGTCTATCTATCTATCTATCTATCTATCTATCTATCTATCTATCTATCTGATCTTTCCCCAGAAGAAACTGCTATCATGAATTTGACATTTCTCTTTCAAGTATGTATTTAAAATTGTTTTAATATTTGTCATTCATTCACTCGTTAAGTATATAGTGAATGCCCAATATGTACTAGGCATTATTCTAAATGCTAGGGATAAAGCAGTAAAAAATGTAGAAAAAATTCCTTCTTCCTCTATTGGAACTTATATTCTAGAAGAAAAGATAGTAAACATGATTTTAGGAATAATTAATGCTATGTGAAAACAGCAGTTAAGGTAATAAAAGGTATTAGGTATGTATATGTGTTTGTGAGGGGTATTTTTTGATAAGTTGGTCAGGCAAGGCAGTCTTGAGCGGGTTATATGTCAGCAGAGACTTGAATGACACGAATAATCAAGAAAATTTGGAGGAAGAGCGTCTAGCAGAGGTTTCTCTTGACTGTAGTACAACCACAGCATTTTGAGCTATCGATCTTGTGTTTAATTATCTCTGCTGAACTGACGCTGGTCCACAGCTACACGGTGACTTTGCCTTCTCCTCTCTTTTTTACTCTTCAAGTTCTTGCCATTTCTGTTGGTTGAAGACAGAGTCACAGAAAAGGAAAAGGATCGCATGTTTGAGTTTTATCACTTTTTGCTCCATGTTTCCTAAGGAAATCTTTAAGATTCGATGGGAATCTTTGACTTTGCCATTGGCTTGTCAGTAGTGTTTGCCACATGGCTTCAGGGAAATGTTGTTGGAGTTTTAAAGGATTATGTGAATTATTTGTAGGTCATAATACATGAGAATAATGCATCTCGTTAGACATCTTGGCTGGTATACGTAATAACTGGTGTTTTCCTTGATTTGGGCCATACTCCATTCTGTTTTATAGATAATAATACTATTTTAATTGCAGATAGTGTCTATTGCATAATTAAATTAAAGATGAAGTTTTCTTTTCATGTACTTTTTAATTTTATTGATTTATTTTGAGGATGCTAAGAGGCAAATGGGTGAAAAAGACTGACTCCAACACCTTTTGAAGGAAGTTAAAATATAATCAGATTTTCTAACATTTAAATTATACCTCAATGCTAATTTATTGTAACATGATTACTGTTAAATATAATTGACACTTTCAAAGAATTTTTAAAATTCATGTGATGAAACCATTTTTACCTTTCTTTTTATCCATATTATTTTTTATCTTATAAATTAAAATTTAGATGGTTTACTTATTAGGTTATTAGCTATACAGATTAATAGCCTAAATACTTTTAATATAAAACCATTACTATTTCTGTTTTATGTATGTCGTCATGTTGAAATTTTACACAATTAAAATTGTTATTAATAGCTTTCAGCCTTCATTGGGGTTTCATTTTTAAACTAAATCTATTATTCTCTAGATTCAACATTAGTATAGTAATTTTTTTAATTGCTTGCTCTTTTAACTACTAAGATTTTAATACATATTTGTGGTAAGCCTAATTTTTAAATGGCTCCCATGACCTTCACTCTATGGTGTTACTTCCATGATTATGTCACGTTATATGGGAAAAGGTAAATTTTTCTGTCGGTCCTAATTTAATCACACAAGCCCTTTAAAAGCAGAGAAGTTTTCCCACTTGCAAGAGAGAGAGTCAAAGCATAGAGAAAGAGTCATTGCTCCATTGCTGGCTTTGAAGAGGGACGAGCAAATCCAAGGACCGAGATGCACTCTCTAAAAGCTGAGAGCCACCTGGTTGACAGCCACCAAGGACACTGCGATCTCAGTCCTACAGCCACGTGGAACTAGATCCACCAACAACCTAAATGATCCTTGCAGTGGATTCTTCCCTGAGTTTGTAGAGAAGAGCTACCCCAGCTGACAGCTTGATTTCAGCCTTGTGAGACCGAAAGCAGTAAACCCAGTGAAGCCCACCTACACTTCTAACTTAGACACCAGGGAAATAAGGAATGTTTTTTTTTTTTCTTAATTTTTTGTTTATTGCAGTAACATTGGTTTATAACATTGTAAAAATTTCAGGTGTACATCATGATACTTCTATATCTGCATAGATTACATCATGTTCACCACCAAAATACTAATTACAACCCATCACCACACACATGTACCGAATTATCCCTTTCACCCTCCTCCCTCCTCCTTCCCCTCTGGTAGTAGGAATGGTTTTTAAAGTGCTGTGTTTGTGGTACTTTGTGACACAGCGGTAGAAAACTAATATGATATTAAAACATAAATAATCATAAACATGTTCTGTTTTCTTTTTAATTAATTAAAATGCTTCAAATGATTTAATATGTTTGTAAACATCTATTGTGGTTTTACATCGTTGGCAGTAAGAGTAGGTTTTTTTTTTCTTTTTCTTTGAGAGCCTCTGTAAAGGGGTCTGGTTATACAGGAGGCGTATGATGCAGTGTCTGTAAACGTAAGGTCTTAACCCATGTTTCTAGGCTTAGGGCCAATCCAAATAGGTCTGATAACACAGCGAGTCTTGACAAGTAAGCCGCTCTCTTGGAGGAAGAAATTTCCCCTGTGAAATATTAAATCTCGTAGAGCAGCATGAACTGTTTACTAGTTTCCCTTCCCTTCAGTACGCCTTTAATGTTTTGAAAGAGTTTGACTCATTTCACGTGTGGGATCAGTTTACCACTGGCTCGATATAAATCAGAGTCATAAGTAACTTGCAATGCTATACCTTAAGATTTCTGAAATGCTTTGAATTTCTCAACTTTCACTTTTATAGAAAAAAGTCTGAAAAATGCTATTCCAAAAAAATGAATTTATTTAAATGATATCAAGGGAAAAGATGTCTTTCCTCATGTTAAACATATATATGTGCATGTATATGCATATATAATCTATATACATATAATCTATATGTGTGTATATAATCTATTACAGACTTCAGAGTAATCCCAACTTCATGGGTGTCTTTGGCCCTGGCTAACACCTATGATATATTACTCAGTTATATTATTCATAAATTTTTCCACTGAATGTCAAGTAAGTGCCATGTCCTTTGTTGAAATTGTATATACATCCTGAATAACTTAGTCTCTACCTTTCAGGAGTTACATAGAAACAGATGAGAAACATAAAATGTGATAAATTTTATAAGAAATATGCGAAGATAATAAAGAATTTTGATTCACTGCGTATAGAAATTTATAGTAGTAGAGGGTATACTAAAGGGATTTTATTTTACTATGTTTGTTTAAATGCCACAGGCAATACTTTCCTGAACTCTGTCTTCATTATAAACAACAAAATATGAATAGGATACAATTTAATTTTTAATCTCCTCCAATAAAAACTGAAACAAGTACATTATTCTTCATTTATCTTTCTATGTTTTGTAACCTTTAAGATAGTGAAAATAAAAGCACTCAATTTATAGTGTTGTAGAAATATTAAGGAATCATTTTTTCCAATATGTCAACTATGCCTTCGTTATCATGGGCAGAAAGTGTCAAGGGTTTTTTTT
This sequence comes from Diceros bicornis minor, assembly GCF_020826845.1. Classification (NCBI taxonomy): domain Eukaryota; kingdom Metazoa; phylum Chordata; class Mammalia; order Perissodactyla; family Rhinocerotidae; genus Diceros; species Diceros bicornis. The sequence goes on along the minus strand of NW_026691812.1, from coordinate 1,455,254 downwards.
TTAAATCTATATTTTATCACAATACGAGACTTGTAATAACAAAAGGAAAGTTATTAGTTTGATAATATTTTTTAGCATAATCTTTTAATCTTTGATATTTGATTACATAGACTATGCCACAATAAAAATATTTATAGTCACCACGGGCCATATAAGAAGAATAAATGATGTATGATGACAGTTAGATGTACAGAGAAACTTTGTTTTTCAGTAAATATGGTTAACTAAAAAAGTTCAGTTTATCTTAGGATGTTACCTGGGAATTGAATAATTGTAGGTACAGAGTGCAAGACAGACTTAGGGTCAAAAAATCAAAGTTTGAATCCTGAGTCTGCCATAAAAAACTTTACTTGTATTTATTTTGTTTATTCATTTACTTTTACCTTGGACAAGATACTTGAAGTCTCTTGAACTTTCTCTGTGCAAACAGTAATGAGGATGTGTTTCTGACAGGGCTGTTAGAGTCAACATTAATAATATACGTGAGATTTTCATTTTAGGCTGTAAGATATACTAAAGTAGCAAATGTGATGCTTATGGTTATTTATATTAATAATATCAAATAAAAATAGGTAATTGTCATTGTTTAAGACCAAAGACTCATGATATATCTCATCTCTCAAAGAATTGTCAATAGTCATTGTTCTCTACACATTTCCACGGAGGCTGAACAGGATGTGAAGTCAATGTTATAAAGAACACGTGCATGACAGAGTGTGCAGGTTTGGGGATGCACAGAACAATAAAGTGTGGGATACAATAAGTGGGGAACAATGTGGGCAGATGGCACAGAATCAAGAGCCTTATTGATGTAGCGTCTCTGTCTTTCTCCAATAAAAGAAGATTCAGTGGAAAGGATTATGTTAAACTTTTGTGTGAGACGTGTTTTAAGACTTTTTATACGCTAACGTAGCAAGAACTTTTTAATATACTTTCTTGATTGGTTGTTGTTTGAATGGTAACACATTCTTAGACAAAGTAATCAGATTACATTGTTAGCGGTTTTCAAGACGGGGAGGCAGGGGTGCATTCGCAAGGGCTGGCTCTGTGTAATGGGCCATCTGTTTCCATGGTTACAGGCTGGCTGAGTAAACTACAAACTTGTAGGTGTTGGTTTGTGCCCTCTTATCTTAAAGAATCTGAAGATTGTTGCTGTAAATATGGTTTCCATCTCTGGGCTAAGTATGAGTCTGAGAATAAATTTAGGGAAGAGACAGCTTTTAAGCTATATAAATAGCAGTTCATAAAGATACCTTTCCCTGAAACTTGTACCATGTTTTCAATATTAAAAATGACCATATTTGTAGTTTCCACTATTCTAATTATAAGGAAATGCACTTTATCACATCTTTTCGGAAGGCATCCATTTTTATAATTTTCTTGGCCACAGGTGCTGATGTAGTCTTCAGTAATGCAGAAGGCTGTCTTTTTTAATACAATCTGTTACCTTCTCTTCAGGACAATTACAGCAACCAATTTTAGCAGGCACAAAGAGGATTTTAAATTATGATACAAAAGAGATATTTTCAAATCCAAAATAAGGTTTAGGAACTTGCAAGAAACACAAATGAACATATTTAGATCTTATTTAAAAGAATGGAGAGTTTTCATTTCTTATACAAGAAAGTGCATGGCTTTTTTATTTTTTCTTTACAATTTTAATTTATTCTTTTTGCTCTTATTTTTTTCCTATAAAATAATATTTAGAATTTTATTTCTTTTAATTAAAAATAGCAGCCTTACCTCATTTTTCTTAACTTTGAAACCATTGAACTGTGTTTTCTATTTGCTTTGATTCTGTTCAGTGTTATGGTGCAATTTTTCTTTCTTCCACACCCCCAAGCCTCCTGCTGAGTTGAATTGATTGCTGAACTCTCATTGATTTCAAAGGGAATTCCATACTCCCAAACACCTCCCTGACTGTGTGTAGGTGCATATAGCCAAGTGATAAAGTGGCTGAGAATTACTTACAGCATGTGCAAGATGAAGATTGGAATAATAATTTCATCATTATGATTACTGCTATTTAATATTTATATAGCACCTTACTCTGAGAAGCTCAAGAAACTTTATGAATTTTAAATTATCCAGTGAGCTCTAATCTTAGCTACACCCCTATGTGCTGGGTAAGACACAAAATTAATAATGGATTTGAGTGCCATATATCGCTAAAGATATCCAAGTCCATTGCTGTTTAGCTCTCTTCTGTTATTGGAAAATGGCATTATATATTTATCTAGAAAGTTGGATTACTATCTCATTATTTTAGTACTGGGGGTCTATTTGTAATTTATTTTGCAATAACTCCAGGTAACAGCTTACTCAAAAGTAAAGAAGAAATATACTGACATATAAGTGCAAAGAAAATTTTTATTTAGATTTAGTATTAGTCATTAACATTCCAAATTAATCTTTAATGAAAAAAGGAAAATTTTATAGCTTTTTATCCCATACAGACTATAGTAATCTTGCACTCGGTGCCTAGACTTACATATATCTCAATAAATTTTCCTGGTTCTTTAAATAAAACTGGATTCAGTATTCTGTCTTTAGGCCTATTTTACACATGGAAGTGAATTTCAGATTATTACAATGAATTATTTGATGCCGCTCTCCTAATCTAAAATTATAACAGAATGTAAACATCATGCATTTCATGAAGCTGAGTTATTAAAAATACTAATTTTCTCAATAATACTTCAAAAAGCTCCCATTTGTTAGACTTTTGAAATATAATTTTAGCTCTACTGGATTTAGATGTGGATTTTAGATATTTTTTCTTACATGATATACTACTGATTATCCCTAAGACTCTTATCTTTCTCTTCCTCTTCTTCCATTATGTGGTAATAATCTAAGAGCTTGAAAAAATTTGTCTAGAATAGGCTAATTCGTATCTAGGAAGACATTGAAATAATACACATCAAATAAATATCTATTTAGATAAATAAATAGAGTAAGAGTTGTTATATAGCCCTGGACACATTTTTTTAAAATTTCACTAGAATACATAAATTTATAATTGTGGTATAATCAAGTGAAGAATCCAATTTTGCAAGCGATTGGCAAAGAGGAGGGAGTGATGTGGATACGGATAAGTGAGTAGCATTATTATAACTTCATTTAATAATCATACAATTCTAAATATATTCTAAACTATTTTACAAACAAGGAAGTTGAAACTGAAGAAACCTACGTAGTTTGAACGAGGTCATACAGCTGGTGAATGGCTGAAGAAATCTATTCTCAAAAACCTGTGCCTCAAAACCTATGGCCTTCCTTGTCAAGTAGGCCAGAAATGGAATAGATTTTGACACAGAGGAACATATCTAGAGGGCTTCTCAATAACCCCAGTGTGTGAGCACGAAGACAACATATAATTTGTCCACAGGACTACTGTTTTATGGCTTAGAATCTCTTTGGCCTTATCAAATATTTTTCACTTCTATATCCACTCTCAGTAGGTTTTCACTTCTAAACCATGTTACATTTTACGTAAACGAGGTTTGCGAGGATTTTCTGTATGAATAAATAAATACAATTCCAAACACTACGACCACTACTACAGCCTCATGGAGCAGTGTTTTCTGGCGATCAGCTTATCTCACTTACCTGCCTGCCGTGCATGTTTTTTTCAAATCACATGCACAACAGAACTGCAAAGAGCTACATGTCATAGACATTCAAAGCCATGATAAACTATTAACAGTAAGTCTGTTACCAAGCCTCTACTAAAGTCATCCACGTTTAGGTTTCTGTTTATTGGTTTATGTTTTTAAGCCTTGCTGTTAACTTAATTCTTTGAGGAATCCCCCCACAGCAAATATGGCTGCCACATGAATTTCTCATGACTGTGGAGCCTAGATATGCATATGGGAGAAATGCTGGAGAAGTCATTCAGTCATTGCGTACACATAGTTCCAGCACTTACATTTCATATACAAGTGAAATATATGTATATTTAATTTTTTAATATTTTATTTATAATTATTGCTTCTATATTCATTAGTAAAATTCATCTATACTTTCCCTTTCCATATCTTTCTTAACTACGGTAATTTAATCCTGAGAGTATAAAGGATGAGGATGAAACAAGAAGAGCTAAGGGACTGTGGGTCTGTGGGTGCAGACAGATACTGTTATCCACTCATCATCCTTACTGGCCACTAGACCACTGTAGTAGACAGGAGATGTACCACCCAGACCCCATTTCAAGAGAGGACTTACTGCCCAGCCATGTGTCAACTCCTTCACGGTCTTCATCAGAAGCAGAAAGCTGACTCAACAAGGTCATGCCCTTTCCAGAGAAATCCACATCTGGTGACTGAGTGAGGCAGGGGTACAAATACCTGGCTGTTTCGGCTTGATACAGGACACCTGTGATGGTAGTTCTTGCTCCCAAACTCTCTGCTTGTTAGGCCAAAGCTGTGTTAGGCCAGCATCATAGTTTGACTTCTCCCTTTGTCCAAGCCTGCTTTAGTCTCTCTCCTTTCATAGGTATTGGTCTCTAATAAATGCATTGTCCCTCAAGCCCTATCTCAGCATCTGCCTCAGAAAAACCCAACCTATGACAGCTACCCTGATATCACCCTGTCATCCCTGTCTGTGGCTCATAGATTTAGTGCATGGAGCAATGTGCAGTCCTGTGCAGTGTGGAGGAGGGAAAGAACATGATTAGAAGCTCTCCTTTGGTCTTTCCATTCTGGATTGCCATTTTCCTCTAACAAAGGGACATAAATATAAAATTTCTTAAAAGTTGACTGTTAGTTTCTCACATCCAACAATTTCCTTGTTGATTCTGTCAGCTCACTAGAGTTGGGTTTAGGAGAGAGAGCCAACTGTCTGCGTTAGTTCCCCATCTTGCCAAGAAACTGTTTGTGGGATATTAAAAAATGATCAAGTGCTGCGTATATTTCAATGGTTGTTAGACAGCAGTAGGCTTTCATAAGTTTTGTATTCAATTGTAAAAATACTGAGTACTTTTCAGGTCATGGTATTGAGATTGATTTTTTTTTTAATTTTAGCTTGTAAGATTTGAACTGAATGAAATTTCTACACTATTTATCGCCACCAGAACAATAGTCTTAATGGTTATTTGTGTAAAGAGGCAGGAGTAGTAGAGAATCTGTTTTCTAGCAGTTTAAATTTAATTGGATAATTTGAACTAAACTCATTTGAGGTTGACATTTTGTGTCTCCTTGTCATTCTTATCAATGAAATTTTACCATAATAGCTGAATGTGACATCAGATTTATAATTGTAAGGCTGCAGAATAGGTACTTCATAAAATTGAAGATATACTCTTGAAGACTATACTCTTTAGTAAAGCTCTAAGTGTGTCACTAACCTCAGTCTACCACTCTGGATTTTCAGTGTCAAATGTGCAATTACTTGATAAAGGTGCTATGAAGGAAACTAAGCCCTGGTGAAACTTTCTTAGCACTCCCCACGGGGTAGCAGTGAGGGAACCATAAAAGCCTTGCCCTGTAGAAGTTTTGTGAGTAAATATTGTAGAGCCAACTCCTGGGAAGGAGGCTGAGATATAAGGCCAGGTGTTCCATTTAAATGAGATGGGCATGCCAGTTAACTACTATTAGGAGTCATTTGAATGCTCTGAACTAAGTCTCTGCCTTGCTGGTTATTCCAATTAAGAAGGCATGCCATGTATCAGGGTAATTAATAAGTGGAACTCTCTCAATTGGGGCACTCAATTTCTTAGTCCATTCTGCTCAGCAAATTGTAGCATAGGAGCTTATTTTCTTCTTCCCTCGTTATCCCAGTTTCCCCAGTATGGATTCTTGGACCTCAATAATTACTTGTTTGGAAGTGATTTCTTTATTCTCATGGTGCCAATTTCAATTTGCCCACTGAGGATATGTAGTTGAATATTTCTAAACAGGGACCCATTCTCAAAGCACTTCAGTACCACTTGATAAGCCAATATCTGGGAACTTATTTCACATTTCACACACATACACCGATATAGAAAATGTCAACTATGGTTATGTCTGGGTGGTAGGATTATAGATAATTTTCATTTTCGTTTTGTGAATTTTTGTATTTGTATTCATTGCAATGAATATGTAGCACTTTTCTAAGACGAAAAAAATAATAAATATGATTTAAAAATGCATCTTTAATTGGCACATTTAAACGCAAGCAATGAAAATGAAGGTTTTAGAATCAGGAACTGATAGTATAATTACTTAAAAGAAATAGCACAGAATGAAAAGCAGAATAACTAGATTTCCTTCCTCCATAAAATGTTTAGCTATCATTAGTACTGACTTTTTGTTTTCTTTCCCATTTCCCTCAGCAGAAGTGCCTGTTATCCATCTGTTTCTCTTACAATAAACAAAGATAATAGACACAGAAAATATTACAGTTAAAAGAAACCTTAAAATTCAGCAATTCTCACAGCTTTATTTTACAGATGATGGTGTTTGAGCTCCAAGAGTTTATGTTGTGACAGGGTTATCTCCTGATTTGTAGGCAGGTTCGCTTGACTCTAGTTCGTTTTATTGCTTAATTTTGGGAAATCTGGAACTCTGGATACAGCAGGACTATTTTTGTAATATGACATTACTGCTTTGATTACTGTGTTAATGTGACCTCTCAATTCATTTGTTGGTTATGAAACTCTAGTTCTATTACTATCTGTCCCAGAGGTTCCATGCTGACCCAGGTAAAAAACTTGAAAATACTTCTGTAACTCAGGGTTAAAATTAGATGACTTTTTCCTCTCATTCATACCTATGACAAAGAGTCTGTCCACTTTATTTTATCATCTTTAGTGAAATTATCTTTTTTTTCCCCTGGCAGCTCAATAAGAAAAATGATGTGATGTTGAAGTATGAAATGTGAGTCTGAAGATTTAGAAGTAATAGAGGACTGAGTGAGAAGAATTGCTTGTCATTTATCCTGGGCTCTGTGCAGCTGCGAAGACCCAGTCCAACAGAGGCAGCTGTTTAGGCCTGCTCCACCTGATAATTTTTCCAGCAGCATTTCCCTTAAAAAGTGTCATCGACTGTTATGATCATCTATCTTATGTAAAAATAGAGTGCTATTTAATTTGAGCAAAGTTCTTCTTCATAACTGTCTTCTCACAATAGCAAAATGAAGTAAGGGAAGTTCTTGTAACTCTAGTCTTGGCTGCAGCTTTTACTGGCTGCACTTCGTTATTTCACCATAGCTTGGCGGTACCCACCAGTGTAGACACAGGTTTTGCCAACCCCATTTGTATTAATCCATCAGAATTCACAGAGTGTTAAAAGGCAGGATAGCTTTGTGAGTTTTTTGTTTATTTGGCTTTTTGCCTCAAGTGGCAGAAGATACGTCCTGAGTTGATCCATTAGAAAGCAGAAAAGGAAACAAGTCACTATGTAACATCTTCAAGCCAATGGTTCCCCAATTCTCTTTTTTCCCAGGCTCTCTGAGCTGCCGTGTAAGGCAATGGCCAGCAACCTCTTTAATTCCAAGCTTGTAGAGGTGAGAAAGATGATAGTGCTCAGAGAATTGATTTGTAAATGTGTGTTTATTTTCAGTGAAGTTGATTATGCCAAATGTTGAGGCTCTTGACACCTAATAATAATCTTCTCTACGGAGATCTTGATCCAATTGAGAAAGAAGATCAAAAGGTTAGCGCGTGGAGGCCAAAATATCACCTTTATTTTTATAAAAGTTTATATTTATGGGCAACACTGAACCTGAGAAGTAGTAGCCTTAACCACACAACAGGGCTGGACTGGGCAGGCTTCTCTGTGGCCACTCTGGGAGGCTCCTTTAAAATTGGTGGCATGGAGGAACAGATTGGGACATGTGTTTCCTGAAATAGCTCAATTCCAAGAAGGCCAGAAGCAGTCTCTGTTCTACTCACATACAACTCTCCTTTCAAACTCGTAATTAGGTGAAAAGTGAGGGAGGGAATTGAGACAGGCCAGTGTTGCTATAGACAGTGAACTTCTTCCCCTGGAGAGAAATATTAGAAATAGGGCATTTCCCACATCACCACACACGTTGAAATGATCCAAAAATAGGATATGCTATTTTAAAAGCAACACTTTACCATTTATCTAACAATATTTATATTATGCCATGTAATATATAACTAGTACTTACCCTCCCTTGTTTATTTTCTAAAATAAAAGCATGATTGAAGACATTTAGGGAGAGAAAAGCACCTTCTTTCCCTTGACTGACTGCCAAGTAGAGCAGTTGGTGCCAGTTGGCAACAATATCTTATATGTCATTGTTCCATGCTATAAAGAATTAGGGGACATTCTGATCATATCCAGAGCTGCAGCAGACACCGGAAGCTGATTTATTTTTCTTCTTGGGAACTGCAGATGGTCAAGTCCCCCTTTCATTGCCTTTGGGATCAATCCATTTCCGGAGCTGATGGAACTAACTGGCCTGCTCTTCTTGGTACACCTGTCCCTGCTGACTGAAAAGACTGCAACATTCTTTTTAGGGTCTTATGGCAGATGTTTTTTTGTATTACCTGTGCAAGGTTAAATTCTTGGGGAAAAGAAGAGCTGGATAGTACTTTCGATTATAATGAATATGCTTATTTATATGAAAAGGTAAACTTTTCCTATTAACTTTTTCCTCATATAAGGTTTTTTCTTACTGTTGGGTCATAATAAATTGCAATTTTTGTAGATCAAACATAGTCCAATATTGGCAATTTTATATGGTTCTACGTAATGGAACTATTAGTAATGGTATGTTATCTGGAATAGTGTATATAACGGAATAGTAACGGTACTATTATCTGAATCAATTCAAAGTTCCTGATACGCTATGTGCATGCTCTAAAGCACCTTAAATGTTAGTGTGTGTGTATACACCCACAGTAATTACATATATATGTGTAACATTTAAGATATATACATTATATATGTTACATATATGTGTGTACATGTAGCATTTAAAGCTTCTTAGGGCATGTAGACAGCATATCCTGAGTATATAGAACAAGTGTTTCTTATAACTTAAAATGAAGCATATAACTTAAGGATTAGTTGCAATGTGGAATCTGAAACCATATCAATGAAATTCATACTTACAATGATGAGAGAATGAGAATTTAAAGGGCAAATAATGCCTTAGCATTATTATGAAAATAGTCTTAAATTTCAGTCCTCTTGAAAAACTGTGGCGGTCCCCCAGAAGTCCTTGTACTACACTTGGAGAACCCTGACTTAATAAAATATGCTAATGCAGTAGAGCATTATAGGTGTGTGTGTGTGTGTGTGTGTGTTGGGTCAGTATTCTATATAGGGTGGTACTTCTCTGAGGAAGTGAACTTTGAACCAATGGCTAGTGATGAAGAGGAGCCAACCACAGGGCCACCTGGGAGAAGAACCTTCTCTGCAAAAAGAGCAGCCCGTGCAGGTGCTCTGAGTAGAGAGGAACAGAAGAGTCTGCATTATTCACTTATCCAGACAATTAGATAATCTATTTGTAGAAAGACACATTTGTAAATTTCAGTCGCTCGAAATGACTTCAGTTTTGATTTAATAAAAGGTTTGACAGAACAGGTAATGCGACTCTCTTTTAGAAAGATTCACTGATTTTATCATATTGCTACTTTACTGATAACCCTTCTGTTCCTGCTTGTGGAATCTAAAGGATGTGAATGTCCCATGCTTCTGTTTCTACTAATTTTGGGGATTTAAATTGCAAAGTATATTCATAGCTATTTTTTCCAACTTAATAAAATAAAATAGTTAATAAAGATATATAGTAATTAGGCAACTAAAATATATGCTATGTTTTTTACTTGTAAATATGGGAAAAACATAATTTGTTAGAATTAACCATATGTGAAAGATTTAAGTCTGTCTGTTTATTTCAAATAAGTCTCTGATACAATTATGGATAGTTATTCTCTGAAGAAATTCTCAAGTAGAACTTGCATTTATCATTCAAACAAGAAGCTAAAGAAATGTGACTTTTCTGTATAATTTTATAGAGCAGAATTTACAAATACTTTTATCCCAGAACATGACTGAGAAAATATTTCCGGAAGCATAACATATTTTGTGTTCATGATCTGCTCCCATATGCTTGTTATTCTATATCTATCTTTAGAATCTTTCTATAAGGATGTTTGTTGGTGATTCCATTTAAAAAAATCTACAAAAAAGGGGGATTTAGGCATACTCTTGATACCAGAATTTGTAAAATTTTAATTCACAATAACAAATGAAAATATCCTCAACTTCTCTTTTCAATCTACCTCAGTGCGTGGCAGCCTATCCTATCAGGGAAAGGTCCTGAGTTGTCATATACCTAAACCTTATCATTCATTGCTACCATCTCATTTAAGCGCAGCTTTCTCTCCTTGGTAGATATGAAAGACAGTCTACACTGCATCTACCCAAGGGAACTTCTCAGGAACTTGTTGTCTAAGGCCGTAAGAATTTGATTAACTGCCTTCCCTGAAAAGTTGCCAGAGTTACCTCCTCTGCCAAGCCATCTGTGACAATCGGGAGGTTGGATAGGAGGACTGGGTAGGATGTGTGAACCCTAGCAAAGTGTGAAAATAGCACCTCTGGTGGCCTGTATTTCTAATATGATTCTTTCTGGTTTTTCTACTTATGATTCATTTCTAAGTGTTTTATGAATCATTTCAAAATCCTGGTAAGTGAGGTCCAACTCAAATACTCCCTCCCTCAGGAAGGGTTCCCGAATCCTCGTCTATGATTCTCTAACACTGTTTGTAGCAACCAGATAAAGTTCTACTGAAAGACGCTTTTTTCAGAGCGTTACCACAGCACCTTTTATTGCCACGCCAATCACGCTGTGCTTTGTGTTAGAGTTATTTGTGGGCTGTAAGCTGCTGAGCTGTGGTGGAGGGGATGGTGGAAAACGTGTGTGTCTTGCATTTAGACAGTTCTGGATTGGAATTCAGTTTGATATCAGGAATCTTTCATCATCTCTTTAATCTTTACTTTCTTCATTCGTAAAATAGGGTAAATACGTATTTTGTGGATTGGTAATTATATGGGATTTTGTCTGTAAAGCATATAGAGCATATTGAATACTCTATAAATGTTTAGTCCATTTACCTTTCTCTCCTTGCCTGGGGGTCTGGATTACGTTTTACTCATCATTTAATCTCATAAAATGTGTTGCCTAACCTATTATTTTGGGTTTCTAGCAAAAGCCAATTTAAATTCTGCTACCTCTTCTTAAGTCTTGCAAGCATTATTTGCACTATTATCAATGCTCTAATCTGAGAAACATTTGGTTCAAAATACTGCAGAGCTGAAGAATGAGTACGTTACCTAGGGAAAAGACGGAGGGATGGGTAAGATCCTGGAGGAGAGTTCTCTAGTCTTGAAGGAAAGAAAAATTATGCCACGTCTGAGAGACTTAAGCAAGTAGAGTAAGTGTGACTAGAGTAGTTAGAGAAGGAGGAAGCAGGAAATTAGACAAAACTCCAGTATAGATGGTCTTTCCACACATATTAAGGATTTAATACTTGGTCCTCAGGGACACGAGAAGATATTGGAGTGTGTTTTAAACATCAGGGTATTATAATCAGATTTATATTTTTAAAATAATCTTTTGTCATAAAGTGGAGAAAACGTGAGTGGTAAGTAAGGGTGACAATAAAGAGATCAAATGAGGATGCCAAGAAGATATTGTAAGTATATACATACATATATGAATACATACATGTACATAAATATAAGCATAAAGTATCTTAACTTCAATTTCTTCTCTCTGAATACAGCTATAATAAGAGACTATTTATCTTTATATTCTGGTTTTCCATAATAATTAGTATATGTATGATAATGAAATATTACAATCTTATATAAAAGATTACTTTGTCCAATTTTATTTTACATTTTCATTAATACATATACTAATCTGGTATTGTTTTTGACAATTACATAGAGTCTTTTTATTTAGATGTGCAATATTTTATTTAACTCTTTCCATGTACTTTTTTTTTGAGGATTTCTGCACATTTCAAAAGTTTCCTCTCGCCTCCTTTTAAGTATTTCAAGGGCTCTTTCTTTTCCCTTGTTTTCCCGTATTCTTTCTCAAGCTGCATTTATTTCCCTGGGCTCAGTTTGAATAAGGCTATATTTGCTTATATTGTGAACTTTAATTTTGGTTTGATTTGTTTTTTGGGGACAGATTCTGCTCTCTGCCCAATGAGACAGTAGTCAAATACTCTTCTCAGATGCACTTTATTGCAGGTGAATGTATACTCATTCCATCCAATCTTACACAGTAAATAAAAACCTATAATTACAGCAAACGCTGCTACAGGTATTATCTGTCTCACTAAGCACCTGAATAAGCTTCCTGTTTGGAGAATACGTAGGTGGTTCCCTAACAGGACTAGCCACCAGCACATTAGTTTTACTAACATATATTCCTAACTGGTGTTTACTAGCTCTGGATGGGACCCGGACATATGTATTTTTAACAGTCTTTGCAGATAATACCGATATAAACCAGTAGATTTATTTACCACGTATTAGGCATTGTCTAAGCGCTTTAGACACTTTACGTCATTAAATCCTCACAACCCTATTAGTACTGCTATTACTACAATTCCTTTCTATTTTACAGGAGGGCAAGCGGATACTACTTTCTCCCAGCTGTAAGTGGTGGATCTGGGCTCCACACCTAGGCAGGCTGGTTCTGGAAAGTAGGCTTTTAACCACTGTGTGGTCTGCCTCCTAGAATATACCACTCAATATGTGTTAGCTTACTGAGAGTTTTTTTCAATATCTGGGCAGGTGTTTTCTGGATTTGATGATTTTACATAGAAAATGTTGATGGTGAAAATTACTAGGGAAAGCAGAAGGATGGCTTGACTTGGTGGAATAAATGTCAAAGAAATTGTGTTTGTCATAACCACAAACAGCTTTTGAGGGATTTAGAAAGCGAGCTGCTCTGTTTTCTCGTGGGTTCATACATCTTTAAATTAGCGACTATATGGTGAGAATGTGCAAGGCGCCTTCCCATCTTTTCCAAGCAGTTTCTGTTTCACAATGTCAAGTCCACTGCTACGGAACGAACTGTGTTCCTTCAAAGTTTGTGTGTTGAAGTCCTAACCCTCAGTGTGATTGTGTCTGAAGGTGGAGGCCTTTGGGAGACGATTAGGTTTAGATGAGACTGTGAGGGTGAGAGCCTCGTGATGGGATTAGTGTCGTAATAAGAAGAGACACCAGAGCGCTGGCTCTCTCTCTGTCTCCGCCCTGTGAGCGCACAAGTAGAAGGTGGTCGTCTAGAAGCCAGGAAGAGAGCCTTCATCAGATGCTGGCACTGATCTTGTGCTTCCCAGCCTCTAGAGCTGTGGAAACATCCATTTCTGTTGTTTATGCTACCCAGTCCCGCTTAAAACTGACTTCCAATATTGTTACCACTTCCTTGTGTGGATTTTTATGGTTACTTTTCCGAGTAGATAAATCTAGCTAAACTTCCACCAGCATGCTCTCTTCAGACGTCAGATTTTTTGGAGGAAAAAAGAAGCACTTTGAAATTAATGTTATGTTCCACACTTGATTTTTTTTTCTATTTTTCACGGTTTTGATAATTAATATAATGACCATCTACTTAAAAAAGTTGTAACATGGACTTGAGATAACTGATTTTTCATTCTGGGGGAGTGGGGCTGGAAGAACCATCTCATGTTTGAATTACTTGTGTAACATCCCTAGAAATGAAGGTAATACAATATTATTTTTAGAAAGATTACTAACCAGTGTATATAGGAAAACATTTTCATAAATAAATTCAGATTATTTGGGGATATTTGGCTGAATACTTTGAATAATTTCAGCAATTAGCAGCTTAATTTTACTTTTGTGGGTCCATATTGGAAGATAGGAAACCTGTCATTTCATCTTGGCTGTCTCCCCCAGCTCTGTGGAATCAGAGCCATTCACAACCAGGTGAAGCCGAAATGTGGAGCCTTGATTTCTATCACTTTCTCGATACATCAGTCATATAGAGCTTGGAGAAATGTCCACAAATTTTAGATTCTTAAAGAAGTAAGAGCATATGACATTTCTTATTTAATGGAATAATGGAGATAAACAGTAAACATATACCTTGCTCCTGGAGAAAGGCAAGATGGCGGGTTAGAAGATATCATCAGGAAATCGGTTTTGAGAGAACATCTGAGAGATCCATCTATGGTAGGAGTGGAAACCCTCAGACCCCTCTACAGGCTAAGAGCTTATGCTGTTTCTTCTGCTTAAAACATGGGGAAATATTAGCTTGACCAGAGATGTGTACCCCAGAGACTAATAGTACACCTTCTATTTTTAGAAGAAAATTATTTTATAATTTATTTAAATATTTTATAGGGCATAATGAATAGCCCAATCTTTTCAAGGATGCACATTCATATGATTTTGTCTCTTTTTTTTTGACCTCCATACATATTCATACAATTCTTCATTTCCATCTGTTTTCTTTTCTTTGAAATCTGGAGAATTATTCTAGAATTTTGCTGACATTATTGATTAAATGTAATGCAATGCCATTCTTTTTCTTTATTGATTCTAATGCAAATTAAATTTTTTTCATGTAAGTGTTTCCCAAATGTTACATGGGATGTCTTTTAAAAAATTTATTTATTGTTTATCTGAAATTTAAATATAACTGTACATCCTGTATCTTTATTTATTAAATCTGGCAACCCAAAGGAGTTGGGTTTTGAGGGTCTGTTAAATCTTTCCAAAAGTTATAGAATAAAAATGTCAATAATTTTGAGTCAATGTATATACCTAAGAAAAAATACAGCTGAGAAAAGGGAAGCAATAAAAAGAAAATAATGGGTCAAATGGGATGTGGATCTTTCCATATCATTGTAAGTCCATTTATTTTGACATCATATTAATCAATTTTAAGATGTAATATGGAGAAAGCTCTAAACTAAGTGGTGAAGAGTTCTCTGTGATTAGCACAACTGGCTATAAAATTTACAAGGCCTAGTGCAAAATGAAATGCTAGGCTCTTTGTTGGAATATTTTTAAGAATTTAAAGTCAGAGACAATAGAGTACTTACCTATCATGTAGCCCTTCTGAGTGTGGGTCTCTGTGCATACCCAGGAGTCTGCACTGGTGGTTAGACAGATCTGGTACATATGCGATAAATGTTACTGTAGTATTATTACAATTGCCACTTTACAAATGAAAAATGTGAGGTTTGGGGAGGTTAAGTAAGTAGCCTACATAGAAAGAAGCTGATTCAGATTTGAATCTAGGTCATCTGAGAGCAGAGTGGTCCTAACCGTGAACAATAGTAAATTCTGTTGAATCCTAGAAAAAATAAAACCAAAGGAGAAAGTTAGTAGAGCCTTACTTGGGGAGATGAATGTTTAGATGGGATTCCAATGCCTGTGGGGATTAAGAAGATCAAGTAAATGTGGAAAACAGGTTAGGAATAGCAGGGTTGGTGGGAATCGTGGCAAACTGGAGCTAAAGTACAACGTGCAAATCCATTCAAGTCCAAAATGATAAAGGAAGTTTGTGAGCTAAATTTGACCATGGAGGGGAGGCGTTTTGTGGTCCTGTGACCATTGGTTTAGATATTGTGAATAATTATATTCAATATCTTTCTCCCCACCCCCCCTCACCTTTCCTAAGTAATAGTCTTTGAAATAAATATAAATGGGGTTAGGGAGCCTTCTAAAGGGTGACAATAGTGGTCATATTAAAAAAGAAAAAAAAAGCTTTCCTTCTATTTGATGAGAAGGGATTTATAGCATCTGCTCCAGTGACAGAGTATGAAGCATCCTGGTTTGGTGTGCACTGTGTGTACAAAGGCTTTCTCCTTTTGATGACTGGGGATTTTATCAATTGATTTCATAAGGGATAGCTGACTAGGTGCCCAAAATGCCCACATACTTTTCTTCCACTTCAAACATGAAACCTTTCTGGCACCCAGAGCTAGGATCTGAAAATGCTAAGCATTCAGCAAAATGGATTAGTCTTCAGAAGGGAGCTTCAGCCTGTCAGTGCCAGAGGGGTTAATGGAAAACAGTGTGTCATATTTGTCATTTCCCCTATATTATGTTGCCCAGAACACCCGCTTAATGAACTAGACATAAATTATCACACTATATGCACGTTCTTTAATAACAAAAGCCTTGTGGAAGCATTCCTTGCTGTTGAAATAATAAACTCAGAAAAATGATTTTGACGACGCTTTCTCAAACGCCACGCACAAAAAAATGTAACAAATCGATTGATGACTCTACTGGATTTTTCTTTTCTCAGAGGGTAATAAAAATCATTTTATGAGTTTAAATGGTTTATTTCAACTGGAATTTGAGTACCGCTTTGTCAGGGTCATAGGCGCTTTCAATTTAGTGAACTCCTAAGCCTGTAAATGATCCTTTAAAGATCTTCTTCCCCCTCATGATTTTTTCACTTGTAATAATTCCTTAATTCCTATTTCTCAACTTTCCTCTTTGAAATATAAATATATACTGAGATGAGGTGCATATGAGGTAAATGTTACTGTATACATTATTTAAATCTCAAAGGGTAAATTCTTTAAATATTTAATGTATATATTTAATTTAATGATGCTCAAATAACATTAGCTAAAAATAAGTTTTGTTAATTAGGAATATATTGATAAGAAATATTTGTATTAAGTCCACATGTAATGCTGACACATGATGCTTTTTTCTTTTGTTTTGGTATTTTATTAGGATTATAGAAAATAGATAAAGTGAAATGAAATCACCTAACTGAACAGTATCTCTTTTTAAAAACACTTTACTTATATAAGAAATGAATTGAAATCCACTATATAAATTAATATTTCTCTTTTTCAAATCCAAAACATTTCTTCAAAGCATTGTTTATCTTTACTCCATTCACATTGCTCTACTTCTCCTGATTCCTGCTGTCTTTTTTCCCTTCTCTGCTCTGCGGCTAAACAATTCTTCATTATGCAGACTGGATGATTTGGGGCATTAAAATCAAGGGAGAAGGGCTTCTCAAACATTTTGTGCAAATATTTTCTTTTACTGAGAATTCATAACTAATAATCTTCACATTAAATATCAAAAAGAGATATCAAAAATGGTTTTTAAAAACCCACAAAGTGGGGCTGGCCCACTGGCATAGTGGTTAGGTTCTCATGCTCTGCTTCAGAGGCCCAGGGTTTCCAGGTTCAGATCCTGGGCGCGGACCTACGCCTCACTTATCAAGCCATGCTGTGGCAGGCATCCCATATATAAAGTAGAGGAAGATGGGCATGGAAGTTAGCCCAGGCCTGGTCTTGCTCAGCAAAAAGAGGAGGATTGCTGACAGCTGTTAGCTGAGGGCTGGTCTTCCTCACCAAAAAAAAAAAAAAAAAAAAAACCTAAAAGTAATGAAAAGTGATAATAGCTCTTCCTTTTGTTTTGTATGGTGTTGCTTCTAGAACTTTCCCTACTTCAGAATAAATTTTATCTTAGGTGCCTCAGTCCCCGTGGTACCCAGATTCCATAGGCTGGCATTAAAATGTAAGATCCTCCTTCATTGACGATTTGTCACATAATCAGCCAATTTATATTTTTAAGCAGGTGGAATTATAATTTCAATGAATTAGCAACAATTTTTGCTTAGAAAAACTCACTTAATTGCCTTCTAAAATTGAAGGTTATTGGTAGAAATGTGCTACTCAGTATTTTTAGATCCAGGAAGTAAGGGTTCAAGGAGAAAGTAAGAGCTATGCCAGGGAACTGGATATTGTTGTTCTCAAGTTAGAGGTGAAGGAGCTGAGATTACATTATTTCACCACTGTCACAGAGAGAAGCAGGTGGTGGGGGCACTCTTCAGTGGCACCTTCAAAATTTCTAGGAGGGGCTTGGGCTGGGACTAGAGCTTTTTTTTTTTTTTTTATATGCAGGGAAAGATTTGCCCTGAGCTAACATCTGTTGCCAATCTTCCTCTTTTTTTTTCCTTTCCTCCTCAAAGCCCCAGTGCATGGTGACATATCCTAGTTGTAAATGCTTCTGGTGCTTCTGTGTGAGCTGCCAACACAGCATGGCAACTGATGGATGGGCGGTGTGGTTCTGCCACTGGGAAGCAAACCCAGGCCTCCAAAGTGCTGAGAGTGCCGAACTTTAACCACTAGACCCTCAGGGCTAGTAGAGCTGCTTCTTGACATTAACTGGGCATAGAAAATACTCTTTGAATTTGGTTGTGTAATAATTTAATGTGATTTAAAGATGTCTTTGCATATAAACTCATTTGTTTTGATAAATAAATCATAGGCTTACTTTGGATTGTTAGGAATAATAGAGGCTTGCTATGGACTAACACCCTTCCCCAACAGCCCCCTTCTTGTTACCCTTGATATTCATAGAGCATAGTTGGGTTTCTAAGTCACATCCCTCAAGTCAAATAGTCTCCTTGGGTATTAGAGCAAATTATATTTTGTACCCAAATGTAAAACAGAGAAAAATTATGTCTATACCTTGATTTTGTTCTCACTTACAAAATGATTTCACATAGCACTTACACAACCCAACTTTAATAAAATTAAAAAAAAAAAGTACCCAAAAGTGGACTCTAGATCACTTAATGGGCCTATACGGTGAGCTAATTAATTGCACGATTCATTAGTTTTGGGATCTAGGCAAAAAGTTATACAGTTTTGGTTGATTTATCTATTGATTCAAAAAGCTTGTATTTAAACCAAGGATGTGGATGGGAGCAAGCAGGTGTGGAAAGAACTCTCAAGTCAGCAATTCAGAAAATGGGGTTTATATTAGGTATATTGAGTTACAGTGAATAATGCTTTGAGAAAATATTTCAAAAAGACAAAGACTCTCTAAGGAGCTGAAGAAAAATGTTTTATGTATTTATTTATTTATTTTTATATAGATCTTGGAGTATAATGACAAAATAATAATTAATGTATGCTAACATGGTCCAGTAAGACTTTCCCGGGACTGGATTACAAATGTCCCAGGACTGAATTCTTCAGTGAATATTTAAATGTAGGGAAAAACATCCTTATTGTACCACTGAGCAAGGTTCATATGCTTAAATGATCAGAAATAAGCGGAGGGGTGTGATTCTATTTTGACAGTTTAAAAGATAAGCTTCTGTTCTCAGTTTGATCTGCTGATTTATAGGTACACCACCTGTGGCAAAGACAAGAACTTTCCACCAACAAGAACTTTGCATCCTTCTAACCTATGTACAGAGGTTATTGGAGCCCTCCACATTATGGAACATATTGAAGAACTTTTAATTAGAAGTTCTAGCTTTCAGTTTTGAAAAGATTTTACCTTTTTTATATTTTTCATGGGAATTAGTATGTGTCAAGAAATGCATCCCACAGTGAGAATTAGGATTTATTCATTAACACTTGGTTATGAGACTAGCACCTGCCGTTATATCACAGTAGGTGAGAATAAATATAACAAACACAATGCAGACCCTGTCACTTTTTTTTTTTTGCTTACACATTGCTATTCATTATGTAATCTAATTAAAAACAAAGATTATTGGTACTATTATGATCCTTTCTTTATCTTTATCACTTACTCTATTTTTTATTTTTTTGTCTGTTTTAATTTTTATTTCTTTTTAAATTTTTTTATGTACTAGCCTATATTTTTAAGCTCTAAATTTAATTTTGTTGATTTAAGGTTAATAAAATTAACTCTTATAGGCCCTTTAACTATGCACAAGCATTCTCTGAGGAGTTGAATTTTGATATTAGAATTTACTCATTAGTAAATTTGAATATCTTTAAATGGCTGACTAAATATGATAAGTAATTTATGTTCTTATTCATCATTTGATTTACTGTTTTATTTAAAAATTCTCCATAATTGCTAAAACACTATACACACTGGAGATAACACACAGGATCAGATTGTTAAGTCAAATGTACACAAAGTGAAGATCTTACTCAGGCCATGCTTTATTAATAATTATCCAATAGTCAAGAGGCACGGGTGAAGCAAGAAGATGTTCAAGTCCCCCAGAATGACTGCTCAACTCTTTATTCTCTCACTGGATGCCCTCTGACTCCAGTTAACAGATGAAGTATATAGATGCTTTCCTTAGAAAGGAAGAACATTTTAAATCAGGAAATATCTTAATTTTATGCTCTGTTATGAACCAGATGTCCCCTCCAAATTCATATGTTGAAGCCCTAACCCCCTAGTATAGCTATAATTGTAGATGGGGCCTCTGAGGAAACAATTAAGGTTAAATGAGGTTGTAACGGTGGGGCCTTGATCCAATAGGGTTAGTGTCCTTATGAGAGAGACACCAGAGAACTCGCTCTTTCTCTGTGTGCACACACTGAAGAAAGATCATGGGAGGACCCAGCAAGAAGGCAGTCAACTACAACCCAGGAAGAGAGCTCTCACCAGGAACCAAATTTGCTGGCACTGTGATCATGGACTTCCAGCCTCCAGCACTGTGAAAAAATAAATTTCAGTTGTTTAAGCCACCCAGTCTGTAGAGTTTTGTTATAGCAGTCCTAGAAAACTAACACATGCTCATACAGTTATACTGCTTTTGTGACATTTTCCAGGGAGCCACGCTCAATAAATTTACAGATTACAAGTTTGCTTAGCATAGCAATTCTTGAAAACCAGGTACATTCTGTTAAAAGCATACTGAAGAAAAGAAATCTACTGCTAGCAAAAAACACAGCGTATTTACAAGGAGACTGGGCTGGATTATATGCCTTCTTCTTTTCTAGGAGTGTTACCCACCAAAATCCCTCCCCGGGTACAGGATATAAGTGGATTGAAGATCTGTTGCTATAACCCTTATCTCACAACACTGTGAACACTTCTCTTTTATTCTGTTTAAGATATGTTTGTGTTGTGCTTGTTATCAGAACCTACAGAAATAATAGTTTTTTAATGGCTATATAGTTTTCTCATTATATGAAAACACTTCATTTTACAGAATGTATTCTCTATTGATGAACATCTTAAGTATATGTTAACGAAAAACTGTTGCAATATGTTTGTATATTTAACTGTATTTGATTAGCCTATTGCTAAAACATATATATTCTCTTGCTCTCATCTTCACAGAGTCACCGTATTACCTACTCTTTGACTTGAGGTTCAGCCATGTGACTTGCTTTGGCCAACAGAATGGGTAGAAGTGACTGTTATATTGATGATTTTATTTGTCAGTTCTAAAGTAGAAAAATACATTTTCTAAGGGTACTCTGGAAGTAAAGTATACTTGTTAAACTTCTCGCTTTCTCCAAGAAAATATCTATCTTCTCAGATTGTTAATGCACATGGAAGTTGACATAATAGGATATATAGTTGTATTTCAGATACTTACCAGGGAGTAAAATCTGGATCTGAGAGCTGCTCAATAGCTATAA
This sequence comes from Diceros bicornis minor, assembly GCF_020826845.1. Taxonomy (NCBI): domain Eukaryota; kingdom Metazoa; phylum Chordata; class Mammalia; order Perissodactyla; family Rhinocerotidae; genus Diceros; species Diceros bicornis. The sequence goes on along the minus strand of NW_026691812.1, from coordinate 1,433,893 downwards.
AAGTCACTTTGAAAACAACTCTATTTGCTTAAGTATAGCTGATCCACCCATTTTTCTAGACATTCTAAGTACCTGTCAAGAGCCTCAGACAGTTGTGTGTATCTGGCTCACATCGGTCTCCCACCCAAATGCCTGTTATTGAATTGTTTGGTGAGTTGTCAGCATCTTATACTAAGAGATATTAGAAGAAACTTCTCTCTGATGGTCATTATTGTAGGTATTATGACTTGTTGATATTGTTTACTACATAATACAGAGTCCTCTCTTTGAAATCTCATAGTAAACATTTTTTTCTCAATCCTACTCGTACAACTGTATTTTTCTTTACCTCAAATTTTCAGCTATTTTAAATTCATTTGGTATTGTATTTCTGAAAGCCACTCTGAGCCTTGCAAGTACATAGCAAAGTCTAAAATGTGAATATAAATAAAAAACTGGTTGAAGTGTGATAAGGTGAGACAAACATCAGGATGTCCTTTCCATATGACATTAAATTATGAGACAGAGATGGATTCCTCTACTCACTCTTCATTCCTCTGCATAGCTATTAATTTAACTGCCTACTTGTTTTGACATTAGGTTAACAAGAACAAATGTGCACAACTGCTCCCTGGTTCTCTTTTCCTCTTTGGATTATAAAGGAGCAAGGATGGCCACCAGAACAGGTGCAGGGTGATACTCATAAAATCTGCCAAGTGTCTCTACTGATTCATGACATGCCATGGCCCTTAAGACACTAAAAATTATAGAATGCACCCAGATTTTTATTGGGTAGAAAAAGGAAAAAAATTTTGGATGGAGCCATTACTCCAGACAGCAATTCAAATGATTGTCTTACTCTGTTAGACTCAAATTGTCTCCACAGAGGCCCCAAAGCAGCATTTCCAAATCAGACAGATATCAGGACATATACCTCATAAGGGTTAAAACAGGTAATGATTAAAAGTTTAAAAAATTTAAAAAAAATACGTGAATGTTTTCGGTTATCTCTGTATATGTGAATTAATTATTTTGGGGTACACTAAAAGACCTTCCATTATTTTTCTCTTCACAGGAATCTTTAAATAATTTGGACTATATATTTTTAACATTTTGAGTCATTTTTTAGCTCAGTGTAACCTGCATGAGTCAGCCAAGTAGATTTTTTTTAAAGAAACTAACACAATGGAATACTACTCAGCCGTAAGAAACGATGAAGTCCAGCCATTTGTGACAACATGGATGGACATTGAGGGTATAATGCAAAGTGAAATAAGTCAGAGGGAGAAGGTCAAATACCATATGATTTCCTTCATTAAGTAGTAGATAATAACAACAATAAACAAACACATAGGGACAGAGATTGGATTGGTGGTTACCAGAGGGGAAGGGGGGAGGGAGGAGGGTGAAAGGGATAATTCGGTACATGTGTGTGGTGATGGGTTGTAATTAGTATTTTGGTGGTGAACATGATGTAATCTGTGCAGAAATAGAAGTACAATGATGTACACCTGAAATTTTTACAATGTTATAAACCAATGTTACTGCAATAAACAAAAAATTTAAAAAAAAAAACATAAAAAAAAAAGAAACTAACAAAAGAAAAATACAATTATTAAATAACGTTTGTTTGTTTTGGAATACACACACATATACACCCACAAGATTTGCTTTCAAGGCATGAATAAAGATTTTTCAAACTCTGTGGTATCTGTATTTTTCCTTTTAGATATTGCATGGCATTTGTCTTTGGTATTGGATTATTATTTCACTCTGCTGTTTCGGTTTCTTTTTGGTGAGGAAGATTGGCCCTGAGCTAACATCTGTGGCAATCTTCCTCTATTTTGTATATGGGATGCTGCCACAACATGGCTTGATGAGTGATGTGTAGGTCCACACTCGGGATCTGAACCCACGAACCCCAGCTTGCGGAAGCAGAACACGTGAACTTAACCAGTATGCCACTGGGGCAGCGCTCACTTTGCTTTCTAATTGTAAACCATACATAAGTTATTTTATTGATTAAATCAGCACAGGGCACTGTTATTTTTCTATGAAATTATTAATTAAATTAGAATAAATCAAATAAGATTGAGCCTTGCAGAATAGATCATAGCATCAAATGCTAGGTATGGATGTTATCCCAATGATCTGAAGAGGAGAGGCCACTCAATGCAAGTTGACCTCGCTGCGTGTGTGAGAATTATCCAGGGAGAATAATCAGAAAGATTCGTGAATGTGAAGAGCCCAGGACCAATGGCATCACGGGATGATATTCTAAGTTATCAAAATATTAACTTCCAAAAAGTGAGGATATGTTAATAGAACTGTCATCATTTCCACTTCGAAACTTCCCTTTAAAAATGTTGTGCTAAGTTGTGTATTTCCAGAAAAATAAGTGACAAACTGAAGGCATTTATTTCCTACCTAGCCTAAAGCTCTCAAGAGAAGCATCACTTCCCCAGAGCAGTCCTCTTTGATAATCTCAATTCTCCAGTCTAGGGCAGGTTTTATTTATGTTTTATTGTACTTTTGAAGAACCACATTTCTTCCCTTTGTTTAATTAAATGCTCATTTATATATTTATTTGATTATTTAATAAATCCTTTTCTAATTGTTTTATCACCAGATTCTGCACAATGTACAGACTCAATAAATGATATTTAACCTTATGAATGATTGAAATAATTCTTGCTGAATTCAAAGAGGTTGCTCTCTTTTTTAGCAGAACATATTTTCTTTCCTTCAGAATCCTGGGCTGATGGTGGATACAAGTGTTTCTTATTTTATTTTGTTTTAAGGCACATATATTATTGCATATTTTTTTTTGTATTTAGCATATATGACATTGGAGAGAGATGTTTTCTAATCTCATTGATATGGTTGGCTAGATATTGGGACTTAACGTTTTGTTGTGAGATAATTGTTTTATCTGCATGTCTTCTGAACCAAGGGCATTGACAGGTTTTGTCAACTGTGTTTGAAATGCAGATACCTCTGGAAGCAAGAGACATGTCTTTCTTCACATCAGCAGATTCTTTTTTTTTTTTTTTTCTGACCAGGAATATACAGATGATGATTCTCTGTGGGGAAAGGTTAGGCAAGTTTTAGAATCTTTAAAAGATTGAGTTTCCTAATTTTGAGATTCCTTAGCTGTGACAAAGGTCCTACTTATATATGTGGTCCTCGCCTTGGCCTGCCTCTGCGTTACCCCGTGGGACTTGGGAGAGCAAGAGTAACCAATGTGGATGAGAAGCTAATGTTGCTTGCTATGGTATAGATAATAAGCTGTCTAAATCCATTCAGGCTTGTTGTCTCCTTCCCAATCCATTCTATGGAACAGTGGCAAGCTGACCTAACAGCTGTAGTCATTGCTGTTGCTTAGGGACTTGACACCTTCCTGCTGAAAAGTTAAAATTATGAATATGTATGTTTCTTTCAATCATCTTAAAAACACTTAGAAGCTTACAGGTTATTAAAGTATTATCAGACAAAAATTTAATGAAACTTGGAACCCAGAATGTTGTAATAAGCAAAGAAATTAATTTTAACCTATGGGGTTTTGCCTGGAGAATCTGATTTTCAGTTTTCAATCTATACTAAGGAAAGGGGAGAAGAGTGAGGAGGAAACACTGTTCTAGGTTGGCTAGAAGAGGGAATTCTTTGGTAGCAACCATAGAGCTGGAAGAACTGTAACTTCTAAGTGTGTGTGAGCCAGGAGGAAACCGGCCATCCCCAAGTGCTACAAGGAAAGTTGCCTTTTCATTTAACAGAGAAAAGGGAAAAAGCCCTGTCAGACACTACAACCACAAGCTTGCCGATGCTCTTTTATAGGACAAATCACATCAGCCAGCTGCCCCAAATGCCTTGGGATGTAAGTTTCATTTAAAGTGGAAGTGTCCTGGGGCGGGCCTGGTGGTATAGTGGTTAAGTCTGCATGCTCCGCTCTGGTGGCCTGGGGTTCGCAGGTTTGGATCCCGAGCGCAGATCAAGGCACTGCTTATCAAACCATGCTGTCGTGGTGTCCCATATAAAGTAGAGGAAGATGGGCATGGATGTTAGCCCAGGGCCAATCCTCCTCAGCAAAAATAGGATTGGCAACAGATGTTAGCTCAGGGCTGATCTTCCTCACAAAAAAATAAACAAATAAAGTGGAAGTGTCCCAAGGTGGTTTGCCGAGGCAAACGTCAATGCTCTCTGGAAGGAGGCCCACTAATTCTAGACCTCAAAGAATTCCCACAAATAACGCGCCAAGGAAAAAGAATAGCTGACCATGAGCAAGAGTAAAAAATAAACCAAAACAAAAATACTAGAAAGAAGAAATGACCTGCAAAATCTTCAAATATTAGAGCTATCAGGCTCACATTATTAAACTACAATACTTAGCGTATTTGAAAGAAGAGAAGTTTGAAAAGATCTTCACAGTATAGGAAACTATAAAAAAGGAGCAAACAGATTTGAAAAATAACCTAAAAGACTATCTAAGAAATAATAGATAAAATAATTGAAAATAACATTTAACGACTTAATGGATGCATTTAGCAGCTAACTAGATGAAGCAATAGAAAAATTAGTGAACTACAAGATTGAATAGAAGAAATTATCTAGAATATAGAGGTAATAAGAGAAGGAAACCATAAAAAAGAGAAAAAATCCAGGGAGTATTAACATAAGAAAGTCCAACATATATCTAATTGGTGTTCTAGAAGGAGAGGAAAGAGAAAAGTGGAAAATAAACAATATTGGAATAAATAATGCTTGAGGTATTTCTGGTCATAAAGACACCAATCCACAGATTCTAGGAGCAACAATTAGATGGACAGCTTACCTCTCAGTATCAACAAAAGAAACAATGCAAGACAAAGAACAGTGATATCTTCAATGTGCTGAAAGAAAATGTGTCAACCTAGAATTCTATATTTAGTGAAAGCAAATGTCTAGAATTAGGGTAAAAAGGTATACGTCCTAAAAGAGACAAAATCAGCAAAAATGTTCCCACCAGTAGATCCTCATTAAAGGAAAATCTAAAAGATGTGGAAAAGCAGAAGTGATAACAAGGAAAACATTGGAGGTTGTGAGAAGGAATGAATAATAAAATAAGTGGTAAATGTGTAGTAAATCTAAGTGATCTTTAATCTTTTAAAAACAATATTGTTTTGTGAGGTTAAAAGGGACAAGATAGAATTAAAACAAACAAAATAATAACATATAAGTGAGGAAGAGTAGTAATTGACGTCCTTGTAAGATAAGAGAAGAGAATAAGTGTATTGATTAATTTTCAACATTGGTAAGTTATATATGTGTTATTATAACCTTAAGAGAATAGAATAGACAGCATACAGTCCAATGTAGTAAAGTTAAAAAGAGTAGAATGTGAGAAAAAATACCTACTCAAACATACACAAAATAACCACCAAAAGACAATAATGGAGAGAAGAAAAAACATAGAATGAAAGAAATAAATTAGTAGAATGAAATAAGATGGTAGTTATAGACCCAGATATATCTGTAATTAAATTGAATGTGAATGGAATAAATATTTGGTATGAAAGTTAAAAAATCAGGCTGCATAAAAACATGAATTCCAATTTTATACTATTCAAAAGATCATATCTAAAATATCAGAAATCAGAGAACTGAAAGTAAAAAGGTGAAAAACAATATGATACTATCTGGCATGACTATGTTAATAAGACACAAAATAGATTTAAAGCTAAAATCATCACTAGATGTAAAGAAGGTCATGCTATACAGATAAAATATTCAAAAATTAGAAATATACAAAAATTCTTACTTTATGAACCTTAGCCTCAAAAAGTCCTTAATTGACAGAACTAATACTTGGTAAAATACTTTGAATTAGAGTCATGACATCTAAATGAAAATGCGTTGTTTATATGTAATATTTATACCTTGAAATCCAATTATCTTCAGGGGTCATGATGTAAGATCATTAATCTTATTGCTAGAAAATATGATGAAAATGCCTACTATTTAATTTTTGTTTTGCTGAGGAAGATTAGCCCAGAGCTAACATCTGTGCCAATCTTTCTCTGTTTTGTATGTGAGTCACCACCACCACATGGCCACTGATGAGTGGTTTAGGTCTGCACCTGGGACCTGAACCCAGGCTGCCAAAGCAGAGCGCACCGAACTTAACCACTAGGCCATGGGGCCGGCCCCCTATTTAATTTTCATATCTCTGTTACTTATGCATATCAACCACAAAATTAACTGATAAAGATTAATTAGAATTATGATAATAAATCATAATTTATTTGTCAGAGTGTTTTAGTTTGTAGTTTGCTTTACATTGCTGTGATGACTGGCTGAGTCTCACTCTGCTACTCTTAGGCTGAGCTAACTTTTTCTATACTGAGTTCCCTTATAATTTGCTGTGAGTATTTGTTTTCCCTTATTCGCTAGTGGTCATCTTAATTATTGTGTGCATAGAAAAGCATTTATTTATCTAATAATTGGAGTCAATGGATTAAGTGTTGTGATAATAGATTGAAATTTAGATTTGGGATTAAAAAAAAGTAGTTTTGGAAATCTTTGTGATTTGGGGTGAAACCTCTCAGGATTGTTAAAACTTGATCTGGAAAAGGAAAGAACTGGAAGAAAAGATTGCTTAAATCAAGTCCAGGTTAAATAACCATAGTAATCATGATGCTAATGCTAATAATAATAATCATAACTATTTCTACTCTGATGTCTATGCCTATTCCCAATTTTACTATATATTCAGTTCATACCTATTTTTTAAAATTATTATTGATTTGTAAACATTTTGAATGTATTCTGGATACCATATCTTTGCTAGTTATATACATTGAAAAGCTCTGATTCCTTTGGGTAGACTGTCTTTTATGGAGTTACATGTTAAATGAATCATTAATTTCAATATAATCAGTTTTATTATTATTATGTTTTAGCGTTTTGTTGTGCCTTGTTAAAAGAAACTAGATGAACTTTCTTTTTTCATTTATTAAGTGTTTATTTTATGAAATTTCTATTTTTCAATATTTATATTCTTTAATACACTTTTACATTTTTCTATAAAATGTACATTCGATACTAGATATATTCCAAAGTTCTTATAATTTTAGCTTCTTAGTAAATGAATCTTTTAAATTATGTGTTCTTTACTTTTTTCTCCCTAATTTATTGGAACTCCCATTATTTTAAAATATTGATTTTGTTGTCTGGCAATCTTGTTGAATTCTTATATTAATTCTAATTATCATCTACACATTATCCCATGTTTGTTATATAGATGATCATACCATCTACACACAATCATGCTCTTCTTTACAATTCTTTCCAAACTTTACATCTCTTATTAATATTAAAAAAATTTTTCTTACTGCTCTGGATAAGACCTCATTACAGGGTTAAAAACAAATGGTCCTGATCAACATCCTTGTCTTTTCTAATTTTACAGAAACGTTTCTAACAAATCACTGTAAAGTATGAGGTTTTCTGAGAGTTTTCGGTAAGTCCTAGACCTTTCTGTTATATCATACTGCCTTGAAAGAGTGTATCTTTACATTTCTTTAAAGAAAAGAGACAATCATTTATGGGAGGGAAATCATGATGCTCTTTGGAAATATGGTGAAATATATGGATTTCTCCACAGGAATAAAATGGACTTTTGAACATTAACACAAGCACCTGGTGTACACTTTTAGGGGCTCATGAGTCTATTAAATATCCTCTATTGACTCAAAGTTAAGACTCTTTGATCTAAAAAGAATTTTATTCATCAAAACATTCAACAAACATTTATTGAATATCCATTATATGGCAATGACTGTGAAATATATTGTGTGTACAGAAAAAAGTAAATTGAAACTCATGAACCCTAGATACTCATAGTATAAAACATAAGCTCATGCAGGTGTTAAAATAAAATATGATACAAGACACCTCTGAGGAAAGTATATGAATTCTTATCTCAGTGATTTCTTTCTTTGTTAATGAAAGTGCATGGTGTAATTTCAAATAATATTTTGTCATTAGGTAGAAGTTCCTGATATCTTGAGTAAACACTAGGCTGGGCCAATGAGAATAAATTCATGTAATAATAAATTGTTATATTCTATCTAGCCTCTTTGCTCCCTTTAGTTTTTTTCTTTTCTAAATTTCACATTTCATCACACTACACTGGTGTGTACACTGGCATGTACTGGTACATGCTTTATTTTGGTTCAGCCAACATGTTGGTACTCAGAGTTCTTTTATCAGTAGTTTTGCAAAAATGTCTGCAGGCCATTTTGCTCAAAAGGAATACAGATCCCTTAGGCTTTCTAGAGGAAGCTTTGTCTGCCGTTGCTTCCAAAAACACCGTAGACAACTTGAAAATAAATAAATGGATAAAATACTTTGGTTGAACTGGTTGTAGTGACGGACAAGGCGCCTTCTCCGGGGAAGTATGGCCACAGGCCTGCTGCACGGAGGATGGATTGGAAGTCTGGGACTTGATCTCCCCTGCAGTGCTTGCTGCCTTTCGGCATGAAGAGCAGATGATTATTTTCGCTGGACCTCTCCGCGGTGTCTGAGGCCCCCTGCACATTTCACTGGTTTATAGACACTTAGAGGAGGCATTCTGCCTGTGGCAGGATTAACCTCACTTTTTCCTGGATCTTTAAAAGGAGGATGTCAAACCTGTCAAAGCTTCCTTGGGTGTATTTCTATTCCATCAATCTTTTGAAACGAAATTGCTTACACCTGTTTCTAGGGAGGTCTCAGGAGGGAGTTTTCATTTCAAATGATTAATACATGCAATGTGTGCCTCACTAACAACTAATGCTAAAAATAATACATAGGAACACCCCTTCAAACTAAGTTTGCAGCAAGTTTTGGGGCAAAGTATAGTAATTAAATTCACACATGTATCCTTGCCTATCAGCTCATATTTAATTTTCCTATGTGTGAGAAGTTAAAAGATTTGGGGAAGGAACAGCAACTGTTACCACAATATAATAAAAATTACTCAGTGCATCTTTTACTGCTGAAACTTAGGGCAACCATCAATTGAGTAATCTTCAGTATATGGTCTTGGATATAATTGTGTTAAATGTCAATCAATTTCTTACCTAGAATTGGTAAAATTAACTATCAGAGAATTAAATTAAAATGGAATCCCTTCCAAAATGTAAGTCTGAGTTATTTCTCTACTAAATGTTTAATATTCATATAAACTATTGGATCATTAGTTCATGCCCAGTCTTGAACTTGGTCTAAGACTTAAAGCCTTGATCTTTTGTTTCATGAATATTTAATTGGACTGAACTCTTTTCCTGTTACTGTGGAGAGAGAGTGAAACATATTCTTTATTGCTCAAGTTATCCGTCGTGCTTGGCATTTTAATTTACTTTCTTAAACTTTTTAACCAAGGACCATTTCAATTCCAATGAGCATACTGTATCACACTTTTTCAGATGACTACATTTTCTCTTTGAAGTTTTTTTTTAATTCTTCTGAAGCTTGAGAATATTTCCCATCTAGTTCTAGCTTACTAAACATTGAGGTCAGACAGAAATCATTCTTCTATGATTTGGAGATTTTGGTTGGTAGGTGACTATACTTCAAGGAACATATTGTACTTCTAAATATATCTGGAAATTATCAAACGTGAGTCATCTTCATTTCTCTAACTGATTAATGGTATATGTGAATTATCATTCAGAATTAAGTGTATTACTATAAATTATTATATCTAGGAGAGTATTTAATACAAATTACCTGTCATAACCACACCACTACCGCCACCAAATATTGTCTATCTTCATTAAGTGGTGAGGTGGAGTGATAAGCATCATGTTGGGGCTGCTGCTTATATAAGAGGGTAGGAAGAGATGAATTTTTGCTGTATACTTCTCTACATTCTATATGTACTACATATATACATTGACATGAATTACAAAGAACCACATTGAAGTTATTGATTTCAAATGAACCGTATGACTAATAAATTTAATTATAATGCTATGAACTTTTTAATATCTTATGACTTCCCAAGCATTTTCTTTTTCTCATTTTATTCCCATAAAATAGATGATGAGTTAATGATGTTCATATATATTTACTAAATAATATAATCGAATGAAAGAACAGGTTTTCTGAAACCCAATCTGGCCATCTTTCAGCTACACTGCTGTTAGATAAATTTCAGTGTTTCACACATATGTTAAAATTATTGCCTATGTTTGGAACCTCAGTTATTTAAATCAGATATTTCTATACCATCTTGAACACAGACTTTTTTCCAAGTAGTACAGAGGTTCCAAAATTGTGGTCAGCATCCTGAACCCAGCCTAGAGTTGTCTTTTCTTTGTCTCATGCACTGTTTAATATTTAAAAATAAGAAATTAGCATAAAAGTCTGTATTGAAAAGTGAGAATATTGGGCAACAAAGATTCTATGTCTTCTTGTGGAAATCATCGAATAGTGCTAAAGAGCTGAGGGCTCCTTGCTATAAGATATTCTATTTTCAGTAATCCAATCCTTTGTGTCTTCCTAACACTGAGACAGAGTGTCAGCTGCAGAACTAAGAACAAAATGTGATGACATTACCAGAATCCTTACGTGAGGCTCACTTTCCTCCTTTGTGTTATAAGACTGACTACAATAGGTAATTGATTTTTGACTACTGGTTGCATCACTTAATCCTACTTTTGGGTTGTTTATATTGAGTTCTTACTTAAACTTCTCATCACGTGTACATCCCTTAAATGATGGTGTTCCTATCTGAAAAACAGATAGGACTACACTATGAAAGGCCTTCTTCTCATCCTACGGAATCTTTCTAGGAGGCTTCTAATCTCACCTTTACAGTGAAAAGTCATACATTTATATTTCTAGACCGTATTTCTCTTTGTTTTATTTGATGTTTAGACTTCTAGATCTCATTTATTATTGCACATCTCCATTTGGGTATAGTGTAGATATCTCTTATTAAACTGAATTTTTCATATTGTTACCCAGATTTGGTCTTCCTTCTACATTCCTTAACTCAGAACATGGTAATATCATACTCTCATTACCAAAAAATAGAAACATTGAAGTTTTCTGTCTCTCTTACTCTTTTTCTCAATTCCTAAGACCTAAAAAGCAGCCAGGTTATGTTCATTCAACCTCTCAAATCCACCATTTTGACTGAAAAAACACTTACCACCTATGTATATACTAGAAACATACAATAAATACGATTAAAATAAGAAAATTCTCCCAACTTCCAAAAGTTCATAATTAGACCTATGAATAGAAAATTATAATTCAATGTGATGTGAAAAATGGTGGGATTATACAGAGGGTGTCACAGGACTCCGAAGAATGCCATTTAAGCCATACTGAGAGAGACTGGTGGTGTTGCTTCTACTGAGTGATGCTTCGATTGCATTAGCCAATGATGAATTTAGGGAATGGGAATTTCATGTAAAGAGAATAAACTGAAGATATAAAAGGGAAAGGTCGATATGGGAAAATTTATAAGCAGCATAGCTTGCTTGAGGATAAAGTATAAGGTAGGAAGCGTGGTAGGTAAGTTGGAGAAACAGATAGAAATTGCATTATGCAAGGTCTTAAATGACATATAAAGAGCTTAGACTTTATCTTCTCAGGAAAGAATTTGAGAAAATTTAGGCAAAGGTGTAATAAAATCAGAGATGCAATTTAGTAAGAATATAATTGAGTATTTTTATTTGGTATAAATGTCTGCATGGAAGGAGCCTGGTTAGGGAGATAATGCAATGGTTACGAAAAGAAATTTTGAGGGAGTGAAATAAAGTGGTTATAATAAGGACATAGAAGATTTGATATAATAAATATTTAGAAATTAAAATCTGGTGATCAAACCAAACATAGAGGGAGAGGGAAAGAGACAAATAAAAATAATTTTTTCAATTTTCTTGCTTTGGTGATTGAGTAGCTGGTAGTATGATTAACAATAGCAACAAGTATGTATTTGAACTAGGAAGATGTTCATGGTAAGTGAAAAAGGCAGGTTGTTGTGTAATATCTGGAGAATGAGTCTACTTTTTATCCAACATAAAAATAAAATTCCCATAAGTATTTATAATTATTAATATTTTCTTAAAAAATTTGTAAGTGGAAAATCATAAGTAGAAATGTTGATTGGGGTTATTCATATAGGACCAGTTGAATATGATTAGTTTGAGAGCTCTATAGGGGACTGTAGAGCTGTATAGATGTTCGATTCTGCCATAAATACATGAGTTACTTTTCCATTGAACTATATAAACATTTCTTCATTCCTACTAATAAAATCAGCTATAATAATACTTATGATAAAACAGCCAATATGCGTACCATGTGCAGGTACTGTGTTAGACTTTTTTGTATTTTTTGTGAAATTCACAGCAACCATAGAACATTTCACAGGTAGCGAAACTAAGGCTTGGAGAGGCTAAGTGTAAAATGTAAATTTACACTTAGCGATATGCCTACATTTAAAGCCAGTTCAGTCTGAACTCTTAAATACTACTTTACATATGGCGCATATGTGTAACGCGGTTGACTGCAATTAGGAATGCAGTCTTTCTCAAGGGGGCAGATACCTGAGCAATTTCACTTTCCTTCTACCTTATTTGTAGTTGCTTAGGAAAAAACCCACCGATACAATATAAAAATACTACGATTTTTATGGGGAGGGGGTTAGGTGGCTGTTTTAATAAGCAAGGCAACTTACATACAAGGCTAATCTTGGTTGGCCGCAAGACGAGTAGATCTCCACATCCGCCTGCCAAGTTCTTAATTTAAGAGTTTATTTAGAGTCCTTAATGAGATTCAGTCATGAATACCATCCACATGGTCTCAACAACACATTACTCGCTCAAGGCTGTGTCCTTGAAGTGGCTCCTAGTGCGAATGGTGGGCCAAATGTACATTCCAAGGACAGGGGAGTGGATGCGGAGCCTCCAATTGCTCCGGTCTAGTTAGAGTTTCAGCTGATGATCACATACTCTTGATGACCTTCTCCAACTCTCCACCCCTGGTGACCAGCTCTGACAAATCTTGCAGGCCCCTCCTCTTCTACAATGTGCCCTGAGTGGTCAGCAAAGGGTTTCATTAGCATGGAGGTGCCTGGTTTGGTGGCTCTCTGGTGCACTGGAGGCAGATACCACAGCAACGATATAGGCATATGCAAGAGAAGGGCATAGAAGATATACTCAAGGATTAGGGTAATGACTTTTCCAATCATGAAATTAAAGTGTTTTTATTTTTGTACTTCATTCTTCACTCTTGTCTTCCGATGCCTCCCTGAAATCCCAGAGTTTCACCCTGATTTTCATGGTTGTAACATCAGAAAACATCACTTCTGGGGGAAAAAAGTGCCTGATACATTAGGTAAGCATAATGTCTCACAACTATGAATTGAGATACCTAGTAGATGTTTATGAGTTGAATTTATATTAAGAACTGATGTAATATCAGAGACTAGGAAAGAAAATGCTTAAAATGTGATTTTATCATCAAAGATGACTTTCTATCTATAAGTCATAGTACAGAATCTATCTAAAGAGCATGCTAACTTCTTGCTGAAGTGATAAAGTTGTCCTTTTAAAATTTGACATAAAAATTAAAAAAATTATGAATATTATTAAAATATGAATATTATTAAAACTATGTTATATAATCTTGTTACTCTTCTCAAGAAAACTCTATCCTGAACCTTCTATGTGCTATTATGTAGACTATACGACGAAGACTCTCTGTGGACTAGATCTAATGAATGATCACTTATAATCATTAACACATATGTACAAAAGCATGGCATACGGGTGACGTGAGCCTGGACTCCATTCTACACAAAGGCAACAAAAATACGTTTCAATCATTCTCATGAAGATTCAAATTGCTAACATACCACTTCAAATTTGAAGTTAATAAAGAATGTCGGGGGCTGGCACAGTGGTGCAAGCGGTTGAGTGGGCACGCTCCGCTTAGGCGGCCCGAGGTTCACGGGCCCGGATCCTGGGCGCGCACCGACCCACCGCTTGTCACACCATGCTGTGCCAGCGTCCCATATAAAGTAGAGGAAGATGGGCATGGATCTCATGTCAGGGCCAATCTTCCTCGGCAAAAAAAAAAAAAAAGAGGAGGATTGGCATCGGATGTTAGCTTGGGGCTGATCTTCCTCACACAAAAAAAAAGAATGTCATAGAAGAAGATAATGACAAGTACAATGTTATAGCCATGCCTATTTTGTCTTTTGCCTTGCATAAAATAAGCTCAAAGTGGTAAATGTATTTTCAATTGTATGATATAATTTTAGCACAAACAGAATATTCTGTATAATATGAAAGCTGCAAAGTCTAGTGTTTAAGCCTTAGGAAAATCGAGAGTTCAAAAATGTCTTCAATGAAAATGGAATAATCAGCTATGACTATTAAATACATCACTTATTTTACTGATTGACTATTTTTGCTGGCATAGGGAAATCTGACTGAGAATGGAAAGAATCTTAATTTTACTGCCTTATTAATGTTGAATATTTTGTCAGACGAATTTGAAGTTAGTGATTAAGTTCACATGACATTGCCAAAGAAGAGGTTTTGTTTGTGGACAGATTAATGCAAACAGGGCCAGTGGTCCACTCACCCTTCACTCAACAATGGAGATTGAGTGGGACGTTTAACCTGTTCCAACTGAGTTCACCTCTTCGTGTTGTCCAAAACTGTATGGTTTCCCCTTAAGGCTGAGGCTGTTATATAAAAAAAGAAACTATGTATTGTTATTATTATTTTGTTTCAGCTCAACCTCTAAGAGATGACTTTCCTAGACTCCAGCGGAATAAGAATGAACCTCAAGAATCTGAGTACTTTAACTGCAAATTACAAATCACGTAATAATTATGACAACAAAAGAGAAATAACACATTCCAAGTGTCATGCTTTTTAGATAATAATCAATTTTAATATTAAAAAAATCTTTTGAGGGGGGCTGGCCTGGTGGCATAGTGGTTAAGTTCACGCACTCTGCTCCAGTGGCCCAGGGTTAGCAGATTTGGATCCTGGGTGTGGACCTACACACCACTCATCAAGCCACGATGTGGCAGCATCCCAAATACAAAATAGAGGAAGATTGGCACGGCTGTTAGCTCAGGGCCAATCTTCCTCAACAACAACAACAAAAAACTCTTTTTATTGTAATGATTGATTACTTTGAGTTGTTTTTTGACTTTGTGTTCAATTTTTTAATTGTTACCTCTTTTAATAAATAACTTGTGTTTGTTTCGGTATTTATCTCATTTACTTATGCTGTGCAAATACTTACACAGTTTTGTTTTCCAAAGGGGTTAGTAAGACCTCAGTGTTTGATATCCTTCTTGGATTTATTGCATATATTTTAACTCTATGTTATGTTCCAGAACTCATCTTCTGACTGCTCAAATACCACCATTAACTGCTCATTGAAAGTTGGCTCTAAGATCACTTGTTCTAATATTACTTATGACTAAACAGAAAAAAATGCTGAAAGAGACTTCAAACAATTCTTGTCTGTCCTCCACTTTTGATGATTAACTGTGCCCAAAACAACACACAGAGGTCATTAGCAAACTGGGCCTGAAAAATGGTAATAGATATATATTTTTCTACTTGTCCATATTAATTAATGTAGACATTTCCTCCAAGTAATATTCCTTTAAAGAATCTTTTTGTGACTCAAAAGTAGCTTTACATAATATTATTAAATTGCTGATTATCTATTTGGTAACAGGCAATCTACTTTCACAATTTCTTGACAACAGTACTTCTCTGAATTTAAAATTCTCCATATAGTTGTAAATGACTAGCTTGTATCAAACCAACTTTCACCAAGAATAACTATAAAAATCACATTTAAGAAAAGAAAAAGAAAACACCTTACTTATTGGAGGCATTGGAGAGTATCTAGGGCATCCAGCAATTGATAGGACAATATCCTAATAAAAGGAATACACAATATGAGCCCAACTTTCCACAAAATTTCCCCTTGAGGTATTTTCCATTGCTAAGTGGCAGAAGGCAGAGAGACTAAGCAGAAAGCAAAAACTCAGGACTCTTGACAGTCTTACAGGGCTAAAGAGACAAGATAATATGAAGTACAGGTATAACCAACCAGTCAGAATTGGAGGGACCAAGATCCTCAAGAAATAGGAGACACAGAGAAGTGTGTCTGATTTTCTAAGTTGCTATTCACCGTAAGGCGTTTGTCCGTTTCTAAGCTGTTGTGGACTGAGAGACCAAGACGACAAGAAGACAGCTGACACTCAGAAGGTAAAAACTGAAGCAGATGTTTTGTCAGGTTCAATGTGTTGGGAAAACAAAATTGGGAATTTAGGGTCTGTCAAGAAGAAAGGGGCCCGGTAATTGCTCTAGTATTTCATTTGACACCTTTGAAAAGTTATGCTCTATGAAAAAAAAGAGCAAGTCAGAAATAGACCATACCTCAAAGAGACTAAAACCCACCTTCCTATCATCTTAAAACCCTGATTGGATCAAAATGATTTGTTTATGCTCTGACTGTCATTTAGGGAAAAAAAAAAAAAGTAAAATCTCTCTGAAAGAAGATAAAATTATCAGAGAAGAGTTTTTGTAATTTTTTATTCAAAATGACTGGAATCCAATAAAAAAATTTCAAGGCATATTAGGGTCAAGGAAGAAATGACCACAAACCAAAGAATAAAGAAATAATAGATACAGACCCACAGCCAAGTATTTTACCAGCCTACTCAGTCTAAAATATCTCTGATTATTATGTTCATGAAAACACTTGATATGACAGAAAATTTTGTCAGAGAAGTGAAATCTTTAAAAATAATTGAATGGAAAATACAGTAATTGACATTAAGAACTCAATATATAAGTTTAAATATAGATTAGACACAACGAAAGAAAGGATAAGTGAACTTGAAGAAAAGAAAGTAGAAAATATCTTTACTGAGACATGGAGAGAAATAAAAGGAAGGACAATACAGAAATGATTGTAAGAGGTCATGGTGAAAAGCATTAATATACACTTAATTTGAATCCCAGAAGAAGAGAGGAAGAGTAGACAAAGGAATATTTAAAATGGTTCTAGTTGACAGTCTTCCAAAACTGATGAGAGATATAGAATCTACAGGATCAAGAAGCTCTAGGAACCAAAAATAGCTAGGTATATCCTAATGAAACTGCTGAATAACAAAGATAAATTATACTAAAGACAGTCAAAGACAAAAAAGATTCATTATCATCAAACGGTTAACATTGGAACTGAGAACCGACCTTCGAGAATAGTAAGTTTGCAAGTCAGAAAACAATAGTATGACAACTTTATTGTGCTCACAGGAAACAACTGCCAACATAGAATTCTGTAACCAGTAGAATATTCTTTAAAAATGAAGGGGAAATAAAAATATTTCAGGCAAACAAAAATAAGATTTCATAGCCAGCAGATGTGCACTATGTGAAATACTAAAGGAGTTTTACCGAGTTTTTCAGAGATAAGGAAAGTAATCCCAGATAAAAATATAAGAATTGAAGAAGAAATGAAGAACAATGAAAAAGATAAACAGATGGCTAAATGTAAATGAATATTGATCGTAAAAACCATAATAATATCATCTGTCAATTTAAAATATATATAGAATTAAAAACACAATAATAATGACAATAATAATGTGAAAGACAGGAGGGGGGTAAAATAAAATGCTGAAGACCCTTGTGTATTCTATTTCATTTATTTATGCTCTGATTGTTATCATCTTCTTCCTTTTCCGTATGTGAGTTCAATTAGCTTTTCTTTTTCTAGTGTGTTGAGGTGAGCTCTGTGGTCATTGATTTGAGACCTTTCTTCTTTCTAATAAAAGCATTTGGTGCTATAAATTTCCCTTTAAATTTGTTTTGGGTGTATCCCAGAGATTTGTATATATTGTGTTTTCATATTCATGTAGTGCAAAATACATTCTAATTTCTGCTTTGATTTCTTTTTTTACCCATTAGTTATTTAAAAGTCTCCTATTTTGTTTCTAAATTTCTTTGGAAACTGTGGGGTTTATCAAAGTTAAGCATTTGGACATCCTAGTTTCTGAATAAGAATGCTGTAGACTTGTTTGTCTTAGATGTATGCATTCAACACATGATACATGATAGAGATAGATAGATAGATAGATAGATAGATAGATAGATAGATAGATAGATAGATAGGGAGTTGATTCTCATTATTTGCAATAGTTATGGTCTATAAAGTTGCCTCAAACAATGAATTAGTGAATACTGAATCATTGCTCCAAGGGGAAATACAGGGTTAAGATTTTGTGAGCCTTTGGTCACAACCTTTTTGTCAAACAATCAATGCAAACATGGTTTTATGTGTGTTTCTGTTTAAAGTCACCTTACTTAATATATATTTTTGATTCATTAACATTAAACTCACAGCCAACAATGCTATAAGTCCCTTACAAAGCTTGTCTAACATTCACATCTTTCCATAAGACACATCACAGCTTTCTTGCGCTTAGAAACACTAGACAGAGCTACCCTACTATGTTTGGGAGCATTTTAAATAGTGAAATAACCAACAAAAAGCACAAAAATGTGAAAAACATACTAAACAGACTTTGAAAAGGACACTTGTTTACAGCCTGAGAGCTGAAATAAGAAGGGAGGTCATAGTCTTATTGCACCTTAGCATGTCCACGGTGACTGGGAAAGTGCTGCAGGTATTAATTGGGATTACGAATAAATTTTAGCGAGTAGGCAAATTTGCAAATACTGAATCTGAATAATAAGGATCAGCTGTATATACCTTGGCAGTGTCATTAAATTGAGCCTTGA
The DNA here is from genome assembly GCF_020826845.1 of Diceros bicornis minor. Classification (NCBI taxonomy): domain Eukaryota; kingdom Metazoa; phylum Chordata; class Mammalia; order Perissodactyla; family Rhinocerotidae; genus Diceros; species Diceros bicornis. The sequence continues at coordinate 1,415,090 of NW_026691812.1, read as the reverse complement.
GAAACACGTATGGTTCAAACTTGGAGGCGGAGAATATAGGTCCCCTGTGAATTGTGAAACAGTCTATTCCGTCATCAGATACATTGACTGGGCTCTTCCAGGATAGCAGGCACTTTTTCTTGGATGATTTTCTTTGGTTTAGGTTCCAGAATTCTGTATATCTTTGGGGAACTCACCCAGCTAGCTCCTTTCTAGATGTTCTAGTCAACCTCTAACAATTTTTCACTCCTAAAAACAAAAAAGGCATTCCTCTCTTATTCTTTCATAATATGCTTTCATGTCCATTACTCATAAATCATAGCAAAATAGAAATGATTTTTCTTTTCCAGGAGGAAAAGGACGACTTAATCCTCCAACTCTCAGAGGAACTGAGTGACAATACTTCTATTTTAAATGCAAAGAAAAAAAAAATGAAAAAAAACACAGCTGAGTTTCTGTATTTAAACAGGATGAATATTCATATCTTGGAACACAGTTTCCTTAAGTGAAAATTCTGAAAGCATATCTGAGAACAATGCATATATACATAAAACATATAACATTTTCAATTAAGATTTTTGAGTAAGTGGGATATAACTTATAACTACTAAGTCAGATAATAAAATGGCAAAATCCATGAAAATCTGCCTGAATGACTGTACTATACTGGTAATATCATATACAAAAGTTTAGATTCATATCTGGAAAAATAGTTTGTTTCAAGAGCCTTAAACATGGATTTCGTGTTACAAAATCTTTAATTTGAATTTGCATTGATTTTTTTTTATAATTCCAAATATTACTTCCATTATTTTACTGATGAGGATTGTTTTTGGAAATATCATTTGATCATTTGTAAATCATTTGTATTCCCATATAGTTGCCCAAAATGATTTGACTGGCAAAACATCCTTCAAGTCACATGGTTAGATAACCAAAATTTTCCAGTTTTCTTAAAAGAAAATAGGAACTAATTAGATTAAAATACCAATAAATATTATATCTCCTGTTGTATAGGTTTAAATGAAAAAGCTGAGTACAGTTTAAGAAAAATGTTAATGATATGAATAATTACTTTTCCTTGGATCTTATACTGTTTATTTTTTTTAATTATTCAACCTTAGGACGACTCTAGTTTACTTTCAGATTTGGCCTATGGAAGTATTACAATGTGCAGGACTAGCTCAACGTATATTCTTTCCCTTTTAAATTGAGTGACATTAAATTCATAATGTATAGACAAATTCCAGGCTTAGCAGACATTGATTAATCTGTCAATACTTATCTTTCTTTTTTGGAGCATCCGACAAAATTAAGTTAGTAAAGCTTGCTGACAGGATGCTAAAATGCATATTGAAGAGGAGGAGCTGTATCCTCTTAAAGCAGGTTTTAGCACGGGCATTAGTAGATTATCAAGTATAAACTGCACATCCCTGCATATCATATATTATTCTTCAAGATATCTTTGGGAATTTATAACTATAATTTTTTTGATCTCTTGACGTGCAAAAATACTATCTGTGTTCCCAATTGTTTTCTCCATATATCCAATGTTTTGTTAATAAAGAAAATGCGTGAATATAAAAGGAAATCAAGCATTTCACCAAGAAGTAAAATCCTGCATTTTACATTTAAGAAATATACATTGTCCTTTATTATTTAGTATATCATAAGGAAGAATCATTTTACTCTCACAGTTTACAAATAACACTCATAAGAGAATGACTGATAAATCAGAAACATTCCTGGCAATGACTGTTGCAATTCTTCAGCAAACAACAGACAGGCATATAGATTTGTCAAATGAAATGCTAAACCACCGTTTTCAACTGTGAGGTAGTGTTCTTAGAAAGCCATTGTGACAAAGTGGCTTTTTTTATTTGTTTTTAAATGAGTTTTAGGCCATTTAATTAGTTTAATTCTCCCTCTCTAATGTATGAGAGAAAGCTCTCTTAGATTTGCTTTTATAACTTTTATATTTTACATATTGTAAAATAAATCCACATTTACTGCAGAACACTTTTGAAAATATGCATAAGAAAATGAAGCAAACTAAAGTCTTCTAAAATGCTGCTACCCGAAAATAAATAATCCTTCTTAAAATTAGGAGTATACAATTCCATATACACACACATAAAAAAAAATATGTACACACACACACGCAGAGAAAGAGGCAGACAGAGAGAGACAGAGAGAAACAGGGAGAGAAGGACACATTTATTACCCACAGTTTTCTTTTTTGTAACTACATCGAGGGACTATGTTATAGTTTATTAATAAAATCCCACAATTTTATAAATTTGTAAAATTTATTTAAAAATTTATAAGATTTAGAAAATCCCAACAATTTATTGTTGAATAGCTGTTTTCAATATTTTGCTATTGTCAATAGTGCACCAATGTAAATTCTTGTGGCTAACACTTTGGTTACTACAGTCTGTGATTACTTCTCTAGGATTAATTTCCAGTAGTAAAGTGTAGATCATAAAACAAAACATCTTTTAACCGTTTTTGATATGTTGATACATATTGTCAAATACATCAACTGATACATATTTCCAAGTTGCTGTCACAGCAAATTGCACTGTCACCAGCAGTAAATGAGACTTTCCTTTTCCACAAAACTTCTAAATGTTTGATATTAGCATTAAAATATTTTCAAAAATATTTTAATTAGCTTTGATTTAAGCGAACAAGAGGTTAAACATTTGTTTATTATATTAAATTTTTTTAAATGGTCTAATAATATTCTTATACATCATTATACATTTTCTACTGGAGTTTTCATCTATTTCCTATAGATTTGTACAAAGTCTCTTATTAAAAAGATATTGGCTTTTTATCCATTATGTTTCTGCAATTTTTCCTAGCCAAAAATTCACCTTTCATATTATGTAAACTATTTTATAATCTAGGAAAAAATACATACATATACACACCCAATAATCATTTCTCTCTCTCACTTTTTTTTTTTTTTTTTGGTGAGGAAGATCAGCCCAGAGCTAACATCCATGCCTATCTTCCTTTACTTTATATGGGACGCTGTGACAGCGTGGCTTGACAGGCGCTGTGTTGGTCCAGGCCGGGGATCCGAACCTGCGAACCCCAGGTTGCCGAAGTGGAGCATGCGCACTTAATTGCTCCACCACCAGGCGAGCCCCTATATTCGAATTTTTAAATTTAGCTTCATAGGTTTATATACCAGGCTGCATATTCCTTTTCATATTCTCTTTCTTGGCACTGTACTTTCTTTTATATTTAACCACTTAAATAGTAAGAAGAAGATAAAAACATTATTTGTGCTCCTATGTTCATTGTAGCATTATTCACAATAGACAAAACATGGAAGCAATGTTAATGTTTATTGAAGGAAATTCTGCCATTTGCAGCAACATGGACGAACCTGGAGGTCATTATATTAAGTGAAATAAACCAGTCCAGAAGGACAAATACGCATGATACCACTTACAGGAGAAATCTGAAATAGTCGAACTCATAGAACCAGCGAGTAGAAGGGTGGTTACCAGGGGATGGGGGGAAGAGGATATGGGAAGATATTAGTAGGAGAGCACAAAGTTTCAAGTACACAAGATGAATAAGACCTAGAAATCTAGTGTACAGGATAGTATCTATAGTTAATAATATATGGTATACTTAAAAACTTGCTGAAGGGGTAGATCTAATGTCAAGTGTTCTTATCACAAAAAAATAATAGTAATGAATGATTAAAGAGGGCAGTAGGAAACTTTTGGAGCTGATGGATATGTTTACCACATAGATTGTGGCGATGATTTCACAGGTGTATACTTACCTGCAAACTCATCGATTCGTATGTATTAAATATATATAGCTTTTTGTATGTCAATCACGTTTCAATAAAGTGGTTGTAAGAAGAGAGTTTTTCAACCTCATTTTATTACCGGATAAGGTCACTGCTGTGTCAGATAATTAAGATTAGTAGAGAACAAGTCTAAAAAGTTAGACTAATTGGCTCTGTGTTTCCACTACGTCTCATATCACAGACACATTATTTACTTTAAAAAATTCAAGTCAGTCCCACAATTTCCCCCACCTCGTGAGTATCCCTCCGCGTCTCTCTCTGACTTTCGTTGCTCTCAGGAGATGTTTCTCGCTTGAGGGCTCCAAAGACACGCCCTGATAAGCTGTGTGCCCTGGTGTCTTCTTGGCACTTCTGACCCTGATTGACCCTGTCTAGCTCAGGGAAGTGGCAGTACACTGCTTTAGTCTCACTCTTCTCATTGCTTCCTTTGTGGAAAAAGAAAAAACAGATTATGGCCCTCTTGATAAAAGCTGAGCTAGTGTCTGTGTGGGCAAAATACAAACACTAGAGGGAAATGTCTCTTCACACATTTTCAGGTTTTTCTTCTTCCTCCAGTGTCATGTGCTTAACTGCATCAATTTTTCTCTCCAGCACGTAGCAGCATCCTGCTCTTTGTGTTCATTGCATCCTCATAGATATTTATATATGAATTTCCAGGAAATTTTATTTGGGGCATGAAGAAAGGAATCTGATAAAAAAATGGGCTGCTGCTTCATAACATTAATAAACTCAAATGAGTGCAAATTGCATGTTAAATAACACACATTTTAGTTATTTTATCTACTTTTGAAATTGTTAGTTCCCTGATCTGACAGTTCTTATTGAACAACTTTGCTTATTGCAAAATACACTAGGAGAATTGTGTGGTTTAAAAATGACTCATCTTTTAAATACTTGATTTACATGTCTTCACAATTCTTTTTATTGATCAATTGCCAAATTTAAGAGAAGTTTCAAAGTGAAATAAGCTTAGGGAGTCTGAGTTGGTCAAGGGAGAGGCACAATAGACAGCCAGCATCACGGGAGTTGCAGGAATATTCGGTCTGTCTTCCTGTCTTTCCTGGTTCTTCCTTTTCCCCATCTGGGACATTCTCTCACCATCCTTCTAATCCTGACCCCCGAATCCACCTTGCTCCGGGTCTCAGCGCACTCCAGGCGGCAGGATTCTACGGATTCTGCTGTTCAGCTGATGCTCATCTTTGTTTTCTTTGCCTTGGGGTGACTCGATTGCCCTTTCAGACTCGAGCTCATTGGCGACTAAGTGCTTTCCTGAAATTCAGGTCCTGATTAACCAGCTTCCTAATGCCTGAGTGGAGTGGCCGCTCGTGGCTACCTGGCAACGACAGTGTCAGGGTTTCTGGTTTGGCGTCCTCATCCTCATAGACTGAGTTATGTCACTTTCACTGTGTGATATTCCAAAGATTCCAAAGCTTCACTTACACACGCACATACACACACACACAACACACACACACACACACACACACACACACACACACACACACACAATGACTCCTATTTAACTCAAACTCTTATTCGGTACTTTCCCTTCATGATATCTGTGAATTAATATCTGTTTCTTTAGTTGTCTTAAAGGATAGAGCCAAACTCTCTCTCTCAGAATTATTCTGTTTGTAACTTAAATTCCTTTGATATTCTTTAATTAAGTTAATTTGAAAAGTGTGAGAAATGGAAGAAATGTAAACTCATCTCATTCATATGTAAATTAAATTTCAGGAAAATATTATCACTATACCTAAGACCTGGCAATAATAATTGAAAAGAGAATCACCCTTAGTTTGTCTGAAAAAAGAGGGGAAAAAAATCACCACAAGCCTCAAGTTATTCCTGTCATCTAAATTAAAGTCTGTATGATGTTTTAAAACCTGAAAATATTAATAATATTCAATTCTTATCAAAATAAACGTAGAATAGTCCTTAATTCAATTGACATTTTTCTTCTAGAAGTTGGTTCTTTAATGATTTGGGAAACTTCCACCTGCATATTCAATTCATTTCTAAGATGTCTTCGTTTTATCAAAAAGAGTATATAATTAATTGTATTGACTTAATAGCATATCTCATTAGTTATACATTTTGACTTTTCCTCTCTTAAAGGCAATATTAGCTACATTTTGACTACATATTTCTTCTCTTTTAATGTGTATAATGCAAAGGCTTTTTACTAATAAATAATTAACATTATGGAATCCTAGCTTATAATAATTGTCTTCATCTACAATGTGAGCTACTGTGCATTCTTCAACAGGGCACATGGGGCAAGGGGGGACATGTCAGTAGTTGCTCCATTGCCAAAAATGTTCTTAACATACAATGGGTGAATCATTCTCTCTCCCTGTCTCTCACGATATCTTACCCTGATTTACTTTGTTTTTGGCTTGTTTTTACATAGTACTTAAAACCCTTTATCCTAGTATGTGCTTTATTTATTTGTATTTATTTCTATTTACTACTTTTCCGGCTATAATTTTCTGGGAGCCAAGGCAAAATTAAGGAAATTGTTTAAACAGTTTAAGTCACCTTTTAACCCAAATTATATTAATTTTATCATCAATAAAATTATAGAAATATCAACAATTTTATAACATCAGAACAGCTAAGAATGAGAGAATAGATGGGAGAGTAAACTTTGAGTAAATTGATACAAAAGGCCACTCAACATCAGCAAAACAAATTAGACTAGGAAAATTAAATAGATGAATCAATTTAGAAAAATATTAACGGAAGGCAGATAGGCAGAGATTAGCTTGTCTTATAAAATATGTATTTTAGAAAAAAAGATTATGATGAGCACAATGTATTAGACATATCCCACTTGACTGCCCCACAATATTCATGATGATCTCAAATGATCTCTCTCTCTCTTTTTTCCCCCTGCATAGCAAATGTTTGCAACCCAGAGGAAACCATTCTTTTGCTGAGGCCCATTATAGAGATGAACAGATGAGTGTCTGATTCCAATATAAGAATTATATTCAAGGAAGTTTTATTTATTTCCTGGTGTTCAGAGTTGCAGCAAATGAGCATGCCTGGGTCTGAGTGCTCAAAAACAGTAAAAATCTTGATAGAATTCTGTATCACAGAATATTAACAATGTAGAAAACTACATTATTTATGGTGGAAGTTTAAGGTACTTATATGTGTCTTATTTGTTAGACATCAACATTCTGTTTGCTGTCTCTAAATAATTTGGAAATCTTAAAAATAGTCAACACAAAGACTGTATCCAAGGAACTTGTTTATCTAGTGTTCACAGTTGGATGTCAGGAATAATTCTGGACATACCTGCTTCAAGTGGACAGAAACAAGCAAATATCTGATAGAAATATGTAACCTACTACTTTGTCAAGTAGGTAAATCTTTCTATTTATCTATATATGTATAGACCTACCTATTTATACAATTATATACTGTTTATCATAAAATAAGTATATACATATGATATTATATATAATCTTTTCTTGTAGATAGTCATATTGTTTAAGGAGGAAGATATATATTTTTTAATATTTTTTGCTTCATCCAAATAACTTGGAAATATATTAATGTATAATTAAAAATCAATATAAATACCTACTATTAAAATGCTATGATTATGATTACTACTTAATTTACTATTAAAATTATGATTTGAATTAAAAGTTTGCTTCATTATAATGGAGACACATGCATATCATATTTCATACTTTGCTTTTGTTGCTGAGAAGTTCAGAGTTAGACTTGATGTTTAATCATTACTCTTAGAGGTTGATCTATTCGCTTGTTCTGCATCATTGATTCTAAACAGTCAGGGAAAGACAAGCCTCCCATAGGAAGGTGTATTAGAGTCTCTGAGTTCATAAAATGTTTCATCATATTATTCCATCGGGTTATAAAAATGTTGAGAAAACTACACATTTTATTTTATTATCTGCAAATTTAATAGCCTTACTATGTACATGGGTTTTATTGACATCTCAAATTCTTTTCAGAAGAACATTTTATATTATATACTCTTTACTCCAATAAGTATACATTTTCCCCTTGAAAAGCTCTATGTAATTGAAAAATAACATAATTTAAAAAATAGAGCATGGTTAGCCTCAACAAATATTTATCGAACGCTATAACATATGATATGCTGTAGATAGAAACATGAATGACCTGATTTTTTTCTCCTGGTAAATCTTGGTGGGGAGATGACTATTTGAAGGGGTCATTTCAGTACAGTGTTGTACGTGAAAAATAGTGTCTGCAGAGATGTTAAAGCTGATGGATTCGGGAGCTAAACTAACGGAATTTGGATTCTCAGCTTTGCAACTGAGTAGCTGTGTGGTCTTTGCCAAGTTGATTAACTTTTCTGTGTTTTTATTTCATTATACACAAAGGGATAATAATATTAACTACTCACATGGTTATTGTCTGGATTACATAATTAATGTATGTGCCATGCTTAGCCCAGAGCTAGAATTAAATTGTTAACCAAATATAATTTATCATTGTGACTAGTGGAGCCTAGATTGGTGAGGAAGGTTAGGGATGACTTCCTGGAAAGTTCTCTTGCAGAGATTCTGGCTCTTGAAGGCTGAATAAAAACTCTCTAAAGGATGAAAGGGGTTGTAGAGAAGCCCAGGAATAAAGAAGGGTGAGCAGTTGACAAAGACAGATGGATGTGACGTCATAATCTTGAAATGCCATCGGTTTGATATGACTGAATCATAAAGTGCAAGTGGGGAGTGGTAGAAGAGCGCTAAAGAGAGAAGCAGGAACTTGATCATGAAAAGAATCATACGTCCCTCAAAGGAGATTTGACTTTACCTTGCAAGCAATGGATATAAATTAAAAGTATTTTTAAAAAATGAGTGAATTGGTGAGCTTGGATTTTGCATAGGTCTTTCTGATGCAATAGGTTGAGAGAAGGGAGGCAGAAAACAGCTTATGAGGTTCTTGAACATAGCCCTGGATAATATAGATTACATTGTTCTACAGTCATAAAGATTAATTTACAGGACCACTGTTTTTGAAATAATCTACTTATTTTCCATTTTAAATTTCAGTGAAAACAAAACACACTAACCACAGGGGAACTAATTCTCATGGGAATAACATAAATGGGAGAGAAAAGTCAGCATTGTTGCTAATAATATTTCCCAGAAAAAAAGTTGACTGCATATTGTATAACCATTACAATGATTTCTATATGTTTTTTGTAGAAAGTTTGTAAACATCTTACGTGATTATTATACATAAAGAGGCAAAATTAGTAACATAATTTCTTCCCTTTTCTACCTTATAATAAGAGTAGTAGTAATAGTAGCGGCAGTTGTAGTCGTCTTATAACTTATTGAATTAAAATAATAAAAAGCATTTAGGTTCATGCTTGTTCATTTGAGTAAGCTCCTGCATCAAGAATTATTTTCCTTTCTACTGTTTACATCATCCTTTGCATATTGATTGCTATAATATTATTAATGTTTGAATTTTTCAATATAAGCCTACTGTTGTTTAATAGGAAATACCGGTGTTCTTTCTCTCGCGCATAATCTATGATCCTTATTAAAGTCACTATGCGTATGTACATTGGGGAATCTAGAATGAGACACGCAAGAAGCGCCGGCACTTCTGCAGAGCGTGCACTAAGTTCCCCACACTGTGGTGTGATCCACACGACTCCTTGCTGAGGCAGAAAGAGGGTGCTCTCTGTTTTGCATTTCAGGAAATTGTGACTCAGGCTGTGTATTGACTTGCCCAAGCAACAGCCTGAAATTTATATCCAGGCTTTTTGACTTCCTAGCCAATGTTTATTTTCTTTTGTAGTATTTCTCTATGTCCTGAAAATAGTAGAAAAAACAATTTGAACTGTAGCCCAAATTCGTACATAGCTTAATTTTAACCCCGTTGCTGCGAATGATAAAATGGTATTTTGGGCATTTAAGAATTTACTCTGAGCCAAGAGAGTTAGTGAACCTGTGCCCTGAGTCAGAGAAAAGCAGGTATGAACAGTTACCGAAAAAGCAAAACCCCAGGTATGACCTATGCTTGATTTCTTAGGCACATTATCTAATCTCTCCAATTCTCCCTGAAAACAATTTATCTAGTGAGTTATAACAGTTATCTCACAAGGAAGTTAAGAAGATTAACTCATGAATATGCACAAAAGTCCAAGCGTGGTGGCTGGGAATTTAAGTTCTCAATATGTATTAGGCTTTTTCTCTTTATTAGTCAACTTTATAGATGTTTGATTGAGTTCTGGAAAGAATAGCTCCTTTAGAAATGCTTGGCTTTTGAAGAGGTTGTTCTTCAATGTCAAGTATGGCTTAGGGCCAGTAGGGGGCAGCAGAGCGCCAGTCCCAAATCCAAAAATCTGGGCGCCACCTCCCTCAGGTTTTGCAGTGAAGGTGAGACAAGCCCTTGGACTTTCCCGGAGATCCAGACTGGTGAGGAAAGAAGAGAAGAGCTAAAGCTGCGGGGCGTGTGCTCGCACAACTGCAAGCTAAGGTTTGACAAAGCCAAGATCCAAACCGAAGACTGGAAAGCCAACTGAAACAGACACCAGCGTCGGCTAAGCCACACCCAGTTGCACAGTAAGGTCATAAAAATAGTTAATACGGCAGGAATGAAATTGAAATTAATGTGATCAGATTCTCAGTTCTGGGGCAGAAGATTCTCGTGATATTGGAAGAGCTTATCCCTGCTTCTAAAATTGGGCTCCACTTTGCCCTATTGGGGCGTGGCCATTGCATTGTCCACCGTGTCAGGGTCCCTCAAGCCAGCCTGCCTTGTACAGGTTTGGAGTGGAGATTGCTTTTACTAAAGCATTAGCAGTAAAATTGTGAGAGAGGTTGAGAAATCTTCAGGATAAGCATAGACTCCCAGGTTGGTATTTAAGACTTTGCCTTCCCAATACATGAGACACTAGAGATTTTACTGCTGGACGGGAGAATATAATGTTACAACAATTTTAATTTACTCTGTGTCCTTCGTGAGTTCCCAGAATATATGGTCGTTTATTGACATGATAGAGACCTCAATAGTAATACATGCAATGATTCTGAATAGGCCACAGATGTCAACTTAAGCTAAGATGAGGATGTACAAAACATATTTGGGGGACAATGGGTAGAGCAGGGGGCTCTGGTACTTAGGCTGAGCGTGGAATCAGATGTTCTGACTTCATTGAATCAAAGTGCAATATGTCTTTCAGTTCTCTTGATTTAGCAGGACAAAATAGATCATAGAATAAAAATAAGGTAAAAATATAATGACAGAACTCAGCTTTTGCCAAATCATGGTGTTCACACTTTGGAGACACCTTCTTCTAGAAATCAGAGGGATCTTAATTTAATTTCTATAATTTAGTAATCTGCTTTATTAGATCCAATGGTAGGTAATTATAGTGCTTTTTCTTAGTGTGACCACATTTACCTACTTCTAGAAATATCTAAGCTAAATGGATAGATGAATTTCTCTCTTTTAAGGGTCCTAAGCTGTGTTGAAACAGGGCTAAGAATTGCAAATAGTAAGGTTATCTTCAGAAAAATTTTCTATCTCCTTAAACTCTTTCTAAAATATGAAAACATGTTCTTCATTTATGGAAAAATATTTTGCATTACTGCTTTCTTAAATATCCCCTCATGTCCAAGTCAGTGACTTGTTACTCAAGAGCATCTCCCGTACCCCTGCATTAGGTGTTTCACCTCCAGGAAAGATGTTTAAATCTCAGGTCTCAAGCCATTCCACTCCCAGAGTGATGATGACTTGCCGCTTGCTCCCGTCAGTCTCAAATAACTCTGAGGTCCTTCTGCTCTTAGACAGCACTAGAGAGGGGTTATGGGTTGAATTGTGTCCCCCTAAAGTTCATATGTTGAAGTCCTAACTCTCAGTACTTCAGAATGTGACCTTATTTGGGAATAAGTTTGTTGCAGATGTGATTAATGAAGATGAGATCATTTGGCTAGGCTCTAATCCAATATGATTGGTGTTCTTATACAAAGGGAGAGTTTGGACACAGAGACAAACAAGCACACAGGGAGAATTCCATGTGAAGATTGGAGTTATGTTGCCACAGCCAAAGAACACCAGAAGCTAGGAGACAGGCCTGGAATAGATCCTTCCCCAGAGCCTTCAGAGGGAGCATGACCCTGCCGACACCTTGATCTCAGACTTCTAGTTTTCAGAAGTGTTAGAAAATAAATTTCTGTTGTTTGTCACTCAGTCTGTGGTTCTCCGTCATGGCAGCCTTAACAAACTAATATGAGAGGGAAGCACACAGCTCTGCTGAGCACTCTCTCAGTAAAGTGGCCTATTTCTCAGGACAACATTTCCACGAGGACTATCCCTTTTAAGAAATTGTTCTTTGTCACTGAAATGGCACCAGAAGTATAACCTTTCTAGTGTATATAATTTAATTCCCATTTTTTTCTTTGTGCCTCTGAGACAGTATTCAACTCCATTAAGACTCCTTTTAATGTTAAATTCACAAGTTTAATTAATACTTTTGTTTATTATAATTATAAAACATTTAAATAAGGAAATATATACTATCCAGTCAAAAGGAATGGTGTGAAGAATGGATGAAACAATGCATCATCACTCTGACAGATCCTACGGTGGCAAAGTGTCTTATAAGCATCCATAGGTGGCCAACTCTGCTCAACTATTCTAGGAGGAGAGACTCAACGACAGTATTAAATCTACTGAAAGTCCTACAGTTGTGTGTGTAGGGCTTTCAGTAGATTTGTCCTGCTGTATTGATATTTTATAAACCTCTCTTCCACATTTCATTTGGTGACATTAGAGTTGTGCATCACCAAAGTTATGAGACACATGGAAAATATAATCGAATGTCGTTAAGCTAACTGTAAAGAATTGTGAATATGAAAAATGAAGAGAAAGAAAAAATAAGAAGTTCAGTAAAGACTTCAGTTATTTGCAATTTTAGCTGTATTTACATATTCATATAGTGAAATAAAGTATTGAATTATAGAATTTTAACTCTTAACTTGTGAAAGTTAGCATCCTATCTGAAAAGTATGGGCTTTGAATCCTCAGTTTGCAAAGTGAATATGGAAAATGGCTCAGTGCACGCCTCTTTGGTGGAGGAGGAATCACTCTGGATGTGCAGCCCCTCCGGCCCAGACCTGAGCACTTTTTTTGGCTGATCAGTGACCCCATAGCTTATTGAGTTGGCAACCAACAGACCTGAGATGATCAAAATATTTCCTTATTAGATAAGTATCTTTCCAGTATGCAAACGGTTAGAGCTGAAAATAAAATGGCAAAATAAACCAAACCTAAAGAATTCATACTTGGGCGCTAGGGTTAAGAATAGTATATGTAATTGGCATTTTAAATGTTTATCACATTTAAGAGAATTTGACATAGACTATCGAGATTTTATTAGATTAAAATTTACAATTTAAAATGCACAATTGATTTTGGACTTCTGATTTCAGCAGGAAAAATATAAAGGAATTTGGCCACTACTCTAAACTATGTTGGGATAATCAAAATAATTTGAGTAACTATTTTCATAAGTTTAATTTGCTGCATTCTTAAAAACTATTTTTGAGCACTTGGAAAGGTGTTGCTTGTTAAGTCATACATTTGAAGACTATAAAAATAAAGTAGAATTATTAAATTTTGAAGTGGTTTTAAATGTGAATTATAACTGAGTTGTAGATAAAACTTTTCTGAGGGGAGGTTTAGTTTGTTTGAGTTAATCAAAGAAAAAGTGAAGATTGTTGTCTTTTTCATTAGATTAATAAATAGAATAACACTATTTGTACACTGAAATTATGAGGAAAGTAATATTTCCGTATTTGTTTCTGTGACATATTGAATATTAATTTTAAACCTGAGAACTGTAAATAGTACTCTCTAAGAATAAAACAATCAAGAAGATCACTGAATTCATTTGACACTATGCTATAGCCTAAAGTTGTATTACGAAAGAAAAATGTGAAACCTGGCTACTCCAGGCTCGGAGCTCTACCTTCCCAGCAATATCAAATCGTGAAAAACTCTGACGTATGCTGTTGTCAGACTGTCAATTTCTCCCTCTGGAAAAGTTTTGAATATCAAAGCACACCCAGTTCCAGCACCTCATTTCTAGGAGCCTTACAGATCTTGTTTATTTGACTCTAAACGTGGGAACAACTGCTGTTTGAAAAGTCGTACTCTAGGGTCTGATTGCCCTGTGGCAAGATCTCTGTTCTTCATGCTCTCTAAAGTGTAGTTTTGAGGGAGTATTATACAGCTTTCTGACGTGACATTGTCAAATCCACAAGATTATCTCTTCTTGTGGCATAAGAAAGAAATTGTTTTGCTCTTTGGTATAATGTGTATCAAATAGACATTTGACACTCCCACTAAGGGAACAGCGAGAAGTTTATGTCATCAACCTAAATTAGAATTTACAGAGCAGTGAGTTCAGCCACATTTCTGTTACTGTGTTTCTTATTTATTTTATTTTATTTTTTGGTGAGGAAGACTAGCCCTGAGCTAACATCTCTTGCCAATCCTCCTCTTTTTGCTGAGGAAGATTGGCCCTGGGCTAACATCCATGCCCGTCTTCCTCTACTTTATATGTGGGACGCCGCCACAGCATGGCTTGGTAAGCAGTGCAGAGGTCTGCGCCCGGGATCTGAACCCGCAAACCCCGGGCCGCTGAAGTGGAGTGCATGAACTTAACCACTATGCCCCGGCCCCTGTTATTGTGATTCTTAAACTGCCAAAGAAGCCACTTAGGGAGTTTGCAAAATCATCTGCATTGGACTTCTGTGTTATATTTCTGCTTCTTGAATTAACTAATTCTGTGACTGATGGTAAGCTACTTTATCTGTAACTTTTGCTACGTCTGTAAAATGCATCATTTGGATCAGTGATCAACATGGTGTCTTTGTGCACAACTCCTTGTAATTCTTGAAACTCAAGTAAGTTTATGTAACAATTTTAACTTGCTATAGATAGTTTCAAAATTTCATAAGGCGCACATCATATATATAATGATGGGTTTATTTGCTCACTGTGTTGGTTTGCTTGCATTTAATTTTCCTATTTCTGCTGATTGTGACACCTTCTCTTGGCCTGTCTTCTGAGGAAGAGGGAAGCCAAGTTAAGGAGCTTTGGTGTTGGCCATGGAATGGAAAACTCTCTGGCCAAGGATTGGGCATTTGACTCTGGTTCATGAGACATGCTTTTGATCAAATTAATTAGTTAGCCTGGACACATTTTGAAAGAAAATGAAAGTGGTAATAATCACAGTGCATTTATCCAGGTTGCTGAGGGAAATTTCTTTCCTTCTACTTTGTGTTTGCCCAAGGATTATATAAATGCTACTTAATCATAGATTAAAGAATTACAGCAATGGTGCTTTTACAATCAAAGTCATTATTAATACAGTGTGCCAAGTAAAACATTTTTTAGTTTTTTTTTCACATTTTTCTTTCTCAGTGAATTGAGTGCTTGTTTATCTTTGTATCTAACCTTCCGGTACAGTGTCTGGTACAACATGCTCTACACACATTGAATGAATGAATGAATGAACCACCATTTCCTATTTGTTAACTATAGTCACATAACAAATTGCCCCCAAATTTATTGGCTTATGTCAACAATAGAGATTTATTATTTTGGACACTTTGTGTGGGTCACGGATTTGGAATTGGCTTAGCCGGGCAGTTTTAGCTCAGAGTTTCTCATGAGATTACGATCGTGATGTCTGGGTCTCTCCTTAGGACTGCTTGTGTGTGCTCATGTCGTAGATGCTGGCTTTCCCTAGACCAAGTGATCTGAAAGAGATCAGGGTGTAAACTGTGATATCTTTTATGACCTAACCTTGGAAATCACACACCATCATTTCCACGATATCCTGTAGGTTCAACAGGCCGGTCCTATTTAATATGGGAGGGCACCACACAGGCACATGAATACAAGAGACAGAGATTACTGGAACCATCTTGGAGGCTGGCTAATACATATTTACAGACACTTTAGATTTGACAAAAGTTTTCACATTTATTAAGTCATTGTCTCATCTAGTTTAAATCTTTCATGTTAGAATGAGGCAACTGTGACACAAAGAAAATTAGTCACTTCATCATCATTCTTGGGGGTCAAGAAGTATGTTCTCAACAAACTGTAAATACACAGCGAAGTGAAGAATGATGTTAACAAATGTGTATCTATTTAACTTTTCCTAACTGTTCTCCAAACCCCTTGCTGTAAAATCCTATGCATATCCTGATGCAGAGTAGAATGTGAAGCATCTTCATCCATCTGAGATTTGCCTAGTTAAAGCCTGTTCTTTTACAGGAATGAAACAACCTCAGTTAACATCAGTAAGTCCCTTTAGCTTAAGTGCAAGAAGTCAATCACAGGAAAATCACAAAGCATAAAGTAACCCATAAAATAACACTGCCAGGCTGATCTCTTAGAAAACACAAGCAGTGAAAGGGAAACATGCTTTCTGAAAGATGCACAACCTCTCCTGGCAAAACAGAGCCCAAAACAAATGACAGTGCATGTTTATGCTCGAATGGCTATCACCTTAAGAAAATTCAAAGCAATTTTCCATAAACGTAAGGTTATCGCATCCCAGAGTAAGAACGATCACTAAATTGAGGTCAACCTTACAGACAAATATAGCTGGGAGAGAAGAGGAGACCAAACTCTGAACATTTAAGAAAACTATTTAAATTTTCTGTAATTTTGACTTTTGTTTCTTTTAAATTTTGTTTTATTTGATTTCCTTTTTTTGACTTTTTTTGTTTTTTAATGTGAGCACACATATACCCTTGTTTGGGAATAGTTAGCTAGATGGTCATAGTGACACACTCAATAATTCGTAGTAGTAAATTATTCAAAATGGAGGAAATTATTGTTTTCCCATAAATCACTTCGTTTAGCCACTTCTGGGTGATTTGTGTTTGAAGAAATCTTCCATCACAGATGGAGGGAAGGGAGAAAAGAGCTTTTAGATTTTTTCTCATTTTGTATGCCAGGCACTGTGCAGAACAATCTACTTTTATCATCTCATTTAGTCTCCACAGCAAGCTGGTGAAGGATGATCTGAGATGCAAAGATGAGGACGCTGACAACTAGACGTGGTTATTGCTTGTGGCTAGTAGCTGAGAAGGGCAGAGCCAGAGTTTTGCCTGCCTGCCGAGATCTCCCTGCTGCTCCGTGCTGTCTCTCAGGGAAAATAAAGGCTCAGCAAATCTGTCATTCCAACGTCAAAGACTGAGGTAAGTCTCTCAGATTATTTTACCAGGATCCACACCAGAACTTGGAGAGAGTTAGAAAACTAGCAAATTGTGACCCAGTCATACCACATTACCTTAAAAACAAGCAAAACTTTATCAAAATTTCTAAACAATCCTTGCTTAAAAAAATAATAAGGGCCCAGCCGGGTGGTATAGTGGTTAAGTGCACACGCTCTGCTTTGGCGGCCCAGGGTTTGCAGGTTCAGATCCTGGGTGAGGACCTATGCACCCCTTGTCAAGCCATGCTGTGGCAGGTGATCCCGCATACAAAGTAGAGGGAGATGGGCATGGATGTTAGCCCAGGGACAATCTTCCTCAGAAAAAAGAGGAGGATTGGCATTGGATGTTAGCTCAGGGCTAGTCTTCCTCAATAAATAAATAAATAAATAAATAAATAAATAAATAAATAAATAAATAAAATAAACATTGCTCTTGTATAAATACAATTATATTTTCAGTGACAAACAGGTATGATGGCGGATCCTAACTCAACTGAGTGTTTTGCTGTTTAGTATCCTTTTCCTGTTGCTGTCACGTTACTTAATTTGGCAAGCTTATGCTAACACTATTTGACCAGAATTCCCTCCAGGCATTGCACTCAGATTTGTGTTTAATTCTGTACCAATTTCTGTTGGCCTGATGACCAAGCCTGACTCCTCTCTCTCATCAGCCATCCCCTCAACTGTAACCTGAACCGCTTCTTGAGCCTTGTAGGAAATTAATTAATGCCCACCACACCCTGTGTGTTCCAAATATTGAAATGACAGTTGTCTTAATTTCTTGGGGGTAGCATGCCTGAAGGAAAAAAGAAATAGTGTTTGAAGAACATGGTTAAAAAAATATGGTAGAATTCTCCTAGCCCAGTGCCCTACTTCCGCGAAAGAATTGAACAAAAGCACAAACACCTGTTGCCGTCAAGCCATGCCCTGGGATCCCACAAGCTCTGCCAGTTTCTCTCTCCAGTGTTTGCTAGTCCTGCTGTCATGACGTTCTTTATTTAGCGGCTTTAAGTTTCAAGGTACTCAAGTCCTCCTAAGCTCTTTTCAATCTTGTTTGCTTTCTAGTGATCAATCCAGGTGCATTTTATCCTTCAGTCTAAGTGATTCATTGTTCAATTAACATTTCTTGGCTGCTATAAATTATTCGTCAATTAAGTTTAGTGTGGGGTAACCGGTTTAACCCGTGGCAGCTCCCTCCCGTCTGAATGTCTGAATTCTCTCAGAGGCTCTCTGTCCGAGAAGCTCTGCGTTCTCGACACCATGTGCTTTCCACATGCGCTTTTTCTTTAAATAAAGAGAGTGCTATTGAGGTCAGGGGAAAGGTTATACACCCGTTTAAGGGCAGTATGTGGCCATTAGCACAGCGTTTTCAGTTCTTCTCAAACTCATTAACGTATGAATCTTGATGAATCTATGTGACTCCTTTTCTGTCATGCAGAATGCAGACTTTTTTTTTTACCATCATCATCATCACAGATCACTGCTGTCCCTAGTGCCGATTCTTTTAGCATATGGTAACTTTTCTCGCGTTGCAGAATATCAACATGGTCCTTGTATAAAATGACCAACCCGAGATTGAAGGAAATAGGCAAAACCTGGCAGAAGTCTCTTGCTGCCTCTCCAGTATTTGCATATGTCTGCACAAACATAACCTAGACGAGGAAAATACAAATAGAACGAGGAAAGGCTATATTCCTGTTATGATTAACAAAAGGAAGTTCATCCACTCGCTAGGGAGTGTGGTATAATGAGGTGGGGGAATCAGAGAAAGAGTTAGGGGACCTGATTTCTAGCCCAAATTTGTTACTGCCTGGTTGGGTGCTTCTCAGTTTTTGAAGCGCATGTATATCACTAGGGTCTTGTTTAACTAGAGATTCCCTTCCGGTTGTTCCGGGGTAGGGACCAGCTCCTAGGAGACGTTGGGGCTGGTCCACACTTTGAGTAGCAAGAACTTAGTTAACTAACTTGGAAGAAATCCCTGGTCTTTTTTAAGTTTTGTTTTTTTTTCATTCACAAAATAAAATAGTTGGACTCAATAGTATGCAAAGGACCTCATCAATCTTACAGGGTTTTGAAATATACAAGCCCTTAATACCTCTATTAAGATAATATTAAACTATAACCTCTGGTGCTTTTATTTGTCATACATTTACTTAAGAAGAAAATTTGGTCCCTTCTTTTTGTTCCCAGATGAGATTTGAATCATAGTTAAGGAAATATTTGAGATTAATGAAAAATATTCTTTTCATAATTAAACTACAAACTATAACTTCCTGATACAGAGAAATACTAAGAAAATAATGGAATGTCTATACAGCAAATGCTTTGTCTTTATTTTTGAGAATATTTATATGGTCTTTATTTTTGAGAATATACTACTTATCTATGAATACATATAATTATTAATAAAAAATGTAAATATATATACACATGCATATATGAGTATATATCAGTGAATATATATATATGTGTACGCATATTGACTTTTTTCTTAGTTATTTTTAACATGTTTTTATGGAAATCTTCACAAATATAAAAATGGAAAATGAACTTATATACTAATCACCCAACTTTAAAAATATTAATATTTTTTACCAGTTTCTTTTATCTATTTCCTATCACCATACCAAGTCATTTTTTTAGGTGAGATGGATTATTTTAAGGTAAATGCCAAATATATAATTTGTCAATATTATTTTAATGTAACGTTATTTTGGTACAACATTTACAACATTGGAAATCTTTCAAAAGGATTGTTGCTCTTTCAAGATTGCATTTTATTTGTGTGCGTGATTCTCTAAACAATATTGCATGAATCCAGCAGTGCACTGGTAAATGTTTAACAACTGGCCCTCTGAAAACAACAAAACAAAACAAAAACCACTGGTTTGCTGCATTTACAATTTCTCTGGTGTAAATACTTACTATGGCCAATTTCAAGTCAGTAACTTGACAGTAGTGAACGTGGATTTGAAAGAGATTCTTACAACAGTTCCCTTGAGCCAGAATAAGCTGACTCCAGCACACACACCACTGTATAAATCTTCCTACTTAATTACATGGTTTGGCCACATAAACATATTTCCCTCTGCAACTTAAATGTTAAAGTCCCGGGCCATTTTGAATGTAGAATGGATATCTTATCTCTGTAAATATTTTAATTTATACCAGCAAGTTATCAAAGTATTTCTTTCAAGTGCCGGCATGGGAGGTGTGGAATATGCTAGGAGTTAATGATTTTTTAATTAAATTAAACAATATCCTATATCCCTATCATGACATCTGTACCAATGGGCATTCAATAAAAATTTGTTCAATGAACAAAAGAAATATTACAATATGTAAATGAAGTTATAATTAATCAAAAATACATATTCTCTTTCACATGTAATAGAGGGCAGACAATTGAGTATTTTATTTAAAATAACATTCTTAGACTATATAGGTGATTTATATTCAAAATCTAAAATGCCTGGGGCTGTTCTGTTTTTGGGCATGAGAGTCATCTAAAATCAAGAGATGGAAATCTGGGGGGTGTGATGTTAAATAATGCATGAGTGATATAATTTTATTGTGTATCTCATTAGCAAAATGCTGCAGGAGACAGTAATGTTAAAAAAAAGAAAAAAGAAATCTTTTTTTTTTAGACACCATTTTTCAGCAGCATCACCTTTAAAGAGTCAATTTTCCGACAACCTGATGGGACATTATATGAAGTTATAATGAACTACAGACAGCTGCTCTTCTGTGGATCAAAAGGAAAATCATGAATCTCATTTCTAATTTAGGCTTCAGTCTCTTTCTCTTTATTTTCTTTCTTTTTAATCTTCTGCAACAAACAATTTCAAATCTCTTCCACCTAATAAAATGTAAATTACCTCTTGGGTTCAAAGTTATTAGAGCCGTTTTATTAGCTCTTGCACCGTACAGCACTCTGGAACCAGGTTGTATAAATAATCATCTTTTTCCTTATCTCCTGGCTTCATCTATAATTAATGGTCTACATCACCTTATCTTACTGACAACCATTTCTTCATAAATAAATATGTGATCTGGGCCAGATGTGGTTGAATGTCCTAAAAAGCCAATATATCAATTTTGCTGCGTTTTAAAGCCTACAGTTTCATGCCTAACACTTGACATTGTAACCATGGTATCTGCAGTTAGATGCCAGATCTAAAAACGTCAAATAGGAGGATTATTTCTTGAGTCTGTTGTATCCAGTCAAGAACGCTAACAGGGACAAATTATGAGAGCATGTAAGAAGACTGTGTATAATAAAGATATTTACCATATTTTTAAAAAATATTCACTTTAGAGAATTTGCAATTTGAAGCTCTTACCAGAAAAATTGTTACAAGCAAGTTAATATACCTTATATATGATCCTTGATTTTAGAGTTTCTCTTCAAATAAAAATGTATTCGCTGGATTTTCCCATGTTTCTTTATTAAGAGAGAGGTACTTGAAGAATAACTGAGTTGTATCTTCCCAGTTGTAAATTTTGATATAAACACACACATACGTAAAAATATAAATGTAGAATATTTGAAATAATATTAACCTTATTCAGATACCAATGCATATTTTAAAAATCCCAGTGTGTCAATTAGACTCTGTAGTGGACGTATATTTTTATTTTTACCTTTTGCTGCTCAGCGTCTATTTTCCCTTTCTAACAATTTTCCAATCTACCTTGAGGAATGTTTCCCACTTGTTATGTGGAGTTTGGGTGTGACATTAATGTAGGTGCTCTGCCTACAGTCAACAGAAGCTAGAGGGTTCCTGCAAACTCCTTCAGTCAAGTATCTCATATCAAATGTCCTCCCTTCCCCATAATTAAACTGGGGTAGGGGGCAGTGCTATGATCTAACATTGAGCAATGAGACTTTCCCTCTCAGGAATTATGAATATCACATCATGCAAGAGATAAAACAGAGACCAATTTGTTGCTATTGTTGATGTTCATTCGCTTGTTTCCTGTCTTTTCCTGGTTAAGGCTTGAGTCTTAACTTGAACAATAATCCAAAGATCCATCAATGGACTTAACTAAACCAAATGCAGTTTACTCGAGAGGGAATTTAACTACTTCCTTAAGAATCAGAAAAAGCTGCCTTGGGATTTAGAACAATTCCCATCGGTTCTTTTTATTGTCTCTGTCCATTTTGTATTGTGGATAGGCGTTATAATAGAAAAGAAAAGATGGAGCGTTTATGTCCAGGATCGCAGTTCTCCGCTACTGCCCTCTGGAGACAACACCTGTCTGGAGGCCAGTTATGAGGTAAGATATCCTGAAGCTGTTCCAGGATGCTGTGGAACTGTATAGGGTCAGAGGCTGGGACTGGGATAGTGTGCCTACCTGGGTTTAATGTCAATAGGAGGTTATCAGATATCCTCATTGACTATGTTCTCTGAAACCCTATAGGAACCAGGTGATTCTGGGAAAGAAGAGTACATATTCTTTAAGAGTTATCATATAAGAGAGAAAAACTTTTTGTTTTTCTTTGGTTTGGTTTTGTGAAAAAATGGCTAAAAGTTCTGCATTCTAACCTATTCTTAATTCAGACCAAGGGCAAGGAATATTCTTGTTTCACCTTGGATAAGTCACCCAACCTGGACCTTAATTTCTTTACCTGTAATAAAATCCTGGCTAATTAGCCATATAACAATGTGGTTAGCCCATGAGTTAAAGCACTTTGCATTTTCTAGTTAAAATGAAATGTGTAGTATAATTAAACAATAATACAATGATGATTAATCATTTTTCACAATTCAATTATGCAATGTGTATGATTAATCATTGTAATTTAAAGGGTATAATAAGCAAGCAGAATAATTATGTATAATGGAACATGAGGTATAGGTTAAAAGATATATATTAAAATTACTCGTAAGTATCCTGGAAAAAATTATTAAATGATATTACTGAATATGCCTTTAATGTAATTAGTCTCAGGGTTTTATATATAAAAGGCAAGCATTTCCCTCCCTTTGCACCAGGCAAGGAAGCTTTCTCTTGTTTCTCTATCTGCTTTCTCCAGCTGAGCGTATGTTTTTAAGTACTCTGCATTTTTTATTCAAGTCTTCTAAAAAGGGAACAGAAAGACATCTGAGATTTTTGGAGGGACAGACATGGTCAACTCTCCTGGTAGAGTCTTTAATGCTAGTCTTCATTTGAACAAACTATGTAAATATAGACAGCTTCCATCATACCAACACCTTGTCTTTAATTGCCTGATTTTGGGGTGAGTTTATCCACACAATGTCAAGGAAAGGTTAGATTTTTTATTTTAGCAAAAGGGAATTGTTCAATGAGAGGATGTGATCCAACATTCCCTGTGATTCTTGCTGCTTGATACCAAACGAGGTATTTTTAACGTTTTTCCTCTGTCATGGTACATAGCAGATAGGATATCTGCTTATTCATAAATATATTTTTTCATTCAGAAAATACATGGGTTGTGGCCACGCTTCATATAAACATCCAGTGGATGAAATCTACAAGTACAAATATCCATCCACATCTCTATCCAGCGCCTTTCTGGCAGGAAGATAAGCTCCCACTGTCACAAAGTGAAACTTGTGCTATAAATAATGGCTGCATTTTCAATACAGTTTACTGGGGAAAAAAATCCAAAATATTGATAATATACTGAGCCTAGTTTGCGGAATTAAGTCTATCTTGAGATTTTTTAGCCTATTTCAGGAAATTGACCAATAGTAATAACATCTTTCAATGGGAAAAGACATTCCAAGTTCCAGACAAATGACTCAGGGTTTAATTTTGTAGTACAACTTAGGTGTAAGATAGGGTTTAATTATTCCAAGAAATAGACCACAAGGATCATCATGTTATGGCAGGGAAAAGAAGAAGATGTAATGTGGCATTTTCCTGCTTTCATATCCTACAATCTGTAATACTTAACTTGAGCACAGTGTTTGATTAAATCACTAGACAAAAAGATTTGAAAAGCAAGTATCATTTGTAATGCCTTTAGGGGATTATTCCTCGATCCCACACTTGTAAATAAGCTCCCAGCAACACCAGCAGGAATTAAGCGTGTCTCTACAGAGGCACGGAAGCACTCTGAGGTGAGGGGACCCTAGCTGGGTCTTGCTATTGTGAGTCATGCTAAAGCACAGGGTCTGTGTGGCGGAGCTGAGGAGGCAGGGTAAGACCTGCAGCCCATGCATTTGTCAAGAGATATTAGTATGGCTTCTTAGAGGCATGGGCATGTGCAGTGAGAAGGGGAGGAAAGGGAAAAGGAAATGCAAGAGGAGAAAAAACAAAAGCAGATGCAGCCAAAACAGATTCGGCTGCACACCAACAGGCACATACTGCGCTGCAGAGAATGTAGTGATCTCTTTACATATTTCTGCTCACTTTGCCATCAGGATGGTCTTTTAATAAAAGTAGACTAGCTTACGAAGCCATTCTCTTTGTCTGACAGGGACCTGAGTGGTCATAATCGTTTTTGACCTATTATGCATCTAGGGAACACAAAATTGCATATGGACTCATTACCATGGTCTAGCTGGGGGATTAGTTCTAATGATGAATAATAATAAAAGCTGTGGATGGAATTGCTAAATAAGTACTGTAAACCTTACCTGCAATGGAAGTCCAGAGCAAATTGCCCTCTAAGCAAGCTTCACTCCGTAAGCAGTGCTTAGCTGAACCTTGAAGGAAGGCTGTTACTTGGACTGCAGGGTAGGATACGGTATTCCAATAGACATGTAATACTGAGCAAAGATTGGAAAGCACAATATGTGGGCTAAGTCAGGGAGATAATGAACTTTTCATTTTGGTGTAGCAGAGGAATTCCTCTGCACAAGAAACTGGTATTTCTTGTGTTGGGATAGAGTTGGTCATTTTTAGCTTCTCCAAATTCCATTCTCTTCCCAGTTATAATGGCTTATCCTCTGCAATTATAAAGCTGGGATAACAAGTGAATGGGTTTTCATTCATTCATTTGTTCAATTCAGAATGTGTGATGATTAGTTTTATGTGTCAACTTGGCTAGGTTATAGTTGCCTCTGCCATTTGCGACAACATGGATGGATCTAGAGGGCATTATGCTAAGTGAAATGTCAGACAGAGAAAGACAAATACCATATGATTTCACTCGTATGTGAAAGACAAAAAACCAAACAAACACATAGATAAGAACAGCTTGGAGGTTACCAGAGGGGAAGTGGGGCCGGGGGGGGAGAAGGCGAAAGGGGTAAAGGGGCACATATATATGGTGATGGATGGAAACTAGACTCTTGGTAGTAAACATGATGCAATCTATACAGAAGCCAAAATATAAGGATGTACACATGAAATTTACATGTTATAAACCAATGTAACCTCAATAAAAAGAAAATTAAGAAGCTTAGTTTATGATTTTCTTAATTTCATAGCCAATTAAAATTAGTTCCGAAAACAAACAAAAAATTAATTATTGGAAAGAATATTAAAATTGCAAGGCATTAGTTGATGCTATTGAGGAAGAAAGGGGCATTTAAGAAAAGGTTATAAACTTATTTTTCTGGGATGGTGGAAATCAAATTCAGTTCAGAGACAGGGTATTTAACTGCCACCATCTTGAAGTATTTGGTTAAATATTTATAGAGTGCTTGGTACTTAGAGTCACATAGACTAGCATTCCAGTGCTAGGCCCACAACGTAATAGCAGTGTGACAATAACAAATTATTTAACCTCTTAAACTTCCATTACCTCATCTCTAAAATGGGGAGGGTGGTGTTAGCAGAGTCTACTTGTTTGGTTCTTGTGAATAATAAATGCAACTAAAGTGTTTAGCACTGTGCTAAGCGCTGCTGCCTCTATTCTTTTGTTATTGTTGCTGACTGGGTCAATTATGCTAGTTTACCAGGCACACTTGGTTTAGTAGACAGTTATTATGAGCTAGAGTTTGGAAGAAAGAAGCGTGACTTGGATTTTTAGTTCCATATATTAAAATCAGAACATAGCCATGCTATCACTGGGAAATCGTTGTGGTTCTCGTTTTACAGCAGTTCTCACATCTCTTCACACGGATATGTTGGCAGCAGGCAAATGAGTCCAGTGTGGCACAGGTATAAGAGTGGGTGCTGCCTTATAAATCGAGAATTCTTACAAAATTACCCTTAACCCTAGTGGTCCTAGGAAGCTGCCTCCCTAAGTGGATTATTGCACAGTAATTGACCAATCTAGCTATGATTTCCTGAAACCCTCGAGCTTAGTTTAATGGCACAAGTTTCAGGCCAGTCCAAGTGAGTAGGAGTTACACTTTAGACCATTGGCAATCTCAGGCAACTGAAGTTATTCAGAAGGAACTGCATCTAAATGAATGAATTCCCTTGGTAGCATTTCAGAACAGCTGTCATAGAGGCCCTGCATTGAAACGAATAAACACTATAGATTTAAAATAAGAGTATAATTTACCAGGAAGGGCTGCATAAGAGCTGTATCCAGGAAAGAAGGAAGAAGAAAACATTTATTGTGGCCTCATTGATGTTATATCAATTGCAGTGCATATAAAAATTAAGGAGTAATATAGGCCAAGGAGAGAGAAAACATCAGTGATACTCATTATAGAGATGAAACAGCGTATCTAAAATCCTTTCTCAGAAAAATCTCCTTGTTTTAATTTGATGAGCAAAATATATAATCTAATTTGTTATCAGCATTAACAAAGCATTTGCAATATACCAAACTGTATAATTATGTGGATTTATAAAAATTAATAGAAAAACATATCATACAGAATTACTTATGAACACTATATGAAAATAATGAAGAAACAGATCAATGGAATAAAATTAAAATTTACAAATATAAGTACTATGCCTTATACTAGGCATTGTTTGGTATATGTTAGATTTGATATTTCAAATTAATGGAAAATGTGATTATTTAATAGATGATATTGGAAAGTTGATTTTTCAAAGAATAAATTAGATAACTTTCTCATGATATGTCAAAAAACTCACATAAGTTATAGCTAATTTTAATGGTGCCATAAAAATAAAAGTGATTTGGTCTTGGTTGTAGGAAATTCTCTCAAAATGTGGATGATAATGTTTTAGGATATGATCCATTTTTTTTCCTTTTCTAGGTTTCATCCTTTTCCATCAAGCACACTGAACAGGTAGCTGGCTCTCTATTTCATTATTTTGAGAAGGATTGTGGCACACCAAAACGTGCCGCTCAAAGAGTGTTACAAACGATGGCGAGGACCGAGGAGCTTCACGTCATTTCAACAGTCCAAGTACACCAGCTTCTGAAAGAAATGGCGCTTCATCAATTTGTCAAGGTAGGTTATATTTTTGCCTGGGTCTGTTGGTATGTGTAATAGGAACCTTCATTACTGTTGTTATGAGACCTAATTTGATAAATTTGATGAGCATAATTCATTAGGTACCGCCATCTAATTTCTCTGGAATTATTTTTAGATAACACAAGAGTGGTCAGAAATCCTTGGACTACTTTATTCTTGGCTTGGCTTTTAATTGATTTGGACATTTTGCTAGCTTAAATCATTTTTTGAAGCAGGCAAGGCAAAATAAATGATATTCAGAAATTGATGTTATTTGTAGGCAGGATTGTTAATTATAAGTTAGAATTTTAGAAAACACTGATTTGTATTGTAAGACAAAATCTAGTTAGCCTCATTCATTCCTGATAAGTTTGCATGAACTTCTGAAGCCAGTATCCTGCATGAGGATGAGATATGTTTTAGGTATGATCCTTGAATAGTTCTAATTAGATTTATTTAAGTGAAATATATTAAGAATAACATAAGACTCTTAATTTTTAAAAAATATTTCTCTGGCTTTGACTATATGGAAAAGATTGGTCGTTATTTGCCTAAGCCAGAAACCTAGGAGACATCCTGTACACGTTGCTCTACCTTATTTCTCCGTGCAAATCTCTATCTCCATTGACAACTCCCTGGTCCAAACTACCATCTCTTGTTTAGAGCATGCAATAACTTCTTTTCCTGCTTTCACTCATGCCATTCTTTAACTAATCACTGGCAGGGAGAAAAGAGGTGGCCATGACTGACTTAAGTCTCAACGTATCCACTTCCTAAAATCAAGAATGGAGTCATCTTCCTCTAAAGCACGTGACTATGTGTGGAGGAGGGTGGCTGCTGGAACCCAAGTGTGATTGTGTTAGGAGTGAGGAAGAGGAGATGGAATAGTTACTGGAGAGGTGACCAATAGTGTTGTCTACAGTGTTTTGACCCTTTTGACTTTCTTTCCATTCCTTCAAAGGGTCATGCTTTCTTCTGCCTCAGAGCCTTTGCTTGTGTTAGTGTCTCTTCTGAGGAAAGTTACATCTTCAACTTGTTATCCTCCTCTTCCATTAGGTATCGCTTAAATTTCACTTCCTTGAGGGAGCCATGCTGACCTTTCCGTTAGATCAGATTTGGTTTCCCTGTTATTTTGTGTCATCTCACTGTGTTTGTCTCCTTCACAGCACTTGTCTGTGAAGTTTTTATTATCCATGTGTCTGTGTGCATCTTTTGTTGATCTCTGTTTCCCCTAGCAGACTGTGTTCTCCATGAGGTCAGGAGCCATGTCAGTTTGCTTACCATTGTAACCCTGGAACCTAGCAGAGTGCTTGGCGTATAGTAGGTGCTAGATAACTATTTGTTGTGTGAATGAATGGAGTTGATTTTGAGCAAATTATAGAAACTCTGGTTTATAATATTTATATACAACCTGTATTTTTTTTAGAAAAGCTTTATTGAAACATACTTGACAAAACAAACTGCATTTATTTAAATGGTACGCTTTGGGGTCCTCGCGTCAGGGTCTGCGCAGGGCCCTCCTGGTGAATCGCGGCGCCCGCTGCCTCGCCGCCCCCTCGCGCGGGGAGGGGCAGGGGCGGGGGGCGAGCGCGCCTGCGCGCCGGGTGCCTTGTCCCAAGTTCACGTGTCTCGAGGGTGGGACTGCGGGTCTCTGCTTGCAACGGCGGCGCTAGAGCAGAGCGTGGGCTGGGCTGCGGCGGCCGGAGTCATGGCAGGACAGGCATTTAGAAAGTCTCTTGCCCTCTTTGACCGAGTTTTGGTTGAAAGGAGTGCAGCTGAAACTGTAACCAAAGGAGGCATTATGCTTCCAGAAAAATCTCAAGGAAAAGTATTGCAAGCAACAGTAGTAGCTGTTGGATCGGGCTCTAAAGGAAAGAGTGGAGAGATTCAACCAGTTAGTGTGAAAGTGGGAGATAAAGTTCTCCTAGAGTTCGGAGGCACCAAAGTAGCTCTAGACGACAAGGATTATTTCTTATTTAGAGATGGTGACATTCTTGGAAAGTATGTAGACTGAAATGAATTACTATTGAAATGGCATCACGTGAAGCTGCCCATTCCACTGAAGTACTGAAATCTTTCATCATGTAAATAATTTCCATGTCTCTCTTTTATAATAAACTAATGATATCCAAACTAATGACATCCCGTGTCTCTAAAATTTAGTTTCACTGTACTGATATAAACATTTCCAAATAAAAATATATAAATGAAAAAATATAAAATAAAATAAATGATACGCTTTGATAAGTTATGGCCTCCACCATAAGGTGTACCTCCATGAAACTTTCAGTCAGCGTCAAGATAGTGAACATATCCATTACCTTCAAAAGTTTTCTCATGCACCTTTGTTATCCCTCCTTCCTACCCCTCTGTGACTTTCTCTCCCCAAACAACCACTGATTTGCTTTCCATCCCTATAGATTAGTTTGCATTTTCTAGAGTTTATATAAATGGAATCAGACAATTTGTACACCAATTTTGTCTAGCTTCTGTCACTTAACATAATTCTTTTGAAATTCATCCATGTTGTGTGTGTCAACAGTTTGTTCCTTTGTGTTGCTGAGTAAGGTTCTGTTCTATGGATATACTACAAATTGTTTATCCAGTCACGTGTTGATGTATATGTGAGTTGTTTCTAGTTTTGGGCTATTACAAATAAAGCTGCTATGAACATTTGTATGTAAGTCTTTGTTATGGACATGTGCTTTCCTTTTTATGGGCAAATACATAAGAGTAGAATGAGTGGATCACTTATGTTTAACTCTTTAAGAAACTTCCAAACTGTTACCCAAAGTGTTTATACATTATACCATTTTACATTCCCACCAGCAGTGTCGGAGAGTTCCCATTTCTCTACATCTTTGCTTACACTTGGTATGGTCAGTCTTGTCTGCCATTCTAATAGGCATGTAGTGTGGTATCTCATTGTGGTTTTAATTTGCATTTCCCTGATGACTTATGATGTTGAGCGTCTTTTCATGTGCTTATGAGCCATCTGTATATCTTCTCTGATAAAATGTCTTTTTGAAACTTTTGCCTGTTTTTTTTTCTTATTGTTAAGTTTCGAGAGTTCTTTATATATTTTGAATACAAGTGTTTTTCTATCAAATATAGTTTTAGGTTTTACTGTTAGGTCTAAAATCCATTTCGAGTTATTTTTGGTATATGGTGTGAGGTATGGATCCAAGTTCATTTATTTTGCCTATGGATAGCTCATTGTTCAGCACCATTTATTGAAAAGGCTATCCTTTATCCACTGCATTGCCTTTGTTCCTTGGTAAAAAATCCGTTGTCAATATATACGCAACTTGCATTTTAGCATCATTGTGAGTTTGGGCTGTTTAGAATAGTCTCTTGAAGCATCAGATGCGATAAATCAGGGTTGGATTCTTTCTATTTTTAAGCAAATTCTTTAGTAAGATATTAGCTAAATACAGAAAAGCATACAAATCCTAAGTGTATAGCTTGATGAATTTTCACAAAGTAAACACACTCGTGTATCTACCACCTAGATAAAAATAGGACATTACCAACACCCTATAGCCCCTTCTTATGCTCTTTTCTAGTCACTATCCTTTCTCTCCACAGGTATTGGCTATCCTCCCTTCTGTCACCATTGATGAGTTTTGCCTCTTTATAGAAATGGAGTGATATCTGTACTCTTGAGTCTGCGTACTTTTGCTTAACATTGTATTTTGGGGATTCATTTGTGTTGTTGCATATAGTAGTAGTTCTTGTTGTGGTATATTATTTACTTCTATGAACATATCACAGTTTATTAATCTGTTCTGCAGTTATTAGACATTTGGATGGTTTCTACATTAGGCTTTTAATGCTTTTATGAACATTCTTGTTCATTCTTTTGCAAATAGGTAAGTATTTTCTGTTGGATATATACCTAGGAATGGCATTGCTGGTCATAGTGTATGGATATGTTCAGCTATAGTAGAGACTGCCAACATTTTCCAAAGTGGTTGAACCAGTTTATGCAACCCCTTCCCTACATCCAGTAGTATATGGGAATTACGTTGTTCAGCATTCTTGTTAACACTTGCTATGTCCAGTCTTCTAAAATTTTAGCCATTCTGGTGCATGGATGGTGTTCTCGTGAGTTTGAATTGGTATTTCTCTGGTGACTAATGAGGTTGAGCATCTTTTTATATGTTTATTGGTCATTTGAATATTCCTTTTAGTGAATTGCCTATTTAGATTGCCCATATTTCTATTGGGTTGTTTCTTACTGATTTCTATGAGTTTCTTTTTTTTTTTTAAATATCTTCTGGATACGTCTTGTTTCTTTATAACTTTGTATTTTAAAGACTTAACCCCTCCAATAAGCTTCCTGTAAATGTCCCTGCTATAGAGAAGAGGAAGATAGCCTTTTGGTCTATGCAAATAATATGATTTTTTTTTTAATGAATTGGGGTAAATCTCATTTGGCACACGGCAGTTCAGTTTTTCTAAAACTAAATTATTGTTTTTGGTAGACGTTGCCTGGCCTTTAATGGGCCCATGCAAATTTGCCCCTTGATTTATTTGGAACAGGGTTTCTCAAAAGTGGCACTATTAAAATTTGAATGGGATAATTCTTTGTTGTGGCAGCTGTCCTGTGCACTGTGGGATGCTTAGCAGCATCTCCCAGGCCTCAACCCACTAGAGGCCAGTAGTACCTACCCCCCACTTTGTGACAACCAAAGATGTTTCCAGACGTTGCTGAATGTCCCTGGGGTGGGAGGTGGGGGTGTTAAAATTGCCCCGGTCGAGAAACACTGATCTAGATTTGTTTTGTGGGTATTTTACCAGTTTGCCAGGAAATTACAGAGCTCAAAATTACGTGTCTTTTCTAAAATACATATGGAAATACAAAGGACTAAGAATAGCCAAGATATTTTTTAAGCAGCAGGTCAAGGTGAGAAGACTTGATCTATGAGATATCCTGATTTATTATATATAAAGCTATAGTAACTAAAGCACTTTGGTATTAGCACAGTGTTAGACCAGTGGAAAACAGTAGAGAACCCAAATCCAGTTCCACGTGTATCCAGAAACTTGATTTCTTTTAA
Source organism: Diceros bicornis minor (assembly GCF_020826845.1). Lineage (NCBI taxonomy): Eukaryota > Metazoa > Chordata > Mammalia > Perissodactyla > Rhinocerotidae > Diceros > Diceros bicornis. Next base: position 1,382,639 of record NW_026691812.1, on the reverse strand, counting down.
TAGAAGTGCTCTTACAGAGCAGAGGGCAAAGGAGGGGCGTTTCTTTAAGTGGTCCTGGGACTATTAGATATCAGTATGGAAAAAATTCAAATTGGAACCCTACTTTACTCCGTACACAAAAATCCATTCCAGGTAGATTAAAGACCTAGACATGAAAGGCAAAACTATTAAGATGTTAGAATATAGTGGTTTTCAAACGATGTTCTTAAGAGTCTTAGAAAAAACATGGCTTGTAGTGGGAAGGGGACAGTGGATCAGGGAAGTTCTAGGTCTTGCGTGCTCTTTTGGAAATTTTAAACGCTATTTCTTAAAAAACTGTAGTCCTCCTCAGAAAAGGCTTGAAAACCCGTGCTGTGTGGCATAGATAGCCTTCTGTGTTTGTGCAGACTCAAACTTGTTTTTTTTTTTTTTGAAAATAGTATTGGACTTGCTTATAGGGCTTTCTCCCCTAGTAGTCTGTAAATCCTTCAAGGCCAGGGACTGTTTTTTTTTCATTGTTTTTCCATGGGGTCTGGAATTGTATGGACTCAATAAAATAAATGCTTGTTAAATGAATTCAAGAACTGGGAGTGGAGGGAACGTATAGAGAAGAGCAGAGAGGAAGGAAGGTACTTTGAAGAACACTCTCATTTACAGAAAGGGAGAAACCAATGTATTGGAATAGTTAAGAACCGTGTTACAGATATTAAAGAAAAAGCAAATGCATTTATTCTGTTGCAAGAATACAGAGTGTTATGTTTGGCTGTATACCTAGAGGTTATGCTTATGGATTTTAGAATCAGACAGCAGGAGTCAGTCATATCTAGGCTCTGCCTCTTACTAGCTAAACAATATTGGGCATGAACTTGACTTCTTTCAAACCTAGTATTCGCACTTATAAAATGGGAATAATATTATTCGGTGATTTAAGAGGTCGTTGATGACCTTGAGATAGAGCTTTCCGGATTGTGGGATTAAAAGCTAGATTATAGGAGCTTGATTCTACTATATTGTTAAGCCTAAAGAACATTGAGAAGCTTAGTAGGAAACAAACATTGAGACACTGTAAAGAACGATTTTTATAGAAATGAAATACCTTTTCTTGAGAGACTCTTACAGTATTATTTTTTAAGCCACGTTATTGGGAGTGGTCTACAAAAGCATAAAGCTACAATTGGACTTTCCTGTGGAAAGTATATTTCTCAAAATGTTTGCTATATCTTTGTTAAGGTAAACTGAGTGGTAAAGTGCTTTTAAACATGTTGAGCATTTCATGTTTTAAAGTATGTTATGAAATTTTTAGAAATAAATCATACATCTTGATTCCAATATTTTTCTAGAAAAATTTCCTGGAGCAACCCCTGATGGCCTAGCGGTTAAAGTTTGGCACGCTCCGCTTCGGAGTCCCAGGTTCAGTTCCCAGGCGCGAACCACACCACTCGTCTCTCATTGACTATGCTGTGGCAGTGGCTCATGTAGAAGAACTAGAAGGATTTACACGTAGAATATAGAACTATGTACTGGGGCTTTGGGAAGGGAGAAAGAAGAGAGGCAGATTGGCAACAGATGTTAGCTCAGGGCAAATCTTTCCAAGCAGGGAAAAAAAAAGAAAAAGAAAAATTGCCTAAGTGTAAGTTATTTATACTCATATTTTATGACTTCTTATATAAGACTCTCCTGAAAAAAACTATACTGGCTGCAAAGCTATCTACCAATAAACAGGTATCCATATGGAGAGATGAAAATGGTGATTTTCAAGTAGAGAAGAATTCAACCCTTATAAACTACACAGTAGGTAAACAGAATTTGTTGGCAGTGAAATATTCCCGTTAGTTCTAGTAGAACAAGGTAGCCAAGCATCAATCAAGATTTCAGTGGTGCTTGTAGAGAGTAGCTGGGTCATGTCACAGACGTAAATTGTAAATTATTGTAACTTCATTTTATATAGTTACTCATTACAAAGGAGTTTATTATTATACTAGATTATTGAGGCTAACATCATTAAAATGAAACTGCATGGTGCTTTCTTATATAAGAGGAATTTGACAGTAAACTATTTACTTAAGGCATATACTGATAGTATAGCTACTTTGTACTTTTAATTCTTCTGTTGTTTTGATCTAATAATGGCATTTTGGGGGGTCAAAATACCTTTTTTTAGAAACCTTGATACAAGCATATGCTGTCTTCAAAATCTTACTTCAAATAAAGCAATAGAGGCAAGTTGGAAGTAAAAGCATGGAATACATAAACAAAATAATAAGGGAATTATGGTGCCAGTTATCAATGGATTGCCCCTGTGTAACAACATCAGAGTGTTGCCCTCTATTGTCTGTTCTGCAATAATGGAGCTGCACCCAGTAGACATTTCTCTTTTGCACCTGGCAGGGGTTAAGCTTTTGTCAGAGAAGGTTTAGGACAAAGGGCCTTCCATCCTAATCCCAGCGTGCTTCCATTCTTTTCTTTTTCTTTCTCCTGCAGTACAACCAGCAGTGGCACAATTCAGGGGTGTCTACGTGGACTCACCCACAGTGGGTGATCCACAGTGGATTCAGTGGATCCCCTTGGATGGCTTAATAAGGAGAATGAGTGGCACCGCTGCAAGTGGAATCCCAGTGAATCCAGTAGGCATCCCAGCCTCAGCCTACCTGCCCCTGGGAGGGGACAGGGCTTTCCTGTTTGCCGGTCTCAGCCTGCTGTTCCCTACCTGCTGAGCTCTGCCCTGACCAGGGACTGGTACTGGCCTTGGGAAACATGACAATCTTCTCCATCATCCCTGTGCTGCAATCATTCCTTCTCCAACAAGGCCTGAAGGCAGCCTTGGCGAGGGGGTCCTCTCCCAAATTTGTTTCTTTCTTAACTACTCTACTGTAATTCTGGGCTATTCTCTATAGTTCCCTTTAAAGGTTTATGGTTAATTGTTCATTATATAAACTGTCCCTGCTCAATCTATTGGTTGGTTTCCGTGTCCTGATTGAACACTGATTCTTATCATTATATATTATTTTATAGGGTGTTAGTGCTAAGGGGAAAAATGAAAGGGGAACAAGTTGGATAGGGAGTGTCAGAACAAGAGGATAGTTTATATTTTAAATGAGATGGTCAATACAGCCTCACCAAGATGACATTTGAACACAGAATTAAAGATAGTGAAGAAGATGAGGCATGAAATCATCATGTGGAAGAGGATTCCAAGTGGAAGGAACATAGAGTACAAGTCTACAGGTGGGAGAGTGCCTGGCATGTACCAGGAGCATAATGGAGGGCAGAGGGACTGGAGCAAATGGTACAGGGGATGACTGGCCAAAGATGATGTCAGAGAGAGTGTGGGACCAACTGTATTGGGCTTGAGGTCCATCATAAGGACTTGAACTTTCCCCCTGAGAGAAATGGAGAGCCCCTTGAGAGATTTCACAATGTCAGGGTGTGACATCTGGTTTTAAAGGGTCACTCCAATTGGTGCATTGAGGATAGATTGCGCGTCAAATATAGAGGCAGAGAAACCAGTTAGAAGGATAGAGCGATAATCCAGGCCAGAACAATGGTGCAATGTGGTCCACCCAGCCATCAGGGAGTAACAGGGTGTGGACTTACATACCCACCGCAAGCAAAGAAAAAACTAGTCCAAATACCTGATATGATTATTTCACTAATGATCAGTCTACATATGCAGTGGGTGAAAGTCCACAAGGCCAGAGAAAAGCAACCTTCATGTAAAGAAAAATTCTAAGGAACTGTAAGTCACACCACCTGCAACAACCACAGATTCTAGAATTATTTGAGATGCCAAGACAATGAGGAGGGAATAATCTTTTCAACAAGTAGTGCTGGGACAGGTGGATATCCACATGTGAAAGAATAAAGGTGAACCCCTACCTCACACCATATACAAAAATGTTACATCTTCTTACCATCAAAGATGTAAATGTAAGACCTAAAACTATAAAACTCTTGGAAGAAAACATGGCCCTGGATTAGGCAATGTTTTTGTAATTGTGGCACCCAACACATAAGCAACCAAGGGAAAACAGATCAATTAAACTTCATGAAAAGTAAAACTTGAGTGCGTTGAAAGACACGATCAAGAAAGCGAAAAGACGACTCACAGAAGGGGAGAATATGTTTACAGATCTTTACATATCTGATAAAGGTCTACTATTGAGAATATATAATACATTCTCCCCTCTCAACAATAAAATACAAATAGCACAATGAAAAATGGGCAATGCGTTTGGATAGGCATTTCTCCAGCAGAAATACATGCCTGCCTGGTGCTGTGCTGTCCCTGCCTGAGGCTGCAGTTCCTGTGCTGGCCATCAGGTGGCAGCCTCCTGTGTCAGTGGTGCCCACTGAGCTTTGCTGGAGCAATTTGGGGAAAGGAGGATTCATGCAGAAGTCATGCTGACCCTCCGCCTGCCTCAGGACCCACTTGCACTTTCTATTACTAGTGTTTCTCTTCACCGACTGAGTGGAGCAAAAGCAGGAAGGAGGGATCCAAGATGCCCCTATTTGTTCATTCGGCAGCTATGTGCCAAGCCATCACCCTGGGCCGGGAGCCCTGGTGGGCCCAAGGGTGGTGCTGAAATCTACCCAGTGGTCCCTGCCCACCAGGAGCTCAGTTTGGAGGCAGATGGACAAAAGCACAAAATCAGAGACACGTGAAAGAGAAGAGCATGAACTGGAATGAAAATAAAGAGTGTCCTGCAGGGAGGGCTGGGGTCTCACTGGGTAGGAGGGTCTGAAAGGCCTGACTGAGGTGACATTTGCTGTGACCAGAATGACATGAGGACACAGCGCTGCACTCACCTGTGATCAGCGTGCCAGGGAGAAGGCACTGCTGGTGTGGAGACACCCAGGCAGAAGTGAGTTTGGCCAGAGGAGGTTAGAGAGGTGGGCACTGTGGCTGCAGAGAACCTGGAGGGGAGAGGAGGGAGAAGGGCAGGCCAGACCTGGGAACTGGGAGATGGTGTGAGGTGTCTCCTCCTCTCTGACAACACTGCTCCCCACCCTGCATCTGTAAACCGCAAATATTCACTCTCTCTTCATCTCTGTGGACCAGGAATCCTGCACAACTGAGCTGGAGCCTCTGCTCATGACGACTTCCAGGTTGGGGCTGTGGCCTCCACTGAGGCTGGACCAGGGTGAGATGTGCTGTCAAGCTTACTCCTGTGGGCTCGGTCAGGATCAGCTTCACTGAGAGCCTGGCTCCTTTCTGTCTGTTGGCCAGGGCACTCCCTTGGTTTTCTTCTGCGTGGGCCTCTGCATAGGGGAGCTCAGGACGTCCATGTATGTCCCCAGGTCCAGGGGTTAGACAGACTGAGAGAGGGGAACAAGGGGAGAGGGAAGAGGGAACACAAGAGAGCGAGTGAGAGAGAATGACAGCCTCGGTGATGGAATCTGGGAAGGGTCGTCCTGTCACTTGTGCTGGGTCTGCTGGTCAGAAGCCAGTCCCTAAGCAGTCAGTGGTCCACAGGGACGTACAGAACAGGCAGGGAGCTCATCATCCCTGCAAGGGCACGCTGACCTTGACTCGAGTGTCCTGGTGGCGAAAGGCTCCCTTCCTACCTGGGCTGATCCTGCGTTGAGCTCAGATCCTCCTCCTTGGGAGTGTTGCTCATCGCGGCCCGGGTGTGCTCTCCCGGGTTCCCTGGGCTCCTGTCCCCTCCAGGAGGGAGATGTACACTGAGGGGGCTGAGGCCAGAGCAGGCAGGGACCACTCCACCCTCCCAGCTCATTTGCTTCCTTCCCCAGGAGGGCCGACTCCTCAGGAGCCTCTCCTCACTGCTCACCATCTTCTCTGCTCTGAGAGCACCTCGTTTCAGCCTCTGAAGAAGACCTGGGGAGAAGTTTCCAGGTGGGAAGGCCTCTCTCCATGGGAGCCCCAGAGTGGACAGGGACCTTCGACAGGGCTGGGCATTGTCCCCTCAGTCAACTTGGACTTCCTGGGAGGCAGCAACCCCTGGGGGCAGGGCCTAGGCTGGTGGCAGGTCTCTAAGCATCCCCACAATGCCCATCTTCCTGGTCTCACCTGATTGAGCACAGGCCTGCACAAGCACACCACCTTTCAGACCCCCTGGGGTTACGTGCAGCCCATCAAGGCCGCTGTGTCTGTCTCATTGTGTGGTTGTCCGTCTCACCTTCCTGGCTGATTCGCTGCTCTGTTCTAGATCCAACCTCAGGCGGCTGCAAAGTTGACCTTCCACGTCAGCTTGCCACTGAGATGGCTACTGTTTCCAGAAATGCTTAGGGGCCGGGCTTTGCCCACGCATGGCGACATCAAGTGGGCAACCTCTGACAGTGAAGCCACCCCCATTCAGGCTTGCGCCGCTCACAGGGCCGTCACACTGAGGGGGTGGGGACGGGACCTGCCCTGGGCAAAAACACCACGACTCTCACTGTTCTTCCCTCAGCTTCACATGCTCCTCAGTTGGTTGTATGTCTTTGGTCTCTTCCCAGAGCTTGTTTTCTGACAGCACGTCCGGTGTGATCATGGCTTTCCGGGAAGAGGATTGGCTGAACTCCTCACTCAACCATTCGGTGCGTCCTGCCGACCCACGCCGATCACTTTCTGAAGGCGCATCCTTTCAGCAATCTGAGGACCCAAGATTGTGAGTCTGTGTCCTGGAGGGATTTTGAGAAGAGCTGGTGGGATGGCAGTATTGCAAAGCGTAAAGTCTTGCTTCCAGAAAGCTCTCTGGGATCCTCATCATCCTGCTGTTTTGGAGTCAAAGCCCTGAGATCTTTAAAAAGCCAGCAATGTTAGAACATGGGCAGGACAAACAAAAGTCTCTGGGCTCCAACACCAACTAAAATATTCTGAATTTCTAGTAACCTGAGACGAGTGGAAAGGAGTTGGGAGTGTGGAGTGGAGGGGCGGTTTGGGCCAACTACGCATCTGGGAGGAGAAATGCGATGCAGAGCAGCCTTTCTGGGGGCATACGTGTGGGACATGTGTGCAGGCCCCCGCTGCAGACATTGCTGCTGCTGCCCTTCAGTTCCCTCAGCCCACTTGAGTCCCTGCAGTCCCTGGGAGCCAGTCCCCAGCAGGCCCACAGTGTCCCCCTGGAGCACCTGCATCCACTCTCTGCCTGAGGGCTCTCTCCTGCACCGGGAGCTTCCTCTCCTGCGAGCCTGTGCCAGCCTGTAGCACAGAAGCCTTCACGACCCGGGGTAAACCCTCCACCCACGGGCACAGAGCCAGTCCGGGTGGGATCTCGTCTCCCGACAGGACTAGGATGGATGCTCACCTCAGTGCTCCCTCGTCAGGCCCCGCCCTGGCGCTCCTCCTCCAGGCTCCCTTCCCCATGGCCTCCCTCGGGCCTCCTCCCTCACCTGCAGACAAACCACTCGCCCTACGTCCTGGTCTGCTCTGGGCCCAGACTCTGCGGAGGCTGCACGCTAGCTGTGACGTGGAGCAGGCCGTCCAGCCTTCTGGACTTGAGCTTCCTCACCTGTGAGATGGGGACACAGGCCTGCCTCCCGGAGTCGCCAGAGGAGACGCAGCGTGGGGAGACGCACACCGCTGCAAAGAAGGACGCCCGCTGATCACCCAGGGAAAACCCCAACCTTGCCAAAGCAACAGGAGCTCGCGAGGCTGCGGGAGGAACGCGGGCAGCCTGTCCACACAACGTGGAGAGTCGCTGACGAGTGTGGCCGTGCAGGGTAGGCCCCCGGACAGTGGAAGAGCCATTCGACAAGGAGGGGGACAGGACAGACGCTTCCAAGGAGAAAGATTTAAGTGTTGGAGGATCACAGAGGCCTTAGGAAAATCATGAGGCCCTGGAACATGTTTACTGAAATGCTATTATTGGCCGGAAGAATGTGTTACAATACCCAGTCCACTCTGGATTACTTCTCATTGGCTGTCGGAATGAGTGCACACTTGTGATTAGAACCCACATTTTGTTAAATGTAGGATATCTTTATTTTTCTTAACTTTTAATTATTTTTTTTGGTCGATGAAGTGCCAAGCATGGGTTTTCTCCGTTCTTTTCTTTGCATGGGTGGCCTCTATTTTCAGAAGTGGATTCCTGGTGCTCATCACCCCTGCTAACCCGAGGGACAGCCCTCTTTCAGGTCACACAGTGGATGTGAGCTCCAGGTGGGCAGGGACCACGTGGGGTCATACTCACTGGTGAAGTTACAGTGCTCAGCCCACGGCAGGGACCAGAACGTATTGGCTGAATGAGTGAGTGAAACAATGAACGAATGCATGAATGAGTACATGAGTGCAGGAGTGAGTGAGTGAAGGAATGAGTGAAGGAATGACTGGGTGAATGAAGCAATAAGTGAGTAAACCACAGAAGCTGGATCCACACAGGAGGAGCCTTTATCTGTGGGGGGCTCACAGGGGGTCACAGCACAAGCCCTGGACGGTGGCATGGAGCATGTCCAGCTGTCCTCCCAGCGCTGAGCCTCCGTCACCTGCAACACAGTGTGGTCCTGGATCTTCTTCAGCTCCTCTTCAAACAATGCTGAATGTTCCCGGGAGCAGAGCAGCAGGAAGGGAACCTGAGGAGGGACTTCCCAGACCCTGCGCCCTGGAGGACCACTGTGACTGCCTGGCAGGGGGCTCTTAACACGCTCCGGGCACCAGGCTAGAGATGCTCAAGCAATTCCTCAGGGAAGTCTCCCAACAGCCCATCAGGAGGCCAAGTTATTTCCTCATTGTACAGATGGGGAAACTGAGGCTGAGAGCCTCACCTGCATCACCAGCTAGAAAGAGGCTGAGCAGGGACTAGGACCCCTGTTTCTCTGACTTTGGATCATTCCAAACCACTGTCCTGCACTGTGGCCTCCTCGGGCTCAGGGGTCCTGGCCTCCCTGGGGCCTGCACCCTTCTGGCCTCCAGCCATCACTGAACTAAAGGGACAGGGCCACTCCGTCTGCCTGGGGCTGGGTATGGTGGCCGGGGAATGGCCAGCTGTGGGCGCTGTGGGCTCTCCCAGTAGCAAGGACCAGCCTATCCCCCCGCAGAGTGAGGTCTCTCTGGGCATCAGGACCAAAAGTTCTCAGAACTTTAGGGAAAAGAGGTCCCTCTCTCAGCATGGGGGAGCCCTTCTCAGGCAGGCCCAAGGGGTCTAAGAGGCACTGGGTTCAAATCCCGGCTCTGCCACTCTGCAGGGCACAGAGGGGGCAAGTCTCTTTGAGCCTCAGTTTCCTCATCAGTGAAATGAAGACAATAATTGCTCCTCCCCCAAGGAGTTGTGGGGAGGATTCAAGGAGATAGCTCAAGAGGAGAACAGAGGCCCCGGTAAGTGCTCATCACCGCGAGCTGTTCCTGCTGATGTCACCCCACTCAGAGCCCCCTGGGGCCCTTTGCCTCTGCCCACTCTGATCTCCCACCAGGCATGCCCTACTCGCTCTGACTCCGCTGTTCCTCTGGAATGCCTTTCTCCACCCCATCTTGTCCCACGGCAGTCAGCCAGCCAGGTGGGGATCCGGGACCCAGCCCCATCTCTCCTCTCTTGATTCCTCTTCATTAGAGCTAGCAGCTGTTGAGATCTGAGAAGGTGCAGGGCGCTCCAGGTGCAGCCTCAGCGAACTTGTCTGACACCACCATGAAAGGTCGGCTGTCACCCCACTTCACAGGGGAGGAAACCGAGGCTCCAATGGCAGTGCCTCTCCGAGGTCACCAGGGCTCTCTCCCTCATCCCCACTGAGCAGGGCCCCTCCATCGCAGAGGCTGAATGTGCTGGATATGTGGGCTGGGGCTGGCACAGTGCCTGAGGCAGCCATCACTCCTGGAAAACCCTGAGGTGTGCTTTGGGCACGATGACCTTCTCCAAAGCCTCTAGCCCCGTGCTCTGACCTTCTGGCACCTTCTATGACACCTCCACTCTGTCTTGTAAAAGTCACTTCTGCTCACACAAGCTCAAGTGGGTCCTGCTGTTGCAACTGAGAACTCCCCCTGGAGGGAGCATGTTCAAGGAGGTCCCTGTGACTCACTGCACTGACCTAGATGTACTTTCCTGACTGAGGATGGGGCTCTCTGCTTGGAGGGAGAGGGAGCAGGCAGGAGTGTCCAGACCCTCATCATCATCTGTCCTGGATGGCAGGCCAGGCTGCTCAGCTCAGGTGAGTTAGGGAGCAGGAGGGGCATGGGCAAGGCCAAAGCGGGGTCAGGTGTGTTAGGGGCGGGGCCAGGGGTGAGGGGAGTGGGAGGGACAGAAGCAACAGGAGCGAGGCCTTCCAGCTGGGCAGGTCACCCCAGGTACCTTCATCCCCTGCATCCTAGCTGCTCCTCCTTCTCCCTCCCTCCCTCAGGTCTCTGTTTCAGGGTCTCTGGACTCCCTGTTCCCAAACAAGATCACAGGGTAGAAGGAGACCTTGGGTGTCAGAGACTGTGACCAACACCTTAACATCACGTTTACAGTATGAGCCAGAATCTCCGCCTCTAGGGATCGGTCCTAAAGAAGTAGAGATTTATGGATGCAGGTGTTCCTTTCAGCACGATGACGGGAGTGAAAAATCAGAAATGATCCGTGTTGCCCAGCAGAGGCTCTTAGGCAATTCTGAGGCCGACGCAGAGGAGGAAGAGGATTGACTGGCCAGGGTCCAGCCCTGGGGAAATCAGGTTCCAGAAGAGCACACTCCCTGCAGTCCTTCCCACACGATAGCCGCAAGTGCACACCCACACACACTTGCACATAGACATACCCATGTGCATACAGATGCACACAGCTGAATGGGCACATGCACACACGTGCACACACACGTGCATACAAAGGCAAAGGACTGAAACGGTGAACACTGCCTGTTAAGGGCACTCCTCAGTTTCCACTTAATTCTTAATTCCCTTAGAATTCATTCTTTTCCTGTAATTAACGTACATTGTCTTTGTAATAAAAACCTTTACAAAGAAAAACGAAATAATGTACTTCAGTCCAAAGATGAGTGATAAATGGATAACATTAACATGTGATTTTAATCTTGTTAGAATTATAAGAGGAATAGAGGCACATTCTATCAAGTTGAAACATCACGCAGGCCTCTAAAGGAGAAGAGAAGCGAGTGGCAATTCCCATCCCCAGAGGTGAGCCCCATGGATGATTTGGTGCGTATCTCTCTGGCTCTGTCTCTCTCTTTCTCTGTCTGTCTCTGTCGCTCTCTCACACACAGATTCATGTTCCTAGATGCATGTCTTCTGGCTGATATCACATATTAGTGGTCTTACAGATGGGACGGATGGATCCCATCGCCTCGCCATGGACAGTAGCGTTCCTTCCAATTGCTTGCTATTGCAACCAGTGCTGTGATGAATAGTCTGGAAAATACATCTTTGAAAAGTTGGGCAGGAATTTCTGTGGGATGAAGTCCTGGGATCAGTACCGCCAGCACAGGCGTGCCCCTGGGGACTGCGATGGGTCCTGCAGGTTGGTCTCCAGAGAGGAGTGTCCTTTCACACTTGTCTCTAGGGGTCTACTGGGGCCTCTGCTTCCTCACATTGTCACCAGGTCTGGTCGTCACCACACTGGAACCCAGCCCGTCTGATGGGGCCCAGTGCCCTCTCCACAGTGTCTCCATGTGCGCGTCTCCTCCTCGGGGAGCTCGCGCATCTCTGACACATGCTGCCCCTGTGTATCACCTCTCGTTGGCGTTGAATGTGTTTGCTCTTTATCTCTTTTTAAAACTCTGACTTTCGAGTGTTTTTTTGGACCACAAGGATGCGTAACATTTCCCTGGCCTTGTGTCATGAGGAATACATTCCGGTTTGTGGTTTGTCTTTCCAGCTTTCTACCCTTTCTTGTTTTTGTTTTGGCCGCAGGAAGAGCAACGCGTTTCGTGTGTGGCTTCTGGCTCTGGTGTCCCACGTAGAACAGCAGTCTGTACCCCAAGATTATGCACATATTTACCAGAAGGGCTTTCTTTGATACATCAAATCTAGACTCCATCTGGGATTTTCCTATCAAATTAGAGAAATTCTATTTCAAATAAAAACAGAAAAGGAAAACCTATCAGGCCGTGCGAAAAGAAATGGGCAGACACACATGGCCACCTACGGCATGATTTCACTTATAAGAAACATGCAGAACAGATTAAAAAAAAAACAAAACAGTGACAGAAAACAGATTAGGGGTTGCCAGGGCCTGAGGGAGAAAGTGGGAGTGAGTGCTTTTAGAACAGGGTGTTCTTTTGGAGAATGAAATATTGTAAACGCATACAGCGGTGATGGCTGCACAGCATTGTGAATGTACTTAATGCTCAGGAAGTGTACAATTTAAAATGAAAAACAGTAAACTGTTAAAAGATGAAAGTGAAATTTATTTTAAATAATCAAGATATAAACAATAAAAAAAGCAATGAAAGGAACCATGAAATAGAGAAACACAATTAGGAGGATGGGGAAGGAAATTGGTGGTAAGGGAGCAGGTGGAACAGGTGGGACTGGAGGTGCTAATGAGGGAGGTTCCCGAGCCAGCTCTCCCAGGCCTCAGAATTTGGCCTCAGCTGCCTCTCTGTCTCATGCAGGCGCCTGTGCAGAGCTTGACTCTCCTTACACAGAGGCTGGGCCCTCAGCCGCCTCCTGATCTCCTGCAGGAGCCTGTGCAGGGGATGGCTCTCCCTGCACAGAGGCTGTAGCCTCAGCTGCCTCCCTGTCTCCTGCAGGAGACTGTGCAGGGGATGGCTCTCCCTGCACGGAGGCTGGGCCCTCTGCTGACTCTCGTTCTCCTGCAGGAGCCTGTGCAGGGCATGGCTCTCCCTGCACAGAGGTTGGGGCCTCAGCTGCCTCCTGTTCTCCTGCAGGAGCCAGTGCAGGGGATGGCTCTCCCTGCTTGGAGGCTGATGCCTCAGCTGCCTCTTGGTTTGTCTTTCCAGCTTTCTACCCTTTCTTGTTTTTGTTTAGGCTGCAGGAAGAGCAACGCATTTCGTGTGTGGCTTCTGGCTTTGGTGTCGCACTTAGAACAGCAGTCTGTACCCCAAGATTATGCACATATTTACCAAAAGGGCTTTCTTTGATACATCAAATCTAGACTCCATCTGGGATTTTCCTATCAAATTAGAGAAATTCTATTTCAAATAAAAACAGAAAAGGAAAACCTATCAGGCCGTGCGAAAATAAATGGGCAGAAAACACATGGCCACCTATGGCATGATTTCACTTATAGGAAACATCCTGAACAGATTTAAAAAAAAAAAGGAAACAGTGACAGAAAACAGATTAGGGGTTGCCAGGGCCTGAGGGAGAAAGTGGGAGTGAGTGCTTTTAGAACAGGGTGTTCTTTTGGAGAATGAAATACTCTAAACGCATACAGAGGTGATGGCTGCACAGCATTGTGAATGTACTTAATGCTCATGAAGTGTACAATTTAAAATGAAAAACAGTAAACTGTTAAAAGATGAAAGTGAAATTTATTTTAAATAATCAAGATATAAACAATAAAAAAAAATCAATGAAAGAAACCAAGAAATAGAGAAACACAATTAGGAGGATGGGGAAGGAAATTGGTGGTAAGGGAGTAGGTGGAACAGGTGGGACTGGAGGTGCTAATGAGGGAGGGTCCTGAGCCAGCTCTCCCAGGCCGCAGAGATTGGCCTCAGCTGCCTCCCTGTGTCCTGCAGGCGCCTGTGCAAGGGATGGCTCTCCCTGCACAGAGGCTGGGGCCTCAGCTGCCTCTCGTTCTCCTCCCTGAGCCTGTGCAGGGCTTGGCTCTCCCTGCACAGAGGCTGGGCCCTCAGCTGCCTCCTGTTCTCCTGCTGGAGGCTGTGCAGGGGATGGCTCTCCCTGCACAGAGGCTGGGCCCTCAGCTGCCTCCTGTTCTCCTGCTGGAGGCTGTGCAGGGGATGGCTCTCCCTGAACAGAGGCTGGGGCCTCAGCTGCCTCCCTGTCTCCTGCAGGAGACTGTGCAGGGGATGGCTCTCCCTGCACAGAGGCTGGGGCCTCAGCTGCCTCCCTGTCTCCTGCAGGAGACTGTGCAGGGGATGGCTCTCCCTGCACAGCGGCTGGGCCCTCAGCTGCCTCCTGTTCTCCTGCCGGAGAGAGTGCAGGGGATGGCTCTCCCAGCACGGAGGCTGGGCCCTCAGCTGCCTCCTGTTCTCCTGCTGGAGGCTGTGCAGGGGATGGCTCTCCCTGCACAGAGGCTGGGCCCTCAGCTGCCTCCTGTTCTCCTGCAGGAGACTGTGCAGGGGATGGCTCTCCCTGCACAGAGGCTGGGCCCTCAGCTGCCTCCTGTTCTCCTGCTGGAGGCTGTGCAGGGGATGGCTCTCCCTGCACAGAGGCTGGGGCCTCAGCTGCCTCCTGTTCTCCTGCAGGAGGCTGTGCAGGGGATGGCTCTCCCTGCACAGAGGCTGGGGCCTCAGCTGCCTCCTGTTCTCCTGCAGGAGACTGTGCAGGGTATAGCTCTCCCTGCACAGAGGCTGGGCCCTCAGCTGCCTCCTGGTCTCCTGCAGGAGACTGTGCAGGGGATGGCTCTCCCTGCACAGAGGCTGGGCCCTCAGCTGCCTCCTGTTCTCCTGCAGGAGACTGTGCAGGGGATGGCTCTCCCTGCACAGAGGCTGGGCCCTCAGCTGCCTCCTGTTCTCCTGCTGGAGGCTGTGCAGGGGATGGCTCTCCCTGCACAGAGGCTGGGGCCTCAGCTGCCTCCTGTTCTCCTGCAGGAGGCTGTGCAGGGGATGGCTCTCCCTGCACAGAGGCTGGGCCCTCAGCTGCCTCCTGGTCTCCTGCAGGAGACTGTGCAGGGGATGGCTCTCCCTGCACAGAGGCTGGGCCCTCAGCTGCCTCCTGTTCTCCTGCAGGAGACTGTGCAGGGGATGGCTCTCCCTGCACAGAGGCTGGGCCCTCAGCTGCCTCCTGTTCTCCTGCTGGAGGCTGTGCAGGGGATGGCTCTCCCTGCACAGAGGCTGGGGCCTCAGCTGCCTCCTGTTCTCCTGCAGGAGACTGTGCAGGGTATAGCTCTCCCTGCACAGAGGCTGGGCCCTCAGCTGCCTCCTGTTCTCCTGCAGGAGACTGTGCAGGGGATGGCTCTCCCTGCACAGAGGCTGGGCCCTCAGCTGCCTCCTGTTCTCCTGCAGGAGACTGTGCAGGGGATGGTTCTCCCTGCACAGAGGCTGGGCCCTCAGCTGCCTCCTGTTCTCCTGCTGGAGGCTGTGCAGGGGATGGCTCTCCCTGCACAGAGGCTGGGCCCTCAGCTGCCTCCTGTTCTCCTGCAGGAGACTGTGCAGGGGATGGTTCTCCCTGCACAGAGGCTGGGCCCTCAGCTGCCTCCTGTTCTCCTGCTGGAGGCTGTGCAGGGGATGGCTCTCCCTGCACAGAGGCTGGGGCCTCAGCTGCCTCCCTGTCTCCTGCAGGAGATTGTGCAGGGGATGGCTCTCCCTGCACAGAGGCTGGGCCCTCAGCTGCCTCCTGTTCTCCTGCAGGAGCCTGTGCAGGGGATGGCTCTCCCTGCACAGAGGCTGGGGCCTCAGCTGCCTCCTGTTCTCCTGCAGGAGGCTGTGCAGGGGATGGCTCTCCCTGCACAGAGGCTGGGGCCTCAGCTGCCTCCTGGTCTCCTGCAGGAGACTGTGCAGGGTATAGCTCTCCCTGCACAGAGGCTGGGGCCTCAGCTGCCTCCTGGTCTCCTGACAGAGAGAGTGCAGGGGATGGCTCTCCCTGCACAGAGGCTGGGGCCTCAGCTGCCTCCTGTTCTCCTGCAGGAGACTGTGCAGGGGATGGCTCTCCCTGCACAGAGGCTGGGGCCTCAGCTGCCTCCTGTTCTCCTGCAGGAGCCTGTGCAGGGGATGGCTCTCCCTGCACAGAGGCTGAGGCCTCAGCTGCCTCTTGGAGTCCTGCGGGAGTCTGTGCAGGAGATGTCTGTCCCAGCACGGAGGCAGGGGTCTCAGCTGCCTCCTCGTCTCCTGCAGGAGGCTGTGCAGGGGATGGCCCTCCCTGCACAGAGGTTTGGGCCTCTTCTGCCTCCTGGTATGCTACAGGAAACTCTGCAGGGGATGGCGCTCCCTGCACGGAGGCTGTGGCCTCAGCTGCCTCCTGCGCTGCTGCAGGACATGGTGGGTATGATGGTTTTCCCGGGATTGAAGCTGGGTCTTCTGGTGGCTCTGAGGGTTTTATCACTGTCACTGCAGACCGTCTCCCGGTAGCTGCTGGTCCAGGCCTGTGGGACACCGGCGCCTCCATCGGGGAGATGGATGGAATATCCCCTTCCGCCAGCTCCACACTGATCTTCTTCGTGGAGCTCTGCAAAGACAGTGACTGGCTCCGTCCCAGAGGCATCAGAGCCCTGCCCAGCTGTCCCTGCTGCTCTTCTGCCCTCTGGTCCTAATTCTCCCAGATCAGGCACACACCTGTGTCTGCACATTATTCCACCCCTGAGGAAAGACCTACACCTCAGGGGCTTGGGATAAACCTCAGGCAGAAGGGCACCACCCCGCACTCCACATCCCACCCAGCCGGCCTTGACCTGGGCTTTGAACCTGACCGACCCCCCAAGGCTTCTAACACCTCACCGACTGCTCCTGCTCACGGTGGTCTACCCACATGAACCCGCCCATCCAGGCACACATGGGGAGGGGATGTAGGGCTGCCCAGATGGGACCACAGTGGTAGTCTGGTTTGGAATGGCCTTCCCTGGGCCTCCCGGTGTTACCTTTCCGTCCCTCCGGGTAAACGACCAGAGCCGTCGGCCGCGAGAGGGGCACCAGCATCTGCATCGGTCTTTGGGGGCTTTCCTGGGGCTCCGGCCCCTGGTCATTGGGAAGCAGCAACTAAACATGTTGCTAGAGAAGTGAGCTCGCTTGGGGGCTGTGTTTAGGATGTGGGTGCCTAGTTACCAGGGTTCCAAGTTCTATTGGGCTCTGTGAGGTCACTTCCTGGGATCTCCTTACCTAAGCTTCCTCCTCACACAAGACCTTCCTAAGGGCCCCCCGGGCTGCTGACTGCTCACTCTCCATCTCCATACCCTGTCCAGACACAGTCACACCGACACAGTCCACCCCACAGCCTCTGGGGAGGTCTGGACGCAACCAGGGCCCCAGCTTTGAGGACACAGAGTTGAATTCAGTCCCGCTCCTGCTTCTTGCCAGTGATGTCACCCTGGACAACCCTGCGCCTCTCAGGGCCTCCCCTCTCAGGGTCTCTCCTGTGTTCATGTCCCTCTCTGTAGTGGGGGTCATTCTAGCATCTACTTCCTAGGGTTGTCATCAGGTGTATAGACCTAGAGATCCCTTCAGAGTCTGTGAATCCCGTGGGCTGCTCCCACACGTAGCTCCTGCACAGACTTGACAGTGCAAGGATTACAGAAAGGGCTGGCTGTGGCAGAGAATACAACGCAAAGAGGCTTGGGTCTGCTGGGCGTCTGGGAGAGGCACTTCCCCTCTTGCCTGTTTCCAGTGTTCCTAGGGAGAGTTGAAATGAAATGACGTTCAGACATCATCTCCTTCTGGCTCGCAACCCTCCAGGGCCTCCTGTTATGTTTAGACTCAGGTCCAAGTGCCTGAGTGGTGGTCATCTCAGCCTATGTGGTGGGCAGCCCCCACAACGGCTCCCAGCGTTCCCACTTCCTAGGCACACATCCTATGTAATCCCCGCTCCTCTATGAGAATGGACTTTGCGGCTGGCTTCTAACCAATAGAATAGGGCCGAGTGATGGGATGTCACTTCCACGGTCAGCTTAATGAAAAGTCTGTGACTTCTGTGTGGTTCTGTCTCTCCTGTGTTCATTCTATCTCTCTGTCTCTGTCTCTCTCTCTCTGTCTTTGTCTCTCTCTGTCTCTGTGTCTCTGGCTGTCTGTATCTCTCTTGGTCTCTCCCTGTCTCTCTGTCTCTCTCTTTGTCTCCCTGTCTCTGTCTGTGTCTACTCTCTTTGTCTCTCCTCCCCATCTTTCTATCTCTGTGTGTCACTGTCTCTCTTTCTCTCCCTCTTTCTGTCTCTCTGATCCACTATTCAGGAGAAGCCATATCAGATATTATGAGCTTCCTTCCCTATGACACCCCCTAATGCAAAGAACTGGCAGAGGGTCCCGGCCCACAGACAGAAAAGGCCTGAAACCCCCCCATCCAAACTGAATCCTACCACTGCCCCGATACTTGTGAATGATCTCCGAGATGGCTCCTGCCTCTATCGAGCTTCAGTTGAGAACACAGCCCCAGCCTCCTGCTAGACCTTGACGGGGAGCCTCCCAGCTGACCTGAGCCTGGACCCTGGTAGAGACACTGTCAGATGCTCAATGATAGGTCTCGTAAGTGCCAAGTGAGGCTAATGCTGTCACCCAGCATAGACAGCTAGTACCTCCTTCCAGGCCTGGGTCTGGCCCTGCCATCCTCTCTCCCTCACTTCTCTCCTCCCCAGCTCACTCTAGCCACACTGGCTCTTTTCTCACCTCCTCTCTCGTCAAATCCTCTTCTGCCTCCAAGTCTCTGTGCCTTTGAGCTTCCCCCCAGCACGCTGTTTGCAGACAGATGCAGGGCTGGCTCCTCTTGTCCTTCTGCTCAGGGCACAAATGTCCCCAGGGGGGCCCTTTACACCCACCTAGGGGCTCCAGGCCCTCCCTCCTCCAGCACCCTGCTTCGTTGCTCTGTAGCACCTTCTCTTCTTTTTCACATGGATTTGTTCATGATTTTGTCCTTTCCACCTCCAGGCTGTGAGCTCCTGGAGGACAGAGACCATGTGGGTGCTTTCAGCACTGCCCTCAGGACTAACATGGGCCCTGCTCAGGGTGAGTGCTGGGGCCACAGTAGCTGAAAGAATCATGAAAGGATCTCAGAGTCCCCTCCCGCCTCTGAGCAGCTCCCATTGTGGACGTGGATGCCAGTAATCAAAGGTGCCTGTTGCTTTGGACAGGGGAACACCCAGAACGAGCCCTGGGCGTCCCTTCCCTGCTCCACTTGCTGCATTGAGCATGAGTGGACACAGGACACCCCTGGTGGTCAGCCCCAGCCTTGCAGCCCCAGGCAGGAAAGCAGAAAGCAAAACACACACCTTTCTTTGTTTGGGGTCCTCAAGGCAGTGGTTCCACCAGGGCCCAGGACGCAAAGGAGCAGGACCTGTGGGCTCCAGAAGGGACGTGAGGGACCTCAGAAGCCTCTCTTGCTCCTCGCTTTCCCTCCACTGGCCGTGGCGTGTCCCGTTGACTCACAAGGCCTCCTCGCCCCAGCCAGGGCAATGACTCCACCTCACTTCCAAAGGAGGCCCCCGAGGCTCCGACAAGGATGGCCTTGTCCCTGGTCCCCAGACAAGTCGACCAGTGCTCTGCCATGTTCTGCACTGCCCGGGGCCCCAGTCCCCAAGCTCTCAGGCTGCCTTCTGCTCAGCAAGACCTCGAGGGAATGGAATGCATTTTACAAGGACTCAGAGAACAGTGGGTCATGGATGGAGAACGAAGGTCAATAGACTCTTCTACAAGCCTGTGGGACCCTTAGAGTCACCCCATCTATGCACCCCAATTTACAGAGGCGTAAGATCTAGCCTTCTCTGCTGTATCCCCTCCCCCCTAGGGGGTCACATCCTAGTTCCCGGTGCCCAGAGTGGTGGCCACAGGACGCCAGACCTGGTTCTCTACAGGCTGCTCTAGGGATGACCCCAACCCCTGCATCCCCCTGTGTACCTTGGGGACCCCCTGCCTACCAGTCTGGCATCTCTCCCCTTCATGCTATGGGCCTGGGCATGTTGTTAGGGGACCGGATGCCCATGCCCCATGGCAGAGCTGCCTCCAACCTCTTTCTTCCTTCCTCCTGTCACCTCCCCAGTGAGCACTTCCCTTCTGAGACCGGGCTGGGCATTCAGAGTGTGTGTGTATGCTTGTGTGTGTGAGTGTGTCCACGTGGGGATGCGTATAGCAAAGGGCCCTACATGGGAGGGCGTTGGCAGAGGTCCCCCAGGGTATTAGGGGCTCTCATTCCCAAAGCAAACCCCTTGGAAGTGCTGAGGCTGGCCTAAGAGCTTGGAATGCTCTCTTCCCCTCTGGACTCTGCCCACCTTGTGACCCCAGGGCCTGTCCCTGCTTCTCCTGGCCTCAGTTTCCCAACTGTCCTGTGAGGGTTGGACACGGAGCAACATCAGCCCCGATGAGCATGGACATGGCCCGGGATCTCCGCCCACATGAGTGTGGCAGGGATACCCTCACTGTCTCACAGGCCTCTCTCCTGTGCGGCAACCAGGCCTCCTGTCCATGGTCAGGCACACAGAGGGGCCCTGCAGACAGCACTTCTGGGTGACACAGCTCGCAGCACACACGTGTAACACAACGGTCCCTTGATGTGGCTGCTTTCGTCTGTCCCCTCCCCAGCCAACTGCTCGGTGACCCTCACATCCCCTACGTCGCAGGAACACGCCACAGAAGCCAGGTGGGCCACACGGTGCACAGTTGGGTAGGTTGGACATCTGGGGATGTGAGGGTCACTGAATATACACCGACCTCACTGTCCTGGTTCACAGACTCCATCCCAGGGTCCAGCTCCATGCATGGCTGGTCCTGCGGACACGAAGACAGTGGTGGACACAGACCCTGGGCAGGGAGAAGGCCAGGCTGCCCTTCTCCCTCCTCCTCTACACCCCTCCCTACCACATGAGGTCCAGCCAGTCCCTGCCTGCAGCCCTGGCGGGTGTAGGAGGAGCTGAAGGGAGCCCAGCTGGGCAACTATTGGAGGGAGTTACTGTTATTAGGGAGCCCACTGGGTGCTGAGTGATTGCACCCCATTTTACAGATGACCAGTGGTCCCAGCATTCAAGGTCACTCTGCTCTAAGTGACCAAGTCCAGACGTGAACAGGGGACTAGAAATCCTTGATTTTCACCAGCATTGAGCCCAGCATTGACCATCGAGGCCTTGTCCTGCATTGGGGCTCCCCCAGCCAGGCGACCTCCTGAGTCCAAGCACTTTGGGCAGCTTCGTCTCCCTGCTTGAATCCCAACACACTCTCCTGAGGTCAGAGTCACTGACCCCATTTTTCATGGAGGAAACTGAGGCTCCGAGAAGACACCACATGACCTTGCCTGTCACAGGGCTGTGAGGTGACCCAGCTGTGGGTTTGACCCCAGGTCAATCTGACCCTAAAGGCTCTGCTAGCACAGGAGCCTGAGGAGGTGGCCTGTGAGCCCAGCACAGAGGTGAGTCCATCCTGGATGGGGGCTCCGGGGAGGGGCACTGCAGGCTAGGAGCTCTGAAGGGGGCAGGGGCTTGGCAGGGTCCTTGGGGAGGAAGGCTTTAGGGAGGGTGGGGTGTGGTGAGGGGTGCACTCTGGGGACGGTGTCTGGACCAGATCACACAGGGCCGTGACTCAGGCAAGGAGTCGGGCTTCACTACAGGTTGGTTGGACTTGAACGAGCAGTCTCATCAGAGCCTCAGGCGGTTAGATCCTAGATTTGGAGGGAGCTCAGTGGACACCTTATCCACCTCCACTCAAGCCAAGATCCCCAAGAACCAACAGGATGAGAAGGCTGCCTCCATTTCCTCCCATGTACAGTGGGCACTGTGGCAGTCGCCTACCTCCTGCCTGGGCTGGGCCTGCTGCCTGGAGGGCCCAGAGAGGGCTTCTTGTCAAAGTAGCCATTCAGGACAGGTCTGTGCTCAGAGAGCTCTGAGTGATGGGACCAAGGGCACGTCCCACCAGTGGGCTAAACAAGACGCTCCTGTCCACGTTGCTGTTGTTTACTCCAGGTGGACAGGGATGATGCAGCATCGCCCACCGTGTGGATGGAGAGGGCCAGCGAGGAGCTGTGGTTGAAGAGCCTGAGACACGACGCTTGTGTGTGACCAAAGCTGCCATGGGTGTGGTGGAGGCTGAGGAGGAGGAAGTGCTGCTGGAGGCCAAGATGAAACCAGAGACCATCGGGGCCCAGGGGCGGTTGATTTCCATAACTGTGGGGGTGGCATGGTCAGCAGAGTCTCTGGACCCGGCAGGACACCCCAGGCCGGCATCCAGCTCCTGGGCTTCTTGGCCCCTTTGTAGGTGTCGCTGGGGAACACTGGTCCCGGGCAAGAAGGGACTGGGAGTGGGCTGTCAGGGAGAATGGGGAGGGCAGCCACCTTCTTTTCCTTGCCATCAGGGGCCTCTGGGTCAAAACTCATGTTGCTCTCCTCCACCTTGGAGCTGGAGGAACCAGCCAAGTGCTCGCTGAGCATTGGACAATGTCCCTGCCACTGAGGTCCTGGCCCCACCTGAGGTGTCCCAGCACTTGGAGTGGGAGCTGTGCCTGGTCCTGAAGCCTGTGTTGGGGCCTATTGGCTTGGAGGCTGGATGGAAGGGCTGCATTTGAAGAGGTCACGCCCCCTGGGTGAGTGGGGACTCTGGGGCACCTGAAGTCACAGATGCTAGTGACCCGCACCTGGGAAGGTGTGAGGGAGGTGCACAGAGGGCAGTGCCTCAGTGGCAGGCAGGGCTTCATGCCCATGGGCAGCACTCCTTGGCAAAGGTCAGCTAGTCCTTTGGACCCTAGAGGGCAGAAGGCACCTAAGGCTCCCAGTGGTCCACGGGAGGCCAGGACAGCCTGCTGACTGGCAGGCATCAGGCCTGCAGCACGAGAGGTTCAGGGTGAAACTGCTCCTGGGTAGCCTGGGCCAGCTGGTTGGACAGAAAAGATGGCCACCTGGTTTTTGTCACTCTAGTCTGTACGTGCTCATCTCCCCAGCTAGCCAGACCCTGGGGAGGGTGGCCCTGTGGCTAAACAGCACTAGGGACTGAGGAGAAGGTGCCCTTGGCAATATCGAGTCCCTCTTCTTCATGTGAAGCAGGGTTGAGCTGGCTCCATGCCTGACCTCACCCCCTTGGTGACGGCGGGCTTCCTCAGGTCAAAGTCATACTAGGCATCGGGTTCATGGCACTGAACACATTGGCATCCTCAGGGGTCTTCAGCATGGGGGGGAGGGGCCAAAGGAGGGTTGGCTGTGCTCAGCCCAGCCACACCAGGGCCAGGGAAATGCACAGAGACAGGAAGCAGATCAGTGCTTGTCAGGGGGTGGGGGAGTGGATATGGGGGCATGGCTGCTTCATGGGTACAGGGGTTCTGGTGGGGTGAAGCAATGATCTGGAACTAGATAACGGTGACGGTACACAGCATAGAGGATGTAGTTAATGGCCGGCCCTGAATTGTACAACTTTAAGTGATGAAAACATTAAACTTTATTGAATCTAAATTGGAACACATAAAACATAAGAAATCATAAAACATAGAAAAGGGAAAGACATCTCTGGGTGGGGGCTGGAGCCGGCCGGGCCTTAGTTGCTGGCGATGTGGGTGGTGCTGCAGCTGCCCTAGTGCCGGAGCCACTGCTGTGGCTGATGCTGGAGATCCCACCAGCTCTGGCTGTGCCACTGGCTCAGGAGCTGGACCTGAGCTGGGGCTAGAGCTGGGTCTGTCTCAGGCGGTGGTGCCTGACCTGCTTCTAGAATTGGCTCCGGTCCTGAGACTGACTCTAGCTCTGCCTTATTGACAGATGTGGTGCGGGAGCGAGTGATGGGAATGGCTGGTGCTCTGGAGCTGGTCGAGTGTGGGAGCTGGGGGAGCTCTAGTTCTGGAGCTGGCTGCAACTGAGCTCTGGAGCTGCTGCCAGAGCTCTCACTAGTCCACAGCTGGAGCAGGATCTGCTTCTATGTGGCTCTAACTTTGTAGGTTGAGGTAACTCTGGCTCTGCTGCTGGTGACCGAGCCTTCTCTAGCTCCACAGCTGGTAAACAACGTGTCCTGACCTTTAGATGGTGTCAGCAACATCACCAACCCATCACGAGCTGTCCATCAGATGGTGGGAGCACTCCAGCAAATAGCATCTATTACATTAGTGTTATTTCATCTCAGTTCCAGTTACATATTTATTTATTTATTTATTTTATTTATTTTTTTTTTTGTGAGGAGATCAGCCCTGTGCTAACATCTGCCAATCCTCCTCTTTTTTTTGCCGAGGAAGACGGCCCTGGGCTAACATCTGTGCCCATCCTCCTCCACTTTATATGGGACGCCGCCACAGCATGGCTTGCCAAAGCAGTGCGTCGGTGCACGCCCGGGATCCAAACCAGCGAACCCCGGGCCGCCGCAGCGGAGCGCGCGCACCCAACCACTTGCGCCACCGGGCAGGCCCCCAGTTACATATTTATTTTAAATATACTTAGAAGGAGAATAGGATAACAGAAACCATTTACTCTTTGCTGAGATTTAACAGAGCACACCTTATTGATGTCGTTTTTTAAGAACTATTACACAGTGGAAGACACCATTCTCCTTCCTCTCTCTTTCCTCCCCAAAGGTAACTACTGTCTTGAAGTTAATATATGTATTCTATACACATTTTCTCTTGCAGAAAACAGTTGTCCCCAATTTGCTGAGATTTTTTTATGGGTCTATCAAAGATATGCTTCTGAGCAGATGCTGTTAAAAACTCTGTCCTTTCAAAGTAAAGATGACAAGTCAACCATTAGTTGAGAAACTACCTGCTTTTTAGACATCATTTTTAAAAGAGAGGTTTGAAAATATCTCCATCATGTTACCATTGATCCTCCCTATTTGGAAGAGGTACATTCTATTAATTTTTAGCAAACACTGCATGAGCCAGACTGAACCAGGGCTCCTAGGGGAAGGACAAGGTTAGGTTTCTGCAGTCTTTGGTCGTGACATGTTTGGGAACCTGTCAACGCATAGCCTTGTTTTATGTTTGTCTCTTTTGAAAAGACCTTATTTACTATAGACTGTAGACACACTATTTGAACTCCCAGCCAATATCACTATCCATAACCCATGCCTGGAGGAAGCTCATCTAACACAAGTGTTTGCTACATATGGCCCATCACAGGCTTCCTGTGCTTAGGAACACTACACAGCACTTCAGCTCTATGTTTGCGGATCATTACAAAGAGGAAAAACAGCAGCAAGAAGCAAAAAAGGTGAAAAACGTACCATTTAATAGACCAGGAAAAGGACACTTGTTGACCTGAGAGCTGAAACAAGAGTGTCACCTTGTTCTACCTCAGCTGGGAACGTGCGCCTCAGGCAACTCCCACTTTCTGCCACTCTGCACCCGTCCAGGAATTCCCAGGGAAAACACAGTGTGTGTTGGGTTTGGATTCACCTGTAAATGTTAGTGACTAGGTGAATTCACGAATATCAAATTACTGAATAAGGAGGATTGACTCTGTTCTGTTGCCAAAAACAATGAGTGTGTGAAACTCATACTTCAGAACTTCAACATGGAAGGCTTTCTCATCTGCTTTAAAATCTACATGAAGAGTGTCATGGTTTTGAGCCATTTGTTAAAAATGTCAAAAACATCTTCTGATTGGTTTAAAAGAACAACTGATTGACCTCAGGAATGGCTGTGTGTACTCACCATCTCTGATTTCTCTCATTCTCTCTTGAACCCATTCCAATGAACCCCCACCACCCCACTACAACTCTTTTTTCCACGGTCACAAGTGACCACCACATTGCTAAGTCCTACAGTCATTTGTCAGTCTGTGATTTACTTGATCTACCAGCACTTGTCATAACTATTCACTATGTATGTTCATAAAGTCTGGTAATAGCCAATACATTATTTTGGGACAATCAGATATTCATTTGACAAAATATTAATAAATATTCTATTTGGTCTCACACCACTCCTTAAAAATCAACTCCAAATCTGAATATAATAAACAATAAAAGTTGAATGAATATTAAAAGTATTAGATTGTTTTAAAAAGATTATAGAACATCTTTATAACTTGGATAATAGACAGTCTTACTAAACGAGACTCAGAAAGCAGAACTCTAGTCGACAAGATTCATAAAACTAACTACAGCAAAATACAACTTTGTAAGACCAAAGGCACCGTAAATTAAGTGAAAAAACAGAAGAAAACACTCCAACATGTTATCAAGGGTTTCTCTGCAGACTGTATGAAGAACTCCTGTAAACTAATGAGAGACAAACCATCCAGTGGAAGTGTGGCAAAGGACACGAACAGCCAAACAATTCTCAGTGGAGGAAATATGAAATGCCAGTAACCAAGAAGTGTTCAACCTTCCCAGAGATGACAGAAATACAAAATAAATCAACAAAGAGACATGCCTTAGATATCAGATTGACAAACATTTACAAAGTTTGTTTCAGGTGTTGGTTACATGGAAAAATGAATCCACTCATACAGTACTGAAGCACAACTTTTGGAGAACAAACTGAAAATACCTGTTGAATTTCTCAAATGAGCATTTTCTATGACTCAGCAGTTCTGTTTATTAGTATCTGCCCAGGAGAGACCTTCACACAGATGCAAAAAGAAACATGTATAAGAATATTCTTCATAATATTGTAATAGCAAAACATGGGGACAACCCAAACGTGCACCAAAAGAAGAATGGTTCAACAAGACGTAGTTTATTCATAGTAACATGTCAGAGTGACAAAGAATGGAGTAGATCCAAGCAAATTGTTACAGAAGTATCTCCCATACAGTTTTGGGTGAAAAGAGGAGGCTGCAGAATAAGGTGCATATTATACCATTTTCTTTAAACACACAAAACAAAAAGAAAAGAATATTTTTTCTACAGCGACAGATATATGTGGGGCTGTGGTTAAAGGAGCCTTTAGCTTGATCCATATATAACTTTTAATTAATTAATGTTTTACAAAGGTACTGCTTCATATATTATTTGTATAATGAAAAATTAAAATACATAAGACTAATTAAGTTCATTCTTTCCTACTAGAGAATTTCAGCTACCCCAAAGTAACTAAGAAATCAGAACGTCCACAGGAAAATGTCAGCATAGGTGGGGGACAATTGAGCTTGGCTAACATGAGCAGACATTTTTCATACATTAGGGGAGCTGATATTTTGCTGTAGGACCATCTTTGCCATGCAAACCTTGGGACAAAAGTGCAAGTATTTGCCAGGATACAGCCAAGATATAAAACCAACCAGGTCTTGAAAATAAAACGGAAAAGCCCAGTTGTCACTCTAAATCTACCTCTTCATTGGCCAAAACCAGCTTTGAAGCTGTTTTAGCCTGTTTCTCCACGAACAAGAGCCACAAAATTGACGGGCCAGCATCACCACCTCATGGCTCTGCTTCTCATTGCAGGGTCCATCACCATACCCTTTGGCCCCCAAATCTCAAACCAAGAGTTCTGTCTTTTGGATATCCCTTCAAAGTTAAATGTTTTAGAAATACAAGAGACCCAAGTAGGGTTATGGATTTTTTAATTTTGACAAGTCAAGATTTTTTAAGAGACTACTATCTATCATCATTGCCAGTTTGTAAAAGAACAGCTATTTAAAACCAAGAAATCAGAAAGGCCATAAACTCATATCAGAAGACAGTCCTGCTTATCAAAGAACAGTTGAAAGTGGTATACACATTTCATAAATACATAAATATCCCATAACTATATTAATAATTGTGATCATTAGTTAGACTGTTAAATAGGTCAACTTGACCAGGTCATGAGGTGCCCAGATCGCTGGCTAAACGTTATTTCTGAGGGTGTCTGTAAAAGTGTTTCTGGAAGAGATGAGCAGTTGAACTAGTGGGCTGAGTAAAGCAGATTGCCCTCCCTGTTGTGTGTGGGCCTCATCCAACCCACTGAGGGCCTGAATAGAACAAAAATGCCGAGGAAAGTTGAATTCTCTGTCTCTCTCTCTCTCTCTCTCTGCCTGAAGGTTTGAGCTGGGACATCAGTCTTCTCCCGCCCTTGAACTGGAACTTATACCATTGTTGTTCCTGATTCTCAGGCCTGTGGACTCAGACTGGAACTACACCGCCAGCCTTCCTGAGTCTCCAGCTTGCAGACGGAAGATCATGGCACTCCTATGTCTCCTAGTGGTTCTATTTCTCTGGAGAACGCTGATTAACACAATCATATTTACATACTTCTCCTTTATCAATCTGTGTCTCAGCTTTATCAGTAAAGGCAGAGCTGGAGACAAGGTCTTGTACATAGATACTTAATTTGGGAGGTACCAGGAGTGAGAGAGCAGGGAGAGGTCATGAGTAATACTGTCCTTCTCATGGAGAGGCAGCCTTCCTTTGATCCTCGTTGATCAGACTGGCCAGATGGCTCTGTCAGGTTCCAGGCACCCCCAGGAAACCACTGCTTGTCTGTCCTCACTCCTCCTTGTGCATGGCCTGAAAATTGGCTCAGAGAACTTATGCAATTCACCAGAGATATTCTCAAGTTGGCCTGGCAGAAGAGGCATTGAAAAACAGGCTGACACATGTTCTGGTTCCTTTCATATCAGATTTTATTCTTCCCTTTACTCACTTATTCTTTCAATAAAAAATGTATCAATATTTACCATGTCTTAAAAATGATAGCAACATTTACTGAGCGCTTACTATATGCCTGGTACTGTTACTGCTTTATAGGTATTATTTCATTTAATCCTCACAACAGTGTTATGAGGTAAGTGCTTTTAGTATCCCCCATTTTACAGATGAAGAACAAAACACAGAGAAGTTAAATAATGTGCTTGAGGCCACACAGTCAAGAAATGGTGGCGCTCAAATATGACTCGGGAGTTTGGGCTCCTTCCTAACTGCCAGATGTCAACTGTGTTTCAGCTGCTCTGCTTCCAGGTTTCAGGCTCGTGATGGGGCATAGAGAGAAAGAGAATGCACACCGGGAGACAGGTGGGTGCCATCCCAACCCAACACAGTAAGTCGGATGGAAGTGGGCACCCAGGTGCCATCGGAGCATGGAGGGGTACTCTCACCCCAGAAGTTGGGGCCACTGAGCTGACTCTTGAATGACAGAAAGTGGAGATGGGGCGATGTAAGTTGGGGAGGAGTCCAGGCAGCAGAAATAACAGAAGAATACCACTGGGAACACCACAGAAGTGTAATGGTTTCAAATTTCAGTGCACACGCTCAGGTGGCAAACCATGCCGTTGCCTTTTTTCTTTGGGACCTTAAAGTCTATTAGGATCCCCCATTCTCTAGGTGTCAGAAATAATCTCCTTCAATGCAGAGGCTGAGTCCACCCTGGCCCTGGCACCGTGTCCTCAACTGGGGGCTTCTGTGGGGCCATGCATAGGGCTATACACGTGTTCAGGAGACACCTGGGACTTGAGGAAAGTCCCAAGTCCTCACCCCTGATTGGCTTCGAGGCTCTGTGCAAGCAGCAAGTGCAGACAGAGGCAGAGTTGTAAATCACCTGGCTGAGTGTCAAGGACACGCCCCAACATGCACACAGAGCTGCTGGGCAAATACCCATAGACTTAAGGGTTCTAGACATTTAAGCCAATTTCTGTCTAATCATTAGCTGATCGCTAAGCTAAATAAGTAGTGACTTCAGTGTCCACAAATGACAAAGATACAGACTTAAAGAATTATTTCAGAAAAGTCACTAAACAGACAATAAAAACTATAACAAGCAGCAAGAGCAAACCCTGGGTAGTGGAGACAATCTGATTTTCAGAGTTGTCAGACATATTATTTGAAATGTCTAGTTTTCAAGAAAAAAATATTATGAGACAATACAAAAGAAGACATGGTCCATACACAGGAATCCAATGGAAATTGTTCCTCAGGAAGCCTAGACATTGGACTTACTAGACTAAGACTTTAAGTCAGTTATTTTAAATAGCTTCAGCGGCCCGGGCTACGCAGGTTCGGATCCTGGGCGCACACTGATGCACCACTTGTCAAGCCATGCTGTGGCGGCATCCCATATAAAGTAGAGGAAGATGGGCACAGATGTTAGCCCAGGGCCAATCTTCCTCAGCAAAAAAGAGGAGGATTGGCAAAGCATGTTAGCTCAGGCTAATCTTCCTCACAAAAAAAAAAAAAAAGAACGATCTCAAATCAACAACCTAAATTTCCACCGTAAGAAACTAGAAGAAGGGGCCAGCCCCATGGCTTAGCAGTTAAGTGCGCGCACTGTGCTACCGGAGGCCGGGGTTTGGATCCCGGGCACACACCGATGCACCGCTTGTCCGGCCATGCTGAGGCAGCGTCCCAGCAACTAGAAGGATGTGCAACTATGACATACAACTATCTACTGGGGCTTTGGGGAGAAAAAGGGGGAGGAATAGGAGGAGGATTGGCAATAGATGTTAGGTCAGGGCCGGTCTTCCTCAGCAAAAAGAGGAGGATTAGCATGGATGTTAGCTCAGGGCTGATCTTCTTCACACAAAAATAAATAAATAAATAAGTAAAATAAGAAACTAGAAAAAAAAAGACCAAACTAAACCCAAAGCAAGCAGAAAGAAGGAAATAATAAAGTTTAGAGGGAAAATAAATGAAAGAATAGAAAAATAGAGAAAATCAATGAACTTCAAAAAACATCAACAAAATTGAAAACTTTTAGCTAGATTGACCAAGAAAAAGAGAAGACTCAAATTACTAAAATCAGGAATGAAAGAAAGGACATTACTACTGCCCATACAGAAACAAAAAAAATGACAAGGGAATACTATGAACAACTGTAAACCAACAAATTATATAATTTAGGTGAAGCAGACACATCTAGAAAGAGACAAACTACCAAAACTGACTCAAGATGAAATATAAAATCTGAATAGATGTACAATAAGTAAAGTGTTTGAGTTAGTAATCAAAACACTTCCCACAAAGAAAAGCCCAGAACCAGATGACTTCACTGGTGAATTCTACTAAACATTTAAAGGAGATTTAACACCAATCCTCCACAGTCTCTTTCAAAAAATAGAACAGAAAAAGAAGATTCATTAGTTTGATACCAATGCCAGACAAAGACACCACACACACACAAAAAAACTACATGAAAATCCTCAAACATTTGCAAAAATCCTCAACAAAGTACTAGCAAACAGAATCCAGCAGCATATAAAAAGGATTATACATCACATCCAAGATAACTTCATAACCAAGTAGAATTTATCCCAGGAATCCAAGGTGTCTCAACATCTGAAAATTAATCAATACAATACACCATATCAATAGAATAATTTTTTAAAAAATGATCATCTCACTAGATGCAGACAAACATTTGACAAAATTCAACACTTTTTCTTGATAAATTAGGAATAGAAAGGACCTCCCTCAACCTTAAGGGACATAAGGGACAAATGTCCCAACCCATAAGGGACATTTATGAAAAACACACAGCTAACATAATGTTCAATGGCGAAAGACTGAATGTTTTCCCAAAGATCAGGAACAAGACATGGATACCTGCTCTACCACTTATATTCAACATTGTGCCGGAGGTTCCAGCTACGGCAACTGGTCCAAAAAATAAAATAAAAGGCATCCAGATAGGAAAGGAAGAAGTAAAACTATTTCTATACACAGATGACATGACCTTATAGAAAATTCTAAACAATCCATGCACACTAAAAACTAGTAGGGCTAACAAATGAGTTTATTATGGTTGCAGAATATAAGATTAATGTGCAAAAACAGTGGTATTTCTATATACTTTCAATGAACAATTTGCAAATGAAATTAAGAAAACAATTATATTTACAATAACATAAAAGAGAATAAAATGCTTAGGAATAAATTAAATAAATGCAAGACTTGTACACAGAAAATTGTAAAATGTTGTTGAAAGAAATTAGCAGTAGTATTTATAATAGTCAAAAAAATAGAAACCACCCAAATGTTCATCAACTGATGAATGGATGAAGAAAATGTGAGATATCCATACAACGGAATGTTATTCAGGCATAACAATGAATGAAGTACTGACACATGCTACAACATGAGTGAATCTTGAAAATAATATGCTAAGTGAGAAAAGCCAGTCACAAAAAGCCACATATTATATGATTCCATCCGTATGAAATGTCCGGATTAGACAAATCTATAGAGACAGGAAGTACACTAGCGGTTGCCTAGGGCTGAGGAGATGAGGACTCTGTGGGGTGATAAATAAAAGGAACTGGGTTTATTTTAAGGGTGATTTAAATGCTTTAAAATTCATTGTGGTGATGGTTTCACAACTCTGAGGATACACTAAAAAATATTGAATTGTACACTCCAAATGGGTGAATTGTGTGGGATGTGAATTATATCTCAGTAAAGCTTCTACCTCCCAAAATATAAACAACTGTCCAAGTCATCCAAAACAAGAAAAGTCTGAGAAACTGTCACATTTAAGAGGAGCCCGAGGACACAGTTGAATAAATATAATGTGGTATCCTAGATGGGATTCTGGAACAGAAAAAGGACATTAGGTTAAAAACTAAGAAAATATGAATAAATTATGTACAGTAGTCCCCCCTTATCCACAGGGGATACGTGCCTGAAACCACGGATAGTACCGAACCCTATATATACCATGTATTTTTTCTATACATAGGTAGCCACGATAAAGTTTAATTTATAAAGAGACTAACAACAATATTATTAACATTATAAACTACATTCTATTATAAATTATTATTATATTATATTGTAAATTAACAAAAACAGTGACATTAACAATAATTAATAATAAAATAGAACAATTATAACAATAAATTGTAATAAAAATTACTGTAGATCTCAGCAACCTCAGCATACAATTTTTTTTCTTTATTAAAAGTTGAGCACTTTCACATTTTCACTTAAAGGAAGCACTTGACAGCTTCTCTTTGGCACACCCGAATCGCCAGTGTCACTACCCTTGTGCTCTGGGGCCGTTTCTGAGTAAAATAAGAGTTAGTGGAAATACAAGCACTGCAGATACGACGACAGTTCCTCTGATAACCCAGACTACCGACTAACGGGTGGGTAGCGTATACGGTGTGGATACTCTGGACAAAGGGACGATTCACATCCCTGGTGAGATGCAGCGGGATGGCATGAGATTTCATCACACTACTCAGAACGGTGCGCATTTTAAAATTTATAAATTGTTTGTTTCTGGAATTTTTCATTTAATATTTTCAGACCACTGTTGACTGCAAGTAACTGAAACCCTGGAAAGCAAAACTGTGGATAAAGGGGAACTATTGTATTTGATTAATAATAATACGTCAATATTGGCGAATTAATTGTGACAAATGTACCATACTACTGTATGTTAATAATAGGAGAAACTGCATATGGGGTATATATAAACTCTCTGTACTGTCTTCACAATTTTTCTTTTATCTAAAACTATCCTAAAATTATAGCATATTTTAAAAACCATCTTCACAATTCTGAGAGAGTTGATTAAGGCGCCCACTTTAATAAAATTTTTATCAATTCTCCCTTACTTTATGTATTTAATCACTATTGCTTTTGGTGCACGCATATTTGATTTGTCATCACACAATTCCTTTTTATCTTGGTAGGCGCTTTTGCCCTTGAATCCCACTGTAATTTTAACAGGGCTATGTTCGCGGGCCCGTGGTGCACATGGTTTCCACATGACCAGGTCCGGTGGGGTCTGTGACAGACCTTCACTCACCACCTTCACTCCCTGTGCACAGTCTATTCCATGGTCAACACCACTCTGTGGCTTCCAGAACTAGTTTCACCTGCGTCTCGCCTCCCAGCTCGTAAATTTGCTGAGTATTTACTAGAATCCCCCTACCATACCCTCTCTGTTTGAAGAATTTTTGCCTTCGTTGTCTCATTTCACAATGTCAATCTATCCATTTCCATTTATAGATATTCTGTTGTTCACCTCGTTTTCCTGGTTTTCCCCAACTTCAGTTCTCTACTCTTTTTTTGTGGTCCGTTATTTCCTTAGTTTTTTCTTGAAATAAAGCATGTGAGTGATATACTCCAACTTGAATAAAAAGAAATATTTTTAGATCCATTTTTAAGGCGTTCACAACTTCAGAAGTCACAGGGATTCTGAGGTTCATCAACAATATAAGAATCATCAAGGAAGTGAGAATGATTCAAACTGTCTCTCTATCCTTGATTTCTTCAGAAGGATAGGAAGACCTATTTCCCGTCTGGGAGAGGTAGAGGTTTTCTCTTCCGTGAAAGACTCTTAGAAATCATCAGGGGTGAAGGCAGAAATAGGAGGTTGCTGGAATTTACCTGCCAAGCAGCTAGAAAGTGTTTGGTGCAAATGTGAGTGCAGTCAGCATGACTGAAAGGGCAGCCTGGCCTGTTGGAAAGGGAGTACTTAAGACAAGTCAAGCCGAGTCCCACACACTGGCTGAGGGAAGGAGCCAGCCGGCTGGCCCAGGTGCTCTCATTTCAGAGACCTCGCCAAGCAAGATTTGGTTTTTCAAATAGCCTCCCTCGTAGAAAGAAGTTATGCCTCAATAAAAATGAATTCTTCTTCCACTCGCACTCAGATTTATTTTAATGCGTTGTTCCAAGGGTCTGATTCCACAATAAAGGAAGGGGAAAGGAGAGGAGCGAAGAAAAGGAGCCAGGGAGAAGTTTCCGTGTCTGTCTCCGTGTGAATTCACTAGGCCTTGTAGGAACCACCTGACCTGAGGTTACGTGGGAGAACGCACCACTTGCAGTTTTCCAGAAAGAATGTCCAGAACCTACAGATTTAATAGAGCCAGAGAAAGACACACAGATAAACTTTAGGACCCCTGACAAGCTTAACTGAAGATTTTACCCCCGGACAAGGGGGTGAGTTACTTCAATATTTCCTTCCTACATACTGATGTGCATTGTCCCAGCCCTTTAATGCAACATTCGGGGACCACTGGACTGGGCCCCAAGGACTCACTGTAATTATTAGTACAATCACATTTTTTCCGATTTCAAGGAAGAGCCTAGGGTATATTTTTGATTATAAGGTAGACTCAGCATTTGGCCCTATGTATTATGAAACATCTCGGCCAAAGTCAAACAGGTGAGTCCCAGGACCAGGGGGCAGTATTCATATGTTCTTATAGTAAGCACTTCAGCTCCTCTTATCCTCAAATCTGCCCTCACTGCGTCCATTGAACGCACATCTGCGCCATTGTTCTCACTTGCACGCTCTGACGGGAAGCCGTGTGACTTGATCTCTCACACATTATAGGTGTCTCATTAGGATTATCATTTAAAATGTGGGGAAAAAGGCACACTCCAGGGTGCCACATATTAACATTTTATCTTTTCTCTTTAAAACAATCAGAGCTAAATGTTTTTACAGATAATCCCAGATCTCATTACAGAGGAGTAAATGCATACTCTAATGAACCACTTTCCAGATTCCTCAATAACCTGGCTTATTAACATTTTCCTCTTCTCTTTTCCCATTTTCACATTTCACCTAGCTACCTCACCTTTTGAAATGCAGCTGGAGCATCTCTGTCTTGTGTACCCTTGGCTGTGTTCCCCTGACTTTGCTTCCAGAGATGATTTCTCTGCTATTTACTTAATGCCACCCACACAGTCACACTCATAACACAGAGTTTGCCTGGGGTGGGCTGTCAGCAGTTAAGGTCTTTATAATTTTCATGCTTTGCACTGTGTTTTGGAGAGGGAAGAAATCAATGAAGCTAGTCACTGCTGCCCTTGCCTCTCCTTCAGGTATTATTATTATTATTATTGAGAAAGATTTGAGTCTGCAGTTGGACAGACTCTCCTGCTTTGGAGGGCAAAGATGCCGCATGAGTGAAGGAGTCCATAGATTTTCTTGTCCATCCCCCTGCCTCTGGGAGAGATGGGATTGGTTCTAGAGTTCCAGAGTGTTAGTTTTCCCTCCCTGCATGAGAGAGTTCAACTTTATGCTCAGCCTCATGCTTCAAGAGAAAGTTTTCTTAGTGTAGCAGAAACTCTTGGGTCCTCCGCCAGCTCCCAGGCTGAGCCAATCATCATCCTTCCTCAGGAATATGGATTGGGACTGCATAGCAAGATCCCCAGCATGTAAACCCAGTTATTGCTGGTGGCCGTGCCTTCTACCAGGTGAACTGGAGAACAGAGGAAGCAAGGACATGGAGTGAGGAAGACGTGCAGAGAGGAGTTGAAATGAAGGCAAAGAGGGGATACTCT
This sequence comes from Diceros bicornis minor, assembly GCF_020826845.1. Classification (NCBI taxonomy): domain Eukaryota; kingdom Metazoa; phylum Chordata; class Mammalia; order Perissodactyla; family Rhinocerotidae; genus Diceros; species Diceros bicornis. The sequence continues at coordinate 1,346,912 of NW_026691812.1, read as the reverse complement.
TTGGTGACATCCACGTCTTTGGTTCCATTCTTTTCTGAAACCCAGCTGCATGACAAATCCATGAGCTACTCTTATCCTTATAATGAACCCTCCTCACTTATTTTTCCCTTAAACAGCTCTAGTAGGCTTCTGATGCAAACAATAGGGTCTTTATTAATAAACATATCTAAGTTTTAAAGGATTATTATTATTCTCCTCTCCTTTCGCCTTTTCCCACTTAATTGCTTGGCTTTTGCCTTCATGGTTTTTGCTGAGCATGCTCACGTGCACTTGTGTGCTGTATGTAGACAGGTTAGTCCATATGGGAAAAAGATCCATTTATCCTCTTCATAGACTAGTGCGGGGAATAGCACTTCAGAACCTCCCTTGGTGAGTCACCTGCACCCCCTTCTCAGGGCAGTCGCTCTTCAGCACTGGTCTATGTGGAAATGCAAGGCTGGTGTCGCAGGATGTTTCATTTTTTTCCAAAAGAAATCAGAAATCTGAATTTTTATGAGAAATCTCTTGATTTTGAAATATTGACTCAATTTGCATTTAAAAATGTAATAGACCAACCAAAAAAAGAGAAAAAAAAACCCACAAAACAGTCTGTGGGCTGCTGGAGATCTCTATGGTAGATCCTTGCTATTCATAGTATGGTCTGAAAACCAGAAGCGTTGGCATCACTCAGGAACTTACTAAAAGTGCCGAATCTCAGGCCCACCCCAGACCTGGTGTATCAGAATCTGCCTGTTAACAAGGTCTCCAGGCCGTTTGTCTGTACGTTAAAGACTGAGAAGTCCTGGCTTCATTCACTTATTCACAAACTGGGCAGCACAGTGAAATTACCTGAGCAGCTTAAAAAAGTACCGATGTCTGGGTCCCACTCCCAGAGATTCTGTGTTAATTAGTGAATGCAGCCTAAAGATCCGTAAGTGATTTTAACGTGCAGCAAATGTCAATATCCACCTTGGCCTGTGAGCTGGTGACCCCCCATCTGGAGTCTCAAGACCCTCACAGAAGTTGTAAATCAAAGGTCCACAGATATTTTCAGAAGATTTATTATTTTGGCGCAGAACAGTGTTTCAAAAAAATTTTTAATTTTATTGTCCTAAATTAGAAGATAGGACTTTCTTAAATGCTGCAAAGAAACATTAAGTATGAACATCTTAGAAAAATAAACTATTAGAGTCCCAAATACTCAATTACACAGTACAAAGACCCCAAACACACAGCACTAGCCAAAGCCTGCATCCTAAATGATCTCAGACATCTGAAAATTCCTGTCCTTTGAAAATGTAGCCAAAGGAGGAGAGAGGGCGACAATAGCAAAACCACCACAGTTGAACCCTGAGACAATGGACCCCCAAAGTCAGAGTACAGGAAACCATCTTCTTTTAAATGTCAACATCTAATCTTGCACTCTGATCATTATTCCTATATTCCAGCAGCTAAAACAATCTTTTCTGTTTGTGTCTGTGTGTATGTATAAAATTCTTCCAGTGTGACAAACTGCAAACAAAAAACAAACCCACAATTCTTTACCCTCCCCGTATCTGTGCTCTTTGCAATGTGACTTTGTGGCTCCTCCCCTCAAGAGGTAGAGTCTATTACCTTTGAATCTGGTCCAGCTGAGTGAGGTCCAGGGCAGTTCTAGAATGGGCAGAAGTGATGTGCCAGTTCTGAGCCTAAGCGTCAAGACACCTTGCTCACTGCTTCTCTCTCTTTGGGACCCCTGCTACTGCAATGTGAGCAAGCTGGATTAGCTGAACTTAGAGAAGACCCAAGGCCTTGCTAGACCAGCTGCCAGCCAGCTGACTCCCAACATTTGAGAAAACCCAGCCGGCATCAGTAGAGTCACCTACCTGGCCCACAGCTGACCAAAGATGCATGAGCAAGCCCAGTCAAGACCAAGGAATCACCCAACCAGCCCACAGAATCATGAGATACATAAACGCTTGATTTGTTTTGGAGTGATTTGTTACACAGCAATAACTAACTGACATACCCAGCCTAGAGAATTTCACCTTAGACATTGAAGTTCTAAAGAAATAGAGTCTAAAAAAAAATAACTAGAAAACAGTTAAGCTGAACTAGAAAAGACTAAGGAAAGAATGACAAGGCCCTCTTCTCCACTTTGCTCCTGCCATCGGGCCGTCTTGGGAATGCTGTGTTACTTTGCTAGGCCAAGGAACTGAGCAGAAATGAAGCCAGCGGGCTGGAGGTGGTGCATATTCAGAGGATGTCCCTAATGACCAGCATCTGACAGTGATTTCCCATCTACTTCCTAATTCTGCCACCACTATTGCTCCTTTTATATTTCCCTCTCAATATTATTGAGCATCCTAATCTGAAGACCAAATTTAAATGTGAACAATGGATCATGTTCTGAATAACACCAAGTATATGGATACAGACTTAGATAATTCTTATGACTTAGTACGAATTACCATCTGAACCACACCTGCTGGTGGTATTGATCTACACACCATTGTTCTCAGGTATGTCCATCTTGTAAAGTTAGTATGATTTCCAAAAGATAGTAGCATTACATGTCCTAAAGTTTTCTGCAACCTTGCTAAGAAAACTGAACTGTTTCAGAAAAACTGCTTTCAATATTCTTGCTAGTTCTGAAAATCAGTTTAAAATTTAGCTCAAATGGCAAAAGAAAATAGAAAAAGAAAGTCAGCATTTAAAAATACCACATGTACCGCAAACTCGGTCCTCTCCCTCCTCTAACAAATCAGGAGTGGTGTTCAGTCACTTTAAAGTAGGTAGCTTTGTGAAAAAGAAAATTATTTGCGTAGCTCCCTGTCACAGAGATTTCGGCAAATTCCTCCCAGCCTTCGTAGCTGACTTGAGTTTGCCAAGAAGGGAACAATAGGCTATCCATGGCTTTTGAGGAAGGTTAGTGGCTGCATATGGTAAGCAGCGGCCCAAAGATTAACAAGATCCACGTTGAGAAGCCAGATCTATAGCAGTCTCACCTCCAGGTAAATAGAAGACTAAGGAAATTGCTTTTTACTCCTAATAGTGAGGCCAGCAAACTAAGTATGTGACATACATATGGATCTTTGTCGTAGACATTATGAAGGATAGAGAAACCATTTCCGACGTAGTCCTGCTGTCAAGGAGCTACCAGTCTGACTACGGAGACAAGATGGACATACCTGAGAACAATGGTGCGCCAATCGACGCTGCCAGGAGGTGTGGTTCAGATAGAGAATGGTGCCAGAGTCACCAGATTAGAAGCAAAAGGGTCACCATGAGCTGGCCAGTAGGGGAAGGCTGTGGGAGAAATCCAGCAGCCCTCTGGAGAGATCAAGGACTGTTTGTTTATTTTTGACAGCATTATTGAGACATAATCGACAAATAAAAATTGTATATATTTAAGATGTACAATTTGATGTTTTGATATACTGTGAACATTGTGAAATGATTGTCACACTCAATCTAACATATCCATCACCCTGCATAGTTACCATTTTTTTCCCTTTTTTTGTGCTGAGAACTCTTAAGATCTATCCTCTTAGCAACTTTAAAGTGTACAATACAGTATTGTTAACTATAGTCACCATGCTGTACATCAGATCCCCAGAAGTTATTCACCTTGCATAACTGAAACTCTGTACCCCTTGAACAATAGCTCCACCGTTTCCTCCTCCCCCAACCACCATTCTACTCTCAGCTTCTATGAGTTTGACTATTTTAGATTCCACATATAGGTGGAATCATGCAGATTGTGTCTTTTTGTGTCTGGTTTATTTCACTTAGCATAATGTCCTCCAGGTTCATCCATGTTGTCGAAGATGGCAGGATTTCCTTCTTTTTTAAAGCTGAATAATATTGCTGTGTGTGTGTAGGGGGGGTGTATACATATATATATCACATTTTCTTTATCCATTTATCTATTGACAGACATTTAGGTTGTTTCCATATCTTGGCTATTGTGAAGAATGCTGCAATGAACATGGGAGGGCAGATATCTCTTTGAGATACTGATTTCATTTCCTTTGCATATATACCCAGAAGTGAGATTGCTGGATCACATGTTTTAAGTCATTTGCAGAACCTCATACTGTTTTCCGTGATGGCTGTACCAATTTACATTCCCACCAATAATGTACAAGAGTTCCCTTTTCTCCACATCCTCACCAACACTTGTTATCTCTTGCCTTTTGGATAATAGGCTTCTTAACAGGTGTGAGGTGATAGCTCATTGTGGTTTTGATTTGCATTTCCCTGATGATTAGTAATGTTGAGCATCTTTTCATGTATCTGTTGGCCATTTGTGTGGAAGATCCTGTTTATTAAATACTCCTTTAGAAGTATGTCCTGGATATCTGTCTCTCTCTCTCTCTCTCTCTCTCTCTCTCTCTCACACACACACACACACACACACACACACACACACGCTGTATTTGTCTCATCAAATTATCCCTGTCTCCTGAGAGTCTCAGGAGAGATAGGTGTGTAGTAGGTCACTGTTGTCGTATCTTCACATTATCTTGAGCTAGACACCACCCAGGACAGGTGAGCTCCCAAAGAAATGGTTGCCAGTGTTATCAATGAGACAAGAGCAGCCCAGACACATGAACCAGGAACACACACAAAAGCACCTTTTGATAAGTTCCTGTGAATAGCAATTCTTAGAAAGCTTCTATGGGATGCCATCTGGATGCCCAACTATCACCATGATAAAATCGCACTTGCTTCCACCCTAGCCATGCACATATCTTATAATTATCTATACTCCCAAGTTTTCTGAGCCTTTATTTTTAAAAATTAAGGGAAACTTCATCTTTGCACATTTGGTTTTCAATACAGTTGTAGCGCATTTTCCAAAATGCCAAGTAATCTAAAAGTAATTTACATCTGAGCTAGGAATACATTGGTTTTTTAGGATATTTTCCTTCTTACTTCCCAAATTGTGCTCTGACTAATCTAGCAGTAAAATTAGTTAAATATTCAACTAGGCACAAACTGCATGATTAGAGAGGATAGCTGTGAAGTCTGGAAGGAAACCAGACTGATTTAAAATTTATCAAGAGATCATTTAATTCCATGCAATGAGCATTTCCTGCACTACCAGGGAACCGATCATCATTCAGACACAACCCACGTGGAGCTAGATTAAGGGGTGATCATTCAGAGGCCTCACTAGTTTTTACATCCAAATCCAACCCCATAGTCGTAACAGCACAGACCAGCCTGCAGACAGCGATTTCACCTCTCAGGTTATTAACATGAGCCTCTCCTTCGAGCTTCATCCAGCAGACAACTGCCTAGCCTTATTACAATCAACCTGAAACGTGCTGCATGCTGCATCTCGCGGCCTTAATTAAAATACACCCATCATCCAATTACACTGCATGATTTCTCAAACCTCTCTTGAAGCAAGCCCCTAGAAAACCAGGAGGAAAAATCAAATTGAAGGAAGCCCCAGGATCTCAACAGGATCTAACCACAAGGGCTTCAATTTGCTCCTGGGTGTATAAGGGGTAGAAAGGAAACAAGATTCTTTACCTCCTGCGTGGTCTTCATCAGGCAGGGGACTCGGCTCAGCCAAAGAAGGTTAGTGTGAAGCTGCTCACCCACGTCTCATTGTGCGGTCACACCTGGCCTCTCATTGTCTCTCTCCCTCTGGGCTGACCAAGCTGGGTGCCCTCACCCCGGCTACTGAAACACAAATCTTTGAGAGGAAACAGCTCACATCGCTGACTACGTCATTCACTAGCTAGACCATCCTTTACATTTGATAAAGGGACCTGCAAAAGAGATCTTCTGCAGAAGATGTACGTCCAAATGTCTCTTTACCAATGAGAACCAGGTGTCCATGGCGAGACTCCTGGAGAAACGTAACTAGGGCTTTCTGAATCCCTGCGCCGTGGCTGACACAACACAAAGCACTCAGTGCACGTGACCACATCTCATCTTAACCGCTCTACGTGGGGACCTGGAAGTTCAGATTGGGTCAGTAATTTGCTTACAGACAGGCAGGAGGTAAGGTACAGAATCAGAAAATGCTGTTGGACAATTTGAGAAAACAGGTTCAGGTTCCAGTTCTTCCCAGAGGCCGATGAGACACGGTTGGGAGTAGCGCCTCGGAAGCAGACCAACGTGGGTTTGAATTCTGATTTTACCACTTTATAGCTCTATGACCTTGACAAAGCTATTGACCCCCCGAGCCTTGGTTTCTTCATCACTAAAATGGAGATACTCCCCTCTGCCTTATAAAGTTGCAATGAGGATTAGATGAAGTAATAATTCATGCAAAGTACTTAGCACATTATCTGGCACTCAAAGTATTCAGTCGGCGCTGGCTATTATTATTTATTACACTATTTTTCTTGGTTTAACCTTCTTTCAATCCTTACTGGGGTAGCTTGAGAGCTTTAGCTAAAGCAACTTCCAACAGATGGATGTAAGAAGCAACCGGAGATCATTTGCGACGATGGCGATACAGCAGTAGTTAAATCAGAATTACCACCCAAACTCAACCAGGCAGGAGGGATCGGGTAGGAAATCTGGTCTATTGTTTTCTCCTTATCAGAGGAAGAGCTGTGCTCCTGGTGATGCTGGAGCAGGAGGCAGAGGAATGTAGAGCTGAGAGGAAGGGGGGCCCTCCTCACCGTGGCTTTCACTTTGCTTAAGACTCGGTTCTTTGCACTGCACCCTCGAACAAGACGAACCTTGCACACAAGTGCATGCGGCAAGAGACCCCACTTTCATCGGCTGGCTCCCTGGGCCAGCCGTCTGCCACATCTGATTGGGGAGCAGAGTTGAAATTAAATAGCTGTGGCATCACTTCCCCACTGCCCAAGAAACCCAGTGAAGGGTGAGGCTGCTGGCTGTGGCCGTTTCCGGGCAGACCATTCTGCGCTAACGCAGCAGAAACAAGCGGGACGGCGAAACTGGGAGACGCATTTTCTGTTTCTTCGTGGAGGGACCTCAAGGAAAGACAACATCCCATAACAAAGGGAGTAAAAGAAATCAGAATCATGTTCATTTGATGACGTCTCTGTCAGCTCAAAGTTTCCCAGAGAGAGGAGCATGGAAAACTCTGAAAAGAGTTAGGAGAAGAGCAGCTGGAAATAAGGAAAAGGGCTTATGCGTGAGACCAACACCAAAATGCAACAGCAGCAGAATTCACCCACAGCGTCGAGATGCAATGGTCAGCTGGACCCAACAGCCTGCCTGGGACAGAAGGCATAGCTGGACCAGGAGCAAAGGAATCTTAGTTCTAGTCCTGCCCAGAACCAGAAGGGGGCAGGGGTAGAGATGGAGCATGCTCTACAAAGGTGGGGATTTTCAGCAGTTTCTTCCATATTCTGTGTTGATGTAGATGAAGAGACATGAGAGGGCGTCAGTGTGAAGGCAAGACCACAGGAGGCACAGAGAAAGCAGTCCAAAGGCGGCAAGGGCCCCCTCAGCTCTCCCCCACAGTGGGGCCTGTAAGGTAGCTGGGCAAGGTCTCAGAGAACACGAGCTGGGGTTCAAATTTCACCACCATTTGACCTCAAGCATAGAAATAAGAGTTTCCAATATGCAAGGTGCCCCTCTAGGTACTGCTAAGATGTCAGAAGGGGCAAGGAGGGGAATAATGCTGCTGTGTTGGGACCAGATCTGACAGAGTGTCACTTTCGTGTACATTACCTCACAGCAAGCCACTGAGCTCAGTACGGCTTTCCTTGTCTTACAGAGGAGCCTCAAACAGTGGCGGAGAAGGAGTTGGTGTAATGTGTTCCTCATTCTCTTCCTACACCTCTCCTGAATTTAGCTGGAAATGGGTCAATACGCAGAGAAACTCAGGCGTTTCTTGAAGCTGACGTTTCAACAAATCTAAAGACTGTAACATGGAAAAAGGAAATAAACATACTCTGGTGTCTGCACACATCGCCATAGCCCAGCGGTGGACGTTGTCTTGACAGCTCCTTTGCTCTGCTTCTGGACCAAAGGGGCTGCATGACTCTCCCACTAGCAGAGAGCTGGTCAGTTGCAGAGTACAGACTTGGGACTTTTCCCGAAACACAGTTTAAGAAGTCTGGACTCTATTCTGTAAGCAGTGGGGAGTCAAAAAAAAACCTTCTGAGCAGAAGAGGAACTGGATTGGATTCCCTGCGTGTAGGGGAGCTGGGCAGGAAGGACAAAACTCAGGTTTGAAAAGCTGGTGGGAAGAGGTACCTGGAGCAGTCAAGGCGAGAGGTGATGAACAGGTGATGAAAGCGGAAAGGGACAATGGATAGAAATTTCCTTACAGCCCAGCCTTCAGACAGCCCACGTGATTAACCCGTGTAGATGTGCTTGCATGATATGGTCCCGTTAGTCGGAGCATGCATTTAGCAGGATTCTCCTAGAGATAATGGCTTCCAGCCAAAGGGCTACTCGAGGTGGACTATGTCCCCCAGGGGCAGCTGGGTGAGGAAATCTCTCTGGGAAGGGAGGCGCTGGAGGCTCCCCAGCCCTGGTAAAGTGTCTCTGGCTTTCCTTAGCTGGGTGAGGCCCATCACCAGAGAGCACCTTTTCCACCCACGTCAACCAAAGTCTCCTGGGAAATGGAGAGAGGGACGTTCCTGCTGTTCCAGCGTCTGAGTCCTAGTCTTTCCCCTGGTGCCTGCCTTCCGATCCAGCGGCAGTGTTTAGCCAGCAAAGCCTTCCTTGCTGGGTCTCTGAAAAACAGGCAGAATCATGTCCTGCTTCTGAGGGACTATTATAAAAGCACTTTGATGATTAAGTTTTTTAATGTGCAGAATAGATTTTAAAATTGTCAGTCCTATCACCCAGCCCCATCCCTGGGCTTCACTCAGAGCTAACCCTGTGCCCTCCTTTCTCCATCTATCACAGACATAAAAGCTGGTCAAAGATCCACTCGCTCCTCCCGCCCCCATAATTATCGCCATAGTTCTAGCTGTCAAGAGATCTTGCTACAGAAAAAAAGGCTATAATTCAGTATTAGCTTACTGGAAAACACTAGTGGGAGTTGAAATCACAAGTAGGCAGAGAATAAAGTAGAACCAAAATTCATCATGAAGTCATTTTCGCCTCCCACATTCCACTATGATCCAGACAATAACCTCTATTTGTGAAGAACATAAAGATTTGCTCCTGCACATCATAGGAAAAACATTGTGATGGTTGGTTGCTGCTATTTTTTGTGTATGTGTGTGAGGAGGACTAGCCCTGAGCTAATATCCAATGCCAATCCTCCTCTTTTTGCTGAGGAAGACTGGCCCTGGGCTAACATCCATGCCCGTCTTCCTCCACTTTATATGGGACGCCGCCACAGTGTGGCTTAACAAGCGGTGCATCGGTGTGTGCCCGGGATCCGAACCGGCGAACCCCGGGCCACGGCAGCGGAGCGCGCACACTTAACCACTTGCGCCACCAGGCTGGCCCGCTGCTACTTTTTTGAGTGTCAAGATTGTCATTCCTCCCCTGAAAAAGAGCAGTATATTTTCGAAACGCTCTGATCTCTTATCAGAAATGCTCTGATCTCTTATAGCTCACTTTGAAGAAATGATGTTTGGACTGGATTCCAAAAGCAGGCGACATGGATAAGTGGCAATTCTCTGCCTCTAAGAACCGTGGCAAATGCTGCAGAAGAGCTTTGGCCGGGACTTCAACAAGAGGTTCCCCGGAAGCTGGTAGGTGCCTACCCGTCCCCTGACAGGGAGGCGTGGAGGGAAGCAGCTCCTGGAGGTGGCTGGCTGGCTTCGGGCACACAGAAATTCGGAGACAGCAGTTTTAAAAGTAGAAAGCTAAGTCTGCAAATGTGGCCAAGTCATCTTAATTAAGGCCTGAGCCTCTTCATTGAAAAGAAACAGCACCGGAGTTTGGAAATCCAATAGAAGTTGCCACAACAAGCTGGAAAGAACGGAGGGCACTGGCTGGATATGCCGCTAAAGGCACATGTGATTTTTGGTTGCCTTTTCCTAAAGGTAGTCTCAGACTCAGGCCAAGTGGCTGATGCCAAGGGAGGCAGTTTAGTGAGAGCCAGTGACTGGTGCACAAACCCCATTGGCCTTAGCCTTACCAGGGGCTGTCCCTCTTTGTTACCAACCCCGCAATGAGTCCCCCAAATTCTTCTTCCTCACTCCAAGCTTTCATATCACCCCTTGCTCAAAACCCTCCAATGGCTTCCTGCTGCACTTAGACCAGCAGCCAACCCACCCCCCTTGCCAAGGCCTGCAGAGTCCCCACCCTCCAAACTCGCACCTACCCATTCCCCTGTGTTCCTTCCATTCCAGCAACTCTGGACTTTCTGTTCTATGAACACAGCAAACTTGCTCCTGCCTCAGGGCCTTTGCACTTGCAGTTTCCTCCTCCTGGATTGCTCTTCTCTCAAATCTTCATATTGCTGGTTCCTTCCCACCATTCAGTTCAAACATTAGCTGCTCGTGGAAGCCTTTCTGACGTTCACTATATAAAATATCCCTTCCTCCCTCCATAACTCTCTAATCACTATCTTGTTTTTGTTTCTTTTTCTCATCAATATCTGACATTGCTATATTTCTTTACTTGTTTATTTTTCTGTCTCTCCACAGTAGAATATCAGCTCCTTGAGAACAGAGACCTCACCTCTCTGGTTTACCACTCAATCCCTATCCCCTACAACAGTGCTTAATCAATACTTTTGAATGAATGAATGAATTTGTTAGGAGACTCACAATTATTAAAAATCTAAAAATAAATCTTTAAAAACCTCAGCAGTCAGGCGAGTACATGTGTACATACGCCAACCTGGCAATGCTCTACAGAGAATTCTGCACACATCTCCATCAGAGCCGTCACTGCACCTCTAGCCCCGCTGTGCTCCCGGCTGGCACCGGACAGAAGACAGAGATAACTTGTAGGATGTTGCTTTACAGCAAAACCAGAGGTTCTAGTTTCCACTCCCCAGAGCCCCTGACATTCATTCACGGGCATTTTTACCCAGAGATGCATCCTGCAGTCAGCCCCATTAATATCCTACATAAACAAGCCACAAGGGGCATCCCTTGGAGAGTCTTTAAAAAAACATCTCAAGTAGTCTGTGCACAGCAGTAATCTCAAAGTCAGAGTGAGGCCACTGCTGGGGAGAGAGGAGTCCATGAGAAAAAGGAGAGGTTGGAACTGGGCTCTCATTCGGAAGTCCCCTTACCTCACTATCATTCTTACACATCCAATTAGACGTTGTCCTAGGCTGCCACACACCCCAGCAAACACAAATGAGGTGGGTTTTCTAGTTATGACGCAGATTGTGAGCACGCTCCCTGGAGCGTATGCTGCTCCATCCTGTGTCAGTGATCCAGAAAGAAAAGTGGGAAGAGATGGAACCAAATGGGGCCAAACTCATGGATTGGGTGTGGCTCCCTTTAGAGTAATTCTAAAACAAATAAAAGTGGATGCTTTGTAGAAAGAAGGGCATGTGGTCTGTCTGTTCCTGTGGCTCCCTCCAAGACTAACTGATTTCTGTTGGTGACAGAATTTCCTCAGTGGTGATACAGATGTATGTGGTACCTCTGTGGAGCCGTACCAAACAACAAAGAAACTATTCAGGAGATGTAAAATGATAATGATAATGACAGTAATAATAACTCAGCTGTTTTCCCTAGGAACTGTTGGTAAGAACTCCAGGAGACAGCTGTGCACAGACCTCACCATGAGCACCGAGACCCTTGACATCATTCGGCTATCTCTGTAGGCACAGAGCAGCCTGGTGCTGCAAGAGGCAGGCTTTCAGAGGGGAAACTAGAAAACTCCAGGGTCTGATGGTCGTGGAACCTCTAAATTCAGAGTCACTGCTTCCCCTCGCAGTGTGACAGAGGTCAAGGGGCATTTATATAGAAAGCATTAAAATTATCGGGGTGGAATGGATCCAAGTCAACATTTCTTCCCCAAATCTAAGAAAAAACAAAACATTTAGAAGGCCAGACCCACTCAGAAGGGCAGCCCTGCCCTTTACTTGCCCTCTTCACCACCAGTCAACCAGCGCTTAAGCACACGTCATGTGCAAGGCACCCTGTTGTGTGCTAGGTGCTCAACGATAGACACGACTGACAAGTTTCTGCCTCATCTACAGCTCTCATTCCAGTGTAAGCCTGTCGTTTTTTAAAGACAACTTTATTGAGATGTAATCCACATACCATACAATTCACCCATTTCGGGTGTACAATTCAATGGCTTTTCATATATTCATGGAATTGTTCAACCATCACCACAATCGATTTTAGAACATTTTCATTACCCTAACAAGTAGTGTAAAGCCTTAAGGAGCAAATCACTCAGTCGATTATTGAGTTACAATCGTGAGCATTGCTTCTACCTCTCTGAAAGAATGAAGCACATAACAAGAGGACCTCTCTGGTCTTGCGGCTCCAAGAAGGCTCCGTGCAAAGTGACATTTGAATTGTGAGCTGATGGATGAGGAGGAGAGAGTCAGGCAGAAGGAGTGGAGCGAGGAGGAGGCAGGCAAAGCGAGAGCAAAGGCTCTGTGGTGAATCTGAGGAACTGAAGGAAGAATTTTGAATTTTGTCTTAGAACAATTGGTTTTCTATTTTTCAAGACATTTAAGTCTCCCTGCTCTCTCTTCATCCACTCCTCACACTCACGCTCAGATTTTCATTTTGAAAGTGTATCTCCTGCTGATGGCTGGAGAATGGCTCGGAGGGAGGCAGGAGTGAAAGCAGGAAGACAGGAGCCCATCACAGGAGTCCAGCTAAGAGGTGACGGTGGCCTAAGTCGGGGAGTTGGCAGTAGAAGCGAGAGCAGAGAGTTGATTCCAGATTTGTTAGGACCTGAACTGAAAGACCTTCGTGATTGATTGACCGTGGGAGGGATAAATCCCAAATAGGATGCCTCTGCAGCTGGGTGTACGGGCTATGGAAGGAAAACTGGAAGAAAATTAGGGTGTTAGGAGTTGAGAGATCATTACAGATTCAACACTGGATAACGACAGTGAAGCGTCTACAGACTGGGCTGTAGGTGTGAGTAGGTGTGAGTCTGGCGTCAGAGGTGAGATCTGGGGTGGAGACACAAATGCTGGGGTCATTGTTGCACAGCAGGCTGTTGACCACTGGTGTCCCGCAAGCAGGTGACACCCAGGGAGAGACAACGAAGTACAGAGGGGGCCTCAGGCGAAGCCAAGGGGAGGTCCAACATTGTAACAGTGAGTAGAAGAGGAGGAGCTGGTGAAAGAGGCTGAGAAGAGCTGCCAGCGAGGAGGTAAACCAGCAGTGTGGTGACCTGGAAACCAAGGCAAGATGGCGCTTTAAGGTGGGAGAGGCTATTTGTTTAAACACTGCTGAGACACGAGGCCTAAAATAATGTCCTTTGGACTTGGTGACTTGAAAATTATTGGTGACCTTAGCAAGAGTCCTTTCAGTGACAGACAGGGAGGTCAAAAAATTGAACGTGTGTGAATCGTTTTGAGAAATTTGGCTGGGAATGGGAGGAGAAAGACAGTGTGATGAAGGGCCAGGGGGGTGAGGGAGGAAAGTCTGTTTTAACATGGGGGAGATGTAAGCAAATGTTAATGCTAACAGGAAGGGTTCAGTGAGGAGTAGAAAAGAGAGGAATGACTGATGGGTAAGGCACCTGAGAAGACGGGAGGGGGTGGGATCCCAGCCTAGCTGCAGCGTGGGCCTCAGCAGGAAGGGAAACCTGCTTCTGCCCTGAGGAGCCTGAAGCAAACCCTGGTCTCAGTTATAGCCAGGAATGAACCCGAGCCACACTGGGAGCCGGGGCGTGTTCTCCAAAAGCCTCACTGGGCGTCGTGTGCTCTTCACTGTGCACTGGGTGTGGGATGAGCGTTCTTGTTCTGGCCTGCTGCCCCCGCCAAACACAAACACATGCACACACACACATGCACACGCACTCATTAAACATGTTCTGGAAACAGGAGCCTCATAGAAGGAACCCTACCTCTCCTTCCTCTCTGAAGCCCTTCTCCTTGCACAGCTGAGACCTCTGTTTATCCTTCACACATCAGAACACCCTTTCTCCATCCCTCCTGCTCTCAGCATTCATCCTTCACCTCCTCAGGACGATAATAAATGGCCAAGCTAATTGAGACATAATTAACAGCAAAAGGGAGGTCAGAAGTATAACATCACTCCAGGGATGGAGTCACCGCAAGACATTCTTTTCCCAGAGGCAACAAGACAGGCATGAAGAGGAACGGTGGCGACAGAGCAGAGCAGCAGCTGCCTGACGCCCTGCCCCTTCTGACCTAGAGAATTCATGGAGCCTCAGGCCTGACCTGTGAGGGAGGTGGCTGTCCCCATCTCTCGTCACAGAGTTCAGATGGAGGGGCCTTGGACACAGCTCCAGAGTGGTCAGCAGGGGTAAGGACTGGGCCAGCATTGGGCCACCGCTCTAGGAGGAGGGGACTGCCCCAGAGCAGGGCCTCAAAGGTGGTCAGGATAAAACGGGATGATGCTGGGAAAGGTGCTTGAACAGGTGACTAATATCCTCATGAGTCACTAATGTTGGAGGATCTGGTAAAGATTCACGTAGACCTCTGGCCTGTAAGGGAGCTTTGGACCAAAGGCCCATGCAGTCACTGTTGTCACACCAGCATGGACATATTAAAGTCAGGCTCCCATATGTACAACGATACAAGGCCTGTATATAGTTAAAACTTCATTTTTATACATCACGTGATGGAATAACTACCACGCAGGCCTGTCATTTTACACCAGGCCACCCTCAATAATGATATACTATATAGTGAACTGTTACACTTTTCAGTGACCTTTCTCACTTATTGCCCCAGTTTTTCTCCACAATGACCCTCTGAGATGTGGTGGGTAACTATGGGTTCCTCTCATGCATCTGATGAGGAGAGGGGAGCCGGGAGACCTCTGGATGAGCACGTGTTTCCTCCAGTTACTAGTAACGCAGGGTGACTAAAGGCAACTGTTCGCTCCAGCCAACACTGCACACTGCTGCCTTGGGCCTCTCCTTAGTTAAAGGATCTAAGGAAAATTTCACTGGCATAATGTATTTTAACCAAACAGTTGCCAACTAAGCTCGTGTCAAGGATTTGGGGCACTGGGCCAAAAGTAGAAGGAACTGTGTTGGGCTCATCCTCCACCTCCACAACAGAGAAGATTCACGGCTCTGCCCTTGACACATTGCGAGAACCACTTAACTAACTGCTGACTCTGCTAGTTCTAGTTATTTACTTCCCTGTTCAATAGAAGTTGAAAAATCACTTGTGTTATTAATTTGCCTAAAACTTTCCAGCTTCAGAAAATGACTCAAAAGCCATTTTTACAAAGCAAAGCTGGAATTCTCAGGTTTTGCTTTCAAATGACCAGTCATTCCTGAGCGGTTCTCATAAACACTGAGCTTACAATCTTTTTACCTTTCATTTTCTAGATGAGATAAACACATACAGGTTTACTGAATTTCTCTCTCACTACAGAGTCATATATAAAACTACCAAAACAGCCCTTAGTTCCTTTCCTATTTTCAGACAACCAGACGATTACATTTCCCTTTGGGAAAATCCCCATTCATATCAAATGTTTGTTGTCCACTTCTCTTCTGCCAATCAACAATCATTTGTTCAGCTTCTGCTACATGCTCAGCCTGCGGTGGGCAGTAGGTGGAGACACCTGATTTATGTAGCCTTTCTTGAGTGCTGGGCCTCAGCAGGCTTATACTTCATCTAAAGAAAGCATTGGCCTCAAGAAATAATGAATATATCAGTGGATAGCCTATATTCTGTAACTGCATGGAATTATGTGGCGTCCGTGGGCATCCCGAGACAGAGACTAACAGGAGGAGGAGGGGACACGAGGATGGAAGTGCTGAATAAGAGAGAAGGATGGGACGTACACTTCAGGCAAGGGGGCCACATCTGTGGCTGTTTTGAAGACCATGAGTGGCCTGGACTGATTCAAAAAGGCAGATGATAGGGAGCCATTGAAGTTTCATCTGCAAGATGAACAAGGTGTTTACAGACATTGTTTTGCAAGGCTAGAAGGGAACAGATAATTAGACTTGAGTCCTGAACTGGATGGGAGGAGGGTATAGTCAAAGTATTTGGCAGTGGGATAGATCTAGGGACAGAAAGTGACTCTCTCATCCCCTGCCAGTGGGGGAACTCAGGGAGAACAAGAGGACCCAAAAGGATGTCTGGAGTGTGAAAGGGAGGGGGAAGAAACATACTGATTCAGAGCAGTATCACTGTGGAAGCAGTCCCACAGTATGATTACGATGTCCTTCAAGGATTCTTGACTCCCCAGGATAGCATCGTTTCTCTCCTAAGGCGGCAAGAAATATCTTGATAACCCCATCGAGGTCATATTCTTTTTAATGGGGGCCCACGGCTGGTGGGAGGTGTACCATGGACTGTAATGTGAATGTAAAATGTGCCCTCCCTCACGGAAGAGGTGCACTTCCAGGTAGTCCTGAGCTGTTAGAACCATTCTGCATGAGTACAACCCACCCTGTTTCAAAAAACACCACTCCAGCCAGCTTCTTCTCTAATCTTGGGAGGTGGGCTAGAGACTTGGAGAGGTTCCCCCCGGGATCCTTCCAGGGCCTGGCTACAGTCTCTGCTTCCCCCCTCCACTGACCCCTCCACAGTGTCCATCAGGAGTTACAGCTCCACGTGGGGCCTCACCAGGACCAGGGCAGGGGCACAGGTAGGAAAGCTTCTGTCTCATCACTTCCTGCTCATGGCATACAAACACCATGGTTTAAACCAAATCGAGGGTTTTGTTTTGAAACCATGGATATTAAAATATGTTAAGTCTCAGATGGGAGAGATGTTTACAAGCCCTGCTGTTCCTGTCAATCAAATGAAAATGAAAACACAACATACGAAAATCTATGGGTTGCAGCAAAAGTGGTACTAAGAGGGAAGTATATAGCAATACAGGCCTACCTCAAGAAAGAAGAAAAATTTCAAAGTGACAAACTATTGCTAAACTAAAAAGAACAAGAAAAAGAACAAATGAAGCCCAAAGTCAGTAGAAGAAAGGAAGTAATAAAAATGAGAGCATAAATAAATAAAAATAGAAACTAAAAAGGCAACAGAGAGGATTAGTGAAGCTAAGAGCTATCTCTTTGAGAGATAAACAAAATTGACAAATCCTTAGCCAGACTCACTAAGAAAAAAAGAAGGCTCAAATAAATAAAATCAGAAATGAAAGAGCAGAAATTACAACAGATACCTCAGAAATACAAAAGATTTTAAGAGAATACTGTGAAAAGCTATATGTCAACAAATTGGATAATTTTGAAGAAATGGATAAATTCTTAGAATCATACAACTTCCCAAAAATGAATCAAGAAGAAATAGAGAATCTGAACAGACAAATCACTAGTGAAGAGACTAAAACAGTAATCAAAAAACTCCCAAGAAACAAAAGTCCAGGACTAGATGGCTTCTCTGGTGAATTCTAGCAAACATTCAAAGAAGATTTAATACCTATACTTCTCAAACTCTTTCAAAAAATTGAAGAGGAAGCGATGTTTCCTAATTCATTTTACAAGGCCAACATTACCCTGATACCAAAACCAGACAAGGACAACCCCAAAAAGGAACATTACAGGCCAATATCATTGATGAACACAGATCCAAAACTCCTCAACAAAATATTAGGAAAACAAATACAACAATACATTAAAAGGATCATACACCATGATCAAGTGGGATTTATTCCAGGGAAGCAGGGATGGTTCAACATCTGCAAATCAATCAACATGATGTACCACATTAACAAATGAAGAATGAAAATCACATGATCATCTCAATAGATAAAAATAAAGCATCTGACAAGATGCACCATCCACTTATGATAAAAATTCTCAATAAAATGGGTATAGAAAGAAAGAACTTCAACATAATTAAGGCCATGTACAACAAACCCACAGCCAACACGATACTCAATGGTGAAAAACTGAAAGGTATCCCTCTAAGAGCAGGAACAAACAAAGATGTGCACTCTCACCACTCTTATTTAACATAGTATTACAAGTCCTAGCCAGAGAAATTAGGCAAGAAAAAGAAATAAAAAGGATCCAAATCGGAAAGGAAGAAGTAAAACTGTCACTATTTGTGGATGACATGATTTTATATATAGAAAACCCTAAAGAATCCACCAAAAAACTATTAGAAATAATTAACAAATACAGTAAAGTTGCAGGGTACAAAATCAACATACAAAAATCAGTTGTATTTCTATACACTAACAATGAACTAACAGAAACAGAAATCAAGAATACAATCCCATTTACAATCGCAACAAAAAGAATAAAATAGTAGGAATAAATTTAACCAAGGAGGTGAAAGACCTAAACACTAAAAACTATAAGACATTATTGGAAGAAATCAAAGACGACATAAAGAAATAGAAAGATATGCCATGTGCATGAATTGTAGGAATAAATGCAGTTAAAATGTCCATACTACCTAAAGCAATCTAGAGACTCAATGCAATCCCAATCAGAATCCCAATGACATTCTTCACAGAAATAGAACAAATAATCCTAAAATTTATACGGAACAAAAGACCCTGAATAGCCAAGCACTGAGAAAAAAGAACAAAGTTGGAGGTGTCACACTCCCTGACTTCAAAAGGTACTACAAAGCTATAGTAATCAAAACAGCATGGTACTGGCAGGAAAACAGACACACAGATCTATGAAACAGAACTGAGAGCCCAGAAATACCACACATCTATCGACAGCTAATCTTTGACAAAGGAGCCAAGAACACACAATGGAGAGAGGAAAGTCTGTTCAATAAATGGTGCTGGGAAAACTGGACAGCCACATGCAAAAGAATGAAAGTGGACCATTATATTACACCATATACAAAAATTAATTCAAAATGGACTAAATTTAAGACCTGAATGTAAGACCTCGAATCTAAGACATGAAACCATAAAACTCCTAGAAGAAAACACAGGCAGTGTGCCCTTTGACATGGGTCTTAGGAGTATCTTTTTGAATACCATGTCTCCTCAGGCAAAGGAAACAAAAGGAAAAATAAACAAATGGAAATACATGAAACTAAATAGCTTCTGCACGGCAAAGGAAACCATCAGCAAAATGAAAAGACAACCCACCAATTGGGAGAAGATATTTACAAATCATATATCCAATAAGGAGTTGATATCCAAAATATATAAAGAATTCATACAGCCCAACAACAGAAAAACAAACCACCTGATCAAAAAATGGGCAGAGGATCCAAACATCCATGTTTCCAAAGAAGACATACAGATGGCCAGCAGGTACATGAAAAGATTTCAATATCAGTAATTACTAAGGAAATGCAAATCAAAACCACAATGAGACATCACTCCATGCCCATCAGAATGGCTATTGTTAAAAAGACAAGAGGGGCTGGCCCGGTGGTGCAGTGGTTAAGTGCGCGCGCTCTGCTGTGGCGGCCCGGGGTTCGCCGGTTCAGATCCCGGGCACACACCGACGCACAGCTTGCTAAGCCATGCTGTGGCGGCGTCCCATATAAAGCAGAGGAGGATGGGCATGGATGTTAGCCCAGGGCCAGTGTTCCTCAAGAAAAAAGGAGAGGATTGGCATTGGATGTTAGCTCAGGGCTAGTTCTCCTCACAAAAAAAAAAAAAAAGACAAGAAACAACAAGTATTGGAGAGGATATGGAGAAAAGGGAACTCATACACTGCTGGTGGGAAAGTAAATCGGTGCAGCTACTGTGGAAAACAGTATGGAGATTCTTCAAAAAATTAAAAATAGAACTACCATATGATCCAGCTATTCCACTTCTGGGTATTCGTCCAAAGAATATGAAAACACTAATTCAAAAAGATATATGCACCCCTATGTTCATTGCAGCATTACTCACAATTGCCAAGACTTGGAAACAACATAAGGGCCCATGAACGAATGAATGGATAAAGTAGATGTGGTATATATACACGACAGAATACTACTCACTCATACAAATGATGAAATCTTGCCATTTGTGACAAAATGGTTGGACCTTGAGGATATTATGCTAAGTGAAATAAGTCATACAGAGAAAGCCAAGTACCTTACAATTTCACTCATATGTGGAAGATAAACACACAGATACAGAGAACAGATTGGTGGTTACCAGAGGGGAAAGGGGTGGGGGGAGGGTGAAAGGGGTAAAAGGGCACAATTGTATGGTGATGGATAGCATCTAGACTTTTGGTGGTGAACACAATGTAGTCTATACAGAAGTTGAAATATAAGGATGTACACCTGCAATTTATATGATGTTATAAACCAATATTACCTCAATAAAAAAAATTTTTTCTTAATCAAGTAATATATTCCCAAATCTTGGCTAAGGCCTGTAACAATATGTTTAGATCGAGTATGTCTTAGGGAAGGACAGTTTTTAGAAAGTGATTATCGGGGCCGGCCCCATGGCTTAGCGATGAAGTGCGCGCGCTCCGCTGCTGGCGGCCCGGGTTTGGATCCCGGGCGCGCACCGACGCACCACTTCTCCAGCCATGCTGAGGCCGCGTCCCACGTACAGCAACTAGAAGGATGTGCAACTATGACATACAACTATCTACTGGGGCTTTGGGGGAAAAAATAAATAAAATTATAAAAAAAAAAAGAAAATGATTATCATTTTTATGATTTTTATATAAGTGTAAACTTAAACTGTTTTATCTTATAATCCCTTGCCGCATTCTCATTAGCTAATGAACACTATAGAATATAAAATATTTCACTGAGAAACAGAAAAGCATTGTGTAAGTAGAGACTTTTTAATGAAAAGCAATTTAGTCACATCGACAGTCTTAAAATGCTACAATGCTGCAGTAAACATCAAATCTTAATCAGTTCTTGTTAGGATAAACTTCTAGAATAGAAATTATTACATTAAAGAGTGTATGGTAAAAGAAACCTTGATATAGCCTAATGAAGAAACATTATATAGACATTTAAAATAATATTTTATAGAAATAATATGAAGAATAACTATGATAGTATAAATAAATGTTAGTGAACGCAAAACTGAATATCCAATAATGGCTGTAACCACATAATAAGAAAGCCTATGCACAGTAATAGCCAAAATGTTGAAAACATAATGTTTTCCTCCAGACTTTTCAGGATTTTTCACATTCTCTTTGACGAGAAATTAATATTATTTATAAAATGAGTTATTTGGAATAAAATAAAAATAGCAATATTTATTTAGCTCTTATAATGAGTCAGACATTTTGTTAAGAGCTCTACACACATTATCATTTAATCATATATGACTACCATGAGTTAGGAATTATTATCCCTATATAATAGACGAAAAAAGTGAGGTGTAAAGAGATTAATTAAATTGTCCAAGGTCACACAGTTAAGAAATAGAAGAGATTGGTTTTATAGCTAGGCCTATATGATGGAAAGCTACTTTCGTGTATCACCTTCTTAAAAATAAAAATTTATTATATATATATATGTGGTATTCTTTAATCTTCAGGAAAATAATTTGTGGAAAATTTCATGGACCTGTATTTTCACAAAACAAAGTACGAAATCTCCTTTTCTCCATTAATTTGAAAAATGAGAGACCAACAAGTATATATGTTTTTAGCCCAGATCTCTATAAATCTGTACATGATTTAGTAAATAAGTACTGACATTCATCCTAAATTTAGAACCTTTGCAGCTTGGAAAATAAGCTCTTATGATTAAAAAGAATTCCTTTCTTATTGGCCTTTTCTCCAAAGACTGTCAAAGTAGATCAATCCATTTTAATTGACATATGAAATGTGCTAGTCTACTTCTCAGATTTAAAGTTTGGGTTCACTGAAAACGACAAATGTGAAACAATTCTTTCAAGGATGCTTCAACACACATGATCTGATCTATCATGATAATTATGCCATAAATGTAAAATACTGCTTCAAGTAGCTGACCAAAATTACTCATATTGTGTTCACCAGTATGATGGCAAAAATACATGGAACTCTCTAAGAACCTTATGAGAGAACGTCACACCTCAGGGAAGAAGGGGCTCCCAAGGCCCAGTCCTCTGGTTTAGAAGAGGGCAGCTCTTTACAATATGGCTCATTAAATAAGAGGGGGTTAGAATAGGACTAAATAGGATAGGTTTTTCATCAAAGTTCAACAGACCTTTAAAAACTGTTAATAGATTCAAAATAAGAACAAAAAGGGGGAAGGAAATAGGGAAGTCCCAGGTAAGTTTCTAGATTTATTTATATTTATGAATAAATATGATTTTTTTTCTCAGAGTAAAATGCCAGGAATATAGGCAGGCTCAGTGGGTTGGACCAGAGCAGGGGCACAAATTGAGACCTGTAGTAGATTCGGTAAAACAATACTAGATCATAATATTCCTTGTACATCTTTATTCTGGACCATAAACCTTGCTTTCTTATTTGAATCTGTTGTTCCTCTTTTACATTTCAGCCATAACTATAAGAAGTCTTCATCTTGTACGTGAAATATTTCATTATATCTCATGCCTATTATTGGAACTTCTAATTTTAATAAGTTCAGTGGGTTAATTAGAAGGATGCTATTAAATGTCTTTAAGCTCATTTTTTTTTTACTTCCAATTTAACTTTTCTCAGTTCTGGATATTTCTGATCAAGGCATTTAATCTTCATTGGCTCTGGTATAAATACTAGTTGACAGGAGACTTTCATTTCCCTTAAAGACTGCAGACAGTATTACCTGAAAAGAACCTCTGTGTAGCTGTCGCATATGCAGCCTAGGCTTTCAGAAGCAGTTCTGATGCCTTAACTATTTTATTCTGTTTTATTATGATAATCATAAGAATGTCTGTTCAGTGCTCAAATTCACTCCCATGCCTATAGATAAATTTGGCTTTCTGGTTCCTCAAAAACACTTTCTTTCTTTGCCAAACTAATGAAGTAGATGTTTTCTTTTAACTCTTTAAGTAGAAATTATGTCTCAAATGGGTTAAACTATTTGAGAGCATTAGAACGAAGTGAACCAAATAAAACTGAGCCACGTGCAAAATTTACTTAAATGGTCAAAGATTAATAAACCTTTAAGAACTGTGAATAGATTTGAAACAAGAATAAAAGAGGGACATCGGTATAGGTTCATGTTGCAGGATTGCTATATAACAAATCTACTAAATTAGGAGAGGTTTATACCCTTTCTTGGATTGCAGCAAACTCACTTCCTGAGCAGATGGTCTTCCACCATTTAATCGCTCTTTAACTCCCTACAATCTGCCTTCTGGGCACACTATCCACTAAAATCACTCAAAGGTCACCAACAACCTGGATCATGGAAGCCAGCAACAGAAGTGCTAGAAAGAGATTTACGAATCAAACCCAGCCAAATAATTTTATGGATTAGAGAACTACACTCCAGATACATTAGGAGACCTTCCCCAGATTACACTGCGGGTGAATCGTGCGAGGTCTGAAGACCAGCACCTGAATTTCTGCCAGTGCTGTGCTGTTCCTCCCAGCCAACAAGGTAGTCAAAAGCCTTCTTGAATCACCGTCTCAAAGTCAAAATTCTCCACACTTTCACATCCACTGACACTGTTTTACCTTCTCACTAGACTCCTTTGTCCTGCCCTCCTTGAACATCCCTTTACTCCATCATCTGCATTACCCACACTCTGGCAAAGAACTAAGCCTCAACCCTGGCCTCCCAAGAACTTTCTGCTCATCGTTTCAAATTCTACCATAAGCCATGTTCAATAGCAACACAACCTTGTACCTTTTCTTTTCATTAACTACTGGGCACCTCGATTAACTACCACGTCTGCATTGGAACTATCAAAATGCAAATATTAATAATAGCTAACATTTGTTGAGTGCTTAACTACAAACTAGGAGCTGTTTTAAGCTCTTTACCTGTATTAATTCATTTAATCCTCACAACTCTTGAGTATTATTCTGATTTTACATGCGAGGAAACTAAGGCATAACAGAGGTTAACCAACTTGCCCAAACTTGGATTCAAACCCATATACTGTGCCTCCAGAGGCTGTGCTCTACACTGTTTTGCTAGGCAGAAGGTCTAGCAATATGGAATCTCTCCTATTTATATTCTTGAATATTAACACAGCATTTTCATATCATAGTGGTTTTTTTTCTGTGACTCGTCCTTTGATGTTAGAATGGCTTATTTATGTAAAAATTCTGTTGCATTCAACATCAATTTCAAGAAACAACATCAAATTTTCTCAAGTTGGTTTAAAAATGAAGAAAAGAAACCCAATTCCTGGCTGGTCTTATGCTACTGCCTGTTAAATATGTTAGTTTCAGACAGAATCCTGCAAACATTTAAAAAGGTATGAAGTGTGTTTTCCTATTTAACCACTAATCTTCTGTATTTTGATTAGTATAATACACATTTCAAAAGAAAGTCCATTTGCTCTACAACTCCAGAAACCTACCCCTGGTTGCTATAAATGGATGTCCTCTGTAGGGTCACCTTATCCCCAGTGGACAACTGCAATGTAGAATACAAAGAATCAGTGAAATGTACATGGTCTGCTGCTTACACTTTCTGCACCAGTCAAATCTCTTCCAGATATGAATGAGCAGCAAAGGCTGGAAACAAACACAGCCTTCAAGAAACCATTATCTGATGTTAACATGGCAGAGTCACTGCAGTGCGAACAACGAAAGTCTCATCGACAGATAATCAGTAGGTAGTCAGCACCAGAATTACTGAGGCAACAGAAAACGATGAACATCTACCGACAACAAGTTAGGGTGAAAGGAGAGGGAGAGTAAACACTCAAAGAAGCTTGCTAGCCTCCTGAAAGTGTTTTGCTTTGGACAAGGAAGAAGAAAATCCCTAATAAAATTACTAATTATTAGACTGTGGACTTGGTCTCATCCTAGTGCTAATAGGGAAGAAGAAAGAAGCTAACAGACCCTTTTAACATGATCAACCCCATGAGGTGACATCTCTGCATCTAATTCTTCAGATCATTTCCACAGCCCTCTCAGTGTGCTAAGGCACAGGTGCAACTATTTTTCTGTGGTGTAATATTGAGCCAGCCTGTTCAGTTAATAAGCTATTTCCTTTGTTAATTCCTCCACACCATTACAAAAATCATTGCTTCCAAATGCTTGACATCCCCTCCCCCTTTCCTTCTTCAGGTAACACCTTCATATTGGTTATGCCACTTGACAACTGTGTGACCTTGGAAAAATTACTTAACCCTTCTGAGACTCATGTTAGCTATTTGCAAAATGGGTATAATAATATATATTTCAGAAAAGTGTTAAAATCAGATATAATACATACAATACATATAAAATACCCATACCGTAGGAGCACAATCAATAGTGGCTATTCTTATTTCTCTCATTTCCTTTCTCTTGCCCTGACAAATACCAGACTAGGCTGATAGAACACAAAGAAGAATAAGACACATTCTCTACCGTGAGGAGCCTTGCCAGGCCACAACTACAACAGTGTGACAAGTGTTGTAACATGGAGTGCGTAAAGAGCTATAGGAAAGCAGGCTTAGTGGCACAGCTGCCAAACCCACATGACTTGTTTCCAGGGAGTTGTTTATAGGATGATTGGATAATATGGTCTTTTGTATAATTTATCTTCTCTAAATCAAATGTGACATAGGAAAGTGGGAGCAAGAAGAGCAGGCATTGTTACCCTATTTATAAGAATAAAGGACAGACTAATTAACAGGTTGGGGTTAATTATTTTCTTTCAAATATTTCTTTATCAGATAATATGAATAATCTTGGCATTTAATTTACTTGGTTTGCATCTACTTGGGGTCATCACAACTGTTTAATGAACATTTACTCTGCTTAAATCCCAGTGTTAGGTTTATCAACCCAGATCTGTGGAGCATAGAGGGTAGCTGGAGAACAAAACACTCACAGAAACAATGAGATAAGACTCAAGCAAAGGAGGTAAGGCTTAGGTTTCTAGTTCCAGAGAGCAAAGTGAGCACATGCACTCAATTCTCATTCCTCCTCAGACCCCACAGAAAGGACCATAAAGATGTTAATAATAAATTAAAAAAACTAAAGCCACAGCAATGAAGAGAAAACATCAAATAAGATATTTCAGCACATTTCTAGTATAAGAGACGGCAAATGGAAGTGCACTAATGCATAAAGCAGAGCAGAGGAAGCCCATATATCCCAAACTATACCACTTAGAGTATCACCAAAATGCTGCCACAGGTGTGGGAGTTGATCCACCAAATAGAGGGGCCCCAGAGGGGCACCTGGTTTGCAGGCACAATGGAGGGCAGATGGGAGAAGTGGGGTGTGACACAGAACTGATGAAAGGCCACAGTGGCCAGCCTCATGCCCCACACAGAGAACTACAGTCAGCAATAAAACCAAGTTTTTCTCTTAATATACTGAACAAACTGACTGGCGCAAGTTAATGCTTCCAGTGTAGGCAAGAGCCTCCTCAAAGTTTCCCCTTCACATTCTGGCATTTGGCAAGAATGATGAGGGTCTGATCCCTGAGAGACAAAACTCCTAATCCCATCTCCCTCACCTCTTGTTGAGGTGGTGTGGGGGCAGACCACTTAAGACACTGAGACACTTAAGTGAGACCACGTAAGATACAATCAGATCATCCATCACATTAATATGACTGGATAAATGAAGATCATCAGGTAGGTGACAAAATAACCAGCAGGAAGAAAGAGAAACATCACATTAATGAAACACAAAAATTACCTTGGCTATTACATTTAGTGAAATAAGCTAGACACAGAAAGGTAAATATTGTATAATTTCACTTATATGAGGTACCTAAAATGGGCAAATTCAGAGAGACAGAAGACAGAATAGAAGTTATCAAGAGCTGGAGGGTGGGGAGAAGGGGGAGTCATTGTTTAAGGGGTAGAGAGTTTTTGTTGGGAATGACGAAAAGGTTTTGGGTATAGACAGTGGTGATGGTTACACAACATTGTAAATGCATTTAATGCCAACGAACTGTACACTTATGAATGGTTAAAATGGTAAATATTATGTTATGTATATTTTGCCACAATAAAAAAAAAGAAAAAAATTACTCTGGAGATTTAACAAATGGCACTTTGACAACTGGATATTCACATGCAAAGAACCAAGTTGGATCCCTACCTCACACTATATACATAAATTAACTCAAAATGGATCAGAGACCTAAACATAAGAGCTAACCCTATAAAATTCTTAGAAGAAAATATCAGCATAAATCTTCATCACCCTGGATTAGGCAATGGTTTCTTAGATATGACAGCAAAAACACAAGCAACCAAAGAAAAAATAGATAAATTAGACTTCATCAAAATGGAAAACTTCTGTGCTTCAAATGACACCATCAAGGAAGTGAAATGACAGTCTACCAAATGGCATAAAAAATTTGCAGATCATATAAGGAACTCATATTCAGAATACATAAAGAACTCTTACAATACAATAATAAAAAGACAGACAACCCAATTAAAAAATGACACTGTATCTTAACAGACATTTCTCCAAAGAATATAAATACAAATTGCCAATAAACACATGAAAAGATGCTCAACAACATTAGTAACCAGGGAAGGCAAAAAAAAAAACCCACAATGATATACCACTTCTCACCCATTAGAATGGCTATAATCAAAAAGACAGATAATCACAAGTATGGACAAGAATGTAGAGAAATTGGAACCCTCATAATTTGCTGGTAGAAATGCAAAATAATGCAGTCACTTTGGAAAACAGACTGGCAGTTCCTCAAAATGTTAAACATAGAGTTAGCATGTGACTCAGCAATTCCATAATGTCCAAGAAAAATGAAAACAGGTCACACAAAAACTTGTACACAAAATTTCATAGCAGCAATATTCATAATGGCCAAAAGTGGAAACCACCCAAATG
Source organism: Diceros bicornis minor (assembly GCF_020826845.1). Classification (NCBI taxonomy): domain Eukaryota; kingdom Metazoa; phylum Chordata; class Mammalia; order Perissodactyla; family Rhinocerotidae; genus Diceros; species Diceros bicornis. The sequence goes on along the minus strand of NW_026691812.1, from coordinate 1,319,105 downwards.
TCCATCACCTGATGAATGGATAAATAAAATATGGTGTACACATACAATGGAATGTTACTTTGCCCTAAAAAGGAATGAAGTACTGATACATGCTACAACACTGATGAATTTTGAAAACATTATGGGATTAAAAAAAGCCAGTCACAAAATATCACATATATGAAACCATTTATATGCTATGTCCAGAATAAGAAAACTCATACAGACACAAAGTAGATTAGTAGTTGCCTAGGGCTAGGGTAGGGAGAGAGAGAAAGGTTGAGGAAAGTGGAGAGTGACTGTTAAAGGGTACAGGGTTTCTTTTGGGGGTGATGAAAATGTTCTAAAATTGATTGTGATGAATATACTAAAAATTATTGAATTGTACACCTTAAATTAGTGACTTGTATAGGATGTAAATTATATTTCAATAAAGCTTTTATTAAAAAAAGTTCAATAAATGATAGCTGTTATTGTTTCACACAATTACTCTGGAGAAAAAAGATGTTTCAAGAACAGAAGAAATCTTTTTTTTTTTTTTTTTGAACATGAGGAAATGCTTACTTTTTATTTTTTTTTCCCCCCATATATTTCTACTCTTTTTTTTTTTTTTATTGGTTTATAACATTGTAAAAATTTCAGGTGTACATCATTGTTCTTCTATTTCTGCATGGACTACATCATGTTCACCACCAAAATACTAATTACAACCCATCACCACACACATGTACCAAATTATCCCTTTCACCCTCCTCCCTCCCCTCTTCCCCTCTGGTAACCACCAATCCAATCTCGAACAGAAGAAATCTTAACTCCAAATTTTACTTACAGAAAGACTTACAGAGATAAAGTATCTATTGAAAAAAGGGAAACGGGAACAAGATGCGTAGACTCAGTTTTCCCTCCTGCTCTAATTACAATTTTTTACCCTGGAAATAATCAATGGATAACAATTAAAGGACTCTGAAAGCTGGAAAGAAGAAGGTAGACTGGACTGGCTAAGAACCTCAGGACTTGAAGAATGGCAATACAGTGCGATTCCTGAGATCCCACATATGCCGGGCTGAGCACCAGGGGAGCCTGCAGCCTGACACAACCAACAGGCATAGACAAAAAAATAAACAAACACAAAAACAATAAAAGTCTGTTCTCTCTCGTGAAAGGACTGGGAAAGAGGAAGCACAACAGAGACCAAGTGGGGACCCCAACCCTAGTTCCTCAACTGAGGTACTTGTTGGCCAATTTGCCTTTAGCAGCAACTGCAAAGCCCTAATGGGCCCACCCAACCTCTGCTTCACAACCAGGGCACTGGTGGGCCAATACAACTGTAGCATCAGCAAAGAAGCCCCAGTGAGCTGTCCAGATCCCTGTTTGGCAAACCAGGCTTCAGTAGGCAGTCCAATTCACCTGCAGGAGCAGCAGTAAAGTTCCAAGAGCCAGCTCAACCCCTACTTCAGAACCAGGGCACCAGCAGGCAGTCTGATCCGCCAGCAGCAGCAGCTCCACAGCAGTGACAAGCCTACCCAGCCCCAGTGCCACACCTGGGAACCAGTGAGTGGGCCGATCCACCCACACCAGCTCAGGCTGGTGTCAGGCCAGAGAGAAATGGCGTATTACCTATAGAAGAACACAAATTTGAATCAACAAGGGATTTTTCATCTGAAACTACAGAGGCCAGAGGAAGTGGTACAATAATTCTTAGTGCTGAAAGAAAACAACTGCCAATCAGGAGTCCTGTATATAACAAAAGTATCCTTCAGGAATGAAGGGGAAATAAAGACACTATCAGACAATGGAAAACTAATAAGTTTGTTAGCAGACCTACTTATAAATAATATCCAGAGAAAGCTATCTAAACAGAAAGAAAAGGATAAAATGTGGTATATACATACAATGGAATGTTATTTGGCTGTAAAAAGGAATGAAGTACTAATATATGCTACCAGATTGATGAATTTTGAAAACATTATGCAAGTGAAAAAAGCCAGTCACAAAATACCACATATTATATGAAACCATTTTTCCAGAAAGCTGAGACATTCAGAAAGGAAAGAATAATGGAATGGTAAAAGTTGAGATAAGCAGAACAGACTCTCCTTTACCTCATGAGTTTCTTTAATCAAATTTTATGGTTGAAGCAAAAATTTTCACACAAACTGATGTGCTGCTCAATTAATGCAGAGGAAATACTTAAGAAAATTATGCTTAAAATGTGAAAAAGGGAAAGAAAACTAAATGAAAGTAAAGTTTCTACACTTCACTTAAAGTGGTAAAATGTTGATACAGTAGAGTTTTGATAATCTAAGTATGTATATGGTAATTCCTAGAGCAACTACTAAGAAAATTTAAGAAAGCAATACACTAAAAAACATTATAAATAAATCATAATGGAATTCTAAGAAACATCAAATAAGCCACAAGATATCCTTCAGTGGGTGAACGGTGAAACGATGGTATAGTGATACCATGAAATACTACTAAGCAATAAAAAGGAACAAACTTCATAACACGCAACAATTTGTATCAGTCTCACGGGAATTATGCTGAGTGAAAAAAACCAATTCCAAAAGGTTATATATCATATAGTTCCATTTATATAACATTCCTGACATGACAAAATTATAAAATGGAGAATAGATTAGTGGTTGTCTGGGGTTAAAACTGGGGGTGAGGGAGTGGGTGTGGTTAAAAAGGGGTAACACAAGGAAGCCTTATTATGATATGGTGATGGTACAATTAAGTATCTTGACTATGATGGAGGTTACAGAAAGCTACACATGTGATTAAAATGGTCAGAGCTCTACACACACACACATACACACACACACACACACACATGAGTGTATGTATAACTGGTTAAATCTGAATAAGCTTTATAGACTGTACCACTGTCAATTTTCTGGTTTTCTGTTGTACTATCTAATATAAGGCATTAATATTGTGGAGGCTGAGTGAAGGATTCACAGGCCCTCCCTGGACATTTCTTTGGAATTTCTTGTGGATCTGTATTTATTTCAAAATAAAAAGTTAAAAAAAGTTTTTATTCAATTGATACCTCAAAAATTTTTGACTCTCCAAATTTGTAGTAATTGTGACAATAATTTTAAATAAAAACTAGAAAGCTATGAAAATGAGAACAAGAATGAGCTATTAGATATTAAAATGTGACTTTGAAAAAAAATTCAACAGAAGAGCTGGAACAAAAAGTTAAGGAAGATTCCCTGAATGTAGAGTAAAAAAAACACAAAGAAATAGAAACCATATGAAAAAAAAGAAGAGATTCAGAGGATCACTCCTTTAGGTCTAAGATCTCACTAATAAGAGCACTAATAGAAAGAATAGAGAAAATAAAGAAAAGGAAATTATCAAAGATATAATTTAAGAAAATTTCCCACAACTGAAGAAAGTCACAAAATGAAAGGGGCAACCAAATGCCCAGCAAAATAAATGAAAATAAGATTCGTACAAAAACAGGTTCCCATGAAATTTTAGGACATCAAAAATAAGGACAAGTTCCCAAAAGGAGATGACCCAAAAAATGTAGTTTTATTACATCGTTTAAAGTTATAAAGGTGATAAATAAAAGAACTAAAAATAACTACTAAATATTGGGAGATTAAGATGGAAGGGAGGTTGGGGTATACAAGTGATCTTTCCAAAACAAAGAAACAACAGATACTGTGTAAAGGTAAAACATCAAGCACAGGAGTTACGTCTACGTTATTCAGAAATTTGGAGACAGAGGTGAAAACAGATATAGATTTAAAAAAGGCTTTTCTAGAGATGGAGAAATGGTGGAATGGTTAATACTCCCAATGGATTGTAATGCAATTGCACTGTAATCTCATCTGTATTATTTCACGTTTTACAATATGCAGTTATGTAACTTTTTTTTGGTGAGGAAGATTGGCCCTGAGCTAACACCTCTTGCCAATCTTCCTCTTATTGCTTGAGGAAGCATGGCCCTGAGCTAACATCTGTGCCCGTCTTCCTCTATTTTGTATGTGGGTCACTGCCACAGCATGGCTTGATGTGTGGTGTAGGTCTGTGCCCAGGAGCTGAACCTGTGAACCCAGGCCACCAAAGCGGAGCGTGCAAACTTAACTACTATGCCACCAGGCCGGCCCCTGCATTTATATAACTTTTATATGTAGTCAAAGAAAAAGGCACTGCATGGGGCTTGGATTTTAAGGATTCTGACTCAAAAAGAGGCCAGGGTTTCAGGATGAAGGTTGCACTAAGTGTGGAGGTCTGGGAGTGGTTGTGGGCAGGGTGTGATATTAGATCAACAATTCTGCTGAGACTCTAGCGAAGGAAGAGCAGGGAGAAATTTGGAGAAATTGCAGGATATAGGTGAAAAACAAGGAACTGAGGTGACCGTGTGGGGCCTCGAATGTCGGGATATGGAGTTTAGAATCTATCCTGTAGGTAGCAGAGAGTCAGGGAAGGTTTTAAGCAGAAAATAACACGAATGCACCCACGCTTTATAAGATCATGTGTTCTCAAGCACAGATGATAAACAGGAGGAGAGACTGGAGACAAAGAGATTATAGTAATCATCCCATTGAGTAGTAATAAAGTCTGAGTGGTACATGGCAGTGGGGATGAATATGAAGAGAGAAATGTGGATGTTACTGCGAAGGCAAAGCCAATATGACAATCAACTGGATACAGAAGCTACTGGTGTGAGAAGAGACTACTGAAGTCCTTTCTTATCCAAGATAGGGACTGTGGAAAGAGGGGCAGGTTTGAAAAGAGAAGACAACAAATTTGGCATTAGAAATGTTGGGTTTTACTTCTTTTTAAATTTTTTAAACCACTGTATTGAGAAATATGCACATACAAAAAGCTGTGCATATTTAATGTATACAACTTGATGAGTTAGAAATAAGTATACAACCAGAAACATCGGGTTTTAAATACTAGATCTGTGGAGAGATGATCACCAGGTAGTTGGAAATTCAAGTTTAAATATTAGGAAAGAATCACAATTAGAGAAACAGATTTAGAGATATTTGCATGAGAAGTCCACTATTTCCCATGGCAGACCTTCCCCCCACACATCCCTTCAAGCATCCCTTCAAGCATCCTCAAGCCTTCAAGTTAAACACTGAGTACCTCCTATATAACAGGTGTTGTGGTACTAGGACAGGTCCTGAAGCTACAAAAATGAATAAAACATAGTTTCTTATCTCTAGGAGTTTACATTCGAAGACCTCCAAAAAGTTTTTTTTTTTGGTCAGAATCTCATAATACGTTCAAGTATATCTGCTATTGCTTACAATGCTTTTCTTTCTACTTCTCTAAACTTTACTTACAAAATGGGATTTGTTTTGTTCTCTAACTAACATCAAGAGGAAACAGCAATTTCTGACTAAAGAGTGAGTAGTGAGAAGGGTTACCCTAGATGACACCACACTTCTCCAACCTCAGTCTTACCCCCAGGTACAAAAGTATTCCCTTTTCCTGAAATGAATTTGCTACGGGTATTGTTAAGAAAATCAACAGTTCTCAATTTAGTCCTCAACGTTTTGGGTTCGCAATGTGCCAACAGCCCTATGCAAACTTGAAGGAATGGACCTTTCTACAGTTCTAGCACACTCCTTGCTTTCTGGATTCTGGAAACTTCCTTCTGCCATAACCCTTCTGTGAAGGAATGAGTTGATTCGGCAGGTCTGGGTTGTTCAAACCCTGAACATTCCCAAGAAAGGCACGTTTTCAGGATGGGCCCTTGGCCGGCTTCTTGGAATGTTCTGTCAGATAAGAGTGTTTTGCATGCCTGAGGCCTTGGGCCACAGCGTACTAGTTTGTCCAGAGGGTTTCCCCTAACATTGTGGTTTATGGGGAACATCTGCTTTTTCTCTAAGGGGCTAGAGCTTGAATGACCGAGGTCAGTCATGCGGGTGCTGTACACCCACAGGACTGACCCCCGGTGAAAAGCCTGGACACTCCAGCTTGAGAAAGCTTCCCTGCTTGGAAACACTCTGCACGCTGTCACGCGTGGCTGCTGCGTAACTGCGTCTCGCGTGGCTCCACTGGGAGAGCACACTGGGCGGCTTGTGCCTGGTGTCCCCAGACCTGCCCCACGTGCCTCTGCTGATTTTACCCTGTACCCTTTCACTGTAATACACCCCAAGTGTAAGTACAGCAGCTTCCCAGTCCCGTGAGTCCTTCTAGTGAATCTCCGAGGCTAAGGGTGGTCATGGGGACCCCGATACATCTTCCTTCCAAGTCTGGGATTTCTCTCGTTTTCAGGAATTGTCTGAAATTTACTCCTCTCTATTTACTTTTTCCAACACTTGGCAGACTTTAAAGCACCTGGTCAACCCCCACACATCAGCTAATTGCAAAGTCTGACCTGGTCAATCATGACCAAGAGGCCACTGACACCATTTCAAGCAGAGGACTACATCTGACCTCTATATTTCGCCAGTCCATGTCACCCAAGCCAGCAATGGACATGGGCACGCCAGTCTTGGCTACCGCTTAAATGGCTGAGAAAGTGACAAGGGCACCTCACCATTTTATATCCGACCACAACTAAGCTGCCAGTAGGGTGGGGCATGACAGCTCCCAGCAATTTTCTGCTGCCAATCCTCCCCATCATCTCCCTCTCAGAAACCATACACAACTCTGCACAGACGTAATCTACCACATGGCTGCAGGAGACGAGCCTTTGTCCTTACCCTAGAGCAAGTCTCTTAGCTGCGATGTGGCTCCACCAGGGAGGCATGCCACAGACAATTTAATAGCAACATCAGAAAATAATTTCAACGTTAAAAAATACACGTAAAGCAAATTCTCTATAAAAGTCACTCTCACTCACTCTGATGTGCTTTCTTGAGTGAGAAAGAGCTGCAAGCATATTGGATGTCAAAAAATAAAAATAACCCACAGCCTTCCTTATAAGTATCAAGCATAAAATTTGTTTATATTGTTGATTTTGCTAGCCATGTGCTTTGATGTTCTCTGGCTCCTGCCCCCACACCTCAAATCTGTGACCTATTACTTTATTTTCTAAGAAAAGGATTTGAGATTTCATTGCCCTAGAGAAGTGGGTCACACATGTGAAATGCTATGTAAATGATAAACACTAGTCTTAAAATGGCTCCAAGTCACAGCGCTGGGTAATATGAAGTTAAATGTATTCCCTATGTTATCATTTCTTCAACGATAAACTGCATGTCTCAAATCTGTAGAGAATGTACACTTGTACTGCACTGACCCCAGTGGTAACTAAGATAAAGGCTAAATCCCCACCTTGTGTAGGAGCTAACAGGCCAGTGAAAAATTTCTATCACATATTAACATAGGGATTTTATGTTCTTGAGAAAATCTTAACATTTATTTACAAGTCTCCCTAATAGCTTCCCATCTATAAACCACAAGGAGTACTTAACATGTTTTGTTGAAGACCAGCAAAAGACTCAGAAATAGCGTGATAGAATGTAATGGAGCTGGTTGGCTCTCCTTTCTCTCATTAAAACAAACATTTATTTCTGTGTGTGTGTGTGTTTGTATATGTATGTTTTTTAAAATAAAAGGAGCATTTCAATTTTGTAGACATGTCTTCTATAAGTGCTGATGCTGTTCTTATTCAATAAATGTTAACTGCTTGGAATCCCAGGCACACACTCAAGTTCATTCCCTTTCTCCTCAGGCAGTTTCCATAATCCAAAGCATTTTCATTTTAACAGTCCTCATTACTGGTATCATTTAATACTTGAGAGTTTGCTCAAGTCTACATCAATCTTGCTGATCCTGCAAACACTTACGTTGTTGACACAACACAATCTGAATCCATAGCTACTAAATGTAAAAAACTGAGAACTATTCCTTCACCCGACACATCACCAAGTACTAAGAACAACTCTGTCAGTCACTTGTCCCGTCACGGAGACACAGCGCTGGAGAGACGTCAAGCACAGGGCCTTTCACCAGACCCCGCTCCCTTCAATATGGTGCCATCTCATCTATCTCCCTGCCTCCCATAGGTACTGCATCTTCTCAAAGACATTTGACAGCTTAAGCTTACCCACTTTGAAGAGGAAAATGTTTACCTGGAAAACATCTTGTTAGACATATCTGGCTCATACTCCCTCACTAAAAAAGAGCCCTTTACCACAAGTAAATCTTAACTAACCAGAGACGGAGAATCTTCGCCCTCGGAAAAAGCAATAAAAAGCCCTTCAGAATAAAATTTCTTCTTCAATTAAGCTTTAAATGTCTTTGAATGAGTCTAAATCAAGAAATAAAATCTCTCTTTACCTGATTGGAAAACCTCACGCTCACGTTACGTTGATTCTGTAGTGGGATATAGCGCTGAACAGGATCAATGTCTTTAGGACTGATTAATTCATCAGCTGAAAAAAAAAGAAGGGAAATGTCATTATCAAAAACGCATCTGTACAACACCATAAACCAACCAGACCTAATATATATCTATAGAACATTCCATTCAATAAGAGCAGAGTATATATCCTTCTCAATGCAAATGGAATGTCTTCCATATGCTAGGCCATAGAACAAGTTTCAATAAATTTAAAAGGACTAAAATCATACAAAGTATGTTCTCTGACCACAATAGAATGAAATTAGAAATCAATAACAGGAAGAAGTTTTAGAAATTCACAAATACGTAGAAATTAAACAACGTAATCGTAAATAACCAATGGGTCAAAGAAGAACCAAAAGGGAAATTAGAAAATACTTTCTAATGTACTTTCTGATGAGATGATTAAAATAATGAAGACATAACATAACTTATGGGATATAGGTAAAGCAATGCTCAGAGGGAAATTTGTATCTGTAAATGCTTATATTAAAACAGAAGAAAAACCTCAAACCAATAACCTATTCTTCCACGTTAAGACAGCAGATGAAAAAGAGCAAACTAAGTCAAAATCAAGCAGAAGCAAGGAAATAATAAAGATTAGAGTGGAAATTAATGAAATAGAGTATAGAAAAACAATAAAGAATATAAATTAAACCAAAAGAAGATTCTTGAAAAGCTCAAAAGTTGACAAACCTTTAGCTAGACTGACCAAGAATAAAAGAAAGACAACAAATTACTAAATCAGGAATGAAAGAAGGAACATTACTACCAACCTTAAGGATTATAAGAGAATACTATGAACAGATGTACACCCAGAATTTAGATAACCCAGATGATATAGACAAATTCCTAGAAATACACATATTACCAAAACTGACTCAAGAAAAAACAGAAAATCTGAACAGATTTGTAACAAGTGACTGAAACTTCCCACCAAAAAAAAGCTCAGAACATATGGCTTCACTGCTGAAGTCTACCAAACAGTTAAAGAAGAACTAAAACCAACCTTTCACCAACTTTTCCAAAAAATAGTAGGGAGAACATTTTCCAACTCATTCTAAGAGGCTGGTATTACCCAAATACCAAAACCAAAGACACCACAAGAAAAGAAAATTACAAACCCAAATCTCTTCTGAATATAGACACAAAAATCCTCAATGAAAATACTAGCAAACCAAAGCCAGTAACATTTTAGGATTACACACCATGACCAAGTGAGATTTATCCCACAAATGCAAGGATAGCTTAACATCCCAAATCAATACTTGCAATACACCATTTCAATAGAATAAAGGACAAAAAACTACATGATCATCTCAGTAGACACAGAAAACACATTTGACAAAATTCAACATCCTTTCTTAATAAAAAGCATTCAACAAACTAGGGATAGAAGGGAACTTCCTCAACCTGATAAAGGGCATCTATGAAAAACTGATGGCTAATACCATACTTATGATCAAAGAGTGAATGTCCCAAAGATTAGGAACAAGACAATGATGTCCACTCTTGTCACTTCTATTCAACATTGTAATGGAGGTTCTAGCCAGAGAAACTAGGCAAGAAAAAGTAATAAAAGGCATCCAGATTGAAAAGAAGAAGTTACAGAAAGTAAGACAATGTGGTATTGGCATGAAGATAAGACACACAGATCAACAGAATAGAATCGAGAGTCTAGAAATAAACCCTTACATTTACAGTCAATTGATTTTTAACAAGGGTGCCAAAACAATTCAAGAGGGAAAAGAATAAGGTTTTTTTCCCCACAAATTGTGCTGGGACAACTGGACATCCAAATGCAAAAGAATGAAGTTGGACCTTCATTCCTCACACCATCTACAAAAATAAATGGAAAATAGATCAAAAAGTTAAACGTAAGAGCTAAAATTATAAAACTGTTAGAAGAAAATATGCGTAAATCTTTGTGACTTTGAATTAGACAAAACTACGACATAAAACCATAAATGACAGAAAAAATGAGATAAATTGGATTTTGTCCAAATTATAACCTTTTGTGCCTCAAAGGACACCATCAAGAAAGCAGAATGTTAGCCCACAGAATGGAAGAGAGTATTTGCTAATCATATATCTTGTAAGGAACTTGTACCTTGAATATGTAAAGAACTCTTAAAACTCAATAATAAAAAGACAACCTAATTTAAAAATGGCCACAGTACCTGAATAGACATATCTGAATAGACATTTCTCCAAAGATTTACAAATTACCAATAAGCACATGAAAAGATGCTCAACATTAGTCATTTGCGAAATGCTTATCAAAACCACAATGAGATACCACTTCACATCCATTAGGATGGCTATAATCAAAACAGACAAGAAGAAGGATTGGAGAGAATGTAGAGAAATTGGAACCCTTATACATTGCTGGTTGGAATGCAAAATCGTTTAACCACTTTGGAAAACAGTCTGGAATTGCTCAAAATGTTAAACACAGAGTTACAATATGACTCACCCCTAGGTATAGACCATACATTTCACCTATTTAAAGTTTACAATTCAGTGGTTTTCCACCCCTAGGTATATCCAAGAAAGCTAAAAACATGTCATTTTATGAATGAAACAATGTCAAACATTAATTTGTACATGAAAGTTCATAGCAGTATTACTCATAACAGCAAAAACGTGGAAACAACCCAAATGTCTATCTCCTGAGGAATGGATAAATAAATCAGATGTGGTATATACATACAATGGAATGTTATTCCACCACAAAAAGGAATGAGGTGTTGATTGATACATGGATGAACCTTGCAAACAGTGAAAAAAGTGAAAATAGCCAGTCACAAAAGGCCCCACATTATGAGTCAAGGTACATGAAATGTCCAGAACAGGAAAATCTAGAGAAAATAGAAAGTAGATTAATGACTGTCTAGTGCTGGGGTGGGGAGTCAGCCTTGGTGGTCTAGTGGTTAAGATCAGGCGCTCTTCCACTGTCGCCCAGGTTCGTTTCCTGATCAGGAACCACACGACCCATCTGTTGGTTGTGACACTGTGGCGACTGGGTGTTGCTGTGATGCTGAAAGCTATGCCATTGGTATTTCAAATATCAGCAGGGTCGCCCATGGTGAAGAGGTTTCAGCAGAGATTCCAGGCTAAGACAGACTAGGAAGGAGAACCTGGCCACCCACTTCCAAAAAATCTGGCCACGAAAACACCATGAATAGCAGCAGAACATTGTCTGATATAGCCAGGATGCTGGGGGGAACGGGGGAAGGGTGAAGTGATTGGGGGGAAGTGGGGAGTGACTGCTAAAGGGTATGAGGTTTTTTGGGGGATGATGAAAATTAAATTAATTAACTGTTTGTAGTGACAGTTGCACAATTCTCTGTGAATATACTAAAAACCACCGAATTGTAAACTTTAAATAAGTGAAATGTATGGTGTGTAAATTATACCTCAATAAAGCTGTTCTAAAAATAATGCATTTGCATTCTCAAGGAAGGAAATCATTTCATTAAGGGGAGTCAAAGTGTCTGCTGATGCTAAATTCTACAATAGTCTTCTGAGATGCGGCGTTTTTTCTGGGGCACTGACCAGCATGACGGTAATGTCTCCAACCGCTGCTATACTGTAAACACGGAAGCTCTTTTCATGTGGTAGTCCCTTGTGGCAACTTTTGATAAAATCCAAGGATACAACAAGGAACGCCACTTAGATTTTTGGGAGGGGAGGTTGAGAAGAAGGTACTAAGTCAGTGGTTCTTTGCTGTCTTCTGCTCTAACACACCTGAGAGGCCCATCAGCACCTGAGACTCACTGAGGCAGGGATTCTCCCTGGGCCTGGAAGAAACTAAGCTGGGGAGGAGAGAGTCGGTGGTGGGAAACCACAACTCAAATGTAATTCTGCATAATCTCGTCAGAGGACAAGTTGGCAATATTACCCAAATTTACAGCAAGCATACTCTGACTCAGCATTTGCACATCTATCAAGTTATCTTATTATGCTCAGACATGTGAAACATAATTAAATAATACCATCGAAAAAGGAATCCAACTATTCTAAAGTGAGTCAGCACACTTCTTTATTTTTACCGCACTTAAGTTATGAAAATGTGCTCATTTCACTCTTGATCTTCAATTCTATATTGATCACATAAAAACGACACCATGCTGAGTTTTGTATAAATTCACCCACGTATAATATTTACTAAAAAAAAGAAAAAATTACACCTCATTTTCCATAGCTCTTTAGGTACTGCTTTTAGACAGTGAATAATTCTGAAAAACAGAACAGGGAGTTAACCACAAAAATGCTTATAAATTTCTTTGCAGTTTTGGGAATGTTTCTCATTATATTTCCATTTGAGGGTAACTTCAGGGCACATGTGCAATGTTATCCAACAGGCAAAATCGCCAAAGGTGTTTATAGTAACACTTGGAAGATGTTTTTAATAATAATAAAAGTGATATTAAAAATAGAATAACAAAAAAAGGAGGAGCAGCCCCAGAAGCCACTGCTGCCTCTGCAACAGCAGCCCTAGCAACACTCACACAGAACTGACTACATCCCTGGCAGTATGTCACATGTATTAATTCATTAATCGTCACAACAACTTTATCATTTTACAGATGATGAAATGGAGGCACTGAGTGGTTAAGCAACTTGCACACGGCTGGTAAATGACAGAGCTTAGATTCCAACACAGGCAGTCTCTCTCTGGAGTCGGGGTTCTAAACCACATACAACTCTGTCCTTTGAGAACACTGACATTCTATACAATACAGATGGAAGAGACACCAGGAGGAAGAAACAATAAACAAACAATTTAGACCTTGATATGTTATACTTTCCTACCCAAATCAGGGAGCATATTACAGAACATTCTTCTCTCTGAAAAAAAATATACTTTTGCAAAATTTAAAACAAACCAATACAGGCTTAATTATGGCAAATATCAACATATAATTCCAATTTATTACTATCATTTTAGCTCATGATGCAAGGTTGACCATGATAGTCTAAATAGCAGCAAATTGTTTCCCTATTTCATTTGTCTGATCATTGAGATGTGGAAAAATTTCCACTACCAACAAGCATTTTACATAATTGATGTTTCACTGTCATTCTATAGAAATGAAATTCTATCTTTATTATTTTGTTATTTATAAATGATGACAGATAAATTAAGAAATCTTTATCCTTGGAAAGCATAAATGCTAACGTATCAAAATTGATATGAATCAAATAGTTAACCAAGTCTTTTGAAAGTTTATTTCTTTGTACTTCCTTCTTATTTCTCTCTTTGTACTGCACCTGCGTATCTAGCCTGATGTTCCCCCACTTATACCATGTGCTTGTCTATGTCTCCACGGGCTGTATGCTTCTCACTCATAGCTGTACCCCACTACCTAGCACAGCATCTGGCATACAGCAGGTACTCAAGAGACTTATTAACCAAAATAATAAATTGGTGAGTTAACAAATTTGGAAACATTAATTGCCATAATCATTACTTTAATTTCCATAGAGGTAAAAGCGACAGGTATTTTAAAAGGTCAAGTTAACAGACATACATTTTTTTCACTGCACTGATTTTTATCACTCAGGAGGCAAAAACGGAGCTCCTCATTGCGCTAATTCCGTGACAGCAGCTTTCTGGCGAAGTGTGAGAAGCCTGAAAGAACTTACACCCAACCAACTACAGAATCGCTAAAGGGAAAATGAGACAACAGGAGAAAAGAGCAATTGGCTTTCTACATTTCACAATACAGTACCAAAGCTCACAGAAAATCAAGCATTTCTATAAATAGGAGTAGCTGTCTTTAAATCCTTAGAAGACAGATTAGGTTCATTAATATTTGCACTTTTTTATGCATAGAAAGGCTTATAAAACATACCCTGGGTTCACCTCTAACAATAATTATTGAGGGTAAAAAGAAAATATTAAGGAGAATTTTTGTTTCTTTAATGAAATGACAATTTAAAGGAAATTTAACAGAGTAATTTTTTATCACGACACCAAAATTACATAGGACACACTAAAGCAGGCTCAGCAGCTAATTTATGGAGTAAAATTCTGTGCTGCAAAGCCTGCTTGATTCTCAGGGGCAGGGACACATGTTAGCAACACATGTATTAAGAAATGAGCTATGAAGAAAAAGAAAATGTAGATCTTCAACCTAATATATTATACCAAAAAATTTCAAATGTATAATATATGTTTTTAACTCGATTAACAGTGATGAACTTTCAAAGATTAAATGTTAAATTCTATGGCAAAAAGTTAAATAGAAAAACAATGAAACACCTGAATATATAAAGACTTTAAATTTCATTCATCAAAAAACAGAACAAACAAAGTTTAGAGGCAAACAAACTAGGAAAATGTCAGAGAGGTTTAGTATACCTAACATATAAAACATTTATGTAGACTGATAAGAAAAATCGTAAAACCAAGGTTAAATGCGCAAAGCAGATATCCAGACAATTCACAGAGGATACAGAAATGACTAAGAAATATGTTTTTAACAATCAGCATGTCAATGAAAACAGGATACAAATTAATTCTTATTAGGTCACCAAAGTTTTTATTTTTAATAAGCATATTTACTGCCACAAAGGTTACAGGTGACACAAGCACCTCAAAGACTCCTGAATAAATCAATCAAGTCTCTGTCAGTCACAGGCTGGGTGACCTCGGGTGAGGTGCTGAGCTCTTCTGAGCTTCAGTTATGACACAGAGTACCCATCTCATAGAGAAGTTAGGAGGATTACTTAGGACATTATTTGTAAAGGGTAGAGCACAGAATCTGACACATTTTAAGGCAGGTATTATTATTGGCATTTCTGGGAAATAGTTTGACAATATGTATGCAGTCTTCTCGAACTCTAGGCATCACTGCTTTCATATTCATTGTCACTAATATATTTGAGGGTGGGATCATAAATTTTTTATACAAGTTTTCTAGACCTAGTAGCAATTCAACTAAAAATTTCAGTTTCAAGAAAGCTAGTCATTTATACAATAAGCTAAAAGAAGAAAATCTTCCTACGTGAAGCTTTTCAAGTAATACTGTATTACATGTGCTCTCAAGATGTTTATAATGCCCACTACACAGAAATCCCATTATAGGTCACTATCAATCACAAGGATACCATGAAAAGGATAACAAAAGTGCTCAGAAATTGATGTCTTTCTGCTTGAAGTTTCCTGAAGTGTAACAGATGGGAAATCTTTCAGCAACCACAATTTATAAATATATCTGTACTCTTATCTATTCATTTTACCTTTACTGATCAGTAACAAAACACATGTTATACTGAGCAATAAAATTAAGTCAACTGCATTTGAAGTCAACGGACCAATGAAAATCAAGACCTCAGTTTCGTATGACCTCATGCACACTAGAGGTGTGATCACTGATTTACTTTAACTTTTAAAAGCATTAAATTTCCAGGCTTAATAAGTGGCTTTTATATTTGAGGTCAATTGGGCAAGAAATATCATGAATGAAATCAAATGCAAATGGACTTATCTTAGTTACAAACACTGTAATTAGGAAGCGGTATATCAGAATAACTAGGCTGCCCTCAGAGGACAGAAATATTTCCTAGATTGTCACATTCCTTTCTTGCTGTAGAGCTACTGGATATCACAGTGACTAGCACAGAGCAGGCCTCTACAAATAGGAGCTGAATCATCAAGCAGATGAATGGTTATGGAGCAACTAGGCAAGCATTCTCTTCCTGTGATGTTTTGTGGCAATGGGAGTACTAGCACGGAGGGCCCAGGAGCATCCTGAGTTGCCTGGTTAACAAGAACTATGCAACATATTTTCACAAAACCATATCCTAAACGGTGGCTGAGAGAGGGAGGGAGGGTAGAAGGGCAGGAAGTAGAAGAACCATTGAAGTATGTAGTTGTCCCACAGTCAATGCTTTATGTATATTTCCTCATCAGTTAATCTTTCTGACATAAAAATAAAGAAACTGATGATCACAGAAGGTAAGAAAATTCTTCAAGTCATATAAATAGTAAGTAGTAGAACTTATATTCAAACCGTGAACTGCCTAGTTCCTAAGTTTAGAACCCCAAAACTCTTGATCTTTCCACTACAGTCAAAGAAAAACATGAAGAAAAGGAAAAAAGGAAAAGAAACTAGGGGAGAAGGAAGTGGAGGAAAAAGATGATAATGTCAGAGAAATAATCTATACCACATGGCTACAAGTTTGCTAGGTATTAATACTCATTTAAAATATAGTCTAGTGGAAAATAAATTGAGTTTGAAACAACGACTTACCAAAGAACTTTAGGTACCCAAGAAATTAAGTTGGGAACTTTATATGTACATAACACTTTGGATGTTTTAAAGTACTTTTATATCCATTTTATCACTTTAAAAGTCTCTGAATAAAACTCCCAGGAAATTAAATAACATTCATGCCAAAAAGAAAAAAAGTTTTCACAAAATTCAAGAAAATTTTCATTCACCTGAATATCTTGGGAGTTTGTGTATATTGGAGAGAAAGGTGTACTTATTAAAATTACTCAATAATTCAAGCTTAATCAAAGAACATGACTGACTTTAACTCCTGATGTTTACTAATAATGTTTTCAAAGTATCCATTCTAAAAAATTCCTTCTATTCGCCTGTCTTAAGTTATACAGTATATAAGCTCTAATCTTTAACGATTTGGGATCTTACAGTAGGACCTACATGAAGGTCATCACTGTCAATGTCCTACATACAGAGAAAGGAAAGTCAGTTGCATGTATATTGAAAAGACAAGATAAAATCTAGAAGTCAGATATTTTTTAAAGCTAAACAACTGATATGTTAGTTTCTCTTTTTAGAAAATACTAAGAAAACATATTAAAGTTAAGTAATGGCTTTGGGAAAGTTTTAGAGTAAAGTTATCATTAACCTTATGTTATCTTATATTTCCCTACTTTTCTTAACCTCAAAAAAGAAATGCAATCCAAAGAACTTTTATGTGATAAATACTTTTACAGTTATTTTTGCAAAGAACTCAAAAAGTACACTGCTTTCTACAGACTGATCATCTCTTACATGGATAGTTTCTAAACTTCCAAATTTAAATAACAATTGTAGGTATAACAAATGATCACTTTATTCTAAGACAAGACAAATGTATCTTAAAATATGTCTCTGGTTTAAAATAAACATGTTTACAATTTATGTACCCATTTTATAGCAAACACTGATAATTCTAAAAGTCTAAATTTTCTAAAGAAAAAAAAAGAAATACTGTAATAATTAACTATTTTCTAAGAACACAGTGGGTAGGTCAAGCCTTCGGCCAGGAAACAGCATATTGAGTCTTTTTGCTCTAACAGTGGAACACAAGTCACATAGTTTTGTTGTATAATTATTCACTAAGGCACACACAGAACAAAATATTCTTAGTGGATTTCACTGGATACAAACTGGCCTGAATTAGTAAAAGTCATATATTCCAGAATATTTTTAAAGATTTACTGTTCTATTATTTTCACGTAACTCCAATCAATTAACTGTCCATAAAATGTTGTCAAGCAGATATCCAACTGAGGCTTCTTTAATGAATAAATAAGCCTTTGTTGGTAAATGTGGCGTCTAGAATGCTGATTAACGTCCACAGAAGTGTGTTGGTTCTTGGGGCAAGTATACAATAGTTAAGAGTGAGTTGTCAACCAGAAGACACACAGCTAGGTCAGAGTGCTAAAGAATATGCAGCATCTCTTTCTCAGGGAAGACAAGCATGTCGTTTCCTGGTTTGCAACACACCTTCTGCATGTTCTCTACCGCCTTTGTAGAAGCTCAGCAGGGAAGAAGAGAAACTGACTCTTTCTTTGAAGGCTCTTTCTTCTTTTTGATCGTGAAACAGATCAAGGCATGACCTACACTATTTCTGTTCACTCTGGTCTTAAGATAAGAAAATGGTATCTAAACTCAAAATCTGTCTACACTGAATACATTAATTTTGGAGTAAAGAAGGTCCAATGCTTTTTTACTGATTGATATTGTTTTCAATTTTTTTCTTTTTTTTTAAAGCTCAATTTGCTTATGTAGAGTATAGTCAATTCTGCATTCCCAATTCACTAGGCTTCTCAATTTTATCCACAGGCTTTTCTCAAATAGCACTTTTTCTCACTGTATCAACCTCAGACTAAGAAACTCCCCCAAGACCTCTTAGCAGCATGAAACGCCAGGCAAACACAAGAAAAATGTCTGCAAAGACCTACTTCTTTTGTATGTTTGTTTGTTTGTTTTTTTGGTGAGGAAGATTAGCCCTGAGCTAACATCTGTTGCCAATCCTCCTCGTTTTGCTGAGGAAGATTGGCCCTGGGCTAACATCCGTGCCCATCTTCCTCTACTTTATATGTGGGATGCCTGTCACAGCATGGCTTGATGAGCAGTGAGTAGGTCCGCACCTGGGATCCAAACCTGCAAACCCCAGGCCACCAAAGAGGAGTGTGTGAACTTAACCACTAATACACTGGGCCAGCCCCTGACATACTTATTTCTAACGACTTGATAACAAGAGATAACATTGTTCCCAACCTTCTCCACTTACCCAGGAGTTTTGTGATGCTATAAAGGGCCTGTCCCCAAAGAAACGGTTTTCCATCACGGCCACAGTTGCTAGGAAATCGCTTCTGACTACCAGGGTTTCTTTTTTCAGATTCTACAAAATCAGCTGGCACATAGTAGTACTTTGGTACAACAGGATAACCTATGGAGTTTAAAAATAAATATTTAAATTATAACAAATCAGTGTCCTTCCCAAATTTTCTCTTCAAGAAATTGCAATAACTAGAAAGGAGAGAGAAAGGTTGTAGAGGAGGTAACAGATTTGATAGACTACAGAAAATTGGATATTTTGGCTCCTTTCAGAAATTGCAAGTGCAAAATGCGGAAAAAGCTTCTTGACATTAAAACACTAATTTGACAGCATATGTTATGCTTTAGCCAACAATGTTAACATATCTCCTTTAACAACATTTAATTTTAACACCTTTAAATGAATCAACAAATATACAGTACGCAAATATTTAGAGCCATTGAAGAAGCTATTTTTAATAGGATTAGTCTATGGAAGTTTTACAAATGAGATACTGTATAATCTTAAATGAAGAATTATAACCCTGAGCCATTGCTTAGAGGGAAGAAATCCTCATTTTAATCATTAAACCCATTATCTACCATTCAATATCACTGAAGAGAAAAAATCCATCTTACCCTGTGAGCAAACTGTTTAAAAATATTCCTTGGTAGAAACTAAAAATTATTATTTAAAGACTAGAATCTCTGTGGATGATGTAAAGGGGGAAAAAAACCCAATTCCAGTAGAGTGCTACAGAAGACTTTTTGCAATATCAGCCCATAGTAAACTTCATTTCCCTCATTTCCCTAAAATTTGCTTCCTTCTTCATGCATCAATCAATCACGATATTTGCGTCTAAAACTAGTAAAAAGGTCTATGATTCACAGGGAGTAGTTTGAACACCACTCTCTGAATGTGATGAAGCCTAAAGCGTGGTACACTAAACCACCACCTCAAGGCATCAATGATTTACCACTGAGTACTAAAAGATCTCATTCGAGGGATTTTAAATATCATATGCATTACCACACGCATTACATTATTTCTCACATTGCACAAGTAATTATTTGGAGCATAAAGACATAAATAAATTAATTAATTTTTATTTCAAATTCAATGTTTATCCATAAACATTTCACTACTTTAACATTACAAGGATTTTTTTTTTTTTTTTTTTTTTTTTTTTTTTGTGAGGAGATCAGCCCTGAGCTAACATCCGCCAATCCTCCTCTTTTTTTGCTGAGGAAGACGGCCCTGGGCTAACATCTGTGCCTATCTTCCTCCACTTTATATGGGACGCCGCCACAGCATGGCTTACCAAGCAGTGCGTCGGTGCGCGCCCGGGATCCGAACCAGCGAACCCCGGGCCGCCGCAGCGGAGCGCGCGCACTTAACCGCTTGCGCCACCGGGCCGGCCCCTACAAGGATTTTAAAGGGTGAGTACATACTGTGAAGTATTTAGGGTACTTGTGGAAAACCCTAAAGAATATCACAAACTTCCTGTGAGATAGGAACAGGGCTCAGTGCTGTAACCGCCAGTTCATGCATTGTGCCCATAAGCCATCCATTTTTTACCAACAAATCATATATATATATTTGTTTTCGTGAGGAAGATTGGCCCTGAGCTAACATCTGCCAATCCTCCTCTTTTTTTTGCTGAGGAAGACTGGCCCTGGGCTACCATCCGTGCCCATCTTCCTACACTTTATATGGGACACTGCCACAGCATGGCTTGACACGCAGTGTGTCGGTGCACGCCTGGGATCCGAACCGGTGAGCCTCCGGCCGCCGCATTGGAGCGCGCACACTTAACCGCTTGCGCCGCTGGGCCAGCCCCAACAAATCATAATTTTTAACTTCCAGATAAATATGTTTTCAAAGGTGTTCACTTATGAGAACATATTCTCATTTTATTAATACTTCCAAACCCCAAAGATATTTGGAACTTCTCCTTTGGAATTCCTTTGATAACTAGTTTTCTAGTCATACAGAAAAATCAGTTATGTTCTTTTATGGGCCCTGACAGTGTTTAACTGCAACCAACATACTACTCATAAGATGGGGTCTTTTGACCATTTCTAAAATATTAAACCCATCCTCAAAGGATGACATTTTAGCATCACAGCAGACATTCAAAATAACATGCTAAAAGCCCTAGAAGCAACTCCAAAGAGGAGGCCAGAATGTTCTTGACAATGGTAGTACCTTTAGGCTAGGACAGAGCCTTTAGCTGGCCCTCTGGAGGGGGCAGCAGTCACCTGAACATACCATTTCTGGTGACCTGAATACAAATCAGTCATTTTATATTATTGCCACACTACACAGAGTGGAGTTACACAGTAGATAACAGATGAAGAACCCGGGCCTATCCAGTGAACTATTTTCCAATTACTACAGCCATGACGACCTAAATTCGTCTCCATCCTTGTATTGCCTAATGAACTCCTTTTATAAAAACAAATTTATTATAGCAAATTAATAAATTATTCTTTCTAATTCATTCAAGATCTCATTCATTTTTTTCAATTTAAATAAACTGTTCTGTTTAAAAAGCAATCATTTACGCTTTTCAAAGGAATGTGAAGGAAATATCAGGAGGAAGAATTTCTTGAAAAACAAGCCAACTATACCGTCTGTGGTCTGATGAAGCACTGGAGTCAGAAGGTCCTGATATTCCTTTACTTGGTTGGGATTTTGCCTCTAAAAACTCCTAAAACGTAAAATACAAAATCCAACAGCATCTGAGCTCAATAAGCACCACAGAAATTTTACCTTAGGAAAATCTATTAGCCCAGTTATAATTATTTTGGTAATTTTCTACATAAATGATAAAAATAAAATTGAAAAAGGTAATGCAAACGTGCATGATATTTTTTCAGGAAATTGATTTTAGAAGGTCATGTTAGCATTTAGAATCGAAAACAGAATTTTAATTGAAATATCTCTATTTATATGTGTAAATATTATAGATATTCACAATGTTACGAATTATGGTATTCGTGATTTCTATTCATAAAAAAACTTCTTTGCAAATATGAAAATATGTTTGCATCATTTTTTAAATAAAGTATTTCTTTAATTCTTTAAATTCTTTTACAGAAAATGATTTAATATTCACTCAGAAAGCAGAAGAGTAGCGTACAAAAATGCAGAGCAGTTAACATCACTGTGTGCAGTCTATTTTGCTAGCTGAAAGGAGTCATATTTCATTTTTCTCTTCTTTAAACCACTTATATCCTATAGCTTAAATTTCAGGAGGAAAGCTCACTTACCATCAACCATCATGTAAAGGAAAAATATGGGAAATTCACATTCAATGCCATCAAATAGCTAAAACAAAAATAAAATATTAAAAATTTCACTAAATTAATTAGAAAATTATATTAATTAGAATAATTATAGTTAGGATGTACATAAAAGATTCATTTATAGTAATAACAAAATTGGACTGATTTATAAGTAGTTTCATTGTTCTTTTTTAAAAATTTTTCTCAGAACTCTTATTATTCAAACGCTCATTCATTTAATCCATCACACATAGTAGTCATTCATTCAATAAGCATTTGCGAAGTACTCAGTAATGCCTGGCACCAACTAGACAGAGGGCTGTGAAGACAAAAAGACAGAGAAGCTGCCCTCAAGAGCTCACAGCCTAGGGGAGAGGCAGGCATGTAAACGAACAACTGTAGCACCCGATGAAATCTATATACGTGATATACCAGAAACACAGGGAATGAAAGACCCAAGTCTGCCTAGGGGGTCAGGGAAGGGTTTATAGGAAAAGAGATGCTTCAGCTAATGCTTGATGGATTTCTCCAGGGAGATGAGCTAAGGGAACTCCACACAGAGAAACAAAAGTATAAACTACAGATGCATGGAAGCACAAAGTTTCTTAAAGAAACTACCAGCAATTCAGTATTTCTGGAACAAGCAGGGAAGAAATAGTGAAAGCTGAAGCCCAACAGGTGGGCCAGGCCAGCCAGATCAAGAAGAGCCTGGCAGGTCACGCTAAGAGACTAAGACTTTGATCTGGAAGCGACACAGAACCACTGTTGAATACTGAGCAGGATCAGATTTATTCATTAGATTTACTTGCTAGATGGACAGCAGGCAGTGTTGAAGAGAGTTTTAGGGCAAGAAATGAGACCAATTGGAAGGCTGCTGGGAATAATCCAAAGAGAAAAGATGATAGCCTAAACCAAGGTTTTTCCGCTTCAGCATTTATTGACATTTTGGGCAAAATAATTCTTGGTTGTAAGGGCTATCCTGTGCATTGCAGGATGTTGGTAGAATCCCTGGCCTCTACCTCCAGATGCCAGTAGCACCCACCAAGTGGTGACAATGAAAAAATGTCTGCAGATATTGTCAAATGTCCCCTGGGGAGCAAAACTGTTCTTGGTTATGAACCACTAGCCTAAACCAAGGAGTTAATAGAGAGGAAGGTTAAATCTGTCAGCCTTGGTGAGTGACAATGAGGGGTGAGTGAGAGTGAAGTGCCTAGGATGACTCTCAGGTTTGCGACCTGGGCAGAAGAGCGGGAGACGCACATAAGCAGACTGCAGGGCATCCAAGGGAGGACGTCCAGAAGGCAGGTGGATACATGGTAGGGCACTCCTGGGGAGAAGTATGAGTTAGGGATAGAGACACTAAAGTTAACAGTGATAGCTATGATTGCATGAATAGCAGAAGAGTAAGGATGGAACCCAGGAGAAGAGTAATATTTAAGAGGTGGAAGAAGAGGAACCTGCAGAGGAGACTAACAAAGACAGTGAGAGAAGTAAGCAGAGTGAGGAAGAGAATGGGGTCACAGAAAACGTTCCAAGTAAGAGAACTCAGTTAAGACACCCAAATGCCAAGGAAATAAGTGAAATAAGGCCAGAAAAGCATCACTATGACCCAGTGACCTAAACTGACTGAAGCCAGCACAGCTACCGGAAGTACTGGGAAGAGGAGCAGGGTTATAAGGTGAAGGAGTGAGTAGAGACAAACGAGGTACTACACCTAGAATGGACCATGCTTTTCAGAAGTGTAGCCACAAAGAGAGAGGCGATGGGAGGCAGACAGGGGTGAGTGGTGAGGGAGAGTTTTCTGTTTGTTTTTTTAATGATGAACTTCATTGTGTTTATGTGAAGAAAAAGAAGCTGATTTGAGTTGGGGAAGCAAAACAGCGGAAAGGAAGAAGTGGGGAAGATGCGGAGACAAAAAGAAAGAGATCAAAACAGACACCTATCTATCAGGGAAGAAGACAAATGATACAGCAAGAATCCTAGGAAGTAAAAGAGAACAGGATGGGGTGTACATATGGAGGGTTAGCCTTAGAATGAAGAACAGACAGCAACTTCTGGGAGACAAGAGATATGGAGGTAAGTATGGATGAAGGATAGACGCAGTGGAGGAGGCCAAACAGAAATGTAAGGCTAACAAGTAGAAAGTGAGAAGTCAAGTCTGGGAACTTGAGTACAAATGGAAAAAATTTTGAAAAGCTTATAAGAGGAGTCCCTGGCAGGGTCACATAGCAGAACTAACAAGCAGTGAAAGCAATGATGAGAACTGAACCAAGATGGATGTCCTAAATCCGGGGTGGCATCTATCCACACTGCTGTGGCCTTTCTCAGTGGTGCTCAGCAACAGGTGGGAAATAGAGAGAGCCTGCTGGACTGATCCAAACTTGAAGGTATGCAGGGTGGTAGTTACAGGGGGTCCAGTTCAAATGTAAGTGCTGTAAATCAGCACAGGAAAGGTATTAAATAGAAAAGAAACATCTCAAGGTGTTTAAGAGATAAACGGATCTTTTGGCCCAATCTAACAGACTGCTGTATGGTTTCAAAGATGTACACAATACAATGGCTCCTAATGCTCCCAAATGATAGTCAATTGTGAAATTAAATAAAATGATAAATAGTGTGTCTCGCTGTTCTGCAAAACTAAGTGTATACTAAATTTTAAAAGAGTATTTAATTGTCAAACAAATTACAAGGTACCATGCTGCCTGGACATTTTTTATATACAGATTCATGGGATTTTCCCTATCTTCAGTGAATGAGTCAAAATTATGACAATGCTTACAAAAATAATTTTCACTCTACCCCACTAATTGTATTCAGCAATGTGGAGGCACACTTACCATTTTGGGGGGTGTTATAGTTTTCTGGACAGCTTAAAAACACCTAGTATAAATCTAGATATAGTGGTACATATGTATATTTGAAATAGAAAATTTTTTAAAACTAATTATTTAGAGGACTATATTTCAAAGGGAAGTGTCTAAGTGAAACAAAAAAAAAGAGCATTTGCTTAACAGATTGAAAATTGGATCACAAATAGATATTTTCTATTACATGAGACAAATGGTATGAAACAGGCAGGCAGAGTTCTGAAAGTGTGAAAGAAGAATTATTCACCCGATGAATCAATATGGCTCCATATGAGCAAATGGGCTTCACTGGTGGTAAGAGCTAACACTTATCAAGTGCTTACGATGTGCGAAGCACCGATCTAAGCATTTTTATATATACTAACTCATTTAATCCTCACAAGAACCTCAATAATAGGACCAATAATAGTAGGTACTATTATTTTACCAATGAAGAATATTAACACAGAGAGGTTAATTAACATGCCCAAGGCCAGACAGCTAGTAAGTAGCAGAGCCAGAAGTCAAACCCAAGAAGTCTGACTCCTCAATCGGTGCTTTTGACCACTCTGTTATGCTCTGATATAGAATAGTTTTTGATACCTTCATTTCAGCTGGTTTGTAGTAGCGTCTGTTGGGATCTTCCAGTGATGTTCTATATCCATCTCTCAAGAAACGTTTAAATCCATATTTTCCTTTTAATTTTCTAACCACTTTATCAAGTGTCTGGCTAAACAGAACTTCATCATCCAGGGCAAATGCAGGATAAGTGATGCAGGGGAGCAGGGCAGCATCTGTGTTCTGGCAGCAATTAAAAAAAGAAGGGACTGTAAGTGCCTGCAGTGATATGATCAACACAGCCCAAGGAGAAGCATGGAGATGAAAAGCCGATAAAAATAAGTCAATAAATAAGGAATAGATAATAAAAGGTAAATAAATAAGAAATAAGTCAAGAATAAGTCAATAAAAGTCTTTAACTGACAGTGAGATTGCTGTGCTGCAAGGGACACACAGACGCTTATATGGTATGGTTTAGTGAAGCTTACAGAGGAGATGAAACTTTATTCACCAATAAGGAGTATTTTCAAGGTTCAAAACTGGACTCAAACTTTAAGATATTAATTAAGGCAGTGTGTAAAAATTTAACACCAATAACTAATCATTAAAACTTAGTTTCTCATAACAATTTTTTGGTATCAGTGAAAAACACAAAACAATCTAAATGTCCAACAATTAGATAAGTAAATTAGCAGCCATTAAAGTTTATATTGTAGAAACATTTATTGATCTGGAAACATGTCCATTCATAGAACCAGATTATCAAATATTATGAACAATATTCTCCCAGTATTATAAAATGAAAAGTATATATGTATATAAAAATATATAAAAACATATAAACACAAATGTTGTCACCCTAAGATTATAACTGAGTGGTGGAATAACGAGTGGATATTATATTATTATTATTCGCTTATTTGTGGGTTTTGTTTTTCTTTTATCATAATCCTGCATTACTTCTATAAAACAGTTATTTTTAAATAATTAAATTATTCCATTTTGAGTGTTTTCTAAGAATAGAGCCATAAATAACCCCTATAAAAATCCACAATTGCGTACTATAGGCATATAAAAGTTTATCAGACCAAAAAAATTGTGACTCGAATGAGAGAAAAGAAGCATGAAAAATAATTTTATTCAAAAGGAATATAAATTATGAAAAATATTTTTCTAATATTCTGTGACAAAAAAATTCATTTTGGTATAATGTTGCTACTCCCTCCTGAAAAAATAAAAGGTCTACGTTTCTCCTGTTCTACAAAAGACTCGAAAGACAAAGCAGCTTTGTCCACAGCTCTGCTCACTTCCTGAACAAGACCTCCACAGACCAGGCAAGTGAGAGGCAACGTCTATTCTCTCTTCTCTTCTCTGCTGGCAACCTCTAACATTCTGGAACACATTCTTAGAAAAGTAAACAAAATTACATAACAATCATAAATGATAGCTCATATTAATTTATCATAAAAATATCTCACATGAGATCTTGATTCTCTGGGTAAGAGTGAGCACAAAGTTTGCCTATTGCGATTGTGAGCATCGAGATCCACAAATATAACCGACCAAGAACAGCCCTGGAACGAGAAAGAGAAAAACATTTCCTAAATTAAGAAAAAACGACTTGTAGAACATTGGGCATTTTGACTGTAAGAAATTTCACAAAAACACTAACATTGGTTGCATTGAGAGTGGCATTACAGAAGATTTTAATTTTCTTTTTTTATACTTTCAGCATTTCCCAAATTTCTTGCAATAAACATTCATTTTATAATCATAAAAAATGTTATTTTTACATTTCCCTATTTCTCCTCAGTCTTCTTATAAATCAAAATGTATTGATTATAA
This sequence comes from Diceros bicornis minor, assembly GCF_020826845.1. Taxonomy (NCBI): domain Eukaryota; kingdom Metazoa; phylum Chordata; class Mammalia; order Perissodactyla; family Rhinocerotidae; genus Diceros; species Diceros bicornis. Next base: position 1,291,686 of record NW_026691812.1, on the reverse strand, counting down.
GATAACTAATCAATTAAGGATATTTATGTTAATAAAAATACAAATAGTTTACTCACATTTTTGACAAGGAATAAAACAAGAACCAATTTGAGTTCACAAAATCTGAATTGTACAGTCCTAATAAAGAATGTTGATTATATGATCAAACTAAGCAAATTTAGATACAATCTAGAATTATAGATATAAAAACTACTTGATTAAAATATAGAGACAGGAGAATCTCAAATAATAAAAATGCAAATAAAAGCTAATATTCACTGTGTCAGGCACTGTGCTTTATGCTTCACGTGGATTATCTCATTTAATCCCCATATATAGAGGATTATTATCCCCATTTTACTGAAAAAGATGCTAAATCTTAGTTTAACAGAGCACGGGTTCAAAATCAAGTCTCTAACACAGAAGCCCACACCTTAACCACTAAGTTATACAATTTCCCACAATAAAAAATATCTTTCAAGTAAGAGCCAAAAAACTTGAACAAAAAGACAGGTGTAACAAAAAATGTCAATTGGTCTGCTAACCAAGTTAAAAAAAATTTAATATTTAGCCATTAGTGCTTTCCATATTTACGAGCATAGCCGTAAGTAAACATAGCTTTGTTCTTTTACTGGGGAGCTAAACATTTTGAAAACACAGAGAATGAAACTGGAATACAAATATAGCTTCCATTATAAGAGAATACTCAGAAAAACACATGGGGAAGGGAAGAAGAGAACTATCATTCTAATTCTCACCAACTTCAAAGACGCATTCACTCTGAAACTAAAATACCTCAAATCAATCACCTAGACTGAAACTCAACGTCTAGTGGTACTAGGCCCTACCTCCAAATATCAGACTCACTATATGTATATTTTCCCTGTTCACCCATGTACATACATGAGTATTAGCTCATAAAATAGAATGATTTCTCAGGCCGGCCCGGTGGTGCAAGTGGTTAAGGGCGCATGCTCCGCTGCGGCAGCCTGGGGTTCGTCGGTTCGGATCCTGGGCGCGCACAAACACACCGCTTGGCAAGCCATGTTGTGGCGGCGTCCCATATAAAGTGGAGGAAGATGGGCACAGATGTTAACCCAGGGCCAGTCTTCCTCAGCAAAAAAAGAGGAGGATTGGCAGATGTTAGCACAGGGCTGATCTTCCTCACCAAAAAAAAAAAAAAATAGAATGATTTCTCATTCATAATATCATTTCTTAAATCTGTTTTAACTCTGACGAGTAAATTAATAAATGAAGAAGAAATGAGTGAGGCTGTCATTCTACAACCAGATTAACGCTAAACTGTCCTTTCTATTATTTGAAATTCCCTAGTTTTCATATCCACTGACAAAATTGAATTCAACAAAGCTTCATGCGGTATCTGCCACTGTCAGAGTGATGTGTTCTCTGCTTTGAGGAAAACAAGATACAACTTGACCTCTGCTCTCAAGGAGCTGACCCAGGTGATAATCAGTCCTAACCAGATGAATATTAAACAAAACAAAAAGACTGCACATGGCAGGCAATACATGACGATGTACCAAGATATGGGCCTATGTACCAAGTGAGTGGCTTAGATGAGAGAATAATAATGATAATAAATCTCTAAAGGTAACATAAAAAAAGCAAAATAGGGAACCTGGGATACTTCATGGAGAAGGCAAGGACCAAAGCTAGGATCTGAATTTTTGTGGGAAGGGGAGCAGGCAGGGTAGTTAGAACAAACAGCAGAGAAATGAATAGGTACGAGATGTTGGGAGCCTGTGAATACACAAAATAACAGGACTTATAATTTATCCTTAGGCTCATAATTAATAAAGTTAATTGCATGCCAAATAAGTCTGCCTTGAACTGAATTTTTAAAAGATAAAATCTAACTAGTGTAATTTATAAATAATGAAGTGAAATAGCAAATTTGGCAATTCTTGCCATTATCTGATTAATATAAACAAGCCAACTTCTATTTTCTGGGCACGAATAAATGGTTTATTTATCTAAATTCATCAAAGTATTTGTTCAGGTTTCTTCCTCTGCCAGCCTCTAAGAAATATGCACAAAGAGAAAAATAATTTCATAATATTACTGGATTTTAACAGTGAGAGCAAATGCTAGTTAACTATATTGTGTGGCTGTCCTCTTAAAAAATATACCATGCTTAGGCATAGGGCCAAGATTCACAGGAAGATAAAATTCACCATAAAATTCACCTAAGACCATGGGCACCTATTCCTGTTCAGAAGCAAATTTTTAAGAAAGTCATCAAGGAGACCCTACTTATGGAATTAATTATCACCAACTTTAAATCATCAGACACATTAATTTTATGCCTGCAAATTTCAAAGGAAGTTTGATATGTCTGCATTGCTTTGAATGCTCTGCATAACATGAGCAATTTCTCTAGTCATTACCTTTTAGATTCTGGCCTCAGCACATTTGTCAGTATTGTGATTTCTCCAATCAAAACCAGGAATATGAAAGGATGTTTTATATGTATATGTCACTCCAAAGTATCTGATTAACACTGTATATTTTATTTTCATCTTCCATTTCCTGAAATTATCACAACTCTACCATCATATCCTGACTCCACCTACAGAGCATATTTTAAGACTGATAGCTCAAACTGTATTCCCAAACTGAGTTTCTATGACTACTTTCTAGTAAATACACTAGAAGATGATTCAACCTAACCACTGTCATGGGGACTTGAGTTCCAATGGTGGGGAAGAGCTGCACTGAACCATCTACCCCAGACTCCATGACTGCAACAAACACTTTTGAGATGGTACCTAAAGCCAAGGGTGACATCTATGACCATAAGACACTGCTGATCTCTTTAGTCTCAACTCAAAGGGAAATGATTTGAAGGATTGTCTGGGCCTGCCTTTACCCCATCAATCACTTCTCTGAAGCTGAGCTAATAGGCTTGCTGCCACATAGCATCAAAGCATAAAACAAGATGAACCCACTCAGTGTATCTACTACACATGATTTCTGTTCTTCTGAACGCAAAATCATACCACAGAACTACGAGCAGGAGACTTTCTTCCCTAGTTCAGCATTAAGCTGTTCTTGAGCTCCGTGGCAGAGCCTGGAGAGCAGGATTCTTACAGAAAGGATATTTACTGATGGGAATTACCCCTCTGCACCATGGCTGTGGTGGCAATGGGCATGTAAATAGTCAACTTTGACTTACTGGCCCAACAGTAGCTTCCAGCAGCCCCTCTCACAAGCCATGCTTCTCTTTTCTACAGAAGATTCTACTCACATGCGTTAAAAGAACTTTCCAACTACAGAGCGAGATGAACCTGAGTAGTAATTCTCAGGGTTTCAGAAAGGGGAGAGCTGAGACTCAGACCCAGGAACCACAAAACTGTTGCTTAGCATGTCTATGACATTTGCTGAGTGTGAATTATAATTTATTTAAAAATTATTATTTAAATATTGTCAAATATCACTTAAATATTATATATGTCACTATATTTATAGAGAACATATTTGAAAGTATGATGAAATATGTGATTCTCATATTGATGAGTATGTTTCTAAATGCTCCAAATTAGCCTTTATTATAAACTTATCACTAAAGACATTAGGCCATTTTATCACATTTTCTTCTTAGATATTTTCTGCCAAAGAAAAATAACTTGCTTTCAAAGGAAAGATTTAAAGGATAAGGTTTTTTCCTTGAATAATAAGACAAGTCTGACATTTTAAAAAAAAGAAGAAAGGAAGTGTAAGAACACATAATAACCATTATCAAAGCTAAAAGCTTATTCCACCCAACAATTTTCCATAAAAATAAAAATTAACATTTGTCTTATCTCATATACTGAAGCACAAAAAGGGCAAAAGGCAAGCCTTTCATGCTGTTTGCCAAGTGGATGTCTCATTCAGAAGTTCAACAATTAAGAAGAAAATAGTGTGGTCAAAAGATAAAAACTTCCAGTTATAAAATAAATAAGTCATGGGGACGTGATATACAGCATGGTGACTACAGTTAACAATACTGTACTGCATATTTGAAAGTTGCTAGGAGAGTCGATCTTAAAAGTTCTCACCACAAGAAAAATAAATTTGTAACTACATGTGGGTTTGGATGTTAACTAGACTTATTATGGTGATCATTTCATAATACATACAAATACTGAATCATTATGTTGTACACCTGAAACTAATATGTCGATTACACCTCAATAAAAAAAATTAAATTTTTTAAAAAAGAAGAAAATGGCTTAAAAGTTTTCAAAAGCAAATGCACAGTTCTCACCTCTAAAGGTAGAAAGCATTCAAGATTTAAGATTTCCTGTACTAATAGTTGATATTCCAGATTCATTCCCAAGTGGCTTTGGTTTAATTCCTGTTCTGCCTCTTAGTTGCATGACCAGTGAAAAGCCACCTCAACTCTGTGACCACTCATTTTGAGAGAAGGGCCCTTCCAGCTCCAAAGATCTAAGATTGTCTGAGTTGCGATCAATAGGTGTACTTTTTCAAAGCTCTAAATTAATTTAGTTAAAGACACATGATCAGGTCTTCTAAAACACTACATCAACAGTTTTTGGAAATAGCTGAGAATATTCATCTGATCTGAAATCCCTCAAATCTTGAGGAGGTTTCTATAGGTTTTCATTTGAATAAAAACATTTCTTTGTTATATCAGTTCTTTTCCCAGCCACTGACTTTTAATTAGACCACAGCCCATTGAAGTACATGGAGCAATATGATAAAATGATTAAACACTGAAAAGATCACATGCACTCTTAAATGTGCTACAATTTAGCAGGTATATTTTTAACTTTGCTGTAGAGGTGGAAATTTTAACATTAACAAAGTCAGGTTTCTGTAATTCTCCACATCAGAAACAAAAATGAAAGGGAATTGGTAAAACTAGGATACTGTTTGATATTATCCAAAAAAAAAGGAACATGGAGAGCTCCACTTGCAACATGTGACATCTATGTGGCTAAAGGAATAAGACATTATTTGTCTATATTTCCATCCAAAATACTCAACGAATAGTCAACTCGGCAAACGTTTGGCACACAGCTCTGCTGGGAATGGACATGAGCTAACCAAGGTCAATATTAACTCTGCTTAGAGCAGTCATTCTCATCCTTGGCTGCACATTACAATTCCTGGGCAGTTGGAAACATCTCAAGGCCAAGGTCTCCCCCTAGACCAATTAAATCAGAATCTCCAGGGGTAGAGCCCAGCAATCAGTATTGCAAATAATTCCACTGTGCAGCCAAGACTGAGACATTATGGCTGAGGAACAATTCTAGCAGTATATTTATAACTCAGAATCAGAAAGTATAGTAGAGCAATTCAGTGCTTTTAGAGTTATGGCTAAGAGATCTATGAAAGCTTCCTGGGAAAAGTAGGCTGAAGACAGAGCCCTGAAAGATGGGTAGTTAGGAAAGGTAGCATGTATACGTGTGGGCTTCTATGTAGGTGGAGGCATATATGTAGTATATATACCAGACACATAAGCAACATACACTAAGACTCAGGGACATCAAAGGAGATGGCACGATTGCAAAAAAGAGCTGACCAATACCTTATAACGTCCAACCTAGACACAAAACTCCATTCAGCACACTACTTGGTATGCCATGGAAGGCAGAAGAGCAAGACCTGTATCTTTCCAGACTGCTGCTGTAACACTATTGATTTAGTCCATGACTCCTCTAAGTCTCCTTGAGATACTCTCTAGAGGCTTTTCAGTCCAATCTCTTCATTTCCCTTCTTTAACATTACCAGTACTTCATTAACAATAACAAGAGATAATATTTATTGAGGGTTTAATCTTTGCCAAGCACTATACTAAGCTTTTTATTTGCATGAAAACCTTCTGAGTTAGGTCCTAGTATCATTATCCCTATTTTTTTAGATGAGGAAGCCGAGACAGGTAAACAACCATCCAATGTCACAGAACTCACTGGTGGGAGTACAGAGCATACAGTGAGTCTCCTGACTCCAAATACAATGCCATTCTTTTTTTTTTAATTGAGGTATAATTGACGTATAACATTATATTAGATTCAGGTGTACAACATAATGACTCAATATTTGTATATACTGCAATATGATCACCACAATAAGTCTAGTTAACATCCATCACCGTACATAGTTACAAAAATTTTCTTTCTTGTGATGAGAACTTTTAAGATCTACTCTCTTAGCAATTTTCGAATATGCAATACAGTATTATTAACTATAGTCACCATGATACACATTACATCCCCATGACTTACGTTATAACTGGAAGTTTGTGCCTTTTGACCCCCTTCTCCTATTTCACTCACCCTCCACCCCCCACCTCTGGCATCCACCAATCTGTTCTCTGTATATATGTGCTTGGTGTTTTGTTGTTTTAGATTCCACATATAAGTGAGATCATATGCTATTTGTCTTTCTCTGTCTGACTTATTTCACTTAGCATAACGCCCTCAAGGTTCATCTATGTTGTCACAAATGTCAAGATTTCATTCTTTTTCATAGCTAAATAATGTTCCATTGTATAGTCATGCATCACTTGATGATGGGGATATGTTCTGAGAAATGTGCTGTTAGGCACACTGTATGCTGTTCATCATTGTATGACTATCACAGAGTGTACTTACACAAACCTAGATTGTATAGCCTACTACACACCTATGCTACATGGTACTAATCTTATGGGACCACCATCATATATGCAGTCCATTGTTGACCAAAACATCGCAACATGAAGCATGATTGTATATATATTTACCACATTTTCTTTATCCATTCATCCATCGATGGACACTTAGGTTGTTTCCATATCTTGGCCATCATAAATAATGCTACAATGCCATACCTTTATGCCATGTTTATGCCTTTATACTTTTATGCCATACTCCTTCCTTCCTTCCCACCTACCTATCTATCTAATATACCTATATACATACACAAACACACAGACATACACACACACATATACACACACAAATTCATACATACACACGTACACACTAATTTAAATGAATGTACTGAGAGTGAGGCAAGGGTGAAAAGGAAATGAGAAGTACTGAAGGATACATGTGGGACTTCCATGAGTATGTTGACTCTTCCAGTGAGAAAGAAATGTTGACATAAGCCAAGAGATCAGTGCCAGAGGCACCAAGAATCTCCAGGAGAGGCATAATATTAATAATCATGATTTCGATAGGCTCACACCCCTCAAACCCCCAGGAGCTCTGATCTCTCCATTTCTCCAGCCAGAGGTCTTGAGAGAGGAGGAAGAGTGTAGGAAGTGGGCGATTTAGTCTTGGGCACCCAAAATAAGGTGCTGCTCCCCTCTTCCCAATCCATTCATGTCTATGTTCATTCTTCATTCTTCATGTCCTGGATGTAAGCAGAGTCCATCCTCCAAGAGGAAGTTAGAGTGAGAACAGAAGTGAGTTTGTGGATGTAGGGAGTGAAAGAGAGGCAGTTGTACTATAACACTCCAACTTAAAACTTTCTTAAATTCAAGACTTCGGGTATATAGTATTATAATTGCCATAACAAAAAACATGTTACCTTTTGCATATCTGCATAACTTCCTAAAACATATTTTTACTGACTCGGCATTTTAATTGGTTGTTGTTTTTAGTGCCATCAAGTCCATTCCGACCCCTAGTGACTCTGTGTACCGAAGAGCAGAACCCCCCCTGGTCCTTTTGCTCCATCCTCTCACCTTCTGGTGCTGTATCAGATAATGCTCCAATGCTATTCATAGGGTTTTCATGGCCAATTTTTTCAGAAATGTGTGGTCATGTCCTTCTTCCTAGTCTGCCTTGGTCTGGAAGCTTCCCTGAAACCTGTCCACCACGGGTGACCCTGCTGGTATTTGACATACCAGTGGCATAGCTTTCAGCATCACAGCAACACATGGGTGCCACAGTATAACAACCAACAGATGGGTGGTGAGGTTCCCTGACCGGGAAACAAACTCAGGCCACAGCAACGAGAGTGCTGAATCTTAACCACTAGAGCACCAAGTATTTTAATAGCTTAGGGTTAATTATAATATCAGCTGGAAACTTCCTTTGCCCTCCCATCTTAAGAATCTTTACAAAAATTGCTAAAGACAATTAGCCTACTTCTTGATCCAAAGTAATAACCTGTATTCCTACATTTTATTCCCTTTCATTGACAACTCAATCCATGGTCACTTGATTGGGTGCAGAAACTTGTTAAAGATCTTGTTTTAAGAAAATTTAAGGCAACCCTTAGGATTTCTCTTTTATCCCAAAGAAAATGAGATTTAGAAATATAATTACAGCCAGTTGAGGGTTAAGCTAGGATTAAAAATTTCAATTCTTTGGCTGCACATATTACACAAATTCCCCTCTACATAAGATTTACATTAAGTTGAAACCAACGTGAGAACTAATATGGAAAATATATGATATATAAGGCTAGGAATATTTAAAACTGTGAAAGCTCAACAAGAGACCTGAGGACAAAGCTAGCGAACAAAGATAATGAGAATTCTTTATGAAGAGATTTTTTTTTTCTAATTAAGCAATGTTTTTTAGTTAGAAAACTAAAATTTAACCAGCAAATCATATTCAAAGGAAAGTCTGTTCAACCATGGTCTGTCACATAAATTTCAGACATTCTCTGATCATAAGGAACAACTTGGTTAATGAATGGCCAAATTAATTAAAAACATAATTCAAAAAAACAATCACAGTTTATTGTTACTATTGCTGTTTTTTTTACCTGGTTGCCAAAGAGGTTGAATCCATTAATTGCTTCTAGAGCTGCTTTTGCTAAGCCAACAGAGCTAAAAGAGAAAAGGAAATACTTTATAACTCTAATATATCTGGCTACAAAATAAGAACCATTATCTGATGAATATTCACAAGTAAGTTTCTTTATTAAAACTTAGAACAACTTCTGTAGGAAGAATAATGTCTAAGAGATCGCAGTCTGACATTTCACTATTTTAATTTCTCTTTTTTATAGTTAGTGATCTTCTGGGAAAAATATTTCTAAGTTCACCTTGATCTAGGCAAATGGTCATACTATTGATGGGAGTAGTTTTAATTCCAGTATCATTTATATTCACTAACTCAAGAAAAAAAAAGATGAACTTTAGAGGAAGGTATATTATAATGATATGTGCACAGTAATAACAAGGTTGCGCATCATTAGCTCAGATCAATGTAAAAGAGCTTTTCTGACATCAACTCTGAGCCTTAAAAAAAGTTCTTGCACATCATACACTTACCACAGAGTGGGGTTTAATATACCCATTCAAATACTCTTTGCTTAGAGTCCAATAAAATAGGCATTACTTTATGCTCACAAAACAACTGATCATCATACCTCTCATTTTTTGCTATATTGTTCTGTTTATAATAAAATACGTACTCCTTTGCCCTCTCAAATGCCACATACAATAGTGCTGGAAAATGGGAAGACCCAAATTTCATTAAAAATATGACTGTCATCTTATAAATAACATTTAAATATTTTAGATCTAATATCCAGTTTATTTTACTTATTGCATTTTTTCTGTTTTTATTAAAGGAAATGCATATGCCATTAAAATTATTTAAAATTAATGATCTGTCATCATTTCAGCATTTCTCTAAAGGAGTGATTATCAAAGTGTGGTCCCCAGAGCAGTAGCATTATCTGGGAACTTGTTAGAAATGCCAGTTCTCACTCCTCTCCAGGAGTGGGGCCCAACAATCAGTGTTAAAAAGCCCCTCAGGGGGTTAAATACACTTTAAATTTGAGAACCACTGTTCTAAGCTATTCGAATCATCATTATCTACATTTTCAATGGGTTGTTTACATGAAATGTTCTCAAGTATGCATTACTTTTATTACAGGATGGTAAATAGGTGGGAAACCTTTTAAAATACATGGATGGGGAAGTGGAGTAGACATAAGTTTCCCTATTTCTCTCACTAAGTACAACAAAAAACTCTGGACATCACATAACAAAAATAAAAAGGCTCAGAAAGATGGAAAGGCAGACTGGCTAGGAGCCTTAGGATTCTAGGAACAACACTTGGTAGGTTCCTTGAGTTTCCTTTTTGCCTCCAATATACCAGACTTAGAGCTAAAGAAGCCAAAAATCAGGAAATGCCAGTAGGTGCATTAAAAAAAGCCCCAACAGAAGCCTGCTCTCTCTAGCCAAAGGACCAGGAAAAGGATAGCCTAGCAAAACACAATAGACAACAACCACTCAAAATTTAGACAATTTAAAATTTAGAGAAGAACCACTCAAGAAAAGAAAACTGTGGCCCTACCCCCACTCACTCCTGTAAAGGCTAGTGGGGAACCTAGACTTCTACATTGAGTCTATAATAAGGAACTGCACCCAGCCTGCAACCCTCTCAGCTGCCATGTGGTGTCAGAGAAGTCCAAGAAGGAAGCCAAGACTTTCATTACCAATGAGTGTTAAGAAGTCTCCCCCCTCACACTTCAGCATCAGTGGAGAACACACGGAAAGCCTAGACTTCCACACCTGCTTGCCAGTAATGAGGTGAACCTACCCTTCCTGCTGGGATGGCATCAGAGGAGGTCCAATGGAGAGTCAGTACTTTCACTACTGCCCAGCTGCAAAGAGGCCATATCTTCTCCCTGTTACGTAAGTAGAGGCCAACTGGGAATGAGTAATGAGGCACTCCTATCCTTCCTAGCCAAGGAGGTATCAGTGGAGGCCTACTGGGGAACTAGGCATCCCAACTAGACCCAGCAACAATGAAGAGTCTCCATCTTGGATATCAAAGAAAAACCTAGACTTACATTCCCACCCAGTAGTAATGAGGTGATGACCCTGCCCCCTTCCCCTGGCAGAGTGGTTCCAAAAAAATATAGCTAAAATAGAAAGTTAAAATAAGATTCAGGGTGTTACAACATAATACTCAAAATGTCCACATCTCAATCAAAAATCACTGATCATATCTAGAACCAGACCCAGCCAAACTGAATGAAAAAGGACAATCAATAGATGCTAACACTGAGACGAAAGCAATGTTAAAATTATCTAACAAAGATTTTAAAACAGCCATAATAAAAATTCTTCCATGAGCAATTATAAATATGATTGAAGCAAATGAAAAGATAGAAAGCCTCAGCTAAGAAACAAAAAAGTGTAAACAAAGTTTTTACAAGTGAAAAATTACAATAATAAAAATTAAAAGCTCAGGGACAGGATCAATGGCAGAATGGAGGAGACAGAGGAAACAATAACCAAATTGGAAGATAAAACAATAGAAATTATCCAATCAGAACAAAAGAGAAAAAAATTGACTAGAAAAAAAAACAAAGAGAGCTTCAGGGACCTTTGGGGCTATAACAAAAGATCTAACATTCATGTCATTGGACTCCCTCAAGGAGAGAAGAAAAAGGGCAAAGCTAAAAAAAAAGTACTTGAAATAATGGCAGACAACTTCCCAATTTGCAAGAGACAAAAAGCTACAGATTCAAGCAGCCGAGTGAAACTCAATCAGAATAAAATAAAAATATCCATGCTAGGCACATCAAAACTTCTGAAAACTAAAGACAAAGAAAAAATCTTTAAAGTAGCCATGGACAACATTTTCCCTATAGGGGAAAAACAATGGAATGACAATGAATTGCTTACCAAAAACCATGAAGGCTAAAAGGATGTGGTGCAAGTGTTTTCAAGCATTGAAACAGAAGAACTGTCAACCCAGAATCTTATACCAGTAAATATATCCTATTTGTTTATTTATTTACACAAGACATTCCCAGATGAAAGAAAAATAAGAAATCTGTCACCAGCAGATCCACCCTAAAAGTATGACTAAAGTAAGTTCTCAAAACAAAATGATTGCAAGCAACCAACCAACCAATCAACCTTGGAACAATCAAAAAGGAAGAAAAAATATAGGAAGAAAAAATATGGGTACACACGATAGGCTTTTCTTCTCTTCTTGAGTTTTATAAATTATGTTGACAATTACAGCAACAGTTGTAACACTGTGGGTTCTAAATGCATGTGGGAAAAATATTTATGATAACTATAATATAAATGGGGGAGGGTAACAAGACATAAATGGAGGTAAGGCTTCTATATTTGCCTCCAGTTGGTGAAATAATGACCGCGATACACTCAGTTTATATATATAATGTAATACCTAGAGCAATCGTTAAAAAGCTATACAAAAAGATACCTTCAAAACCATTACAGATAAATCAATACGCAATTCTAAAAAATGCTGAAGAACCCACAGGAAGGTAGGAAAAAGAAAACAGAGAAATGACAAGGCCTAGAACCTGAACGTATAAAGTCCAAGCGAAAAATATATGCCAGTTTAAAACATGTCTGCAAATTCTTTGACAGTCTTCCCATCAAGAGGTGGAGTCTTATTCCCCTCACTAGAATATGGCCTGGTCTTACTGACTCTAACAAATAGAATGTGGTGGAAGTTATACTGCATGACTTCTAAAGCTAGGTCATAAAAGGCAATACAGCCCCCACCTGGCCCTCTCTTTTGTGACGCTGGACCTTGGAACCCAGCCACCATGTTGTGAGGAAGTCTATATGAAAAAACTTCATATAAGTCTTGTGGCAGACAGCTCCTGCCAAGGTTCCAGTCAACATTCCGATACCTGAGTGAGGAAGCCATCAAGCTGACTCCAACCCCACCCACAACTGACGGAAAATGCATAAAAGACCGTGAGCAGGAACCACCTAGCTTAGCCCAGCAACCCTCAGAACTATGAGAGTTAATACTAATAAAATATTGTTGTTGTTTTATGCCTCTAATTTGGGGGTAGTTTATTGGCAACAATAGGTAACCAGAAAAGAACCTAAGTCAGGTTCCTAATTCTATCACGTACCCAGAATAAGTAGGCCAATCATACTCAGCCTTGCATGCTCCAAATGGAAACCAAATAGTACCTGCATAAGAATTCTAGACTCCTGGAACCTAAGGGTTAGGAGAGCCCCTAGGGGTCATCTATTCTGACAGTTCATGCAAAAACATCCATTGTCAACTGGTGTTCTTGCTTAAGAATGTGTTCCTGATGTCCTAGGAGTTCCCTTATAGGCCCCAACGCACAAACATTTACATGCATTTAACTGAGTAATACCAGAAAACCTCCACTTACAGTGTGAGGTACATGTGTTATGAAGACTGTTTGTAGTATTTTGAGAAGTGAGAATAAATAAATTATTCAAAAGGCAAATATCCAAAAGAAATACTGCACTGGAGGAGATACACGATGTAGCTAACTCAAGGTTTTGTCTTTAACAAGACAGCTTAAGGATGAATTTGGAAATTGTCTTCTAAATAAAGCATTACAAAAAAAAACAAACACTGTACCTGGACTAGAGTAAATGTGGAACTCTTTCTCTTTTAACTTTCTTTCCCAATGCAATTGGTTAAATAATTGGACTTAACTGAAATTCACAAATATGTTACTTTATTATCTACTGGTTATTTAACTCTCTGGCTACAGCAAGCTATTTAGAAACTCAAACATACTCCTAATGTGATCTTACATTTTACTGTCAAATATAATACATACTGTTGTAAGAGTTAAAAATATTTTACTAGCACAAGACATTCTCAGAAAATTAAATTACTCTATAATTAGTTATTGAATATATTAATATTAGGTGAATACTACCAGTAGAACATTCACCAATCTGATTCTTGAAAAGTGTTACCTCAACATTCATTTAACAGGGCTAAAATGAAGCGATGTTCGCTTGGGAGATAGTTTGTAATAAAAGTGGTTTGTTGCATATTTCAAAGCTTTTCTAGAAAAGATGATGGGTTTGGACTCAGTGATTGATAACCCACCACAGAATCCAAAAAATTCATTGACAAGCATGAGAACTAAATTCACATCCTCCTGCTCATTAACACTATGCTTTAGTTCCCTGAGCCACCCAATCATATCCCCTGAAACAGCAAGGACTTGACAGGACTATAGTTTTAATGGGTGCTGATGAATTGTTCAGTACAGCAAAAATATATAAAATGAAGCAGAACGGAGGGATAGTTGCTTCTATCATAGTTCAATGACTGGAACATCAAAAATGATTTAAGAAGATTAAGTAGCTACTTTAAATAACAAGCACTGTGTGGAATAAAATGGTCACTAAAAGCATCTTAAACTGAGTAAAGTGGTGATATGATGGTTACTTATCTGATATTTTAGTGATGGCTTTCTTTATTGGAAAAGCCAAGCGAATAGAACATAAAACCATGAAAAAAAAAAAAACTGAAAAATCAGATCTAAATTTCTAAATTCTCTTTGCTTCTACAGTCTTCTTTGTACCACAAATATAAGATTTAACAAAGTAAAAAAGGAAATTAAGCTCTTAAATAGAAAGTTCTATTTAGGAGTTAATGTTTCAAAAACTTTTCTTTCTATTTGGGCAGATATCCACATTACTAAGTTATTAAGTACAATTTTCCTTTTTCTTCCCAACAGCCAAAAAATTCAAAGTTAGTCTTGGTGAAGATTCAATTCACATCTTATAGATGACTCATCTCTTCTCCGAAACAAAGAATTTTGGTTTAAAGGTAGTTCCAAGGTGTAGGAATATCCTCACATAAATGAGAAAGGGGAAATATAAAGATTAAAATACTTTAATTCAACTTGGAGCAGCTGAGAAGACTACTTGGATACGTAATTCTGGGGGTTAAGAATTAGTGCTACAATAAATAGGTACCAAAAAGATATATGGAGGAAAATGTAATTAAATCAAATAATATAGGATTTTAAAATACATAGGCATTTGTTAGAGACTGAAAAAGAGAAAAGAGGAGAATTAGCTGACACAGTTCCAGACACCCTGGGAGAAACTGAAAGGAGCACGTCACTTGAGGAAAGTCAAGTCAACAGAAAAACCAGGAAAGCAGGGAACACTTGCTTAGGAAACATTTCAAGAAAATCATAGTGAGCCTAGAGCAATGGATCCTTTTCCTAAAGCCCTGAAAAGGGTGAGGCAGCTGCTAGAATGCGGTTCAGATAAATGTAAAGAGATCACCTTTCAGAAAAAAATTCTAGGGTTTATCTAAGAAATACTAAATAATTCAAAAACTTGGACTAAAAGGGATACCAGCAAACCTGGGGCTGAAAAGGGCAGATCAGGAAGGGTCTGATCAAAGCATTAAGCTGAATCAAGCTGTACTGATTACTAAACAAAGATATACTTGAAACTTATAACAGTTTCACCAAGAGCATATACCCTACTGTTCTTTCAAACTTTAGAAAAACTTTTTAAGACTTGAAAATACAACGTGAAAGAGCAGAAACAACTTTGGACTTGGAGGCCAATCACCTGGAATCCAGTTCTGGTTCTACTACTTACTGGGGTGTATCATTTAAAGGCAGGGTCGGGGGGAGATCGCTAAACCTTCTAAACCTTAGTTTCTTCCCGTATAAAAGGCAATAATGTTCCCTGCCCGACCTAAATAAAATATATTCTGTAACTGGACAGTGCCACAGATTGCAATTATTAAAGGACCACTGAGAATGGATGCTGAAAAGGGAGGCTCTGACTTCAGAATACTATGTGTGCCTTTTGGGGGCCTAGGGGTGGTAACCTTCTTTGATCAAGTTGCAGCTTAGAAGGGATGTGCCCAGTGTGACAAGGGAAGAAAGGAACATTCACCAAGCCAGTTGCTTTGGCCAAGGCCCTAGTGAGCACCAAGGCAACAGTCAGATTGTGCTCTGTCTCTTCTCTGACTCCTGCTAAGGAGGACCGTATAGTACACAGCTAGAGGGAGAACGGCAAAGAAAGCCAGAAGGCAAAAAGGGTGGTGTGGGTACTTACAGCAAGAGTTACTGTAGACTACTTCAGGCTGTCTGAAATGAGGAGGACAGCTTAAGGAGATAACAGGGTATTGCACTAAGCAGTAAAGATCAGATCCAACCAGGCACAGACAGTTCTGGGATGTCTTACAGCAGCAACAGGCTAAGCAGCAGCTCCACATTCCACTACCCAGGCCTGAGCACAGAAAGATACTGGCCTCCCACCACTACCGCTATCACTGCGTCCGTCAGTGCCAAGTCCGCCTGCAGTGTCAAAATAGACCCTTTTGGCACCAGAGGTGACACATCCAAGAAGGCTTGTGGAGATCTGAGGTCAGACACATTTGAAAAAAATGTTTAAAATTCTTATGGAGAATTGTAAAGTGTTATACCATAGAAAATTAAAAGATCAATGTTAAATGTATAAAACCCATCATCCAAACCTAATGGCAAACTTCATTACCCATCCATTTGAATAGAATTGGCCTGCTACAATTAAGATTAATTTTGCATGCAAAAGGTAACAAAGAACATCATATAATGATCTTCCAAGCCTTGAAATACAATCCTTAATGGTTCAATTAAAGATTAGCACCTTAGTTACAAGAAAACAAGTTGGAGCCTGTTTTTTCACTAGAAACCTTCCAACATCTTCACTTTCGAGGATGGTATCTTTCACCCAAGGTTCTTTCTGAGTTTACTACACTTTTTCTAAACAGAAAAAACCCTACTCCAAATATTTTATACTGAAAATAATGTCAGTGGGATAACATTGGCATGTATCAAACGGTTATTAAAACGCAGATAAAAGGTCTGATAAATCATAAATGCTAGAAAGGTAAATTTTTAAAAATCACCTTTTCTAATCAAATCCACTTTCTTTCTTGTAATTTGATAATCTGGAAAATGTTGAGAACTTCATTTGGATTATGGCTGAAATATAACATTATCTTCCTATTTTTAATATTTGCCAGAATTTGTTTAATGTCTGAACTGAACTTTCCCACAAATTATTTCTCCACTTCACTGACTTCTTCACTGATTGCTACTATTCTGCTGTGTACTATAAAAATGCCTCATATGAATCATAAAACTTACAGAAAAATGTTTGTATTTTAGTTAACCAGAGTTAACTGAAGTCCTTTTTGTTTCAATCTTTGTTGTTAAAATATTCTTAAATGTGTGAGTACACTTGTATTCTAGTGCTCACTTATGCCAGGTATTCAAATGCTTTACATATATATTAACTCAATCATTATAACAACTTTATAAAGTAGAAACTATTATTATCTTCATTTTATAGATGAAGAAACTGAGGCATGGAGATGATACACAGCTAGAGATCTGGAGCCAGTTTCTATATCTTAGTTTATATCTTATATTGGCTTAGTTTTCTGTGTGATTAGTTCTTCTACCCAAAAAAGTATACAGCTGTGGATTCCTCTTAACCAGTGTTTCTTAAACTGTTTCTCTACTTCAAGTCTCAATGATCTAAACTGACCTATAGTTAATCACCTTTAAATTCTTAAATCTTTTAGTGTGAAATGGATAGGACTCACTGAGCTACACTTTTTAGTTAAAAGATGACCTCCTGGGCAAAAATTTACAACATCTGAAAGGTGCAATCAGTCATTAAAGCTATTTCCCTCACCCTAAGGAGTAAAGGAAACTCATAAACTACTAACATAAGTTATCAACTATTCTTGTTTATTCAAACCCCCTAAACCACAGCTCAAGATGGTGACCACACCTCTCAGAGAAACCAATGAATGTTAAGTTTTATATGAAGGGTATAAGTATCTCTGATTAGGACAAAAATCAGCTCTATAACATGGAAGGGAATTTTACATGCAATGTATATACATAGGTGTTTGGCAATTTTAATTTCCTTGATCTTTCAAAGAGTGTCATTGTAAAGAGGAAAAAGAAAATGACTTGGCTGAGCAGCAAGGCCAAGCCGTGGACTGGAGGCTGATATGCATGTACTAACACCACGGGAGGCTGGGAAAGACACCCTGCTCCTTTCCTGCATCTGTTTATGGGCACTGAGAGCAGACTCTTCTGGTTTAATTTTAAGTGAATTTCATCTGCATCACATAGGAAAAAAAAAAAGAGATGAAATTAACATAGAAACCACAGTTCCCATCTAATACTTTTGATTTTTATTCATATTCAAATTCCACACATTTAAATTAAAAAAAAAAAAAACCCTTAGAAATAAACAAATTACCTCGAATGTAGCTCTGTGCTGCCATTATTATATTTGCTTCCTCTTTCCCAGACACCAAAATCAGGCACACGGTAAACTCTTTCTACACAAAATACAAGGTTTTGAATAAAAGAGACCTAAAAGAAACGAAATAAAACATAAGGACACATGCAGTAACAGGATCTTTTGATACTGATAAGAACAATTAGATACCGTTTGAAAACCAAATACATACTTGCCTACTAGCACTTTTTTACCATGTTGAAACTCTTGTGATTATTACATTACTATTAATATTCTGCTATACCTGGCTTTTCAAATATAAAGCTTAAAATGAGAACCTAATATTATACCATACAGATACAGAATTTAAATCCTGTCAATGCTCCAACGATAATTCTTCAATGATACACTTATTACTGTTCATGACTACTGTGCATCTTAAGAATTAAGAAAAACATAAAGCACTCTTTTATACTAGATAATAATATTTGGAATCTAAAATAGCCATATGAAATGTTAAATAAGCCTAAAACTTGAGAGATAAAAAGGTATTTCTCAGTTCTGCAACGAGCCAGTCCCATGTTGAATAAACCAGGAGTCTTGAGTCTATTACTCCTGGAATCTAATTTTCCTCCTGCCTTTTCGACAGCTATAGGTACCCATTCTTATAAACTCAAAGCTTGCACTTGGAGGTAGGCTCCAACCAACAGGTCAGGAGTCACAGCTTCCGTGTAAGGATTTCAAATATTTGATGAAGTTTACACTCTCAGAAGTAACTACGGAAAGCAAAGATTACGGTCAGTTCTTATTTAATAAAACTTTAGTCATTTTAATAAAGGCAATATCTTAAGTGGGCTATGGTCCTGATTATAGGGTTTTTAATTTAGTCATCATGTTTGGTTCAATAAGACAAACTGAATATGTGCATCTAGCCTGGCCTTCATCTCAAGATCCCTCTCAAGTGGCAATATATATTCCCAACTGCCACCCTACACACACATAATTAATATAATGTATATACCTTCAGAATGACAGAATAATAACACTGAAAACCAAGGTAAGGTCCCACCAGTAGACCAGAAACTTTGAGAAATTACAGGAAGACAGAAAGCAGTAGGAAGGAATTGATCAAGAAATCAGAACAGGAGCCGGCCTGGTGGCGTAGCGGTTAAGTGCGCGCGCTCCGCTGCGGAGGCCCCGGGGTTTGCGGGTTTGGATCCCAGGCGCGCACCGACGCACCGCTTGTCAAGCCATGCTGTGGCGGCGTCCCATGTGAAGTAGAGGAAGACAGGCACGGATGTTAGCCCAGGGCCAGTCTTCCTCAGCCAAAAGAGGAGGATTGGCGACAGATGTTAGCTCAGGGCTAATCTTCCTCACACACACAAAAAAGAAATCAGAGCAGAGGAAACCATAGCCCCTCAAAATGGTTCTTCATTGTAATCTAGCATCTCTGGAAAGTCTCTAAGGCCAGAGTCAACATATACATTGATCAAGAGTTGAGCAGGGAGCAGTCTACCCAGATTCTCTTACAAATGATAGACAGCTGGGGCACTTGACACCTGCCTTTTCCATTCTCCATCCCAACAGAGAGATATTTGCCCTCAGGGCCAAGAACAGCTCACACATTTCAGTGGACAAAAAGGACCTAGGATGTTGGGGCCTCACAGAAAGAGAACTGAACATAAGATAATTCTGGGTTTCCACAAAACAGGCATCTATCTCACAACTTCTCTACCCAAGAGTGGAGCAGTACATACCTACAGTAAACTTTTTTTTACTTTGATTATTGGTGAGGGTCTCCCTAGCTTTCCCAACCTCTTGCTACCGTGTCTACACACCCTAAGGAAAACCTGCCTGTATAAAAACTCTGGTCCATTTTCACAAAACCTGGTGTCTTTGCCTCTTCCAGGGTCTTTCAAGTTATTTAGATGCTATAACACATACAGGAAATATGCTATACTTTGTCAAGTCTCCATGTTTAAAGCTTTGAAACCATCCAAACCTTCTTCCTTTCACGATAAACTTCTCAAGTGATAGTCCATATACCTCTTTCTTAATCCTCTTAGAAGAGCTTTAGGAACAGGGTTAGGCTCAAGTAAGGCAGTCTGGTCAGGCTGTGTAATTGGTATAACAGGTGGCTAGAAAGGCATTTTTGGCTAACAAGCCCTGTGGGGAAAACTAAAATAACACTTACATTCCAGTTCTGCAAGTAAGCAGTTTGGAAACTGCCATTCCACTCCGTCTTAACAAGTAAAAAGCTGAACAGACTGAAAAATCAACAACTCTTCTTGGATCCACAAGAGAAAAGAGGACACAGAGCAAACTGCTGCTCTATGACTGGAAAGACAACAGGTGAACACAGGCAGTCACGGCTTCCTGGAGCAGAGACTCATGGGGGAAACCAACTTGGGAACTAGCACTGGGGTAGTAAAACCTTAACTGTAACTGACAAACTGCTCAGTTAAAAACTGAGAGTTAAAAACTCCAGGAGGACCCAGTCATAAGGGGGTTCCCACAATATTGTGAGATTTACCTCCAAGAGTCCAACTAGATTTCCATACTAAATATCAGAGAAAAATCCCCTCTGGCTTCCAACAGGGGGAGGGGAAAAGAAACCATTTTGAGATACACCAAAGCACTCAGTTTTTCTTAACAAGGCCTGCCATTGTGGGGCAACCAGTCAAGCAGAGCTTGACCTGCTGGGCTATTATCAGAGCCTAACTGACCTGGGGAAGGGGAATACCCACCTCCAGCCAGCTCTAGCCTTCCACAAAAGGAAGCCCACCATAGCCATTCTGTCCTCTCTGAGGGGAGAGAAAAAACTAAGAAACACTTGTGAAGTCCACAGTCCAGAAGCATAAGGCAACTAAAAGACTGAGACCTAATCATAGGACTACAGAGTGCTTTGCTTCCCTCCCCCTCACACCTCACCACCAGAACACTAAAGGCCTACTTACAGCAGATCCTTTTAGTTGGCACATCATGTCTGGCTATCAAGGCATACCAAAAGACAAAAAAACACAATTTGAAGAAACAAAGCAAGTACATGGCAGGATGTTGGAATTATCAGACTGAATTTTAAAAAACTATGATTAATATGATAAGGACTCTCCTGGGTAAAGTAGACATCATGTAAGAACACATGGCCAGTGTAATCAGAGAGAGGGAAATCCTAAGGAAGAACCAAAAGAAACGCTAGAGACAAAAAATTGTAACAGAAATTTAAAATGGCTTTGATGGGCTTATTAGTAGACTAGACTGAAGAATCTCTGAGCTAGAGGATATGCCAACAGAATCCTTGAAAACTAAAAAGCAAAGAGAATGAAGACAAAAACACAGAACAGAATGTTCAAGGACTGTGAGACAACTAAAGAAGGTGAAACATATATGTAATGGGAAGATGGAGGGACAGAGAGAGGGAGGGAGGAAGAAAGGAAGGAAGGAAAGAAGGGAGGGAGGGAGGGAGGCAGGGAGGGAGGGAGGAAGGAAGGAAGAAAAGAGAAGAAATATTTAAAACAATGACGTCTGAGAAGTTCCCCAAATTAATGTCTCACACCAAACCACCAAACCATATGATAAATGCCAAAAAAACTACACCTCAGTATATCGTTTTCAAAATACAGAAAATCAAACATAAAGAAAAAAACCAGAAAGAAGTCAGAGGAAAAAAACACCTTACCTATAAAGGAACAAAGATAAGAATTACATCCAACTTCCAACTTCTCAGAAGCCATGCAAGTGAGAGTGGAGTAAAATATTTAAAGTGTTGAGATAAAAAAACCATCAACCGGGACCGGCCCGGTGGCGCAAGCGGTTAAGTGCGCGCGCTCCGCTGCGGCGGCCCGGGGTTCACTGGTTCGGATCCCGGGCGCGCACCGACGCACTTCTTGGCAAGCCATGCTGTGGCGGCGTCCCATATAAAGTGGAGGAAGATGGGCACAGATGTTAGCCCAGGGCCGTCTTCCTCAGCAAAAAAAAAAAAAGAGGAGGATTGGCAGATGTTAGCACAGGGCTGATCTCCTCACAAAAACAAAAAAAAAACAAAAAAAAAACAAAAAAACCATCAACCTAGAATTCTGTACTCTGTAAAATTATCCTATAAGAGTGAAGGAGAAATAAACACTTTCTCAGGCCAATAAAAATTGACAGAATTTGTTGCCAGTAGACATGCCCTGCAAGAAATGCTAAAAGTCCTTTAGAGAGAAGGAAAATAATATAAGACAGAAACTCAGATCTACATAAAGAAATGAAGAGCACCAAAGAAGAAATAAGTGAAGGTAAAATAAAAAATTTATTTTTCTTATTTTTTTTTTGCTGGGAAAGATTTGCTCTGAACTAACATCTGTTGCCTATCTTCCTCTCTCTCTTTTTTTTTCTCCCTAAAGCCCTAGTACATAGCTGTATATTCTGGTTGTTAAGTCCTTCTAGTTCTACATGAGCCGCCATAATATGGCTACTGACAGACAGGTGGTGTGTTTCTGCACCTGGAACTGAACTCAGGTCGCCAAAGTAGAGCACACCAAACTTTAACTGTAGGTCATCAGGGCTGGCTCTATTTTTCTTATTCTTAGTGGATCTAATATATAACAGTTTGTTCAGAATAATAATAGCAACAATGTAATTGATTATGTTTATGAATATACCCTATGTATGCTTATATATACGTGAAATGAATAACAGCAAAGATAAAAGGGAAGGAAAGAAGGAACTAGGGTTATTTTGTTATTATAAGGTATTGACACTATATGTGAAGCAGTATAGTGTTATTTGAAAGTGAACTAGGTTAGTTATAAATGTATATTGCAAACTCCAGGGCAACAAGTAAAAAAGCAAAAAAAAAAAAAAGAAGTGTAACTGATATGCTAAGAAAAAAGGGAAAATGAAATCATGTAAAATACTCAATTAAAAAGACAAAAGGCAGAAAAAGAATGGAAGACAAAAATAGACAAACAATAAGGGCAACAAATAGAAAACAGTAAAAAATATAGTAGATAGTAATCCACCTGTATCAATAATCACTTTGAATGTCAATGGTCTAAATGTACCAAGTAAAAGATAAAGATTGTCAAAAAACATGGCCTAATTATATGTTGTCTATAAGAAACCCACTTTATATATAAAGATACATAGATCACAAGTAAATGAATGGAGAAAAACACACCATGCTGACACTAATCAAAAGAAAGCTGGAGTAGCTATTTAATTTCGGAGAGAGAAGAATTCAAAGTAAGGAAAAGTTATCCGGGGTAAAGAAGGGCATTACATAACGATAAAGGAGTTAATTCTCCAAGAAGACATAACAATCCTTAACGTGTATGAAACTAACAACAGAGCATCAAACTAAGTGAGGCAAAAACCAATAGAATTGGGAAGAGAAATAGATGAATATACTATCAGGATTGGAGACTTCAACTCCCCTCCATCAAAAATAAGCAGATCCAGCAGGCAGGAAATCAGTAAGAACATAGTTGAATTCAACAACACCATCAATCAACTGGATATTACTGACTTCTACAGATGATTTCACATAGCAACAGCAGAATACACATTATTCTCAAGCTTACATGAAACATTCACCAAGACAGATCACATTCTGGGCCATAAAACATACCTTAACGAATTTAAAAGAATAAAAATCATACAATGTCTGCTCTCAGACCACAATAGAATTACAGTAGAAATCAATAAAAGAAAGATAACTGGAAAATCCCAAAATATGTGGAGATTAAACAACATGCTTTTAAATAACACATGGGTCAAACAAAAAAAACCTCAAGAGAAATTAGAACATATTTTGAGGGGCCGGCCAAGTAGCGCAAGCGGTTAAGTACGTGTGGTTTGCTGCAGCGGCCCAGGGTTCGCCAGTTTGGATCCCGGGTGCGCACCAACGCACCGCTTGTTAGGCCATGCTGTGGCAGCGTCCCATATAAAGTAGAGGAAGATGGGCACGCATGTTAGCCCAGGGCCAGTCTTCCTCAGCAAAAAAGAGGCGGATTGGCATCGGATGTTAGCTCAGGGCTGGTCTTCCTCACACACAAAAAAACCATATTTTGAGATAAATGAAAATACAACTATTCAAAATTTGTGAGATACAGCAAAAGCAGTGCATAGCAAGAAATTTATAGCACTGAATGCATATATTAAAAAAGAAGAGGGGTGGGCCCGGTGGTGCAAGCAGTTAAGTGCGCGCACTCCGCTGCGGTGGCCCGGGGTTCACCGGTTCGGATCCCGGGCACGCACCGACGCACACTTGTCAAGCCATGCTGTGGTGGTGTCCCACATAAAGTGGAGGAAGATGGGCATGGATGTTAGCCCAGGGCCAGTCTTCCTGAGCAACGAAAAAAAAAAGAGGAAGACTGGCAGATGTTAGCACAGGGCTGATCTCCTCACCAAAAAAAAAAAAAAGAAGAAGAGAGATCTAAAATCAACAATCTAAGTTTCCACCCTGGGCAACTACAAAAAGAAGAGCAAATTAAATTCAAAATAAATAGAAGAAAAGAAATAAGAATTAGAGCAGAAATCAATGAAATTGAAAACAGAAAATCAATAGAGAAAAATCAACGCAACCAAAAGCTGGTTCTTTGAAAAGATCAATAAAATTTATAAGCCTCTAGCCAGGCTAAGGAAAAAAAAAAGAGGACACAAATTACTAATACCAGAAATAAAAGAGAGAACATCACTACAGATCCCACGGAAATTAAAAGTAAATAAAGAAATATAATGAACAACTCTATGTCCACAGATTTGATAGGCTAGATAAAATGGAGCAATTTCAAGGAACAATTCCTTGAAAGACACCATCTGCCAAAACTCACACAAGAATCAACAGACAATCTGAATAAACCTGTATCTATTAAAGAAATTGAATCGATAATTAATGAAATTCCAAAACAGAAAACACCAGGTCCAGATGGGTTCACTGGTGAATTCTAACAAACATTTAAGGAAGAAATTATATCAATTCCCTACAATCTCCTTCAGAGGACAGAAGCAGAAGGAATATTTCTTAACTCATTCTACGAGGCCAGCATTACCCTAATATCAAAACCAGACAAAGACATTGTAAGAAAAGAAAACTACAGACCAATATCTCTCATGAACATTGATGCAAAAATGCTCAACAGGGGCTGGCCCCGTGCCATAGTGGTTAATTTCGGCACCTTCTGCTTCAGCAGCCCAGGTTCACAGGTTTGGCTCCTGGGCATGGACCTATACCACTCGTCAGCCATGCTGTGGCGGCAACTCACATACAAAATGGAAGAAGACTGGCACAGATGTTAGCTCAGGGTGAATCTTCCTCAGCAAAAAAAAAAAAAAAATCCTCAACAAAATATTAGCAGAATGAATCTGAAAAAGTATAAAAAGAATTACACACCACAACTAAGTGGAACTGATCCCAGGCATGCAAGGCTAGTTCAACATTAGAAAATCAATTAACGTAATCCATCAGATCAACAGAAAAAAAAGAAAAATCACATGATGATATTAACAGATGCAGAAAAGCATTTGACAAAATCCAACACCTATTCATGATAAAAACTCTCAGTAAACTAAGAACAGAGGGGAACTTTCTCAACTTGAAAAAGACTATCTACATAAAACCTATAGCTAAAATCATACTTATGGTGAGAAATTCAATGCTTTCCCACTAAGTTGGTACAAGGCAAGCATGACCCCCTCACCACTCCTTTTCAACATGGTACTGGAAGTCCTTGCTAATCAAAAAAGGCAAGAAAAAGAAATAAAAGGTATACAGATTGGGAAGGAAGACATAAAACTATTTTTGTTCACAGATTACATGATCATCTCTATAGAAAATCCAAAAAAAATCTACAAAATAACTGGAACTAATAAGTGAATATAGCAAGTTGCACGATATATGTTTAATATACAAAAGTCATTCACTTTCCTATATACCCAAAATGAACAATTTCAAATTAAAAACAGCACCCCTCAAAATGAAATTCTTAGGTATAAATCTAACAAAATATATATAAGATCTATATAAGGAAAACTACAAAACTCTGATGAATGAACTCTAAGAAGAACTAAATAAATGGAGAGATATTTCATGTTCATGGATAGGCAGATTCAATATTGTCAAGATGTCAATTCTTCCCAACTTTATCTGTAGATTCAATACAATCCCAATCAAAATACCAGTGAGTTATTTTATAGGTATCTACAAACTGATTTTAAAGTGTTTATGGAGAAGCAAAAGACTCGAATAGCCAACTCAATATTGAAGAAAAAGAACAAAGTTGGAGGACTCACACTACCCAACTTCAACAACTACTATAAAGCTATGCTAATCAAGACAGTGTGGTATTGGCAAAAGGACAGACAGACAAATCAATGGAAGAGAATAGAGAGCCCAGAAATAGACCCCCATAAATATAGTCAACGGATCTTTGACAAAAGAGCAAAGGCAATACAATGGAGTAAAGACAATCTCTGCAATAAACAGTGCTGGAACAACTGGACATCCACATACAAAAAAATGAATCTAGAGAAAGACCTTATACCCTTTAAAAATTAACTCAAAATGGATCATAGACCTAAATCTAAAAGCAAAACTATAAAACTCCTAAAAGATAACATAGGAGAAAACCTAGATGACCCTGGGTTTGATGATGCCTTTTTAGATACAACACCAAAGAGACAATTCATGAAAGAAATAATTGATAAGCTGGACTTAAATAAAATTAAAAACTTCTGCTCTGTAAAAGACAACGTCAAGAGAATGAGAAGACAAGTCACAGATTGGAAGAAAATATTTACACAAAAGATACATCTGATAAAGCACTGTTATCCAAAATATACAAAGAACTTTTAAAACTCAATAAGAAAACAATCAACCCAATTATAAAATGGGCCAAAGATCTTAACAGACACCTAACAAAAGAAGATACACAGATGACAAATAAGCACGTGCCAAAGGATGCTCCAAGTCATGGCATCAGAGAAATGCAAATTAAAACGACATTAAGATACCACTACACACCTATCAGGATGCCCAAAATGTGGAATATTGACCAAACGCTGGCAAGGATGTGGAGCTACAGGGAATCTCATATATTGCTGGTGGGTATGCAAAATGGTACAGACACTTTGGACTATAGTTTGGAGGTTTCTTACAAAACTAAACATACTCTTAACAAACGATCTGGCAATTGCACTCTTTGCTATGGACCCAAAAGAGTTGAAAACTTAGGTACACATAAAAACCTGCATTCAGATGTTTATATCAGCTTTATTCACAAATGCCAAAACGTGGAAGCAACCAAGATGTCCTTCAGCAGGTAAGTGGATAAATAAACTTTGGTATATCCAGACAATCCTACTTGGAAAAAACACGATGTCATCTCCCTTAAGAACTTGTCTTGTATCCACCCTTGAGATAATATGAACTCGCAATTCTATGGGATTCCCTGATTATGTAATCACCACAGAATTACATAGGGTGAGGTTTTGGTTCAAAAACGTTTTGAACAGCAGTTTTTGACTCTATGTTTTATGTGCTTTTAAAAGAACCCACCAATTTCATTTCCCCATCAATTCTCATTTCTTTTCAGTTTTCTTTGAAAATTCATTTTGTACTGTGTGCCCGTGTCACTGACTAGGTTCCTCAGAAACTCAAAGGTGGGTTTGGAAACAATGAACTGTTTTTCCAAGTTGTTTCTTTTCCTTTTGTATGTTAAGGAGATGTAACCACCAGCCATCCTGAAACTGACCAAGCCTCGCCACAGGAGCTGTGCCCACGACCCTTGCCTTATTTTTACAGCAAAGATCTCTCCAGGAGGAGCTTAGGTCTCATTATGTGGACGCATGTTCTCCAACTGAGCCTCTGCAAGTCAATACCCACCTCTCCCTTTTGAATATTCATTCCCCAACGAAATAAAAGTTGCTGCTTCCCTTTGTTCAGGGATGCCATGACTTCAGAAATGATTCCTCCTGGCCTCCTATTTGCTGCAAATACACTTTACTTTGTGAGACAACTTCTACTGGTGTCGAGTCTTATTTAACTCACCAGGAGGCGAGCTCACTTGGTTCAATAACACCTGTTCCTCAATTTATCTCATTTTTAATTCATCACCAGCAATGGTCTTCTCCATCAACTGGCAAAGTTATCACTTTGATGTAGTTTTTATAAAGATATATTACGCTTACATGTTCTAAACATTTCAAAAGTGTGAAGTCATCAAGTCTTTCCAGGCTGCATTCATTTCTACAGCACTTGCACAGCCACCACTGCTCTAAAACTGGGCTGAAGTCCAGGAACCTTGCTGTCACGCATGAACAGGTTTGTTCTAACCCCTGTGTCTAATTCCAAGGACAAATGTTTGTTGTTCTGTTAATTGAGCTATACATACATGCAGCAAAGTACACACAAATCTCAAATTCACAGCTTGATAAATAAACACATGTCCTTGTCCAATGACCACCAGGCTTAGAGTACAAACCTCCCAAAACCCCACTAGTCTTCAGATGGCACCAGGTCTCAGAATCAATTCCTGAGATCAGACCCTGCACACAGTGTGGGGCAGTCAACAGACAAGTGCTCAGAGCCTCAGGCTCAACCGCCAACAGGCTGTGTGGCCTCCAGCATATTATTAATCACTCTGAACTTTCATTCTCCTGGCTGTACAACAAAGATGATGTGACCAGTGTCAATGTCACTGTGTGAATTACATGAGACTGTGCACGAAAATCACTTTCTCTGCATCTGACATATCATTGCTAGTTCCCTTCTCCCACCACAATGAGGAAACTAGGTTGGGGGTAGTAGAAACAGACCTGTAGCAAGGTGGCCACAGGCTTGCTCTAGGCATTCAATAATTTTGCTACATTCTTCTGTGTTTGCAGTCACAGAAATCAAATGAATTGGCAGGGGCCACCTCCCACAGCAGGATTTCTCATGGCGCAGGCCTGCTAAGACTGCCCACTTGTGGATGCCTCGGGATGTTCATAAAAATGTAAATCTTTCCACTTTAAACCTAGTAAAACAAATTATAGATGTATGCATGTATATATCTGTGTGCGTACATTTGTATGTATTTGCATGTATGTGTATGTGTGTGCGTGAGTGTAAATTAATGTGTGTACACGTGTGCATGTATGTTAATTTGTGCATGTTTAGAACAATTCTTGAAAACATGCATTTTTAAAATGTTGTTTTGTATTCTTTTGGCACATTCACATTTGATAACCACTATTAAATATTGGTTATTTCATTTGAGATTCTATGAATTACATTTGGTGAGTAATTTGGTGTTTTCTACTAAGTGGAAGTGATGGTAACTTTCCTAGCAACAGATACCTGAGATCTTCAAACTCACCATCTAGTTTGCAGTTTCCCCATGTTCTCTCCTACGCGGGCAGAATGATGTCAAACAATATGAATTTAGTAACTCTCTTGGTGAGAAAGACAGATCCCAAGATACACTTTTAAAGAAAAGACTTGTTCATAGAAACTGAGCAGCCAGGACACCTGTAGATGCTGGCAGGCGACCTCAACTCAAGGGAAAAGCATCCTTGACCACTTTCCAAGTGCTGGTCATGGGGCGTAAGGTAAACTTCTTGCCCTCCAATTTTTCAGTTTAGTCTTAATATTTACCTGATTAAGATTCCTCATTTGGCTCCCCTAGCATCTTCTGGTGGTTGTTGGAAAACAGCCCTGCTCTCAGTCTCGCTATGGCCCACCAGATGATGCAGCTTTTAGAGAAGGTTCCTACTAAGTTATTCTAACTGTCTGTCTTATCAGACCCGAGCATGGGGGCCCAATCTCAGTATTCTTTCAAAGGGGGAGGCCTTCTCGATTACCTTCAGCTGCCTGACCTAAATTCCTGTACTTGCAGAGGGGAAAAGGCTAAGACTTCCTCAGAGCAAAAGGCATTTTAATTATTAATCCTTGCAGTTTTTGTTCAATGCATATTGAGTTTTTTAAGTATCCCATTTGGCCGTTTTTCTATTATTTTCTTCTAAGTTCATAATGAAAGACAGCTTTCCGTTAAATCACAAAATCTAGTTTACAATTTACTTTTCAAAGACAGTGTGGTTATTAGGAAAATATAACTTTCAACATGAGGCACCCAGATCTACAATCTTACTCCCATTGATTTATGTAGAAAACAGCTAAGATTGTCTCTTGACCTCTCCTGTTCCAGTTTGAATGGAGAACCCTCCACTGGCCATGTCTGCATCTGCTGTCACAGTTTAGATTTCTGCTGTCCCAACTAGATGAAATCTTTTCAAAGGCAGACATTGTGTCTTATTTTTGCCCAATTAACAAATATAATTTGAGAGCCTGCTAGACACCAGACACTTTTCTTGGCACTGGGATAGCGGAGCAAACAGAGAAGAGAAACCCCCACCTCGTGGCACTTGCCTTCTCGTGGAGCAGATGGACATTCAGTGTAATAAATAGTCAGTTGTATCGTGTATCTGACAGTGAAGAGTGCTATGGAGAAGAAGCAGAGAAGGGTGGCTGAGTTTGCCCCCAGCATCCAATGAAGTGCACGATTCAAACACTATTGAACACAACTATATTTAACTAAAAGGAAATAGAATCTTTTGAAAATATTTTGAGAACGGAAGACAATGTTCAAACAATTCACTACTCTTGTATAAAAATGCCTGCAAGAAAAATAATGAAGGACGTATTAACAGTGTGTGTAGGACAACACAATTTAGTCAGAATGTCCAGGATGTAGAAGGCATTCCATTAGCCTCACTGCATAAGGAATCAACTCCATGTGTAATATTATTCACTATAAACCAGTTCCTGGACTCCTGCTGGCACCTACTGTGTGCTTAATAAATACTTTTAATCCATAAGTGAAGGAGAGCAGAGGATAGAACAAGGAGGAGGAGATCTCATTTCTAACATATGAGAGCGAGGAGTGAAATCCAGTGCTCTCAGCACTCTAAGGGGAGAATCAAGGGTTAGCGTTGAGGACAAGAGCACTCCAGATTGACCTCTTTATTGGAGAAAATTCTGAGTAATCTATGCAGACTTACGTTCTCTCTTGGCTCATTTACAGCTGTGAATAGACTGTCATCATCATTTGGGCAAGGGTTTTTTATCCTAATTTCTTAAAATACTTTAATAATTTGAGAAACTTGTGTTCAACTGTTTTCATATTTTGATGTGTCTAGAAAGCCTATTTGAAGACCGGAATGGCTATCTGAATCATACACACATAATGCTATTAATTGCAGCTTAGTATTTTTTACTACTTCTACAGTAAACAAAAATTATTTTGCCTGAAACTGTAACCCTTCTTCCCTTGGTAAATCTCCTGTCTGACCATCCGGTTCTTGAAAAAGAGGAGTGCTGCCCTCATAGTCTCCACACTCTCTGGCTCCAGGTGGGCCCTGACCCTGGGTGAATCAGCATACTCCATCCCCCAGAACAATGGTTGGTCCAGGAAGACACACCTGACTCTCCAGGCCAGTCGGCACCCTCCAGGAGTTTCCTGTCCAACTCTCTGGGGAACAAATCTCCTTCACATTCTCCCAACTCTTTAAGGATGTGACTCCTGAGCTCCCAGCAGCTGTGTGCTCAGCTGTGTGAAGAAAGCCATCAGACGTACAAGAGCATGAAGCTGAGACAGAAAGAAAAACAAAAAGCAAAGACAAAATACAAAGAGATCGAAAGAAAGAGAGATAGAGAGAGAGGAAGAGGGGTGGGTACTGGGAGAGAGATTGCTGACAGTGATGCTAGGAGATGCCTTACCTCCTTTATATTTTTCACTAATTTTGTCTTCTACTTTTGTACTCTTCCAATAAAGCCTATTTTCATTACTTTAGTTCAAATTGGATTTCTGTTACAACCTAAAAAATATGGAATGCCACAGAAATTAGACTCAAGCGTGGTGTCACAGGGAAATACTCCAAAATATAGCTGTGCTGAAGTGAGAGAAGTGGGTCTGGGGAGCAAAGACCCTTGAGTCCTGGCCACTCACAATGAGGAGTCCTCATTCTGGTCGCTCTTCTAAACTGGGCATGTAACACCTCCAATTGTCTCAATGAATTGGAAGGAAGGCAATGTTATCCCCATTTTACTAATGAAACCTAAGCTTACATAAGTTTATGTAATAAGTTTATGCAACAGAGTGGAGTTTTGTTTAATTCAAAAAAGGTAATATGTGTTTTTGTCATGGATGAAAGATTTAGACTAATATTGAAGGCTGTTAGTCTAGAGAGGAATAACAGAAAGGCTTGGAGACCAGGTGCAGGAGACAATCCTTCTGGAGCCAACCCCAAGACCACTTACCAAAGGGCTGGAACTGTGTCAGCTGCAAAGCCTCCATTTGATGGTAACCAAAGCTGGTAGTGTTAGTTGTCTGGAACATCATGAAACACTTTCCTGTGTGAGAACTCACATCTGGTTCTAGTGTCCCATCATTTTTGGGTTTGGCTCTCCTTTTTTCAACAACGGTATCTGCTGATAGAGATGGGAGAAACCAGCAGCCTTTCATTTTCAACAAAATACATCTTAACCTATTTTTGAAAGGTTCTGGCAAACACATTTTGCACAAATTTGTTTTTCTCCTCAATCACTGGATTTGCAAAGAAATGTTAAACCATGTGTATTTGATTAAGTTACCATTAACTCTTTGAAAAAGCTCTTTAGAAGAAATGTTTAATGGACAGAAATCCTTGGAAATCTTTGTTGTTGGACCAAATCTTACCATTTTGTTGAAATGAAATGAAACTTGAAATCAATGCATTGAATTTGAGTCTACAATTGGCACTCTATATTTGACTAAATGTACAAAAGACTGAAAACACAATAAGCAACATAAATTATACATATTGAATGTGTTATGTTTTAGAATATTCTCATTAGTTTCAAAACAGCATCCTACCATTACTAAATGGCATTTACTTTAAGTGAGTAACTATGACTATATGTCTCACAAAAAGTAAATTAAATTTAGCAATAGGTTTACACAATTGTAATCTCATAACATGTTATAGTCTCTCAAGTGTAAAATATGAATAGAAAAACCAGAACTGGTGATTTTAAGGAGTCAATAAGACTTTCAAAGAGGTTTAACTTCATCTTGAGTATCAGGAGTAGAGCAGCAATTAAGTGATGCTCTGAGAACATATTGGGTACTGTCTATGGGCTCCACGCAGCCCCTCAGTATCGCTTATATCTGGATATCTCTTCTGAGGCCTCATCTCTCATTTCTGTCACCCAACTGCGCACCTTACACTTAATCTCCTCGCCATAACCTCAAAACTAATTTGTCTAATTAATGCAAAGTTTCCCCTGTTCTCAAACTGGTTTTTCTCTTTCTTCTTCTCTTTATTTTCCTGCTGATAACCGAATTGTAAATTTCTCTACCACTTATTTTTTTTAACAGCTTTTTTGAGATATTAACTGCAAAGCACAAATTCACCCAATTTAAGTGTACCATTCGGCATACATTTCCTTTTTGTCTTTACACAAAGGTCATCTTCTCAGTGATTTCTCTCTAACCAGTTATTTAACTTTTCAATACCTTTTCATCAATAACTCCCAGATATTGTCTTTGCTTTACATTTGCCACTTACCATTTGCTTTTTTATTTTTAACACACCTTAACAAGGTCAGGGTTTTTCATCTGTCTCATTTGTTACTACGTCCCCAGTAAGTACAACAGTGGCTGGCACAGAGTAAGCACTCAATAAATATTTATTAATGAATGAAAACTCGTGAGAAATTATGATTAATAGAGACGGAATAAGAACTATTGGATTTAGTGGTAGGGAATTAAGTAGCGATCCTGTCAAGAATAGTTTCAATTAAATAGCTGGTGTAAAACAAGATCATAGTGGCTAAAAAAGTGAAAGAGACCTTTGTGCACTGTTGGTGGGAATATAAAATGGCACAATCTCTGTGGAAAACAGTATGGTGGTTTCTCAAAAAATTTAAAAAAATAACATACGATCCAGCAATTTCACTTCTGAGTATACATCCAAAGGAATTGAAAGTGGGGTCTTGAAGAGATATGTGTACACCCATTTCCATAGCAGCATTATTCACAATAGCTAAAATGTGGAAGCAAGTCAAGCGTCCATTGACAGATGAATGGATAAACAGAATGTGGCATATTCATACAATGGAATATTATTCAGCCTTAAAAAGGAAGGAAATTCTGACACATGCTACAACATGGATAAACCTTAAGAACATTATGCTGAGTGAAATAAGCCAGTCACAAAAGAACAAATACTGTATGATTCAGTTATATAAGGTCTCTAGAGTAGTCAAATTCACAGAGACAGAAAGTAGAACGGAGGCTGCCAGGGGCTGGGGGAGGCGGGGATGGAGAGTTACTGTTTAATGGGTATAGAACTTCAGTTTTACAAGGTGAAAAGTATTCTGGAGATGGATGGTGGTGATGGCTGCACAACAATGTGAATGTACTTAATGCCACTGAACTGTACTCTTAAAAATAGTTAAGATGGTCAATCTTATATGTGTGTATTTTACTACAATGAAAAACAACAACAACAAAAACAAGCAAAAAAGTGGAAAGTGAGGAAAAAATTAACGCATTGAAACCCATTTAAAAGCTTAATATGTGGCATGCAGAAGAGTGATAATTAAAAAAGGATGTGGGATCAGGGGAGGTGTTTTAACGTACAGATATGGATTTACATGTTAGGAAATATAAAGAAGTTGAGAGAGAGAAGCGAGAGAGAATAACTGAATAAATCAAATAGTCTGAGGAGGTAAGAGGAGATGTGATCCAGAGAACACACAGGGAAATTAGCCTACAGAAAGGAGGAAAGACAGAAAACACGATATATAAAGATGCAGATAAATGTGTAGCCTTGAAGGTAAATTTTAAGAGAAATTTGTCTCTTACTTCTGTGTTCTTTGTGATGTCTGAGAAATGGAAATCCCTGGAGGTTTGAGGATGCTAGGGCATACTTGAAAGAACTGTTACATAAAACGGCAGAGAAGGAGAGAGAGACGACTCACAAAGTGTAATGACACAGTAGGCAGAAGGGAGGGTCCAGATGAGGTTGCTGACTGTACTGATAGTGGTGTCAGTCTAGACTTGGTACGTAGATTTAAAGTTGCTGCAGTCTTCACGTTTCATTCTGTTATTGATGTTTTCTCAATTTTATGGGTGTGGGGTCATTGCTGTGCTATTCTTATCTCTACTAACTGTTCTTAGAGCCGTGGAAAGATGAGGAATGTGAAAGCATTGGGTTTGAGAAAACCCGGCTCCGGGGGTACTGAGGTGGCTGTGTCAGCTCCCATGAATGATTCCACAGGCTGAAGTTGAAACTTAAGCAAATTAGCCTCCAAATAAAGACTGTTCTTTCAGCTTTTGACTCAGAGATGAGCAGAATAAGTGGGGAAGGGGCCATATATTGGGATTTTCTCTTGGTAACAAAATAAGGGAAGATACACTTCGATGAAATTTTTACTTATCTGTGGAGATAAGTAATTCCATAACGGAAAGAGATACCTACTAAATTTTATAAAGTGGCCGTGAATTTGGGGTATTTAAGTAACTGATCATTTTTTTTTAAATTATCATTTGTATGTTTATACCACTGTCTTGATAGTTTTGTAGGCAACACACCCAGATATGATTTATAATGTTAGTTGGGATAGGGTGGAGTTCTTGGCTGTGGACCTGTTGGAGCAGGAGCTATAATGCATGCCCATCACCATCTTCTCTTCTTGACCCCGAAATGTGAGAAGAACAACAAAAGAGGCTGCACAAGACCATGCCCTATTGTCTTACCTTTCCTGGGAATCCAGAATTTTTACGTTTTTCTTGTATACATAAAACTGAAGATCTCCCCCCACCACTTTCCTTCAAAAATTGTAAAAATACACTCTGGACAGGACGGCCCTCTGAGACTCTGACTTGCTCTTTCTTTCTCTTCTTCCACATGATGACACAGTGGAAGTGGACAGAATGGAGAAGGCCAAGGCTGTGGCCCTAAGATTTGGTGCAAAGTGGTGACCACAGGAAATCTGGCCAAGTTGAACTAAGACAGCTCTAGGCTTCTCTCTGTGTCTGTCCTGGCTTTTGGCAGCCCTGGATTCTTTTTAATCAGTCTTTCTTCTAGTTATATTGACGATGGCTGACACTAAGGCTTAGACGTTAAAGGGAAATATATAGGAGTGATATTTGTGCTTTCTTTGAATTGAGACTATTCAGACCTTCCTGGAGTAGGGGAAAAAAAAAAGTAGTGCCCTCTACATGGTCCAGCACATTCGCTAAACATTGGGTTCTGAGGCCATTGGGATCTCTTGCCCAATCCCATTAAAAATAAAGGGATATTTTGATTCATTTTCCCTCTTGGTTTGTTTTAACTCCCTCTAAGTCTTCTTAGAGGAGAAAAAGAGGCTCAGTTAAATCAGGATTCAAAAATTCAAAAGCCTACTCACAAATTCCATTGTAAGATAATCTTACTGCTACCCCAATCAACATTACTAGCATTTTCGTAGGGTTCAAGAGCCTTCAGAGACATTATAAAGGTATTTCTAACAACCTAAGGCTGGAAATGCGGGTAAAGGTAGAGGAATAAAAACATTAGAAAATAAATATCATAAACAGTTAGGTAGCATTTTATTGATATTCCACTGAAAGCCATCCTCAAAGAGGAAGGGGGAACAGGAAGACCCTGGACAACCACCCTTCTGACTTGTAAGCACATTCGGTCAACAGGAGAAAGCACCACAATGGAGCCACATGGATGGCAGAATACGGCTTCTGGGAGGACTCACGGTGCCTTCTGGGAAGATGTTACTACAGCAGCTATGTGTGCAAAAACGAAATGTGATTAGGGTGAGAAGAACACACATAAAAGAGATAAAGTTAGTGAAATTTTGGTCAAAAAGGAGATTGGTTCCCAGGTCACTTAGGACCTCAGATGTAATGCAAATGAGATCTTTTTACACTAATAATTGTAATAGCTAATATGTGTTGAGCACGTGTTATGTGCCAGACACTGCAAGCGTGATGTGTATATTAAACAAATGTACAATATGTAATGTTACAACAAGAGGAGAAACACAAAGAAACCCAAACCTGGGCACATCATGGTCAATTCCATCAAGTTAAAGATAAAAAGAAAATCCTAAAGGCTTCTTGGAGAGATGGCTGTTTCTAGGGATGGAGTAGGAAATATAGAAGATGAGGCTGGTGCATCTTGTAATGACAGAAGTAAGGAAGCAATTATTAAAATGCACAAAGATGCAGTCTGTCAAAGGGACACAGGAGCCATCCTAAAGAGCTCCCAATGGCCAAAACTGGACCAACTGGAGGAACAAAATAGAGTTACTTGGTCATAACCCAAAGTATAAATAGATATCTATGAGCCCATACTTATATAAACAAATGATAGAATGAATTAAAAATGGGGGAGAATGGATGTCTCCCATCTTCAGAACTTCAAATAATTCACGCAGATATTCTGCCCTGTAAGTGGTGGAGCATAACTCTTCACTCCTTAGGTGTGGGCTGCACATAGTAAATTCCTCCCACAGAGCACAGCATGGAAAGGGGGTGAGAGTCACTTTACAGTGGAGACACTTGACAACCCCACCTCAGCCAGGTGATTGGGGTCAACATCAATAGTGATAAGCCATGTTGAGATGTAACTTAGATACAGTGTGATGAAAAAGGCACCCTGCCTCTGTGTCTCTCCTCCCAAGAACACATAACCCCAGTCCCATCATTAGGAAAACAACAGACAAATCCAAACTGAGACACATTCTACAAGATTCCTGACCAATCTGTCAGGAATCCTCCAAACTGTCAAGGTCACCAAAACAGGGAAAGTCTGAGAAACTACCGTAGCCCAAAGGAGGCTGAGGAGACAGGGCTACATGTAATGTTGTGTCCTGGATGGGATCCGTGAACTGAATTAGGATGTTAGGTAAAAAACAAGAAAATCTGAATAACATACAGACTTCAGTTAATAACGATATATCAATATTGATTCATTAGTTGTGACAAATGGAATATCCTACAGTAAAATGTTAGTAATAGGGTAAACTGGGGTGTGGGGGCTATGAGAACTCCCTGTATTATCCTTGTAATTTTACTGTAAATCTAAAACTGTTCTAAAATAAAACGTTTATTTAAAAAAGGAATTCTTCAAGCAGATTAAAAAACACATTTTATAGAGAGGAATAATGATAAGAATGAGTCCGTTCCATCAGAAACAATGTAGGCCACAAGAAATGGGTTACTTCTTTAAAGTGATAAAGATGAAAAGCATCAATCTAGACTTCTATGTCCACTTAAAATATCTCTCAGAAGCGAAAGCAGAATAAAGATATTTTCAGATGATCAAAAGCTGAAAGAATGTATTGCCAGCAGGTTCACACCATAATTGCTAAAGAAAGTCAGGCTAAAGGAAAATGGAAATTTGTATTTATAAGAGTGTTAGAAATTGTAAAATGTGGGTAGGTATAAAAGATTTTTTTAACTAATAATCTTTAAAAGTTAACTGATTCTTTAGAGTAATATAATAATGCACTGTAGAACCTACAATATACATTGAATTGAAATATGTAACCTACAAAGCACAAAGGATAGGAGAAGTTAAATGGAATTATACTGTTGTAAGGATTTTACATTACATACAAAGTGGTGTCATATTAATTCAAAGTAGATTGTATTAAATTAAGGATGTGTATTTATAAACCCTGTAGTAACAATAAAATATAACATGAAGAGTTACAGCAAAAAAACCCAATAGAGAAGATAAAATGCAATGTAAAGAAATACTTAGTTAACCCAAAGTACAGCAGGAAAGGAGGAAGCAAGAATAAAAGAACAGAAAGGATGAACGGAAGGTAAATACCAAGATGACGGACAGAGACAGGGAGATGGAGTGTGATGGAACACAGCAGGCAGAGAAGGCGGTGTTGCTTCCTAGGGCAACAGTGATGTGTAAGAAATATGGACATAAAGAAAACATTCAAAGTTTTCTTTGTTAGCAGATTATAGACATGTCAGAGCCCTCACTGATGTCCACTCTCCCTTTCTGGAGATCTCAAGTGGGTACAGCATCTTCAGTTATAAATCAGCCAGGTGTGTGAAAGGACAGCCCTTATTTCCATGGAAGATTTTCTAGTTAAGAAACTGGAAGCTATTTTTAGTAATTGCTTGTTTTCAGTCGGCTCCAGTTTACTAAGTTGATACAAGATGTAATCTTTTAGATCACATATTGAAATATTATTTGTGAGTAAGAGAAGTATATGACTTCAGGTCCCTAACTGAATATAAAAATTCTCAGGCAAGACACTCAACATGAAAACAATGACCATTCCAAGAGGCTATTCCTGTATGCTGTAAGAAATCTGTGACTAAGCTATGTGTGAAAAGATTCAAACTCTATTGCAGAGTCACAGGAATGTGCTATTTCTATGAACATATTTTAAGCTGGAGTCACATTTAACTTAATTCTTTGAACATCTTTGGTGGCTTCCTGGGTACTCTACCAGTTCACTGGACTATCTTCCGCATTCACATGCTTAGGCTAAAAGTAATGGTATATTTTTCTTCAAACAAGCAGAGTTAAAAACAAAATTTGTCGAAGATTTACAGATGATACACCGCCTTTTGGAGGTGATTGCTTTTCTGTGGCTTGAAGGTGCGTTGGGTCCAAGGAGTTCCTCCTGAACCCAGAGGAACCTGGTTCCGCTGTGGAACCCAGAGATTTGTAGTGAGCTATTCAGCTTCACTTCCACTACCTTTAACTGTAATTAGTACCACTCAGAAATTTGGGGACAAGGTTTGATCCCAGAAAGGGCAAGCATAAGGAATCCCACGGCAGATGGTCTTGCTGTGTGTCCCCGAGGACCACGTGATATCATGGATAAACCAAGAATTCTGGAATCAGAGGGATCTGAGTTTCAACCTACGTGGCCTCTGGGTAAAGAGGGATAACGGCCTTCTCAGAGGAACTCGAGGATTAAATCATGGCAGCAGAGCTCTCGCACAGCCCCTGCTACTGGCGGGTAGCAATGAATAGTGGTCCCACCTCACTCCCTCTCTTTCTTTCTTCGCTGACCTTGGCCACACCTAGATTAACTGAAAATATTCAGTTATTAGTCTTTTAAATTTAAGACAATATGTTCTTATATGTCTGCAATGGTCATTGTGACTCTAATTTTCATTCATTGTTGACTGCTGATGTTAAACATCTTTTCACATGCTTATTGGCAATTTGTCCCATTTGAAAGTATTTATTCAAATATTTTGCTCACTTTTTAATTGTCCTGTTCATCTCTTTACTGAGTTGTGAGTGTTCTCTTTGTATCCTGGAGACAAGCCATTCCTTTGTCATATATTTTCTCCCAAGATGTGGCTTGCCTTTTCTTCTTTTTCCTTTTTTAAGAGCAGGATTTTTTATTTTGATAAATTCAAATTTACAAAATTTTTCTTCTGTTATACATACCTTTTGTTTCCTGTGTAAGAAGTAACCACAAAGTCTCAAATATTTTCTCCTATAATTCCTTTTGGAAGTTTTATAGTTTTAGCTTTTATGCTTAGGTCCACGATCCATTTTTAATTCATTTTTGTCTATAGTATGAAGTAGTTGTCAGGGTGTTTTCCCTTATATTTCTATTGGTTGTCCCAGCACCATTGGTTGTCCCAGCACCATTGGTTGAATGACTGTCATGTCTCTCATTGATTTGCATTGCCAAACTGGTCAAAGATCAAATGACCATTTGGGTGTGGTTCTGGACTCTCTCTTTGTTCCTTTGATCAATGTGTCTATTCTCTCTCTCATACCCGCTCTCTTGATTATGGCATCTTTATAGTCTGTTGCAGGATCTGAAATCTTTGTAGTTTGATACATGATTCGAAACCAGATCGTATAAGATATACAGATTTTTTTCTTTTAGGTTTGCTTGACTCTTTAGATTCTTTTTATTCCCATCTAAATTTTAAAATCAACTTACAGTTTTCTAGATGAAATTTACACTTTTGGAATTTGACTAGGATTGCTTTGAGTCTATAGACCAAATTGGGTAAAGTGAACACTATAACAATATTGAGTCTTTTGATCCTTAAAACAACATATATCTCCCCATTTTTTCAGGTCTTCCTTAATTTCTCTCGGAAGTCCTATTTACTTTTCATTGTACAGATCTTTTTCATATTTTGAGTTCATCCCTAAGTATGTCATATTTTTTTACACTGTTGTAGATAGTACTTCAATTTCAAAGTCCCATTTTTCTTTTTTTTTACAAAGATTCATGCTGAGCTAACATCTGCTGCTAATTTTCCTCCTTTTTATTCCCCTTCTCAAAGCCCCAGTACATAGTTGTATATTCTAGTTGTATGTCTCAAATTCCCTTTTTTTTTTTGATGAGGAAGATTGGCCCTGAGCTAATATCTGTTGCCAATCTTCCTCTTTTTGCTTGAGGAAGATTGTCGCTGAGCTAACATCTGTGCCAGTCTTCCTCTATTTTGTATGTGGGATGCTACTGCAGCACGGCTTGATGAGCAGCGAGTAGGTCCACGTCTGGGATCCAAACCCACGAACTCTGTGCCACCGAAGCAGAGTACACAAACTTAACCACTACGCCACTAGGCTGGCCTCTCAAATTCCAATTTTTGATAGTAGTATATAGAAATACAAAAATACAATTGATCTTTGCATTTCTATATTGTGTGCTGTGACCTTGTTCAACACATTTATAAGAGCTAGTGGCTATTTTGTGGATTCTTTAGGATTTCCTATGTGCATGATCATATCATTTACACATAAAGATAGTTTTACTTCTTATTTCCCA
Source organism: Diceros bicornis minor (assembly GCF_020826845.1). Classification (NCBI taxonomy): domain Eukaryota; kingdom Metazoa; phylum Chordata; class Mammalia; order Perissodactyla; family Rhinocerotidae; genus Diceros; species Diceros bicornis. Next base: position 1,249,939 of record NW_026691812.1, on the reverse strand, counting down.
ATTTATATGTCCTTTATTTCTTAATTACCTTATTAGGTGGGGTAGGATATGTCCTTTTTGGTGGAAAGTTTTCAATATGTTTTTTTTCTTTTTGCTGAGCAAGATTCACTTTGAGCTAATATACATTGCCAATCCTCCACTTTTATTGCTTGAGGAAGATTAGCCCTGAGATAACATCTGTGCCAATCTTCCTCTATTTTGTATATGGGGCACCACCACAGCATGGCTGATGAGTGGAGTAAGTCCTTGCCTGGGATCTGAACCTGTGAACCCAGGCCGCCAAAGTGAAGCGCATGGAACTGTAACCAGTCGGCCACGGGGCTGGGCCCTCAATATTTTTTTTAATGTATATAGGACTTTGCAGATTTTCTATTTCTTCTTAAGTCAGTTTTGGTAATTTGTGGCTTTCAAGGAATGTGTCCATTTCATCTCATTTTTCAAATTTATTGGTGTAAAGTTGTACATAAAATAACTTTATTATTCTTTTAATGTCTATAGGATCTTAGAAATGTTCCATCTTTCACTCCTCATATTAGTAAGTAATATCTTCTCTCATTGTTTTCTTATTCAGCCTGATTAGAGTTTCATAGATTTTATTGATCTTTTCAGAGATCCAGTTTTGGGTTACATTGATTTTCTCTATTCTTTGTCTATTGAATTGATTTTCCACTCTTCTTTTTATTTTTCCTTCATTCTACTTACTGTGAGTTTACTTTGATCTACTTTTTTTCATTTCTTGAGGAAAGCATTGATTTTATCATAATCATTTCAAATTCTACATTTCCCTCTAAGCATTTCTTTAGCAATACCTCAAAATTTTTGAAATTTTGTGTTTTATTTTTATTTATTTGAAAGTATATTCCAGCTGCTCTCATAATTTCTTTGACTCATGGATTATTTAAAAGCATGTTGGATTATTTCCAAATATTTGGATATTTTTCAGATATCTTTTTGTGATTGATTTCTTATCAGTACTGTTATGGTGAGAGAATGTACTCTGTACAATTTTAAGCATTTTTAACATTCTGAGATTTGTTTTATGGTCTGGAATATGGCCATAATACCCGGTGAGTGTTTTATATACAACAGAAATGAATATATATTCTGTAGTTTTGGACTAGAATGTGCCATAAATGTTAATTATGTGATTAAGAGTATTATTTCAGTGTTGCATAATCTTCCAAAGACATGTGTCTGAGATTTAATTTAGTCTGATAATATCTGTATGTAAATCTCCTGGGGGAGAGGTCCTAGGGTAACACTGAGCTCTGTTTCCTTTGGTGATGGCCCTTGACTGTGTAACGGGAGGACACAAGAGAAGGAATTTGGTCTTCAGACACAATCAGCAGCAGCAGGAGATTTTCATCATCATCAACTTAATCTTCAAATATTTATTAAGAATCCATTAGGTTACATTCCCCCAAAGACCTAGTTTCCAGTCTGTCCTGTTGTAAGTCACTAAAAAAATATAAAGTCACAAAAACATTAAGGTTTTAGTATTTTTAAAATGGAAATATGTTGAGTTTTGCACGTAGCAATTTCTCCAGTGATTTCTGCTCAATCTACACCATTTTTTACTTTCCTCCAGTTTATGTATTTGTAGCTTAACTCAGCCTCAGCTAATCAGATCCCCATGATTCTCTGATATATGTCCCTGTTAGAATCCACTGAGGACTTCCCATGAGGCTGTTAAGAGAGAGGGGTTTGCTCTTTCCCTTTGGTCTTGAATCTGGGAGGATCCAGGGGGAGCTGCCCACAGGTGAATTGCATCAAAGGGATCTGAAGAGACCAGAGACAAAGATAGGTGAGAACAGATCCCAGTGAACGTGAACTCCTGAGTCCAGCTCCCCCTGCAGCTGCAGATGTGTCCCGAGAGCTTTTTGATGGCACAAGCCAATGCAGTTAATCCTTTCTTCCCTAAGCACTGCGAGCTATTTATTCTTCCTGTTGCTTAAATCTGTAAGACTTCTAAATGATGTAGATATTATCAAAGTCCTCAGTTGTATAAAAAATATGTTAATATGTGTTTTCTGGTCTGAGCTTCTATAAGACAGTGTGGATAGTTTGCTCTGATGATCTCTGCATCTTCACTGGTGAAACAAGCATCTGTTCCTGAGACAGTGGTTAATAAATGGCTAATGAGTAACTGAAATATTGAAACGTGTTTAGTGTACAGTAATACAGAGGATGAAGTAGTTGCCTGAGTCTTATAATTGTGAATGGTTTAGGAGGGCTCCCTAAATTTTCTTCGTAGAAATTTCTGGTTGAATGCAGCCAATCGTCAACCTCCAGTTTTTGTATCCTTGTCATGCACATTACCTGACGACCTTCTTCTCAAACACTTAGTGTTGGTGGCACCTTGCAGGACCAGTCTTAGACCATAGGGTCCATGAGGTAGGGACTCTTGGTGTTCCCCTTACACCTGGCCTGTGATGGTGGAGCATCATGAAGAGGTGCTTCAGTGCCTCTATGTAGGCTCTCTCCTGCAAATCCTCCTCCCAGAATCCTCCTCTGCTTGAGTTCTGGCCAATGTCTTTCTCTCTTGAGGGTACAAATGGATAAACATCGTCTTCCATGGAACTCATCCCAGTTTCACTGTGGGGTGAAGACAGGGAACAGACAAATATGAACTCTCCTCCCTGCTCCTGCCTTGCTCCCCAGGGTTATATCTCATCCTTTTCCTCAATAATATCCTGCACTTGGAAGACTATCCTACATTAAGATTCAAATAAGTCACACTTTGCAATGTGTTCCTGACCCCAGAATTTCTTGGCTAAATTCAACCCTTGTTCCACTGTCTACAAATCTTGCTCGAAAAAGGAGTCAAGCCAAGGGGTCTGTCTTCTGCTCACTCACCAGTTCAAGCCCACTTGTCACCCAGCAATGAAGACCAGTGGCCCTGCCTGATTCTCTCTCAGCTCCAGAACAACCACAAAACCCTAAACGTTATAGTTTGAATTATGCTCTTTCTTTTCTTTCTAAATTGAAATGAAAAGCAACTCACAGAAACCACAAACTGTGTCAGGAAAAGTAACAAAGTGGCAAATTGGAGGAGGAAGGAGGGCAGAATAATTTGCAGCAGTTTTAAGTGCACTTGTCATCTCATAGATAGAGATGGTTAGTTAGCATCTTACATTTTGCTGGCAGAGACTGTGTATGATCCAGAGCATTATGTAACACAATTTTTCGATAGCAATGGAAGGCTTCCATATTTTTATGTATTTGTCTAAGAAGTCAAAATGTGAAGAAAAGATATTGGAAAGGCTCTGGCCGCCAGCCATTAATCTCATATTATCACTTTTTACAGCCTGTGCTGATTATGCTTAGAAAATTGATGTAGTAGGGGGAAAACAAAATTATAGCCATTGGAATGAAAAGCTACTTACAGTCGAGCCAATGGAGATAAAATCCAATAAGACGTCTGCACACGTTCTCCACTCTCACCCTCCACTAAATTGCTGACATATTTGTTATGCTCGAACTCAACAATATCAAATACCAATATCAAAATGTAAAAAACATTTCTATCCCTTTACTAATTGCAAAGAGGGCAGTAGCTTTATTATTATTTCTTTACTTTTGTAAAAAAAAAAAGAACAAATAAACAAAAACGTGATACAAATTTGGAGCATTGGTTGACACTCAGTAAATGGGCCAGAATCCACATGGATGCTGACACTGCAGCCACCACTCACTGGAAGTGACCCCACATTATGCGTGATGGGGCGAGAACCTCAGAAGTCCCTCAGCTTCTTGGTGAGTGAAGTTATATGGTTCATGCTCTCGGCAGACTTATTTTCCTTTTTATTTGTGTTTCCTCAAGTTTTATGGCTTGGCCCCTTAGAAACCATTTTCATTTTTGCAAATAGAATTTATCTTCAGTTTATTTTATTTTACTTTTACTGGTTCCTCAGTCACCATGGTTTTAGGTTTCATGCGAGGATTTGCAAGTCTCTAAGCTATTGAGACTCTTGGCTGCTGCAAATGTCTGTGAATAACCAGAGACGGCCTGATTGTGGGGAAGTTGGAACATCGGCCAAGTCACCTACGGCCATTTTCTGGGATTCCTTCTAACATTATGTTTTGTATCAATGGTGATAACCATTAGCACTAAAGTGTGGATGCTGACTTCAATCCACATCAGCAATAAAAAGTAGCCAGTGAGTAGGTGGAGTCGCTTTATCCAAAATATTTTAAACTAGGTCTTCAAATAGCATGACGAAAACTTATTCTTACTTGGCACATATATAGCAACCCACAACTCCTGCTTTCAATAATATTTGAATCCTTAGCTTGAGGAAATAAAGGAAAATGTCAGTGTTATAAAATGACATGCTAGGCTCACTGAAAGGAAAGTCTCAGAAATAATTATGTCCACAACCTTGGTGAAAGATAAAAATCAGAAAATGCAGCTTGTTTCAAAATATTCCTCTTTCAACACATACTACTTTCATTGGATTGTGTCTTAGTTTTTACATTTTCAGATTGACTGAAAAAGCTAATTCTCATTCAAGATTAAAAGGTGACTGGTGGTGAGTGAAATTTGGTAAAGACCAGCAGATACAGCATTAGAAAGGTCCAGTATTCCATTGGATTTGCCAGAAAATCAATCTGGGTGTGAGATCTGGCTCTTCAATACTGCTATTTTGCCCATATCTCTGCCAAAGAGTCGCCATCTCCCTGACGCCTAACCCACCGAGGCCGCGCCTATCTGGATGCAGGTGGAGGCGGCTCATAATTTCAGTTTAGAGGTCATTTTCCTTGAGTCTCATCCAAACGCATGAACCCAAACATGAGGAAAGCCGAGGTGGGAGGTGATCAGACACAGCTCTCCAAAGACCAGGGCAAAGCAGCTGCCAAGTGGATGGAGCGGGAGAAGTGGAAGGATGAGGGCATGTTTCTGTCTGTTGCAGGGCTCGGAGGGTAAGAGGAGGTGGGGGAGGCTGCGAAGAAGTGGGAACATGAAAATCGAATCTTGATCATGTTTCAGACAACACACGATGAACTTTTTGTTCTTCATTTTATTTTTTCCTCAAACAACTTTCTGAAGTGGACATTAGTCTCCCCACTTTATAGGCGCAGTGGCGTTCACTGTTCTGCCAAGTACACACAGGGAGTGAATCCTGATCTAGGATTGTTGGGCGCAAGAGCCAATTAGTGTTTCTTAGGACCACTTTTGTCCACCAAGGAGACTGAAACGCTAGAAATGACTCAGTCTTCAGTTTCAAGTGGGAGATAAACCATGAAAACAATGACTAAATACTATTAAGGTGAGTAATATGGAAATGCCTTTTTTTTTTTTTTTGCAAGTCAGGTCAAAGGCAGGTGAATATTTGCAAATTCATATGGTTCAGCCTAATTAAAATAGATACATTGTTTGATTCCTTTGGGGAAATATGGAGGTCAGCAAGGCCAGCCCTGGTTAGACGGTCCATGATGCCGAGTCTAGGTGACATCTCTGCTCTCCTTGGCTTCTCCTCAGGGTCTCAAGACCCATTTTCCATTGTTCCCAGGACTTTTGGTTCTTATACTGTCATATTCTTCAATTTCCTTTTCTGCAATATTCAATCTACTATACATTGGCATCAGTTTTTCTTTGTTTTTATGTTGGAGAGATTCATTATCTGCAATAACTGTTTATTGTGAACAGATTGGGTCTTTTCATGACAGTTTGATGTAGAACAAATATCATTGAAAAGATTATTTGTGTGTGTGTGTGTAAATTATTTTTTCCTCCATTCCTATTTCCTACAATAACTCTGTCCATTTTGAGACCATTTGTTCTAAGTACTCATATGTGCCTGCTACCTCTCAAGTCTAGTTTTTCTATTTTTAAGCTTCTGAGACTGTTTTTTTCCCTTCACTCTTTTTTTTTTTTTTGGTGAGGAAGATCAGCCCTGAGCTAACATCTGCCAATCCTCCTCTTTTTGCTGAGGAAGACTGGCCCTGGGCTAACATCCATGCCCATCTTCCTCCACTTTATATGGGACGCCGCCACAGCATGACTTAACAAGTGGTTCGTGGGTGGACGCCCGGGATTCGAACCAGTGAACCCCAGGCCACCACAGCGGAGTGCACTCAACCACTTGCGCCACTGGGCTGGCCCCAAGCTTCTGAGACTTTTTATGTAACTGTTAATTTTTCTATGCTTATTCATGCTTAGAGATGGATATCTCTTTGGTCAGAGGCAGTAGCCCATAAAGACTCCATCAGAGGTTGTACAGTTTTCTGCACTCCTTAAAACATCTTAAAATTTTGTATGTGCCTCTAAACATCCTCCCTAGATACCAGTCATCTCATAGAAGTTTACCAGTCGTATTGATGGTATGGCAGAGATTTTGGGTGGCCCCGCATTCCTGGCACTGGAATCATTCTCATTAGCAATCCTACACTGATAACTCACAGAATAATGATCAATCCAAAGTATTCCTATGCTGGCTGTGATGCCATCTATGGTGTGACCACTCGAGATGTAACGGTTCCTGTCAGAAACAAGCAACATTAAAATGATGTACACAAATAACTCGAATTTGCTGGTTCCAGTTGAGGATCATAACTGCGCTGATGTTTTTTTCATCTAAATAAAAAAATTACTGAATTTTATATGTGAAGTAAAGATGGTGTTTCATAGAATTGTTGCTTTGTTGCTTTCTTTCTCTAACATGAATATTTCACCTTAACACTACATTAAAAATTTGTTATTCTTTGATATTCTCCATCTGAGCTACTGCTTGCTTGAAATTAAGCCTCAATGTTGTGCTCATTAACTCTCAAAGCTTCTAAAAATGCCAAACTTACTCTTGGAAAAAGTGTGGTTCAAATGTTGCACCTTGATGTTTTACTGGCCCTCATACATTTCAAACCCTCAACTGTCACAATAAAATTAAATGAGTATAATTTATTGAAGATTTCTTGACATAATTATAGCTTTTTGAAAGAGAGGAATATTTTTTCTGGAAAGTAGCAGTCCAAAACAAAAGAAACCTAGAGCATTCACCTGACTGCAAAACCATAATTAAATCTGCTAGAGAAACCTGCAAATAGCACAAATGCTATTTTTGTACTGAGTTCAAACAGACATTGGCTTTCCCTAACTTAAACATCTCTGGTGAAAAGCTGAGTTCAGAGTCCAAGGCCTGGCAGATGTCGAGATGTCTTCTCCATGCCCGCATGGAGAACCAGCAGCCATGTTGAGGAAAATGGCTCTTCTGCAGGTAAGGAGGTTTATTTCTCCTTTAGCATCTCTTAGAAAATGGCTGGCCGAGTCTGGAGAGCACTGCGGGAGGGCAGGCCATGAACAGCACCTACTGTAGGTAAATGTGGTGGATTCAGAGGGCCCACATTCCTCCTACTCTTCCCACTTTCTCTCACCGTGGGCCATGCTTCACCCATGAAAGCCTCCCAGTTTCTGCTTGGGCCTCAGAGAATGACTGCACTGGGCAGAGCTGTACTCTATGGAGATGTCTGATTATGAGAGGACAGCATGCTGGGAAAGGCCACATGGGGAGACGGCAGGGAGAAGCCCAGTCAGGGGAGAGATGTCACTAACTCCCAGCCATGAGTTAGCTGAGACCCCAGCTGAGACCCTGATCAGCAGGATGAGCTGACGCCCCCGAGCCCTAAAAAACTGCAGATTTGAGAACAATGTGATTTAGTATTATTCTTTTAAGCCACTGAGTTTTGGAGGGGTTTATTACGTAGTGATAGGTGATCACAAGAGTCAAGTCTACTGCTCACCCAGACTTGATGTGCTCATCCTCCAAGATTGGGTCTGGGGCCACTGCTCTGGTAGGTATGGAGAGTCAGCTAAAGCCAGAGGTTCAGAGTAACAGCATAAGCTAAAACCAGAGAATAAAACAAGGCATTTCAAAGCCAGGGAAGGGAACGCCCCCTGGAATAGGAGACATACAGACACCTCCAGGATAAAATAAGAGTTATTGACATTCCCTGCGCCGCCCAGGGCTGGCCACTCATGTGTGTTCACAATAACTGATGATACCTCTGCAAATAAAAATGAGCCCATTTAATATGCTGTGGTCAATAACTAATTAAATTTATTTTTAAGAAGCCATCCCACTGCTCCCAAATGGTTTGTAGTTGGAAACCAAGAATCACAGAGCAAAATAACCATAATGGTCAACTAACTACGTGTTATTTAATTGAAGTAGCCGTGAAAATCCATCTTCTTGATAAGACACAAGCATTTTATGGTTACAAAATGCTTTAGTAATCCTTCCTAACACAATACTTGGGGGACCTCCTGCCATTAAGGTTTCCTTTCTGAAGGGTCACTAGCAATAAATGTTCTATATTCACTTTTATGTCAGTTTCAGCTGTAAGGCCATATAAAATCCCAGAGCTGAACAGTGCAAAAGCATCAGTTGCTTGAATTCGTGAAGAATTCTGGGCAGTGGGACCAGATATCTGCCTTCTTCAGACAATGTCATAGTGTGGAAAAATCAGCTGTCCTCTGCTGCTGGAAAGGGTCATTAGCCGTTGCTGGATCTCCCTGCGTTGTGTGAACCCTTAACAGACACACAACAGCTGTCATGTGGAGGTCTACACATGTGCCCACAACTGGAGTGCAAAGACTCCGCTCTGTGGGAGACGCAGAATCGCACATGGGCTGTCTGAGCAACGTTCTTGTGGCTGCCTCTGCTGGGCCTCCTTCACTGTGATCAGTGGCAGGTTTTTCTTTTGTGGATGATCTCCTGTCTTACATAGTATGTTAAAGATGGAGACGATGACCGTAACCCAAGCGCATTTTTCCAGGGCAACTGTTTATTCCTGGCTCAAGGACCGGAGACGCAGATGTCCCCACTGGGGTCAGTGCTATGTGTCTCCAAGGTCCCTGTAGATCCCTCACCCAAGGACAGGCAGCCTTCACCAGTGGTTTTATGATTCAATGACAAACAGACAGAAAGGATCACGCTGAGAGGAGGAGCTCTGGGGACCTTGATTATCTCCCACCTTTGGGAGGAGAGAGAGGAATTTGTAAGGCCCAGGTGGACATCTGGATATGTGGAAGCAAGACAAGGGAGGAGGGCCTGGGAGGAAGAGTGGCTCTAAGCAGAAAAGCAGAGCCCATCACGCCTTCCTCTGGCTGGGTCTGGGCAGTGGCCAAGCGGGGCAGGGCCAAGTGCCCAGAGCCGGGCCGAATCTACGCTCCTCTTGCCTAGCATAAGGAACGTGTGCACAGAGAAAGCCCATCCTTGTTTACAGAAGTGAATCTGGAGAGCATCCTCGTCTGCTGGTGAAAGTGTCCCATTTTCTCCAGCGTGGGTTCCTCCCTCAGGCTTAGCTACAATGGCAGATGGAATTGGCAGGAATGTCCTCACCCTATAGGAGGATTTTCTTGATTTTGTGCCCATACCAATGGAATTACTGGAAACACGAGACAGACTTTTATAAGTACCACAGGCATGTCTGGTTTTTCAAGCTTCAGCAAAGAAGTTTTTTCAGTGAAGAATACGAAACAGACTTAATAAAAATATAACAAAGCAGCATTCTCTTGATTCGTTGGTGAGGGGATTTTGCCTTTCCCCAAACTCGCATCAATTTTTAAGTATAGTTCATTTTTAAGCATTTAATGAGTAATTAATTGAACAGAAATGGAGTCAAATGTTTTCACTTGCAATTGGGAGAAATTTTGCTTGTGTCACTTTTGTTAAAATGGGAGTTCAGAGTACTTTGACTTTTCATAGCCATACGAGAAAAAATAAATAAATAAAATGTAAGTAAAAAAACCCCACGGTGTCAGATGTCAGTCTCTAACTGCACTGGGTATAAAAATCTAAACACAATATAAAACAAACCAACAGAGAAACACATTCCCAAGTCTGTGCTAGCTTTCTTCTGATGAACTGCAAATAAGAGATAAACGAAAAGTTGAAATAAAAGCTATTATTTGTGACTATCGTCCCATTAATGAAATCTGGCTCTGGCAGCCTGTGGACGTGGAGGCAGATAACGCTGTCAATGCGGGTGGACAGATCCACGCAGACAAGCCCATACCAGCACTCTGGAGAGCAAGTTCATATAATCCTTTTCTATACTTCAGCTAGTATTTTTCTTTTTCAGATTATAAAATAAAACCTCCCCAAATTGGAAAACATAAATATTTTACGCATCTGTAGAGAGCAGACATATGTTTTCATTGGTTTACAGAGTGTTCTTCATATCTGAGGTTAAATTGTTATTCTTCCAAGATGAGGATTATTACTAATGACAACAGACACCTGGCTCTTGTGGATCTAAGAGTGCACAGCATGTCAAGGGCAACTAGTCCTGTGCAGCTGAATTGAAATGGTGTCAGTAAAAATGGAAAATGGGAACAGAGATATTCAAAACGAACGTTATTTTATGAAAAAACTAATCCACTAAAAATGTAGCAAAAAGGATGTGCCAAAATGCAATGACATGCTTGAGTCTAAGTTTTTAAGTAATGCAGACAGTAAATCTGTCTTTCCTGACACAAACATGCAGAGAGATAGAAGTATCTGGAAAGAAATATACCAAAATGTGGTTGATTTTATTGTGCATGATTTTTTTTTTATTTTAACATTTCGTTCTTTAAATTCGCATCTTCCAAATTTCCTGTAAAGGATATTTATTCCTTTATTTTTTTAAGATAACATTTTTTAGAGTGCATAGAATTAATAAGCCTAGATATAGGAAAAGACTTATGTAAATACTCCCATTAAAAAAGAACATTCCTACAGTTAAGTTCGGAGCTTTTGAATACAAAAGAAATACTAATTTTAAAAATAGTATTCCTTAGTAAATTGTAACGTATTAATTCTTTGAGTTTGGAGAGAGACCAGTTTATTTGTAGTCCACACTATTTACAAAATGCTTCATCCTCATGCAAATGCTAACACTTACTCCAGAATACAGTAAAACAAATTAACAAACTAAGACTTTCTAGATGTTACTATGCATTAGGTTCTGTGCTGAGTGTTTTACAGACACGATTCTATTCACTGCTCACAATCACAATCCTGTGAAACAGCTCCTCTCGTTTGCATTTTATAAATGGGACAGTTGAGACACGGAGAGGACAGTTACCACACGTGTAAGCACACAATGAGCGTGGAGCCTGCAATCCGACCCCACCGGCCTTCCCCAGAGCCCAGGGCTCAGTCGCTATCGTCTCAGCCACCCCGCTGTGCTGCACTGTTTTTGCTTCTAAATGAAATAATGTACAAGTCAAACATGAACTTTGAATAAGTAAGAACTGTATAAAAATGAAATAAAACAGAATGATATTGTGTCTCTGCAAATGGAACCAGACGCAAGTGGACTAATGTGTGAAAATACGAATGCGCCAGGCTGCTAGTTCGGACCCCAGTGAGGACAGCGGGTCCCCACGGCAGGCAGGGAGTGAACGCCCTGCGCTGACAGAGCCCCGAGTCACCAACACACACAAGGCAGCCTTGTTCCCCTCCCTGCTGACTCCTCTCTCCTTCCGCTGCGGGGGGCAACTTCTTCTGCATTTCACAGCAGATAATTTCAACCCTCCGGATTGTTAGAAGACGTCCACGGGTTCCGGAGAGGATTGTTCTGAGAAACAGCATGTCTCCAGAGTGTTCATCTATTTCTAATGTTCTCCTCTATTTCTCAACCTTGTGGAAGAAACCACAAACTGAGAGCGAGACAGAGAGAGGGGAAAAGCACATCCCGGCCATGGTGCTCTTTAAACGCTTTACATCCTCATCTGGATCATCAAGTTCCCACACTGATCATGAGAACCAGACGAGGCACTTGAGCTGAAGCAAAGAGGAAAAAGTACAATTAAATCCATTGAATGAAAATCCTTAGATGTTTGGTGTTGCCAATATGCCTATGGTCTTGGGCCACGTCATCATCCTGGTGCTTTATACCCGAGATGGAGAAGAGAGAAGATGGACGCAAAAAAGGAGCAGCCTGCACCAGCTCTTCCCACACCCCTCAGCGGGGGACGGGCCCGTGTTCTCACCAGAGCAGGGCTGGGTGAGGGGGAAGCCGCCCACTCTCCCCACGGTGCAATCGTATTCGTCCTTCTTCAGACTGTACTTTCAAATACGCCACTTCGCGCTGTAGGTCGGCATTGTCGACTAATCTTAGAGGCACAAGTGACAGGGGCCCCGAAAGGGCCTGCAACAATTAATATGAGGTGGAAGATCTCACCACCAACCTCTGTATACCACCCACAGGTGTCTATGAGGTCTCTAAACACCACCCCATGAAATTATAGGGGATTAAGGAATAGATACAGGTACCCAAATAAACAAGCAAATGAAAAGAGGCAGCAAAGGTTGAGGGACACCCGGGAAGAATGTGTAATGAGAGAGGCAGGGCGTACGTACATTCAGAGGTACATGCCTTTTTGGGGGCCACAAGATACCCCACAGCACGAGTTTTTTGAAACAGAAGTGAAGTGGACAGAGTATGTCTGTTATGACCGCAGCCCGTGCAGGCGGAAGACCCAGCCCAGTGAGAGGGAGCTCTTCTCCTGGAGGCAGAGTCGGCCACGGGGAGAAGAGAAGGGCAGGATTCAAGGCACCCGGAGATGAACTAGTGCAGGCAGGCCCGTTGCGTTCAAAGGACGGACGCTGCAGAGGACATGGGGAGGGGATGGGTCTCGGAATTCTCGTCTTGTTTTGTTTCCCAGGATTGACCCGATCCTTATTCTATGGCTCCATTGTCCATGGTTCCACTGGGTTGCTCTTTTATAAAAACAATGGTCATGGAAGCACAGAATTCTCCCCAACATTACTAGCTGAGTACCTTCTCACAAAATTGCTTCTAAAGCTCTCTGTGGTATAAGAAAATCTAATAGAAGGTTTTACTTGATAGAACTGAGTATTTCAATATATTCATTATTTTTTACAAAGAGAAAGAATCATGATTATAGAATGTTTGCTTTAGCCTGCTAAATATGCAACATTTTCCCAAGTCTAAGATATTGATTTGCTTTCTGTATATACATAAGCAGCTTATATTTAAGGTAGGATACTGGACTCAGTATTTTACTTCAAATTCCTGAATAGTCAACACATATAAAACCGTTTCCCTTGCTACACACAAGACTGAAGCTACACAGATTTGCTCCACCCACTGGCAGTGAAAGGAAGAAGGATCTGATTGAGATTGAGTGCAATATTAGAATTCAATTAACTCATCAGAACAATTAAATATTTATAAAATAGATATCCTCTTGTATGGCAGAAGAGAATTCAATTTGCCATATTCCACCTGTGAGATCTTCTAAAAAATGAAATGTGCTCCTGAAATGTGGTCTTTGAACAATTGGGTAGTTTGTTTTTTTTTTTTTTGGTGAGGAAGATCAGCCCTGAGCTAACATCCATGCCAATACTCCTTTCTTTTTGCTGAGGAAGACCAGCCCTGAGTTAACATCTATTGCCAATCCTCCTTTTTTTTTCCCCCTTTTTCTCCCCAAAGCCCCGGTAGATAGTTGTATGTCATAGTTGCACATCCTTCTAGTTGCTGTATGTGGGACGCGGCCTCAGCATGGCTGGACAAGCGGTGCGTCAGTGCGCGCCCAAGATCTGAACCTGGGCAGCCAGTAGCCGCGTGCGCGCACTTAACAGCTAAGCCACGGAGCCGGCCCCCCAATTGGCTATTTTAACCGAATCTTTGCTTAGCCACCTTGAACGTCCACAATGAGTGAAAGTCTCAGTTGCTTTTTGGGATGGTCATGGTGTTGAATCAGAGAAATGACCTGAATTAGACCAGAACATGCTAATTGGCTTGAGATGGAAGGTTTGACATAATAATAAGAAATTTGTATTAACTCCAAAAAAACTACAAAACTCTCACAGAAGGCGGGGACTCCTGGATTCGGATGAAGACCATGATCTATGCAGTGGACTGAAGCAGAAAGAGCCCAGGGCGGGAGATGTGGTATTTTTTGTGAGCTTAGGCAGGTTCCTTACCAGTCCTGAACTCAAGGTCTTCATCTCTAAAAAGATGGGGACACTGTGTGTTGCTGCCTGTGCCACGGTTGTCATAAAACCAAATAGAAACGTAATGTAATATGTCTTGATTTCCTTTTTTGTTCTCCCATACGTGAGCGCTCCCTTGGGAATATTCTGGATTGCCCCATTTTTCCTTCAGGCTGTTACATGTGGGACCAATGGCGGGTCAGGACTAGTTTGAACATGTGAGCCTTGCCAATTTGAGCTCACAGTACATGGTTTTGGAGGGTCCTGCACTGGGAGTTGGGAGAGCTGGGTTTTCATGCTGGCTCTGCTTGAGGAGAACATGGGAGATTCATTCACTGCTTCCAACATCAGCTTTCTCATCAAGAAGTTGAAGTATTTTAATCCCTCTGTTTCCTCTGAGCTCTGAAATACCAGGAATCACTCTCTTTTTTAGAGTCGGACAAAGAAAAGGAAGCTCTGTTCTATTAAGCACCTCTTCTTTCAGGCTCAGTGATGTGCTCTGTCCTGACATTCTCTGGTTTTTCCTCCACAGGGACCCTGGATCCAGCTGTCGTGGGGACACTTGATGAGGATGGCGAGGCTCATCCTGGTAAGACCAGGTCTGTATTATGAGAGGGCACCCGGCCTGGAACCGTGCATGAAGAGTATGCAGAGACCACGCACAAGACAGCATCCAGAGGCTTCTATATCACTAGAACACGATTCCCCAAAATGTTTCTTCCCCAAACTTAAGTTTTGCTAAAATTTTTCAAGGAAGTCATAGATTAAGAATGCCACCCCAATGATAAACAACATTCTGAATGAAAGTTTAATACAGTGTGACTTTTTGATCAACTTTATTAGCCATTGCTCTGTTAAATTAAATGCGAAACTCTCGCAATTTTGAGATGCATCTATAGTTTGAGCACAAGAAGACATTTAGACCTTCCTCTGTCGTCATGCTTTTGTTTTCCATATGACAAACTCATTTATGATCGATCACTCAGCATTCATCATTAGAACTGTGCTTCTTGGTTTTTATCTGTTAAAAGCATCTAATCACAGAAATCCCCCCCAAGGATTTTTGTGAAGGATAAATTAGCTGATGCTGCAAAGCTTTTAAAACAGCGTTTGGTACAGAGTAAGATTTTTATTTTTATTTTTAAATATTATTGATGTGACTACTCACATATTTGTGAATTCCTCTTCCAACTGAGGAAGGTGCCTCTGAATCATTCTGTATATTCCATGGCTTTCTTTGCAAAGCAACGAAAAAGCATCCGGGAGAAACCAGGCTATCACTGCTTCTGGGCTGTTACACACAAAGGTTCTTCCCACCAGTTGGGAGAGGGGGACAAAGATGCATCAAGCAGCTTCATAGACTCTCCTTGGCGATTGGCTTGTACAGCAAATGTGGAGAACACCCCCCTGTTTCTGATATTGAGTGCCACCTATCCCTAAGCTCATGATAATAATAAAAATAAAGAAATAATGTTATAGAGATGCTGTATTGGAAAAAAAAAGATTTCCAAAATCTTCATACCTGTTGTGTCCAAAGCTAAATACTACAAACCTACTTCTTTGTCTATCTGTCCACCCACCCTGCAACCTACAGCAGTGGCTTAGTGCACTGGGGGCCCGAAAGGCTAGGCTTGCGCAGTTAGCAAAGTGGATCACAGAGCTTTCTGCAAACATTTTTGTCAAAGTGAGATAGAAAATGCCAAGGTTTCTAACTCAAGAATGCTGCTAAGATTTCAGGAGCTTCCTTCCTTTCACAAGAGATGGTTCAGGGAATTTCCCACGAAGAGAGAAATAGAAGACTGAAAAGTAAATAGTCAAGAAGCTCCAATTCGGAGAGGGACAGGTGGGAAATGGGCCTCCACGGTGTCTATGCCACATCCAGTCTAAGCTGACGGGGGGCTTCACAGGACACTGGGCACCCAGCCCCCAGGCCTGGGTCGTCAGCTCATCGCGCTGCACTGGGCAAAGCTCCGACTTCTCTTTTTCTTGCGTCAGCCTCTTATTTAGGGTGAAGGGAAAAGCCACGTGGCTTCTGACAGCTCCACATGAAACTATCTGAGCGACACTTGAAAGGATCTTTGCTCACTTTGGTCAAACACTGGACCTAACTCTCAACAGTGGCCCCTCATTTTCACTCATCAAACTTGTTGCAGCCAGGACGTTAGTGCATGAACCCCAGGGGCCAGCTGGACAACTGGGAATGAAGCTTCTCATACAGGATGCCCACAGGCGTTCTTTGCAAAGAGGAATGGGGAATGACATCCGTGTATCACATCCTGTGTGGCTGGCTGTCTGTAATTTTTGGTCCCTTGTCCCAGATGAGGGCCACCATGAGGAGACACAGCAGAGAGACACTCAGCCCCACATAGGTGATCACAGTCAGCACAGGGGCCTCCTGGATCCAGCAAAAGAAAAGAGATATCAACTCATTTTGGACCTTCGTATTCTTTAATAAATTTACAATTATTGTAAATAGGATAAAATTGTTTAATTATTATATATTCTTGATCTGGACTACCATTCAGTCCTTAAAAAATTATGTTTTCAGACCACTTATGGATGTTAGAAAGTGTCCATGACAATGTTAAATTTACAAAGCAGTATATATACTACATGGATCAGGGTCTGTCAATCTCAGCACTATTGATGTTCTGGGCTGGATAATTCTCTGTCGTGGAGGGCTCTCCTCTGCATTGTAGGATATTTCGCAACACCCTTGGTCCCACTAGATGCCAGCAGCACTCTCCCCACCAAGTGGTGACAACAAAAAATGTTTCCTGCAATTGCCAAATGTCCTGGAGATGGTGAAGTTGTCCCCAGTTGAGAACCACTGATATGGAGTATGGTCACACAGTTGAAAAAGAATACACGCATAAAACAACACGATTTATTTTTTAAGTTAATTTCCATTATCTCTGGATGGTAGAGATATTTCTTGTTCTTTGTAATTTTCTATATTTCCCATTTTAAAACCAGGAAGCATACATTTTCTTAATTAAATAAAATCAGTATATATTTAAATCCTCCACTGAATATAAGTTTGGAATAAGATTCATTTTATAAAAAAATTAATTATCAGACTCTAATTGCTTAGTAATACACTTAAGACCTTACCTTCATCACACTGGATGCCATAAGCACTGCAAAACTGGAGAGGCGACTGCAGGAACATACCGTTTGCATCACAGTATATAAGATGACATGACAGCCTTCATTGAACCAAACCATTTTGTGCCAATAGATACATAGAGGCCTTTCAATTTCATTTTTCCCCTGAAAAGAGAATAATAGCCTTGTTATATTGTATTTTACAATCACTTCAGTCAGTATATGTAATATATGTATCACTATATGTAAATCTATCAGAGTTAACAATTTATGTATATTTGAGGGTAAAACACAGCTATAATTGCTGCTCCCTATTGTTGATTGAATAATCCCTCCCACATTTGCTCCCTCCCTCACGTATCTAATTACTCCTTGACTATAACTGTGTCCTATGAATCCCAATCTTATCTTTTTATGAATAACTTCAACAGAACTTCTAGCCCAAGAGATGGAAAACTATGACCCTTGGCAGATGTGACCCACTGCCTGTTTTTATATGCCTGTGAGCTAAGAATTGTTTTTACTGTTTCAAATAGTTGAAAAAAATAAAAGAACAATATTTCATGACACTTGAAAATTGAACAAAATTCAAATTTCAGTGTCCATAAACAAAGTCTTATTGGAACACGCCTATTAGTTATGTAGCTGATGTTGCACTACAGTGGCAGCATTGAGTCATTTTGACAGAGACCATATGGTTAGCAAAGCTGAAAGTAATTACTGTCTAGTCTTTTACTAAAAAAAATTAGCTGATCTTTGTTTGAGCCCACCAGCTATGAGTGATCAGCTTTAGACCAACTGGAGAACTTTGCATCCAAAGTGGGGAAAAGAATTATTGTTTGTTGAAAACCTGCCAAACGCATCAACTATGTTATATCATTAAGTTGCCACAACAGCCCTGACGAGAAAACTAAATCTCACAGAGCATCAAAAACTTGCCTGGGTGCCAGCCCTGTGGTGTAATGAGGAAGTAGGGTGGGCTCCGCTTTGGCTTCCTGGGTTTGCAGGTTCAGATGCCTCAGTTTTCTGTTACCTCCAGTGTCTTCTCCAGCAGTGGTTGTGCAGTGAATGCTCACCACTTCCATTCCAGCACTCAGGGTGAACGTCTTTTTGGACCCTTTACAGCCTCCTTTAATGGACAGGGTTTCAATAGCTGAAAGCCAGACATTTTGTTATGAAGATTGATATCTACTTATATTAAAAATTCACAGCACTTTACACATTACACAGAGTGAGTTTCATTGTATGTGACACCACCACCACCAACAGAGCAGAATCACTAGGTAAAGTGAAAAAATTACAAAGGAGCTTCAAACAGTTATCTTTGTAAGTGAGTTTGTTGGTCTCATGTGGGGAAACAATACACTTGAGGGAACAAAGTAGATGAAATGAGGAATGTGTGTGGGGGAGATAAGAAACAGGAAGTAGAATTCAAGTTTGAGCTGGATGCTCTGTCATTTTCACTATAATCATTTCAAGAGAAGGAATTGGAAGAGGCTCTGCTATACCCCACCACTCTATAATCAATGTGCAGATGGAAAATATAGGCCCTTGTCTTGCCATTTTACCTATTTTGGTGAAAGATAAAGACATTTTAAGCAACTTTACATGGAGATGCTGGTAATAACACACAGTGAGTTTAGGTCATTTTGGTCTTCATCACAGTGTTGAATCCCTTCCTTCTGTATCTCTGAGACTAAGGACACTACATTCAGCTTCATTTGCAAGTTTCTCATATGTTCTGCACATTCCATTACCATTTGGTCATGCCTTTATTTCACCATTTAACCACAGTGTCCACCTACTGCTAGGCACAGGGAAATAAAGGAAACAGGACTTGAAGTGGAGCCCTACCCGTCTCAGCTTTGTCTGTGGCCTCAAAGGCCCAGAAGAACACAGTGGGACACGTGTGTCTCCCACATCCAGAAATGAGGGGCCGAGCACCTGTTCTGGACATGGCTCTTGATACCCAATAGGAGGTTTCCCAGCATTGGCGATGGCTGCCTGCAATCCCCCTCTCTATTAGAGCTTGAGATTGGAGAAACCAGATAGGATTCTAGGGGGAAAAGTTGAAGGTGTAAATGAATGTACTTTCCCCTCCTGTCACATCAACTGAGCAATGTTTCATGGGGACTATGCAGAGAGCATCTATCTGTTACCTGGAGATTGGAGAATGTAGAGATTGGAGTCTGACTCTCACCAAGGGAAGCCTGAAGTGTTTCCTGGATGAGATCGAAGATGCCCTTGCCTAATAGCAGAATAATGAGTATTGCAGTGGAATCGGGATGCAAAGGTGCAGAGTCCTGGGGAAGGAGATTCAGATCTGCAAATAGGAGCTAGACTGGAGCCCATGTTAGAAGGAATCCTACTAAGGGAGCTCCCCGCAGGATGAGAGGATCCTGCTTGAGTAGCTCAGAGGCTGAGGGGAGGGGTCTAAGATGCCGGCTGGGGGAGTGGCCTTGGGACATCTTGGGATGCCTGCAGGTCTCTTGCAAGAGGAGTGCCAAAGACGCCCCATGAGAGAAGCAGCCTTGTACAGTTTAAAATTTGAAAATGTGATTACCAAAACTGACTCAAATATAAAATAAAGAGAGAATATTATACAAATGTTGCCATGTGGTTTCAAGAGAACATCTGAGAAAAAAAATTCCAAATATCCACCAGGCCTGGAAGAATTTACATGGGGCATTGCCTGCACGCCAACTTGCCCAAGAACAAGGTCTCCTGAGCTGGTGTGAATGGAGAGCAGAGGGCGAAAAGAAAAGCATTTAGCCTCTCGTC
This sequence comes from Diceros bicornis minor, assembly GCF_020826845.1. NCBI lineage: Eukaryota > Metazoa > Chordata > Mammalia > Perissodactyla > Rhinocerotidae > Diceros > Diceros bicornis. Next base: position 1,230,104 of record NW_026691812.1, on the reverse strand, counting down.
CTGCAATGAGGAACAGGCTATCCCTACAGCATCCAGGTGCCTGAAGCTGCGGGAACACATGAGCTGAGCTTGACTTCCGCCCCCAGGATATTCACCCCAGACCTTCCCTGACAACACACGTGTTATTATAAATAACATGTCAATACATTTGAAAATTAGATGAAATTCACAAATTGCCAGGAAATGAAAGTTACCAAAACTGTCTCAAGAAGAAATGAGAAATCTGAATAGTCCCATATCTAAAGAAGAAACTGAATCCACAGTTTAAAACATTCCCACATTTCATCGTGGCTAACACCTCTGCTGGCAAATTCCACCAAACATTCAGGAGAGAAATAATACACATTGACTCTAGCTCTTCCACAGAACAGGAAAAATGGGAAAAACTTTTTGATTCATTTTGTGAGAATAGCTTAACTTTGCTACAAAAATCTTACAAGGTCATTACAGGAAAGGAAATTTACAAGCCACTTTTTTTCTGGAACTAAACTCATGTATTCCTAAAAAAAATTAACCTTCCAAATCCAGCTATATTTTTGAAGGAGGCCACATCATGACCAAATTTGCTTTATGCATTGCCATTCAGTGTGCTACTTCCTGAAAAAGGAGAAATCATAATCTGGGTAACTGCGGTTATTATCTATTATATATATCATGTATAATCTACTAAAATAGAGCTGGTCATGTTCTGTTTGTTGGCCTGGGTGTTGTTAATACATATGTACACTTTTTGATAACTTATCAATCTTTACACTTGGATGTGTGCTCTATTCTGATTGTATGTCATATTTCAACAAATATGTTTATTAAAAAGAGAAAACGAAAGCACAACAACGAATGAAAACCATAACAGTTATTCAATTGAGAAGTGCCCAGAGGACTAACCAGAAAGTTTGGGGAAAACAACCCAAAACAGACCTAACAAGTTAAAATGCAGAGTTATTTAGAGTCAATACAAACCGGAAATTTACCTTATTGAAGGTGAAATTGCAGAGATACACACGTGTGCATGTGAGTATTCTATCATGTATACATACATGTATATGATATACATAGGTACATGCATTATATATATGTATGAGTGTTTGTGGACACACATGCACATATGCGTCTCTCTATATATATAACTTATAGGGGGTATATATATGTGTGTGTGTGTGTATTTATATATATACATATGGCTGCTCTGGAGAGGGAGGGAGGGACAGATGTTTACTGACCACCTACAAGGTTTCTCAAACTTAATTTTTCCAACATTTGAAATGTCATTTTTTTAAACTTCACATATGTTTCAATAATACATTTGTATTTTAATGTGTTATACCAGTATAATCTCAGCATTTTTAATTTGTTCATTAATGACAGAATTCTCCAGCCCGTATGCATTCTCTTGATGCTGTGATGTAATAGGCTGGGCGCTGACAGCCTCCCTTTTGTATTCCAGAGGTTGTGTGAAACCTCGAGTTTGTGGTCTCTCTCTGGCCTGCGGATTTGGACCAAGTTTCGGCACGTGCTCACTAGCTGTCCTCCAAAATTCACTCTAACCACCACTGTTGGGAGCATACACAGGGAAGAAGCCCTAGGGTGGAGGTGTGTGTATGTGAGGCACGCAGAGCACTGGGGGTGCCTAAGGGCCAGCTGGGGAGATGCATGGGTGAGGCATAGCCCACAAGTCGTGGGAGACTTCTTGATGGAGTGCTCAGTGCAGTTACAGGATCCACATCCTTTAAAGCCCTCTAAGGGTACCTATCTGCCAATGCCTCCAAACTCTTCAACCCATCCAGACTCATATTTTTGTGCTCCAACAGAGGGCTGGAACTTCTCTTCTTGAAACCTGGACTTCCACAAAGGCCCTCTCCTCTGTGTGTCATGATCTAAGACAGTGTTTTCAGGGGTTTCCATGCAGCAGCTGAAAGGAGCTTGAGCTGGTTCACGGGCCACTGCAGGGTCCAGAGCTGGGACCGAGGTCTGTCTGCCTATTACCAGATGCATGGGTGGGTGAGACTCCCTCTGGGTCCCTTGGCATATGGTGCGGGATCCCACTTCTCCCACAAAGGCACTTTTGTCTATGGATGGATGCCAAAGCATTGTAAGTGCAGGAGTAGAAAAACAGGAGGTGTCTTATTCCACCATGATGCTGATGTCACTCTCCTTTGAATTACAGAGATTCCAATTTGACTCAGTTTTTCAGGAGCCTGTTATTTGCCTACAATTCTCTACAACCTCAGACCCTCCCAGACCCACTCTATGAAGGACATAGAAAGAATGTTCTCAGATCTACTTACAAGGTCCAGGCAAATAAAAGCCAACAAATTGGTTCTGGTCATTCTGCTGGGAACAGAGGGCAGTGGACGTCTCATACATTCTGGTTTGGAAGCAAGACTTCTTGTTCTCTGTGGATGAAGAAACAACAAGAAAAGAGAGCCTGTGGTAGGTAAATACATGCTTGATTCATCTGAAAAGCTCATCTCCTCCCCTTCAACTTGAAGGTTAGTGTAGGGCGAGAGCACGGGTAGTTTCCACTGTTCACCTTCTCCCTTAATATTCAGAACAGAGAATCAGTTTTATTTTGGGTGGCAATTCAACAAACTAAAAGATAAAATTCCTAACCCCTCTTGCAGATAAGAGTGACCAGACTAAATTCAGGCCAATGATGTGTGACAAGAAGTATGGAGTGGGGGTTTGTGGAGGCTGCACAGATGGAACTGACATAGATGGGAGGTTCAGCATTAGACACATGTGACATCAATCCACAGGTGTTGTAGGTATTATCTCATATACACCTGACGATGTTCCCAGAAAGCTGTTTTTAGCACCATCCCCATTGTGCAGGTGGGGAGACTGGGGAGATCTTGAGAGGCACAGTGGCTTTTCCAGGACACAGAACTGGTAGGATAAAAGAGGTGTGACTTCAGCTCTGTCTCCTCAAAGCTGGCCACTGGTTCCACTCCCAAGGAGCTGTGGGGAGGGTGGTGATGGATATTTGTGTACAGTGATGGAGATGACATGGGCAAGGAGGGAGAGCAGCCAACAGCCTAGCAGGGGCTTTGTGTGGGTCTGATTGAAGGAAGGGGCCAAGTAACAGAACCTTGAAGAAGTGACCTCACTTCCTTGGTGACAGCCCCCAACAGAACTTAGAACTCTGGTTACCAGGCACCCACATTGTAATCACAGCCTCCTGTCCAGTTCATTTGAGTGGAGACACTCGACACAGCAGGATGTTCTCGTGTTGTCCCGTGACTTTAGGAGGCTCTGGCCCCCGGAAAGCCAAGAATGAGAGCATGTTAAGTCGCTTTAGACATTGGCTCAGCCCTCACCTCGAATGTCTGTGGCCTTTTGGCAGGAGGAACCATCAGGTAACAGCGTAGCCCAGGGCAGGCCACTCTAGATCAGGCCACAACTGTGATCCCAAATGGACAGCCCCACACCCCTTGACCCTCTTTGTGTGTGTGTGTGTGTGTATGTGGGAGGTGGAGTTAGAGAAGGTAGTATGAGGAGGAACCACCCTGAGCAGGAGCAGGTAGCTAAATGGTGGAGATCTGGTGGTGTGTCATGTTCATACTGAAGATCTTGGCTGCAGGAGAGGAAGATGAGTGCTGGGGACCAAGCTCTTCTACCCACATGTGAATCCCAGGCCGTCGAGGTGTCATCACATTCCTTCCCTGATGGAGACTATGCAGATGCCCCTCTGTGCCTGAACTGTGGTGGGGTTTCCCTCTGTGGTAAAGTCCAGGCAGGCCCCTGATGCCTCCTGGCCTGACTTCTGGGCACTGTCACTGCAGAGCTGCACCCAAGTGATGGTTGAGGAGCTGGTAGATGGTTTCCAGTTCACCATCTCCCCGGAGAGGACACAGGTGCACCAGTCCATCAATGAAGAGGGCTGGTCTGAGGTGAGTGTGGGTGCAGAGGGGTCTTCATACCCAGGACTCTGAGATGACCAAGGCACTACTAGAATGCAGACTCAAATCTGAGTCTCCCCTGGAACCCCCCAGGGTTTTTTCATTAGAGTGCTCCACAGTCCCACTCCCAAAGGAATCTGGACCTCCACTCCTTCCCACCAGCTACACAGGAGTGTAGAAAGTCACTTCATGCTCCCGCTGGTTCACCACGATGTCATTGAGTGTATGTACCTCCTCCTCTCCCTCAGTGTGAGGATGAGTCCACCGTGAATTTAAATGAGGCCTGCAGGATGCGGGCCCTCCAGACAGGCGTGATGGAGAAGATGACAGAGTCCATCGCACCAGCTTTCCTGAGGAGGAACATCTCTAGCTTCACCACCTTCATGGTCAACTACTCGGCCTTAGACACAACCCACCAGGTCCTGGACCAGCTGTTTACTAGGTGAGTGGCCACTCCCTCCTCAGCACAGTGGTGACTCTACCCCCTGCCAGCTGTGTGTCCTCGGAGTGTCACCAAATCTGAGCCTCAGCTTGCTCCTCTGAAAAGTACGGTGGGAGAGGATAAATTTCATGGGGATCTTGTAGGAACTAATGGGATCAGCAATGGCGGGTGCTTACTTGGTGCCTGGCTCTGCAGAGAGGGCTGTGGACGTGCTGTGGTTGTTCATGGTGTTTATTTCTCTCTTCCCCGTGAAAAGTAGTCTGCCTCACCCATCTCTGAGATGCGGCCTTTCTGAGTTTGGAAAAGCACATGGAAACCACCCTGTCAAGGAGTTGGAGATTCCATCCAGCTGGTCCTGGTCCTTTTCCTTGGGGTAGCCAGTCAAGGATCTCTGGGGCAGCAGAGAGGCCCTAGGCCCACTCAGGTGTCTGGGATGGCACTGGGTGGACTACATTCATTCAACCATGTAGATTAAGCACCTACTGCATGCAGGACATTTGGAGACAGTAAACCCAGTGAATGAAGGAGACACAATGCGTGGCCTCAATTTCCGTCTGAGAGTGAGACATTGACATTCGACATCATTCGCAGGTCTTGTCATCCACCGTCCATCCCAAGGGATGCCCTCATAGCCTCCTTGACATCTGGAGGCATCTCCCCTTATTCCAGCCAGGAGGGCAGAGCGCAGGACCACCTAAAAAAGTGAGTGGTCTTTGGGTCCAGAAGGACGGCCTCCTGTCTCTAAAGAACAAGCTGTGGGGGGAGAGATGGAGGCTGTGGCTGAGGGGAGCCTGTCAGAAGCCGCATCTCACGCATCTTTTGATTCCCATGGGAAGGCAGAGGCCCGGTGGCTTCCACTCCAGGAGGACAGGAGTCAAAGAGCTATGGATGGGTGCCAGGACCCCTGGGAACCAGAGGGGTGGCTGGGCTGAGTTCTCCCCTAGAAACCCATTCCCACCACAGACCCATTTTAATCTGCCTCCCCTTCTCCACATCTACCTCTTCTGACCACCGCCTCCAGGCCCAGAACAGGAGGTGTGTGAGCAACCTGCTCACACATCTGTCTCAGTGCTCAATCCAGTTGCACAAGTGCATGGAAGGCCGGGGTGGGCTGTGTCCCAGACCTTCAGGAGAAGAGTGTCAGTGGGAAGAGAGTCACAACAGACTCTGTGTCAACTTGCTAGATAAGCAGGCCTGCCCCTGCCAGGACAGCCTCACAGGGGTCAGGGCTGCCATGTGGCTCTCACCTGGATGGAGAGGTGCGGGCATAGGGCCCAGACCCAAGCCAGGGTGCCTTGGGTGAGAAGTGTGGAGGGAAAGGCCAGGCCTCTGACTCTGTTGCCCAATTGCCTCCCCCAGTGCCATCTCTTCTCTGGTGGGAACCTGCCTGGACCCAGGGCAGGATTTCTGGGAGCTCCTGCACTATCCCTGCTTCAGCATGAAGCTGGCCTCTCTGCATCTCAGCTTGCCTGGCTAGGGGCTGCAGGGCCACGCCTACCTTCTCCAGGTCCAGCTGGAGCATCCACGGCCCATTGAGGCAGATCTGGAAGGTGAGGGGACTGCAGTCTGGGAAGATGATTTGAAGGGTCTTCACAGGCTAGGTTCCCTTAAAGGCAGTGGGGTCTTTCCTGGCTTTGACAGGCACAGGGGAAGTCAGCTATTTGAGTGACGCTGTTTCTTTCTCCTGCTGCAGTACCATCTCCAGAGCTCCCTCCAGCTCCAGAGCCAGAGCAAGGGCCAGCTCCACGGCTAGATCCAGCTCCAGCGCTAGTTCCACCACCTGTGCTAGAGCTGGAGCCAGTGTCACCTCCATCAGTCCCTCCAGGGCCAGAGTCACCACCAACTTCAGCTCCAGCCCCAGTGCCAGCTCCTGAGCTGGAGCCAGCTGGACCATTGGCTCCAGGGAGAATCCTCCCTCCACCTGGAGAGATAACAGCAGAGCCAGATCCAGCCCCAGAGCCCGCCTGCCCCTGGGACGTGACCACCAAGAACCTGCTGAGGGAGGAGAAGCCTGACTTCTTGGAGTTCCCTCCCCGGCTGGTGGCAGAGCAGTTGACACTGATGGATGTGGTGAGCAGCGGGGCTCTCAGGGCAGGTGGGGCCGGCCTTCCCTGTGCCATCAGCTGCCCCAGACCTGCCATTTCCTGATCCAGAATCCCATGATCTCGGTCCAACCTCTTGCTTCCCCACTTACCCTCATGTGACCTGAGCAGCCTTCTTCACTCCCAAGCCTTTGCTGTCCTCATGTGGACAGTAGGGATGGACTTTGAGAGCAGCTGCCATGCAGAGTGGCTGTGCAGGTGGATGAGGTGGAGCAGAGAGGAAGTTGGGCAGAGTCTGCGATTTGGCTGGGGAGGGGAGCACACTAAATTGTTGTCTCGTCCTTGGGTAGTTCACTCATTTGCCCAGGAGGCCTCAACGGCCTCAGCACTAATTAGGCACTTCATGTGTACATGACTACAAGGCAGACAAACAAAGCCCGTGGTTGTTGCTGCCTTGGGGGAATGTGCATGTGAAAGAGGAGTCAGACCCCAGGATTGTCAGAATGGGTGGAAGATGCCCCTAGAGATGGTCAAGCAGGAGCCGAGTTCTGGTGCTTGGAGGAAGTGAGACTGGGCGGCGAGCAAATGCTACTTCCTTGCGCCACAGTATTGGGTCCTGGGCCATCCTGTGCTGGGTGCCCTCAGGGGACACAGGCAACATCCAGGGATTACCACAAGTCTCAGGCCACATTCTCAGCTTCCTGAGCTCCAGCTCTCACCACTGACCCGGCCTGGGACTGGGGGCTGCAGATGCTGAGCTGGGCTGTGGCAGGGCTGGGTGACACTCCCTGTCCTCCCCAGGAGCTGTTCAAGACAGCGATGCCCCACGAATTCCTGGACTCCATCTGGTCCCAGTGTGACAGGGGCAATAAGCACCTGGAATCCACCATCGATGTCACCACGACCCACTTTAACAGAGTGGTCGAATGTATCATAAGCACCTGCATTGGGGACCCGAGCATGACTGCCCAGGACAGGGTCAGGGTGGTGGAGCTCTGGATCCAGGTGGCCAAGGTAAGATGTGGGAGGCCCTGGGAGCCCCTCTCTGGAGTCGGGGGAACTGCCCCTTCTCCTTTCTCAGCTCTCATATTTGAAGTCCGTGGTCTGAGCCTCTGCACAATCCTTAGGCCCCTCCTGCTAGGCCTCGATGACCTGACTCCTGGTCCCAGTGGTGGGAAGCTCACCCCTTCCTGGGCTCCTTTCTTGGCTT